>NC_138770.1:523461820-524124320 GCF_965119305.1 Pelophylax lessonae
GCAGGGCGCTTCAGTTTGCCTCCTGTTCCTAACTCCTCCTACTTCGCTTCCTCATCCTCTACCGCCTCCTCATCCGGTCAGCGTAACACCTTCACCACCAACTTCAGCACAGCCAGGGGTAAACGACAGCAGGCAGTTTTAAAACTTGCCTGTTTGGGGGAAAAACCACACACCGCGCAGGAGTTGTGGAGGAGCATGGAACAGCAGACAAATGAGTGGTTGCTGCCAGCGAGCCTCAAGCCCGGCCTGGTGGTGTGCGATAACGGGTGAAATCTCATAGCAGCTCTGGCCCTAGCCGGTTTGACGCACATCCCTTGCCTGGCGCATGTGCTGAATTTGGTGGTGCAGAGGTTCCTTAAAAATTACCCCGATATGTCAGAGCTGCTGCAGAAAGTGCGGGCCATCTGTGCGCACTTTCGGCGTTCTCACCCTGCTGCTGCTCGCCTGTCAGCGATGCAGCGTAACTTCGGCCTTCCCGCTCACCACCTCATATGTGACGTGCCCACAAGGTGGAACTCCAACTTGCACATGCTGGAAAGACTGTGCGAGCAGCAGCAGGCCATAGTGGAGTTTCAGCTGCAGCACGCACGCGTAAGTTGCTCTGCGGAACAGCACCACTTCACCACCAATAACTGGGCCTCCATGCGAGACCTGTGTGTCTTGTTGCGCTGTTTTGAGTACTTCACCAACATGGCCAGTGCTGATGACGCCGTTGTCAACTTAACTATCCCACTTCTATGCCTCCTTCAAAAAACGATTCGGGCGATGATGGAAGAGGATGTGGCACAGGATGAGGAGGAGGAGGATGAAGAGGTAACATTTCCAAGGCTTTCAGGGCAGTCATTCGCAAGTGGCTCCGAGGGTGGGTTCCTGCACCCACAAACGCCAGGGACACAATTGTCCAGCAGGAGCACAGTTCTGGAGGATGAGGAGGATGAGGAGGATGAGGAGGATGAGGAGGAGATGGAACCATGTTCACAGCAGGGTGGCACCCAGGCCAGCTCCTGGCCATCACTGGTGTGTGGCTGGGGGGGATACAGAGGACACAGACGATACACCTCCCACAGAGGACAGCCTTTCGTTGCCTCTGGGCAGCCTGGCACACATGAGCGATTACATGCTGCAGTGTCTCCACAACGACCGCCGAGTTGCCCACATTCTTACTTGTGCTGATTACTGGGTGGCCACGCTGCTGGATCCCCATTACAAGGACAACGTACCGTCCTTAATTCACTCACTGGAGCGCGATCGCTGGTAGACGCGATGCTGCTGGCATTCCCACCTGACAGCGGGGCCACAGTGGAAGCACAAAGCCAAGGCAGAGGAGGAGGAGGAAGAGGTCGCCAATGCAACCAGGGCCCCGCCAGCACCTCAGAAGGCAGGGTTAGCATGGCCGAAATGTGGAAAAGCTTTGTCAGCACACCACAACAAACAGCAGCACCAGCAGCTCATATGGAAGGTCTTAGCAGGAGGCAGCATTTCACCAACATGGTGGAGCAGTATGTGTGCACACGCCTACATGTAGTGAATGACGGGTCTGCCCCCTTCAACTTCTGGGTCTCCAAATTGGGCACATGGCCTGAGCTTGCCCTTTACGCCTTGGAGGTGCTGGCGTGCCCTGCAGCCAAAGTATTATCTGAACGTGTATTTAGCACGGCTGGGGGCGTTATCACAGACAAGCGCAGCCACCTGTCCAGAGACAATGTGGACAAGCTCACGTTCATTAAAATGAACCAGGCATGGATCACACAGGACTTTTCCGTACCTTGTGCAGAATAGAGATGGATACCGACCTTACCCAGCCATTGTTATACTTTTGATCTTTCTCACTCTTTTGGGGTTTACCCTCATTTAAAATGACTGAAAAAAAGCAGTGTTGGCTACCTCGTCCTCCTCCACCGCCGCTTCCACCTACACCGCCACATCCACCACCACCTCAACCTCCCTCCTACTCCATATGGGCCTCGTCCTTCACAGATTAAGAAAATTGTTTTATTTTTCTGTTTTTTTTTGTTGTTTTAAGTTATTTCCCTATCCACATTTGTTTGCAGAGCACTTGCCATGCTCTTAACTACGTTTTGCTGCCATTTGCAGCACTCTAGCCCTCTCCATTGGTGTTTTAGAGCCATTTTAGTGCCTGAAAGTTCGGGTCCCCATTGACTTAAATGGGGTTCGGTGTCCGGGTAAAGTTCGGAAAAAGTCCGGGACACGGACCCGGACCCGGAATTTTTTTTCAAGTTCGGCCGAACCCGCCGAACACGGACATCCAGGTGTCCGCTCAACTCTAATCATGTCCAAATTCAACGCAGCCCTCCACCAGAAAATTCTAGATCACTTCATGCTTCCCTCTGCTGACTATCTGTATGGAGATGCTGATTTCATTTTCCAGCAGGACTTGGCACCTGCCCACACTGCCAAAAGTACCAATATCCGGTTTAATGATCATAGTATCACTGTGCTTGATTGGCTAGCAAACTCGCCTGACCTAAATCCCATATAAAATCCATGGGCTATTGTCAAGAGGAAGATGAGAGACACCAGACACAACAATGCAGATGAGCTGAAAGCCACTATCAAAGAAACCTGGGCTTCCTTAACACCTCAACGGGTGATCACCTCCATGCCATGCCACATTGATGCAGAAATGTATGCAAAAGGAGCCAAAACCAAGTACTGAGTGCATACTTTACTGTACATGGACATACTATTCAGTAAGCCAACATTTCTGTTTTAAAAACATTTTTTTTATAGGTCTTATGTAATATTCAAATTTTCTGTGATACTAAATTTTGGGTTTTTACTAGGAAAAGTCACCTGGATCCACACCAGACACTGCGGAAATGACTAAATTAAAGTATCTTTGTGTTTGATTTGTTTTCCTCTTGGATACACAGTTTGAGGTACTATTTATTTAAATGCTTTAATTGTAAGGGATATAAATATATATATTTAAAGTGATTTGAAAAGTAGTTATTTAAAGTGATTTGAAAAGTAGTTTAGCCATGGTGAAGTCAGATTGTCTTCTATACATCTTACATTTTATGTAGAATTGTCTGTGTTTAGTTATGCTATATAAGTCAGCATGTCCACAGTTAAGCCAGAAGGCCTTTCTGGCCACAGGAGTGTACAGTCAATTACTCTGTAAATATTTTTTATCATTAATTTGATAAATTAGTCTGGCTATGTTATGCCCCATGTTACAAAAAAAGTACAATTGTAATATTAATGTGATACCTATGTAATCATGTGTATAAAACCTTCAATTGCACCAAAGAAAACAGAACAGTTATTTTGGAAAGATGCTAAGTGTATTTTTTGTTTCTGTTCCCTAATACAGTAGTTATTTTAATTAGGAACCACTAATCAATATAAGAATAGGAGTTGCCTATCTATAATATTTCTAGGACAGTGGGTGTGTTTCTTCAAATTTGCCTGCTGTTGACCAACTGCGCAGGGAGGTCAAAATGGGCTCAAAATGCCCCAAAATTAATGCAACAAGGCTTAAAACACAAAAAGGTCAACGAGAAAGGTGTTTAAGGGCCTGTTTAGGTGACATCACATTGATTACGTCACTTCCCATTTCAGACATTTGCAGATTCCCTGCCAGTTTCTTGTCTGTTTAAGGCCGAAATCAACTCATACAGTATTTCATTCCATTGGTCATTCCTTGGTAAAAGGAAGCCGCAACGAGTAAAAAGGCACAGAAAATTATTTTCAGTAACATTTGTGTCCCTGTTTAAATTTGCATGCCTTTTAACAACCGCTCAATGAGGCCGAAAAGGTGTCAAAATGGACTTCAAAGTTCCCAAAACAGAAAAAAAAGGAAGAAAGCTGTTAAAGGGTTACTTCCTGTTTTGATGACATCCCTTCTGGTTTGATTACTTAACTTTCAGGAGATGTCATTTCTCAGGCAATTTCTTGGCTATTAAAGGCTGACATCAACTCATATTTTATCCTGGTCATTCCTTAGTAAAAGGAAGCTGCAACTAGGCAAAGAGGTTCAAGAACATTTTTTGGCCAGTTTTTGGGAGTGTGTCCCTTTACATTTTCACGCCTTTGACAACTGCTCAGGGAGGCATAAAAGGTATCAAAATTACCTCAAAAGTCCCTAAAACAGATGCAACAAAGCTTAACGCGCCAAAAAGGTCAAGGACAAAGGTATTTAAGGGCCACTTACTGTTTTTGTGATGTCACATTGCTAATGTCACTTTGGGTTTCATGAAATGACATTTCCTAGCCAATTTCTTGGCTTTTTAAGGCTGAAATCAACTCAAAATTCATCCCTCTTGTCATTCCTTCATAAAAGGAAGCCGCGATGGGTAAAAGGGTCAAAAAAAATTTTGTCAGCTAATAGAGGTGTTCATTTTTACTCCTTTTACTAACTAATTAGGGAGGCAAAAAGAAGGTGTCAAAACAGCTCAAAAGTCTCCAAAACAGATGCAACAAGGCTTATATTGCAAGTAGAACTTAAAGGGGGGCGTGGCCGGGATGTGAGCCTGAACGGACGTGTGGCTGCAGAGCTCCGTGATCATCCGTGCCCATCCTTCCATTATAGGGCGATTCTGTCCTCGCTAGTTGGCTGGCTGGCTTGCCCTGATCTTCCGGATCGTCCTGGTCCCTTTGCCATGTCGGCCAAACCAAAGGGTAAGCTGCCTAAGGACCCGAACCCTCTGCGCCCGGGAAAAGGACGGGTCACGTGTCCTTCCGGCGCCATCTTGCCAGTCTCCGATAGCATCCGGGCAGGCCGCAGCTCGGGGGCCTCGGCAGGGATGTCTTCTCCCCCTGGCTTGCAGACACCAGAGCGGAGCTCCCCTGCACGGGTGGATGTGGCGGTGGAAGCAGCGGCGATCACAGCGCCTATCCTCGCGGCCATTGAAGGCTGCAAAGCGTCCCTCATGCTCCGCATCGACAGTGTGGCATCCGAATGCACACTGATCCGCCATGACTTGGACAAGATCAGGGGCAGACTGACGGAGGCGGAAGACCGGATAGGTGAGGTGGAGGACCGCCAAGGATCCCACTCAGCCCAGCTCGTAGACCTGCAGGCCCTGGTCGCCACGCTCACGAATAAGGTGGATGATGCCGAGAACAGGCAGCGCTGCAACAATGTACGTGTGGTGGGCTTGCCGGAGGGAGCACAAGATGACCACCCTGAGACCTTTGCAGAGGCCTTTTTCAAATCCTTGATACACCTAAACAACATTCCCGCCACCTACGTGGTTGAACGGGCACACCGAGTGCCCACGGGGCTCCTCCCAGACCGTTCCTGGTCCGGCTGCTGAATTACCGGGACCGGGATATGATCCTTGCTGCGGCTAGGAAACAAGTGGAGTTGCCCTACAAAAACACCAGAGTGATGCTTTTCCCGGATTTTTCTACTGAGGTGCAGAGACGCCGCAGATCCTTCAATGGTGTGAGACATCGCCTGAGGGAGAGAAACATCAAGTATAGTATGCTGCACCCCAGTCGGCTGCGGGTGGCCCATCAGGGAACAGTACGGTTCTTCGAGACCCCTTCGGATGCAGGTGATTGGATTGACACCCTGGGTGCTGCTGCCTGATTGCTGCCTACTCCCTGGGTCCCCTCGGCTGCGTGATGTCTTGGATTTTGTAAGTGGATTCCTGCAATGACTCCTGCCCTGTTTTTTCTTTTTCTTCCCCTCATTTTGTCTTTTTGTCTCTACTCTGCCTCTCCTGGACGTGTCTCTCATGGCTCCTAGGACCTTGTCCCTTTTTACCTGCGGGGGATGCTTACCCTTTATCCTACTTTGGCCCTTATGTCCTTTTTGACTCACCACGGAGCTCGGGTGGACTCTGTTTTTTTTTCTCTCCTTTTTTGCCGTATATTTTGTTTTTCTTTTGACTATTTTCTGCCCTGTGCTGCTCGCTGGCCTTGTTGGAGGCGGGTGGACAATTGGACACTGGACTCGCTCCCGCGATAGGCCTAGTTGGTCAGACGACCGGTGCCTAATCGCGTTTTTTTTCTTCTCAGTTTTGGGTTTAAACTGTCCCCGGGCCCTCCCCCTACGTTTTTTGGGGGTGCCGGGGTACAGTAGGGTAAGAACTATGTGTTTGGGGTGTTGTGCTCTCCCTCCAGGAGAGCTTACATTGTCTGTATGTGTTTTTGTTAGGTGCATGGGTTTGCTCTGCCTTGCTGCTCCCCAGGTGACTAAGCCTACGCGTGGTTCTTCTGGGGTGTCCATTCTTGTAACCTTCCATGATGGCATCACATAAACCACCTACCTTTTCTGTGCTATCCTGGAACGTACGGGGTCTAAATTCCAAATTCAAACGGGCATTGCTCTTTCAGTATGTGTAGCGTTACAGCCCCTCCATACTGATTCTGCAAGAAACCCACCTGGTGGGCAGCAAGCTCCTGTCTCTAAAAAAAACATGGGTGCAGAGGTCCTTCCATGCCTCTTACTCTACATATGCCAGAGGCATCTCCATATTGATCCGTAAGTCCTTGCCCTGCGTGGTGGAGGCGGTACACACTGACCCCTCCGGTAGATATGTTGTCTGATGTGGAGGATGTTTCCTACCTCCCCAGCGGCTTGTCGGACCATAGTCCCCTGCAGGTCGTCATCTGTTCGGGATGTGATCGCAGCAGCTCCATGTGGCGTCTCGGCGCCCAATGGATTGACGAACCCGAGATTGTGGCTCAGACTCCGTCTGTGATTTGAGACTATTGGAATATTAATGCGGGTACGCCCTCTCCCGGACTGGTGTGGGATTCTTTTAAGGCGGTTACTACAGGCCACTACATTTCGGCTATTAAGGCCGTCCGGGTGCAGCAGGCGGCTGCTCTGTCTGCCTTGGAGGCGGCGGTTGAGGCGGCTTCTGGCTGATATACTCTGGACCACTCGGCCGCTAACTTCGAGGGGATGCAGGCGACCAAGAGAGATTTACATCTCCACCTGTCTGAGGTCACCAGGCTGTCCATGTACCAATCTAAGCAAAGGTTTTTTGAACATGGGGATCGGAACGGGAAACTGTTGGCAGTTATGTCTCATCATGATGCCCCCCTCACCCTGGTACCGGAGATCACCTCCCCTACTGGGGAGGCTGTCACCTCCCCAGTGGAGATCTTGGGGACCCTTCGGGACTTCTATTCCCAATTATATGCCACTACCCTACACGCTGATCTCCGGACGGAAGGACCTGCAACAGCTCCTTGTCCCGGTGGCCCTGGGTTGGTTATCGGATTCTGAACGCTCTGACTTGGTTTGGCCGGTCACGGAGGAGAAGGTGGAGATTGTGATACGTTCTATTCCTGGAGGCGGGGCCCCTGGCCCAGATGGGCTGCCCATTGAATTTTACAAAACCCACTCTGGTGTGCTGGCCCCTCTTTTGGCAGCGCTGTATAATGACTGTCTGGAGATGGGCTCACTACCACCCTCTATGGCGGAGGCTCATATTATCCTGATTCCTAAACCACCGAAGGACCCTAAACTGTGCGCTTCCTACCGCCCGATAGCCTTACTTAATAACGACCTCAAGATTCTCACCAAGATCTTTGCCTCTAGACTCCGCCCCATCCTCCCCTCCGTGGTCGAACAGGATCAAACGGGGTTTATGGCCCACAGGTCCACTGACGTCAACCTGCGTAGGCTTTTTGGTAATTTGCAAACACAACACTTGAACTCAGGTACGAGGGTGGTCACCTCCCTGGATATAGAGAAGGCTTTTGATTCAGTGGAATGGCTCTATCTGTGGGAGGTCCTCAGACGGATGGGGTTCCGCCTCCTGTTTATACGGTGGTTGCAAACTATATATAGGTCTCCGGTGGCGGCTATTCGACTGGGGGGCAGGCTATCCCCCTCGTTCCCGTTGTCCAGAGGCACGCGGTAGGGCGCTCCTCTCTCTCCAGCCCTTTTTGCCATCACCATGGAGCCATTGGTCGACGCACTCCGGACTTTGTCGGAGGTTCGGGGGCTTCGGGTGGCGTGGCTGGAGGAGAGGATGGCACTGTACGCGGACGACCTCCTCTTATTTTTGCTAGATGCGGGTCCCTCCCTTCGGGGGCTCTGGTCATAATGGACGGTTTCTCCAGGGTGACGGGTCTGAGGGTGAACTGGACCAAATCCCAGTTGCTTGCGATCCATGGGGCGGCCAGGAGTGCTGCACCGTCAGATCTCTCGCTGCAGTGGGTTGACAGCTTTATGTATCTAGGGGTGAGAGTATCCGAGGATCCTACAGACTTCATATCCCTTAATCTGGACCCGGTGGTGAGGGATGTTCGGGCCAAGCTGATGTGTTAGTATTTTGTTGAACCACCTTTTGCTGTAATTTACAGCTGTTAGTCTGTTGGGATTTGTCTCTACTAACTTTGCAGATCTAGACTTTGCAATATTTGCCCACTCTTCTTCTTTGCAGAATTGCACAAGTTCAGTTAAATTTGATGGTGACCGTTTGTGGACTGCAGTCTTCAATTCATTCCACAGATTTTCAATAAGGTTAGGGTCTGGGCTCATAGTAGGCCATGCAAGGACATTCACCTTTTTCTCCTTCTACCACTGTGTGGTCATTTTTGCTGTGTGGTTTGGGTCATTGAAGAGTTTGACAGTATTTTGCCCCATCCATTTTTCCTTCTATCCTGACAAGTCCTCCAGTCAGACATATTATTTGGTGTTGAGGCCAAATAATTTAGGGTGCATTTTGGCAAAGCTCAGTTGTGACTGCATGTGGCCTTTCTTGAGGAGTGGCTTTTCTTCTTGCAACTCATACAAGCCATGTTTGTGGAGAATTTGATATTGTTGTCACATGCACACAATGACCACTGTCATAAATTCCTGCAACTGCTTCAGAGTTGCTATAGGCCTCTTGGTAGCCTCTCTGACCAGTTTCCTCCTGGCTCTATCATCCAGTCCTGATCCATGGGGGGTCTGTGTCGTACCAATTGCCTCCTACCTCTTAATAATAGACTTCACTTCTTCTAGGCATTGATAAAGTATTTGAATTTTTTTTGTATCCAACTCCCGACTTGTGCCTGTCCACAACTTTATCCCAGAGATCTTTTGACAGTAAGTGGGGGATGTATGTGCACCGTGGAGATCTCACGAATTGTAATAATATAATTAAGTGAGTGGCAATTTCCTGGGCAGTGAGTAAACTAGTCTGTGGAGGACAAAGTAAAGAGTTGAAGGTAGAGAAGAGTTGACTGGGATTGGATAGTTTTTAATGAGAGTGGTAAAAAAAAGACCTGCTTGGCAGTGTGGAGGCAGGAATTGTATTTTTGCAGGGCAGATTTCTATAGGTTGAAGTCTTTCTGAGATGCCACATAAGCTCACGAGCGTGACTACATTTTTAGAGACTTTTGTGTGTAGAGAGGGGGAGAGTTAGTCAAGGGCAGAGGACAGGGATCTATTGTAGACAGAAGTGGCTAGATTTGGGCAAGGCAGGGGTACAATTTTGTTTTAGAGGTGGTCAGTAGCAGAACAGAGAAGAGAAGGGTTTAAGAGGCAAAGGTTTCTATGGGTAGTTGTTTGGTGGTTGGCAGGAGAGGTGGTGGAAGAAAGGGAGAGAACAAATCTAATAAAGAGGTGATCAGAGAGATAAAAAGGATTGTTGAAGAGGTTGCATTTGGTAGGAGAATAGAAACTCAAGGGTGTTGCCATCAGAGTGAGTAGAAGCATGTATCCATTGCTTCATGTCAAAATAGGAGGTTAGACTGAGGAGTTTAGAAGTAGCAGGAGTGTTAGTATTAACAGGGGTGTTAAAATCACAGAGAATTGTGGGAATTTCAGAAGAGAGAATGTAGGGTAGCAAGGCAGGGAAGTCAAAAATTAAAATTGATACCGGTCCAAGAGGGCAGTATATCAGGGCAATTCCTAAAGAAATTGGAGAAAATAGACCTATACAGTGAGCTTTAAATGACGAGAGGGACAGAGAGAGAGGGGAGTGAAGAAGCTGAGAGGTGCTCTGCGGAGATAGTAGGATTTCCACTTCACCTCCCTTCTGTCCACTGGGTCTGGGGGAGAGATTCCAGAGAAGGCTACCATGGGAGAGGGAAGCAGGAGAAGCAGTTTCGGACTCATGAAGCCAGGTTTTGGTAACAGCAAGTATATTAAAGGTGTTAATGACAAAGAGGTCACGGACAGAGGTGAGTTTGTTGCAGACAGAGCAGGCATTCCAGAGGGCACAGGGGAAGGGGAGGCTGGTTTTAGGAAGAAAAGGAATGTAAACTATATTGTATGTATTGAAGCTTCTGCCAGAGGGTACAGGGTGATGAGCATGTTGGGTACAGTTAAATGATTGAGGCCCAGGGTTTGAGGATATATCTCCAGAGGTTAGGAGAAGCAGAAGGCTGAGGGAGTGAATATAGTAGTTTGATTTCTATGAAGGGACATGTTTTCAACATCCTAGGGTTTTTTTTTAGCAAGTTAAAATTAGGAGGAGGTGATGAGTGCAAAAAAAAGTAGAGGACAAAAGTGAAGGTGTGTTGTACAGGTTGTGGGGTGGAGAAGTGGGGTGAAACATAATTTAAAGAAGGAGGACACAACAGTGAAAAGTAGAGGTAGAGAGCTCACGTTACAGAGAGGAAGAAGAGCTGAACAGAACGCCAAACATCTGTTTGGTGTTTTTGTAGTAGTTTGCTGTAGATATTTGCTTTGTGCAAGAGCAGAAGTGCCACCTATTACAAGAACCCCAATATGTGCCCCCCTAACATAATTTTTATAAGCTATATTTTTATGCCTTTGACCTCTGGCCTTTCCTTGGTAAAAGGAAGTCGCAACATGTACAAAGGCGCAAAAAAAATAAATTTGGACAGTTTTTGGGGGTTTGTCCCTTTAGGATTTCATCAATTCATATTTCATCTCTCTCTCTTTTTTTTTAAAGAATTTTATTTATTGCTATTTCAGGTAGGGAAACAATAGAGAAACAATACAATGTATTATATGTCAGATCGCATATATACTATCAGAACGACCATTACATCACATTCCTAATAATAGCAAAATTGTTCCCTGCAACAGGTGTAATTAAAATTTCAACATGTTCCAATCATAAGTATAACTAACATTGTCTTTAAACACATACCTGTGATTTTAATGTTTTTCCACCCTCTCCCCTTCAAGGGAAATTAAAGGTAGGAGGATGGGAATAGCAAGAAAAAAAAAACTAAGAAAAAGAAGAAAAGAAAACATTATTTTTTTTTTCAAAAGGGGAGGGGAACGAATGGGAAATGAAAGAAACCTATGACAAATAAGTAAATAGAGCCATCAAAGTGTTAAAAGATAATTATTGTTAACTAGTATGTCATACTCTGACTCACTATGCTCAAGAGTCTGAGATTATTTTATAATATAACATAGGAGCTTTAAATTCGAACCAGTGTTCCCATGTCTTAAGTTATTTCCTGGTCAGCCCTTTATTCCTACATGGTAATTCTTCCATTAGACGAAGCTCATCAACCCTTCGTAACCAATGGGAAATAGTAGGTATAGTTTGCTTTCCCCAGTAATGGGATAAGTGATTTACCTGCATTTAATAAATGTAGAGTCATAGTAGTCCTATACTGACCTATGGCTTCCTTCGTACAGTGGAAAAGAAATGTCAATGGTTTAGGTTCTATCTTCTTCCCCCTGTATCAAAGAGATGATTTTTGCAAATTCCTCCCAAAATGGGCAGATCTTAGGCTAATACCACCATATATGCCCTCCCTTGTCATTCCTTCATAAAAGGAAACCACAATGGATATAAGGGCAAAAATTATTTTGGGTCAGTTTATGGATGTGCTCATTTTAACGCCTTTGACCAAGTTCTCAGGGAAGCAGAAAATATGTTAAAACAGACTCAAAAGTCCCCAAACTGATGCAACAAGGATTAAAACACAAAAAGGTCAAGGAGAAAGGTGTTTAAGGGCCCCTTCCTATTTTCGTGATGCCACATTAATGACATCACTTCGTGTTTTAGGATATTGCAGTTTCCCAGACACTTTCTTAGCTGTTTAAGGCTGGAATCCAAAAATTCAGCCCTCTGGTCATTCCTTGGTAAAAGAAAATGGCAACAAGTAAAAAGGTGCAAATAAAATGGCAGATTTTGGGGGTGTGCCCCTTTAAATTTTTACACCTTTGACCAACTGCTCAGAGAAGCAGAAAAGGTGTGAAAACAGGCACGAAAGTCCCAAAACTGACGCAACAAGGGTTAAAAACACAAAAAGGATAAGGAGAAAGGTGTTTAAGGGCTACTTCCTGTTTTTATGACATCACATTGATGACATCACTTCCGGTTTCAGTTCATTTTTCCAGCAGTTTCACAGCTAATTTTTGGCTTTTTAAGGCTGAATTCAACTCATATTTCATCCCTGTAGTCTTTCCTTAATAAAAGGAAGCTGCACCTGGTAAAAAGGTGTGAGAAAATTTGTTGGCAGTTTTTGGGGGAATGCCTTTCCTAGAAAGCCATAGTGGTGTGGTGTGATGGAGAAATTGTCTGAAAGGACTGTAGTAGTGCCAACAATTCATGTAATGCATTACATTTTATACATTCACATAAATCCCTACCCTTAAAGCGATTGTAAACCTCAGACATGAAATATAAATAAAGCATGTCCCTCTATAGTGTGTACTTGTCTCAATCCAGAGCACTAAGTGTAATTTTTGTCTGTTGCTTTGTTCCTCTGCTATCATCATGGATAACTTCTAGCAAGTTTTCCTGACACCAAGAGAAAAAATGTGACAGGGGAGGGATCTCCATCTAATTGACAGCCTCAGCTCTGTTCCTGGGTGCTGTGTGGAGGGGGTGTGTCCCTTCCCTCCAATCAGCTCTCAGAGCTCTTCTTATTCTGACAGTTTAGACAAGCTTTATAAATTCTGGACTTTGAATAGATGTAGAGAAGAGAAGACTGCATATAAACATTTACTACTTATGTAGGAGTTTTTATTTAATCGGTGTGTATCACATGAGGATAGTCACTTATTGGGTATGGGTAAAAGTTTACAACCACTGGTTAATGCGACTGGTGAATACAAAAAGAACAGTGGGTTGCTTAGGCATTTACTGGCATTAAGTGGGCAGGTAATTATTTAATACCATCACAGCTTTTGCTTTCATTTTAGCACTAAATCTGGTTATACACTAGTAGAATTTCATTTAACATTTTTAATTTTAATAACATTTACTCGTTGTTCAAATCATTAGTAGAGTCAAATCAATAATTCCTATTGACCTGCAATAATGAGAAAATTTGCAGGAGCAGGATGAACATTTTTTCTCCAATGTATGTATTTCTAACAGTTTATGTGGTTTTTGTTTGGTAAAGTCCATTTATTCCAAAATGGACTGTTAAAAACAAACAAAATCTTGAACTACTTTAGAAATTTGAATGCTGTGCGAAATTTTAGTCTGAATTTTAAAAATTTCAATACAAATTTTCATTTAAAATTATTTTAGTGTATATACAAACAACAACTAAAGACAAAACTTTTTTTTTAAGTTTTGGATAGAGTTGAGAAAGATTAGAACACCTGTCAGTTTTTATTGCTTTCTGTGCCCCTGTTAGGGAGATTCCCCTTCTCTATTTTGTGTTTATGTTATGTTTACCATTATCATTGACAATGACAGTAAAATAAATTCCCAAATTTGGGTTGTCCCCTGAAAATTAATAGATGGGAAAGCTACCAAGTTCTAGTGACCTGGGGATCACCAATAGCTTCCCCTAATTTGCAGGAATTTCCTCATATTTCCTGTTTTGTCTATGGGACAGGAAGTGAGGGGATATCTCCCCAATGGGACACAAATGGGAAAACATTAAATGGACAGTGGGTATGACCCTCCCTTTCTCTATCTAAAATGAAAAAAAAAAGTTTTGCCTATATTTCTATTTTAAGGATGTTTACTTTCCAGCCTGGCAGTCCCCCAGTATATGAACACATTCAGTTGATTTACTAAACCTGGAGAGTGCAAAATCTGGTGCAGCTCTGCATACAGACCAATTAGCTTCCAGTTTTTGTTTTGGTCAAAGCTGAAATGAGCAAGCTGAAGTTAGCTGATTGGCTATCATGCAAAGCTGCACCTGGTTTTGCACTCTCCAGTTTTAGTAAATCGTCCTATAGTTCTTTTAACCGCTTCCATACAGAGCAGTTAGACCCCCTTCCTGCCCAGACCAATTTTCAGCTTTCAGCACTCTCACACTTTGAATGACAATTGCGCAGTCATGCTACACTGTAACAAAACAAAATTTTTATAATTTTTTTCACACAAATAGAGCTTTCTTTTGGTGGTATTTGATCACAACTGGGGTTTTTTTTTCGTGATATAAGCAAAAAAAAGCAACAATTTTGCAAAAAAAAACACTTTTTTTAAGTTTCTATTATAAAGTTTTGCAAAAAATTAATTTTTCTTCATACATTTGGGCCAAAATTTATACTGCTACATATCTCGGTTAAAATTAACCCAAATTAGTGTATATTATTTAGTCTGTGTGAAAGTTATTGAGTCTAGAAGCTATGGTACCAATTACTGAAAATTGATCACACCAGATGCACTGATGGCCTATCTCCTTTCTTGAGGCCCTGAAATGTCAGGACAGTACAAATACCCCCCAAATGACCCCTTTTTGTAAAGTAGACAGTCCAAGGTATTTAGTAAGAGGCATGGTGAGTTTTTTGAAGTTATAATTTTTTCCCACAATTCTTGGGAAAATGAAGAAAAAAAATTTTTTTTCTTTTTTTTCCCAAAACGTTGTCAATTTATAAGCTATTTCTAACACATAGCATGTACACAGAAAAAAATGACACCCCAAAATTCATTCTGCTACTCCTTCTGAGTATGGTGATACCACATGTGTGAGACTTTTACACAGCCTGGCCACAAAAAGAGACTCCACGTCCAAGTAGCACCCATAAGGCGTTTTAGGAGCATAAATACACATAAAACTTTCTTACTACCTATCACACTTTTCAAGGCCCTAGAGCACCAATACAATGGAGAAGTCCACAAAATGACCCCATTTTGGAAAGCAAACACTCCAACGTATATTCTATGAGGCATTATGGGTCCTTTGAACATGTCATTTTTTTCCACAAGTTTTTGGAAAATGTGGGAAAAAAATAAAAACTTTTTTTTTTTACACAAAGTTGTCAATTTATAGGATATTCCTAACACATAGCATGTACATAGCAAAAATGACACCCCAAAATACATTCTGCCACTCCTCCTGAGTATGGCAATACCACATGTGTGAGACCTTTTCACAGCCTAGCCATATAGAGGGGCCCAACATCCAAGGAGCATCATCATGCATCCTAGCCACTTGCCTAGGCCTATTTTTGACATTTGGTGTTTACAAGCTAAAATCAGTTGTTTTTGCTAGAAAACTACTTAGAACCCCAAAACATTATATATATTTTTTTAGCAGAGACCCTAGAGAATAAAATGGAGATTATTGCAATATTTTTTATCACACCGTATTTGCGCAGCGGTCTTCCAAACGCAATTTTTTGGGAAAAAATTCACTTTTTTGAATTAAAAAATAGGAAACCAGCAAAGTTAGCCCAATTGTTTTCCATAATGTGAAAGATAATGTTACGCAGAGTAAATAGATACCCAACATGTCATGCTTCAAAATTGTGCACGCTCACAGAATGGTGACAAACTTTGGTACTTAAAAATCCCCATAGGCGACATTTTAAAAATTTCTACAGGTTGCTATCTTAGAGTTACAGAGGAGGTCTAGGGCTCGAATTATTACACATTAAACATTACTTGTAATAGAAAAAGGCACGACAGGACCTCTTTTTTGTGAGATCTGGGGTCAAATCTCAAGTCCTCAGATCTCACAAGTACACTAAAAGATAGAAAAGATAAAAAAAAAAATAAAAAAAAATGAAATAAAATGAAAAAAAAAGGGATCTTTAAACTGGTTGCTAGGCAACGACATTTGCCGTAGCTCCGGTCCTCCAAGACCATAGAGTCGAGTGAGGGCAAGCTTGCCCTCACTCGACATCCTGTCTGTGAGGATCCGGGACCGGATCGTTTTCCCCGCTGCCGGCGGGTCCGGTAAGCGGGGAAAAGGACCAGAATGCGGCGGGAGGGGGGGGCACCTCTTCCGCCACCCCAGAAGGGTGATCCCGCGGCGGATTTGGAAAGCCAACCGTCCACCGTTTAAAAAAATACCAGGGTTATGACAGCTATCTGCTGCCATAACACCGGTATTTAGGTTTAAACGGAGGACGTATATAAACCTTTTTGGACTTAGACATGGTGGCTGTATGAAGGGTGAAAGGTACTCGGGTACTTTGCTGGGCAGGTGACAGGTACTCTGGTACTGATGAGCAAGTGGCAGGTACTCGAGTACTCCGATAGGCAGGTGACAGGTACTCGGATACTCTTATGGGCAGGTGACAGGCAGGTGATAGGTACTGATGAGTAGTACTGATACTGATAGGTGATACTGATACTGTACTGATGGGTACGGATGATCAGTACTGATACTGATAGGTGATAGGTACTGATGGGTACTGATGAGTACTGATGAGTAGTGATGGGTACTGATGAGCAGGTGGCAAGTACTCGGGTACTTCAGGTGTCAGGTACTCTGATGAGCAGGTGGAAGGTACTCGGGTACTCTGATGGGTAGGTGACAGGTACTCGGGTACCCGTCATCAGAGTACCCGAGTACCTGTCATCAGAGTACCCGAGTACCTGTCATCAGAGTACCCGAGTACCCATCATCAGAGTACCCGAGTACCTGTCACCAGCCCATCAGAGTACCTGTCATCAGCCCATCAGAGTACCCGAGTACCTGTCATCAGAGTACCTGATGGGCTGGTGACAGGTACTCGGGTACTTTGATGGGCTAGTGACAGGTGCTTTTTATTGGGGTGCACTGTACTTGGTAACTAGCTGTTACCACAATCTCCTCCTCACACAGGATCAGTGTGTGAGGAGGAGAACACGGTGACAGCTAGTTACCGTGTTCTCTGATGACATTTGTGACCAGCTGTGATTGGACACAGCCGGTCACATGGTAAAGAGCCAATTTCATTGGCTCTTTACCTAGATCGGGGATGGGCTCTGTCCGAGGGACGAGCCTAGTCTCCGATCGCTGCGCTGCGCGCCCCCGGGGGGCGCGCATTAGGGAAGGAACGAGCGGCTCGCGCTGCAGCCGCTCATGTGATCGGCTGTGATTGACACAGCCGATCACGTGGTAAACAGCCAATTTCATTGGCTGTTTACCTTGATCGGGGTTGGGCTCAGTCCGAGGGACGAGCCTCACCCCCGATCGCCGCGCTGCGCGCCCCCAGGGGCGCGCAGTAGCAGGGAGATCTGGGCGCCGTCATATCACGTCCGCCCGGATCGAGAAAGGATTCCTGCCGCCGTCATTTGACATGGCGCGGTATGGAAGGGGTTAAATAGGTCTGTTGCACGTTATGTGCATTACAACTCAACAGAACCGAAAATGGCATTTTCCAAATACAGGACAAGGCACAAGTTGAAGGAGCATATGATTTCAGCAGTATTACTTCTTTTAAAACCATCAATTCTGACAGCTGCAATGAGCTTTTACTGCTCTAAGTCAATTGCACCAATGTACAACAAAGAAGACTGTAATAGCAAAGCTGTGAGGAAGCCCTCATTTCCTTGTTGCACACAGCAGCAAAGCCCTTGCAGCTGTTTCTATATGTGCTGTCATAGGTGTGCGCAGCCTAAGTGCTCTGTGCTGAGTGGCTTCCTGTTCATCCACAAACTGAAGCATAGGAAACATAGTTTCCTATGCTTCAGTTATGAATAAACACAGAGAGTGGGTGTGTTCATTTAGAAAAGGGGGGGGGAGCGGTAATAGACATATTGACTTCCCCCATTCTCCATCCTGAAACATACCCCACAGCAGACATGGAGAGAAGAGAAAGGAAGCCAGCAGCACTGAGGGGGGTGGGGGTGCAACAAGAAGGGGGGAGTCCGAGCAGTAGGGGAAGTCGGCACCGCATAGAGTGATTAGGGTGTTCCTAGGCACACCTGGCATCCCCCCTGTGCACCCCTATGTGTGCTGTATTCATTTAGTTTTGCATGTATTGCACATCTCAACGCTGTTTTGCCTTTTCCTGCTGCCTTATTTACAGGCTCACAGTTGTACTGCAGAGAAAAAAAAACAGGTTGGCAGGTTGAAAATGACCCATACTGAATATTAAATTAAACCGTGTAATTGATCTATCAGTTTTTCAAAGTGCTTATAATGTAGTAAATTGATTTACAAATGACTATTAAATTATAGGAGGAGATTGGGAAAAAACGTAGAATGTATTTATAGGAAGCACACCTACACAAGCAGATTTTAAGCTCTCACAGCTGTTGCAAGAAATTACGAGCAAAGTCTGAGGTCAGTATTATTAAAACTCAAGTAAAAAACATGCATAGGAATCCACATTATTCTTCCTGCACCTGTCACCCAGGCAATTAAACATCTGCCGAAAATCTCCTAAGAGATTATGTAAAACGTTTCAGGCGGCATTTGTGTGATAGCAGGATTTTCGTGGAAGGTCCATTATAATACAATACTTTTTCAGAATGCATGGATTTTATTCTAACTCTTAAAGTGACAAAAAAACAGTGTTTTTTTTTTTATTTAACCACTTTACCGGAGGATTTTGCTGTCTTACGTCTGGGCCACTTTTTGCGATTCAGCACTGTGCGAATTTAACTGACAATTGCACGGTCATGCAAGGCCGTACCCAAACGAAATCTACGTACTTTTTTTCCCCACAAACAGAGCTTTCTTTTGGTGGTATTTGATCACCTGTGCGATTTTTACTTTTTGCGCTATAAACAAAAAAAAGCGATAATTTTGAAAAAATAACAATATTTTTCACATTTTTTTATATGAAATTCCCCCCCAAAAAAATGTAAAAATAATTTCTTTTATCATTTTAGGCCAATTTGTTTTCTGCTACATATTTTTGGTAAAAAAAAATCGCAATAAGCATATTTTGATTGGTTTGCACAAAAGTTATTGCGTTTACTAACTAAGGAAAAGATTTCTGTCATTTTTGGTGGGTTTTTTTTAATGGCGGCGATCTGCGATTTTTTTTGCGGGACTGCGACATTGCAGCGGACAGATCGGACCCTTGACTGACATTTTTGACACTTTTGGGGGTACCAGTGACATTACTACAGTAATCAGTGCTATACATATGCACTGTTACTGTAAAAATGACACTGACAGGGAAGGGGTTAATTTTTATTGGAGAGGGAGGGGTTAATGTATTCCTGGTGCTTACTGACATGTGTGGGGGGAGCAGGGTTGTATAAAGTACTCGAAACCAATACTTGAGTACAAAAGTACAAGTGCTCGATCAAAAAGTGACTTGAGTAGAAGTGGAAGTGCTCAATCAAAAAGTGACTAGAGTAGAAGTACTAAAGTATTCAACATTTTTTGTACTTAAGTATTGCAAGTAGTTTATTTTTAAATTTTGCTACTCAAGTACTGAAAGTAAAACCACCAGTAGTTTTGAAAAAAAAATTGCTACTCAAGTACTGAAAGTAAAAGTACCAGTACTGTGTTATGTAGTTATTAAAGAAAGAAGTCAAAAGTTTGAACATCATATTGTTTTTTATTATTTCAAATGCAGCTTTTATTTATACATACAGTAGCATTTATTTTCGTATGTGCTGATAATACACATGTTTTGAGCTTCATGAAACCTGCTATCTACTGTTCTGGCAGTGGTAATTTTTATAATTGTAACGAGTATCTATGCAGCACAAAAAAAAAAATATTGGAGTAGAAGTGTTGAAATCATCGAAAAAATGTACTGAAGTAAAAGTGGAAGTAGGAGAAAAAATGCTATGCTGAACCCTGCAATCTGACCCTGCCTGTCACTTAGGCGGATCTCCACACTCGATTCCCCGACGATCGGGGAAGAGCGGCGGTGACTCCCGCTGTGCCTGAATACAGCGGGAGGGAGCCTCCGGCAGCGTGTGCGCGCCGCCGAGAAAGGGGAGTGTCTGGCCAGACGATAACGAACCACTTTGCCACAGTAGAGGCTCAGTGAGCAGCGGTAAAGTGGTTAAGTACATATTCTTATAGGATAAGTTCACATTTTAGAAAAAATTATAAATGCATATTTTTTTGCAGATAAAAAAATATGTATTTATTTATTTTTGGAGCCTGTAAAGCATTGCACCAGCGATCTGTAGACCATACAGGTCTCCAGCAGATCTGCCAGTGTATCTGCTTGCCCGTACAGCAAAGCAGATATAACCTGACAGGAAGAGAGAATGAACTACAGCGCCATGGTAGTTTATTGAAAACTGCAAGACAGCCTCAAAGTCTGCTGGACCTTGTAGTTTTCCATTCACAGGACATTAAAAATAAGTGACGGGGTCGGGCGGGAGGGGGGAGAGAGGAACCCTGCTAGCTGTCAGATGGGGGATCATGGACCTGCAGGGGCCTGCCATTTGTAACATGTTAAATGTTACACCCAGAATATGGAAACTACAGATCCCAAAAGGCATGGGAGACACCAGGAGGAGGTGAGTGGATTCTTTAATTGTACTGCCTAGGAAAGTTTGTGGCTTTTGCGCCCAGTATCCTGAGAAGTAAAGAATTTTGTCATCTCGATCCTCTCACCCAGGAGCCAAATGGAGAGGGAAACTTGGCACCAGACCAGGCAAGGAAGTGGACATTCAGGCTAGAGTGCTGAGTCCACAGACATTCGTCTACCAGTGTGGCCAGAGCAGCAGCATCTTTAACCACACAGAACAAGTTCCCAGGTCTGAATCTACAGCTATGCAGAGCAGGTTCACTGGAGTCAAGCCATGGATTCATAAGGGATCGCTTCGCTGTCAGTAACTACAGCCAAAACACAGGATTGGTGAGAGGGCTGCTAATCTACCAATTAACATCACAAAACCAAGCAAGACTCTAGCTAACACCGTTGTCAACTGGTTCCTTAGAAACTACCGTACTTTTGCAGCATCCCACTGAGCAGTGCCACCTGTATTGGTTTTGTCAGGATGCGCATGCCAGTAAACAAGATAACTCCTCTGGACAAACTTTTGGGCACAAGCTAAAACATAGTCCCTTTCGTGCTCATAAGAATTGGGCACTGGCTAATAAATATGCGTGCATTTTCGTGCGCGCTGGTTCTTCTGTGCACCTGTGACAGATGCTGGTGCCAAATTATTTAAACTCAGCCAATTCTCAGGATCAGTGCTGCTTTGTCTTCAGCCTCCTGTGTACCTGTGAACCTGTATCCTGCTTCCAGTTGCTGACCTGGCTTATCTTGACCATTCTCTGAACTCCACCTGCATCGACCTTGGCTTATCCCCTGAACTCCACTGCTGTCTGTTCCTTTGGCTCCTGTTCTACTGATCAGTTCCAGACCAGGCTTGTCTCCTGACCATGTTTCTGTCTGTGCCCTGTATCTGATTCATCCCATCTGTGTATGACCTGGCCTGCCTGACCTTGCTACTCTGCCTGCTGTTGCCAGCACCAGCTGCCTGCCTGTCCTCGCTGGACAGGAGAAGTCGTCAGATGGCTTCAGCAAGCAGGCAATTCATCCCGTCTGTATATGACCTGGCCTGCCTGACCTTGCTACTCTGCCTGCTTTTGCCAGCTGCCTGCCTGTCCTCGCTGGGTAGGAGAAGTCATCAGATGGCTTCAGAAAGCCATCTGATGACTTCTCCTGCCCAGCGAGGACACCTGCCCTGCTGCTAGCTAGACTTACAGGCACTCGTGCCACTCTACACTCCTGTGCCTCCTGTCTACACTATCAGGGGCCCGGAGTCAGAGGTGTAACAGAGGCCTTCCTCATCATATCAGGCTCTGCTACCAGGTACATGATAGGTTTACTCTATTTGCTCAGATCCACTTAACCCCTCCTTGCCCTTTTCATTACTGTTAAGCCTTGTTCAAGTTACTCCTGCCAGAGCTCTTCCTTAAGTCCCCACACTTTTGAACTGAGAGTATCTGGAAGCCACTCAATATGACCAGTAGAATACCACCAAAAGAACCCCAAACACGCTGGCAGGAATACCTATTTTTTTTAAACTTTTTTTTTGGAGATTATTCCTCCCTGTTTCCTAGTTTTTACATAGACTTTAGCAATTTTTACTTTCCTGGAACCCTGAAGTCCTGCAGACAGACTTGGACTTAGCAAAGCTACTGCAGGGCCTAAGGCAGCGTATCCTCCGGGGGTTTATAGTATTAATTTCTGGCTGCCCTTATGATACTCTAGGTGACTCTTTTACAGTTTAAGCTTTAAGCCCAGTTACTTGTAATTATCAGGTATCTTCAGTGTAATACTAACACTGATATTAATTTCACCTCTTTCCTCTACCTGCCTTTACACACTTTATTTTTTGACAGTATATTGTTTGTTTTACAAATTGGTCTGGTGCTTGTGTTCTTTAAAATAACATTATAGCAGGGTACTAATGTCGCTGTGGGTGATTCCTCTGTGAAATTGTTTGTCTGTGTACTCAGACTGGTGTGTTAGAGGGCCTGAGGTCTTTGAGTAGGTCAAGGCCAGAATCAACTGAACCATTTTTACCAGCAGCTCCTTAGTCTTTTAAGTAGGTTTCACTATTACTTGTATATTGTTTTTGGTATTGGGTGGTTTTGCTGTGTTATTATTACATCCTGTTATAATTGCACTTAGTTTGGTTCCAGTCTCCTTTGTACAGCTACACAGCACTGGTCACCTCTGCTTTTGCTGAAAATTAGCAGTCGGTATCCTATCAACCTTAGCTGAATGATAGGTCTTCGAGTGTTGCCGTTCTTTCATTGTGGATAGGGAGCATGGCTATTTGGATGATTTTAGCAATTACTATAAATCCCATGAAAAAACTTTCTAAGAAAGAATTCTGCTTTGTTGCCTACTGTCCCAAGTATCATTACTTAACCACCTGCCAATCTGTCACAGTACATATACTGCAGCGGGGTGGCACATTCAGGCACAATCACGTACGTGATGTGCCTGCTTTTTGTTTAGTTGCACGCCCGATGTGTCCACAGTACACCAAGGATTGCCGATCCCGGGAATTCGGGGGCCCGGTGATCATGCAATTGCTATATCAACAAAGCTGTCATGAATAAAGTCATAACAGCTGTGTTTCCTATGCTGTGATTGGCCCACAGCTATCGTACCATATGATTACCTCCCCTACAGAGTAGTATAGTGTAACTATGGTGACACTGAACTACTCTGTTGAAAGTATGTAAAAAAGATGTTAAAAAATAAAAAACATTTAAAAAAAATAAAAAATAAATGTTTAAAAATGTATTAAAAAATCAGTGTCCATTTGTGCTACTGTATAAACCAATTACAGATATGTCATATTGGAGTTAACTATGTGGGCTTATCATTATACACAAGCCACATTTTTTTTTATAATTTTTGTACAATAAAGTAATTTTTTTTAATTGAATTGGTATTATGTACTTTTCAGTAGCCCTTCATGATAGTTAGAGGGTATCTGTTGTATTATACTTTGGGATGATGGCTACACCTTGACACCAGACTCTATTGGCTATATTGCTAAAGGTACAGGCCGACTTTGCCATATTGAGAGGCCAATGGATGGGGCCATGTATTGGAAAATCTTGGTTGAGAACCATTTTCCCTCAGCCAGAACACTAAAGATAGGTCATGGATGGGTCTTCCAGCATGACAATGACCCAAAACATACCACCAAGGCGACAAAGAAGTGGCGCAAGAAGAAGCACATTAAGGTCATGGAGTGGTCTAGCCAGTCTCCAGACCCTAAATCTATAGAACATTTCTAGAGGGAGCTGAAACTTCGAGTTGCCAAGCAACATCCAAGAAATCTTAAGGATTTAGAGAAGATTTGAAGATGTAAAGAAGAGTGGATCCCTGCTGAGATGTGTGCAAACTTGGTAACCAACTACAAGAAATGTCTTACCTCTGTGCTTGCCAACAAGGGTTTCTCCACCAAGTACTAAGTCATGTTTTCCTTGGGGATCAAATATTTATTTTGCTCCCTTAACTGCAACTCAATTTATAACATTTGTAGCATGTTTTTTTTTTCTGGAGTTTGGTTGATATTCTGTCTCTATCATTTAAAATACACCTATGATAAAAATGATAGACCCTTCATTTTTTTGTAAGTGGGCAAACTTACAAAATCGGTAGGTGATCAAATCATTATTTTCTTCACTGTATTTAAAACTTACCACACACAATGCAATCTGACCGTATAATCTCCTTTAGATCCACTAACAATGATGTACTTCAAGTGCCTGCTTGATCCTAAACTATCAAATCAATTTATATTCAAGAAGACTTGGTTCATTCTTGTATGTAGCCCCTCCAGTTTTCTGGAGACAGGTGGAAAACACCCAGAGACAGGGTTGGCTAGTATTTTCCCAGGCTAAAAAGTGGGGAAAGTATAACAGCTTTGTGCCAGTCACCTCAACCACTTCAATACAGGGCACTTTCACCCCCTTCCTGCCCAGGCAAATTTCAGCTTTCAGGTCTATCGCAGTTTGAATGACAATTGCGCGGTCATGCAACACTTTTTTTTTTCCACACAATTAGAGCTTTGGTGGTATGTAATCACCACTGGGTTTTTTTTTTTTTTGCTAAATTTTGCAAATAAATAATCTTTCTTTATAAATGTTGGCCAAACTGTATTCTGCTACATTTCTTTGGTGGCATAACCCAAGTCAGTGTATATTATTTAGTCTGTAGGAAAGTTATAGAATCCACAAACTATGGTATATACATATATCTGAAAATTGATCAATCATAGTTTACTGATGGCCTTTTTCATTCCTTGAGACCTGAAAATGACAGGACAGTACACATTTTCCCCAAATGACCCCTTTTTGTAAAGTAGACAGTTCAAGGTATTTAGTAAACGGTATGGTGAATTTTTTGAAGTAGTAACTTTTTGTCACAATTTTTGGAAAATTAAGAAATGCCCAAAAAGTTTTTTTTTTTTTTACATACTATCACCAGTACAGTAAAGCGTCATCATATAACTGGTGTGGTGGTGATCATGGACACTGACCAGTGACAGTATGTAAAAAAAAATAATAATATAATTTTTTTTTCTATTTTTTTTTTTTACAATTTTTTGTTAACACACTGTGACCAGAGCAATACAATGTTACCATAGTAACACTGTACTACTTTGGGGAAGTGATCAGGATTTTTTTCCCTACACATTATGATTGCTTATACCTGTGAATTTCACTGGTATAAGCAAACATTTTTACTGAATAAAACTGATTTATTCAGTGTTTACTATTGGGATTAGCTGTGACTGACCACAGCTAATCACATTGTACAGATGGGCTGTGATTGACCCTGTCTGTACCATGTGTTCACTGTGACCAATCTCGGCTAGCAACACAATTATACACAATGAATACCATAAATATAAGCTATTCATTGTTTACAATTGTCATGTGATCTGCTGTGATTAGTGACAGCGATCACATGGTACTGGCAGCAGGCTAATACACTGATCAGTCATTGGCTGACATTGAGGGACAGTCCGCCGCCAGAGAATGGGGGAGCACTGCCTTCCATGGGGTCATATAAGTGATATGGTTTCTCTTCTTCCGTAGATAAAAGGAAATATTAAATCTTGCAGCACTGGTACAGCACACTGCAAAGGATCTTTTTTTGGTTGCCCAGAGTTGGGCTTTAAGTTTAATTCAAACATGAATCCATATTCCAGAGCCTTGTGTAAACCATAGCAAACCCGTATTTCCCTTGTAGGCAATGGAAGGTTCCTTCTCTATCAGTTTGACAAAGCAAACCCATTCTGCAAAATCATTGGTACGAATCTGCCAATCTAAAAAAAAAAAAAAAACATAACATTTGATTTTGCTGCAGGAGGAACGTGACATTTTAGTCTTTGCAATCTTGAAAAACAGACCAACTATAGGTTGCTACTTGATGGTGTTTCAATTCTACTTTTAAAATTTAGGACCTTTTTACTTTTAGGAACGATATGTACTTTAAGTTAGAAATGCAGTTGCTAATGCTTCCATTAGATGGCTGTGCTCTGCCATTCTTGAAATAGACTTGCAAGCAGATAAATAACATTTTATGAAAAAGATATATAGAAACATTGATTTATTCACAATCACAAACAACAGCGTAATGAAAGCTGGTTATTTCCCCCAAGCAGTTAAATCATTTTATTGCAGTTAGCAGAAAAACACACTTTGATAATAATTAGGTTATTTTCTATGTGTGTTTATTGGAACAGTGTATTATGATCTGTGTTTTCTGTTCTTTCTGCTTATGAGCCTGGCATGTGTATCTGTGCTGCTCATCTGGACTTATATATCCACTCTACTATTCTAGTAGTGATATTGTGCTGTCCTGGCACTTGAGTTTGCTTGTCTGCTGCCTGCTCTGACCTCTTGTTCAAGCTGCTTCTGATCAAAATTGCAGCATCTGCAGTTGCATGGCTTCCTGCAACTGCAGAAAGTAATGCTCACAGCTAGACAACACACTGGCAGGTAAGCCTTAACTATGGTTAATAACTTACGCTGCAGTAAGGCCAAGCCCCATTACACTGTTTTAGTGTATCAGTGTATTACAGTATCAGTAGGAATAGCATCAACTGCATGAATGGCAAAATATATATTTTCTTAGTAATAGCTGCCCAAATAACATTTTTGGGTGCACCCAACACATACAGACCCTTTAGTGGGCGGTTGTACGCTTTCCTAACAAAGGTGACTGCAAAGTACCTAGTGCCTAAAGGTCAGTTTTGGCCGGCCTTCATTAGGGCTCTTCTGTAGGTGGTGCATTTAGCTGTCCAATTAAGACTGTACACAGGGGACGGTTGATGGACTGTTGGGCTAGGGCAGTCTCTATTTGAGTGAAAGGATAAATTGACCTTTGAGAACATTTTACATGTTCCACCTGTTTTTAGCTGCAGTCTCTCTGCAACCCTCCATCTCTAGTAATAACAAGCCAGGGATCTTCTTCCCAAACTCTTTGTCACAATTTTTTATTAAAAAAGCGTTTGTGTGAGGCTCAGCCCACCAAGCATTCCTTTAAAGAGTTCTGTGAATGGGAAAAACTACAAGTATCAACAGCCTTTGCAGCTTCTAATCCCAAAAGTCTCAGGTCCTCATTGGCTGTAGACACACAGTGCAACAGGTCTCCCAGCTCTGGTCCCAGGACACAGCAAATCTTAACCAGTTCAGTTCTTTGGGTGTGCTATGTACATCCAAAGCGTGAACCTTTAATCACAAGCTGATGGCAGTAGCTGCCATCAGCTGGTGCGGGTTTTTATTTAACCTGCGACCAGCTTCATAGTTAAAGTAATGCAGCAGCTCCATAGCTTCTGATCACTTTCACAGAGCCAGCAGCACGATGCCACCCCCCCCCCCCAGTTGGGAGAGAGATTGCTTTGAGACCGAGGCAAATCTATGCCTCGATCTCACTTGCAAACAATGAAACTGGAAGTGACATCACTTCCGGTTTCATATGTACCCTTTCCTGGCCAGTACAGCCATTGGACACATCTAACCAAGTCAATCTGTGCTTGGTTAGATGGTGTGAAGAGCGGGGGAGACATTGGGGACCCCTAATGTCTCCATAAAGAGTACCTGCCACCTTCCCAATCCTATCACATAGGGGTATATTGACCCCATGTGATAGCAATCAAGTAAAAATTAATACAAAAAATAAAATAAAATGATAATAAAATATATTAAAATAGAAAAAAAAATTCTAAAGCCCAGGGTGCGCATGTGCATGTTTAAACCTCAGTTGAATTACATGTGTGACATATTGCCGTGAAAGTCAGAGTGAGAACAATAATTCTAGCACAAGAGTTCCTAGTTAACTTTTAATTGATGAGCTGTAAAGGCTTTTAAAGCATCGCCTATGGTGATTTTTGGACCCCATAGTTTTTGGAGATATCGTGGACGCACACAATTTTAAGACAATAATTGTTTGGTATCTATTTACTTGATGCAACCTTATCTTTTATATTTTAACCAAAAATGGGTATTATATGGTGTGCACTAAAATGTTTTTTTTTTTTTATATTTTTCTGGAACATTTGTGTTTAATAAACAGTTGCACAGATATAATGTGAAACAAAAAATTGCAACTATCTCCTTTTTATTCTACAAGGCCTCTGCTTTAAAAATATATATAATGTTCTGGGCATTTAAATACATTTATTGCTAAAAAATAAGATTTTTACATGTAAATTGCTCTGGAGCCGAACTGCTAATGGCTCAGTCTCTCATCCCTGATATAAACACGTCTCCAAAATCTGCATAGCTTCAGACCAGCACTCAGGAACCTGGTCCTTATACAGTCAGACCCAGGTAGCACAGATCTGCATTCTTTTTCTCCCTGCGATCTATCGTAATTTGCCTTGAAAAAGTTTTGTTCTATCCTCCTCTATGTGCCGAGAATCCTTAGTATTGAAGTCCACAGCCTAATAGCCTCTATTCACTTGGTTGGGCAGCGCCTCTTTCAGAGCTATAGTTCCCAGAATCCATTGTGCCTGCATAGCAAGTTCCTCCTTCCCCTGATTGGCTCAAACACTGCTGTTGTCAGGAGAGGAGAGGGAGCAGGAGCATGGATTCACACAGAACAGCTTGATCCTCACACAGCAGGAAGCTCAGGATGAGAGGCAGCCACTGCAGCACAGTGAGATGTCAGGGCTTGGCTCGCAGCACCACTCTTCTCTGTGCTCAGTGCAGAGACCAGAGAGACTTACCTAAGGTAGAAGAAGAACACAGCCTGACACAGACACATCCATCCCACATGTCCAGTCTGTGAGTCTGCTCATGACCGAGCGGTGAGCGCGGCACAGCAAACCAATCACGATGTGACTAAAGGCACAGCGAGCCAATCAGGTGTGCAGGCACGCGTGATTGGTTAGCTGTGCAGCTGCTCAAGGTGCCGCTGCTGCTCACCGCTCAGTCACAGTCAGGAGAACTAGCTGCAGGCGCGGAGGCGCCCACGCTCTATCGTTCAGCACAGCTAATGAGTGTAATGTTTTCAGCGAGCGGGGTGGCAACAGGGATGGCAAAGACTTTGTCTGGGGTGGCAATTGCCACCCCAGCTAGCCCTCTGGCTCCGCCACTGCGCCTTGGTCAACATATCTGGAGTTTCTCTGCTGTGTTCCTGTGAAAGACTTTGCCTGGCTGACATCATTTCCGGTTCCTGATCCTGTTCCTCTGCCTCTGACTACGCTATTTTCTGGTTTTCTGATCACTGGCTCGTCTGACTTCCCGTCTTGGCTTCTGACCCCTGTCTTATGTTTTGACTACCTTTACTGTTCTGTACCATTTTTTACCATTATTGTAAAAGTGTGATTTTACTGCATTTTGTATCTCAGTCTGATTCATGGTTCCTGACATGGGGATAGGGAGAGGGAAGCGTAGGGAGAGAGGCATATGTAGCTAGTAGCACAACCGGCTACATAGCTATTAACAAAATAAACGTATGGGTAGGTCTGAGACAAACTGCCCTGAGTTTGGTTGAAGTAAACCTCAAAGACGTTTAGATTCTGAACCCAAAAATGCACCATTTTGGGCTAATAAGCAAGGAACATATGTGAATGGGAAAAAAAAATTAAAAATGAATTTGACCAAGAGCAGTGATTTTTAAATGCTTTAAGTGTAACCTTAAAACATCCAGTTCCTTTAAATGACATGCCTGGGGTGCTCTAATGCTGCCTGTGGAACTGCTGACTTTTAATATACAGACACTTACCAGCCCAGGGATACAGCACTGTTCTCCCCTAGGCCAGTCCTTTACAGGTCTTTGTGTCACCCTGATTGCAGGAAGCAGGCTGTAACTTCCTGAGGCTTCACACAGAACAGCTTGATCCTCACACAGCAGGAAGTTCAGGATGAGAGGCAGCCACTGCAGCACAGTGAGATGTCAGGGCTTGGCTCGCAGCACCACTCTTCTCTGTGCTCAGGCTGCTCAGCTGTCGGTTAATTGTCAGCACTCATTGATTCCTCAGCGGCTCACCTGGTTATCATTATCTGCTCATCAGTCCTGCCTACAGCCAGCCCCTTCTGGCTATTTAAGCTGCCTTGTTCATTCCTTTCCTGCCTTCGCCTTGGTCAACATATCTGGAGTTTCTCTGCTGTGTTCCTGTGAAAGACTTTGCCTGGCTGACGTCCTTTCCAGTTCCTGATCCTGTTCCTCTGCCTCTGACTACGCTATTTTCTGGTTTCCTGATCACTGGCTCGTCTGACTTCCCGTCTTGGCTTCTGACCCCTGTCTTATGTTTTGACTACGTTTACTGTTCTGTACCATTTTTTGCCATTATTGTAAAGGTGTGATTTTACTGCGTTTTGTATCTCAGTCTGATTCATGGTTCCTGACAAGGGGATAGGGAGAAGGAAGCAAAGGGAGAGAGGCACATGTAGCTAGTAGCACACCCGGCTACATAGCTATTAACAAAATAAACTTATGGGTAGGGATGAGACAAACTGCCCTGAATTTGGTTGAAGTAAACCTCAAAGACGTTTAGATTCTGAACCCAAAAATGCACCATTTGGGCTAATAAGCAAGAAACATATCTTAATGCGAAAAAAAAAAAAATTAAAAATGAATTTGACCAAGAGCAGTGATTTTTAAATGCTTTAAGTGTAACCTTAAAAACATCCAGTTCCTTTAAATGACATGCCTGGGGTGCTCTAATGCTGCCTGTGGAGCTGCTGACTTTTAATATACAGACACTTACCAGCCCAGGGATACAGCACTGTTTTCCCCTAGGGCAGTCCTTTACAGGTCTTTGTGTCATCCTGACTGCAGGAAGCAGGCTGTAACTTCCTGAGGCTTCACAGCCGGCACCCCACTGTGCATGTGTAAGATGCACTGCCCTTTGTGAATGGACCTACAGTCTCAGATTGCAGGTGGGAAGGAGGAGGCTGACCTTTAGAAATAGGTAGCTGTTCGGTAAAAAAAAAAAAAACACGATATAAGCAGTGGAGGAGGGGGGGGGGAGGACAATAGGTGGAACTTTATTTTTAAAAATACATATTAGACCTTTAATCTGAACATGCAGTCTGACTGAGCAGAAAAAGGGGGGGGGGGAGAGAGGACATTTGTGTGGCCACATGGCTTTACCATTGAGGGCCCCCCCCCCACCCACGACAAAGCCTCTCATCCCTGTTTTGGTAAAGAAAAGGGCCTCATCCCCACAACCCTGACTGGTGATTGTGGGGGTGTGGGGGTTTATCAAATAATATGGCCCCCTCCCTGATAGTTCACTCCCATAATTCTTACAGATAAATAAACACGCCAAAACTTTTGACAAGACATTTATAAAATAAAAATGTAAAAAGTCCCTTGTTGTACGTCCATCTTCAGTCACAATGCCTGCTGACTGAAAAAAGAACCCAACGTCTCGACCCACATGACCAATCCCAACAATACGAATAACCAAAATCTGCGAAATAATGGAGGAGTGATGGTGACATCACTGTCCAAATGTGGCAAGTGGTTATATTTGGGCAGTGATGTCATTGCTGTTCCCGAGCCTTTGATAAAGTGGTGCAGATTCACTGGTTGACATCAGTGGTTCCTAGGGATGCCACATAAGTAAACAAACTGAGGGGGCCTGAAACCGTCATTAGATGTCAGCATGCAGCTGAACAATAATCACCTAAAGCAGTTCAATTTAACACAGAAAAAAATACATATAAATGGGACATAACAAAAATCATACTAATTGTATTATGCATGTGCATCCCAAAATCAAACAAAGAATGTAAAACATTGGCAATGGTACTATTGAATGCTTTGACAAAATATTTTTCTAAATTAAATGTATTTTCTGATCAACCAAAATTCCGCTGGTGCATGCACAGCTTTAACAAGCAGTAAAGCTAGTTATACAAGATGGTTGCCATACTAAAAATGACAACCATTACGAATTAATAAATATACATTTTTTGGTGTGTAAATATAAAAAAAAAAATTGCCTAGCAATTCGCCTACTGAAAGTTCATTCTTTGCGGATGGGAGCAAAACAAATGTTTTTTGGCTATTTTCTGTGCTGGGTAAATGTTTTACACAGATTTAAAATGGGGGAATAAATACCACATTTGGGCACTAGATGGTGGTAAGCATCACAGAAATGTTCTATAATACCTAGAGTCATCTAGTGGCCAAATGAGGTATTGACCATTTTAACTCAAAAGAAAACATTCAAACAGCATAGTAAATAGGCCAAAAACATTTGTCTTTTGCTCCGTTCAAACAGAACAAATCCATATCACTGGCCAAATTGCTATGCATTTTTGTTTTTTTATAAATAACCCCCCTAATGTTTAAATACATGCTTTGTAAACATATTATTTTTAATGTAAATGTTTATAGCTGCACATGAAGTGGATTTATGGGATGAGGTGAATTTTGAAAGGGAAAATTCATATGTACAGTATAAGAAATTTCAAAATTGTAAAAACAGAATTTATGCTACAAAAAATTGTAACAAATAGAAAAACACACCAAAGTACATACTGAATCTAATCCAGTAAGAATTGTTTAAATAAAGTACCTCAAATATCTTGCAAGCCCTGATTTTAAAATATTAAATCTAATGCTATATGAACATTTATGTTACAGCAGTTTGTTGTTAAACAAAATAGAATGGATACATCATATCTTTTAATAGTTATTTTTTAACCCAGAATATGGTTCTAAGAAATTGAATTTGACCATCCTGGATATAGTCACATGTGCAAAAATTGAATAGTTTAATAACAGTGGAATCTTTAAAATTAAAGTATCTGGCAAAAGGGTCAAAATATATATATATTTTTACTTTGTGCAAAGTAAAATTAAAGTCAAATATTCCTGTAATGAGAAAATGTCAGTCTAAATTTTCCTTCCTTCCCTGTGTATAATGGCATCATAAAACTACTAGGTTGAACTATGTATGCGCTGGACTGTGGTGAAACAGTTCTGTTTCACAGAATCATGGTATGCTCAGTATATGTGCATATGAATATTCATCAACCACATTAAGCTAGGTTTACAGAAAAGTTTCTACCACCATCTGAAAAGCAATCCACAGTGGATTGCTTTTCAAAGAGTGGTATAGCAGTAGCTTCCAGACTTTTAGGAGACCCTACTGCTGCCTCCTGCATGCCTTTTTTTTCTTTTCTTTTTTTTTTTTTTTCTTTGCAGCATGGAAATGTAAATTGAGCACTGAGGGAACCCTGATGTAAAGAGGGAGTCTGGTGTAAGGGGCAGTCTAATATACGGGGGGACTCTGAAATAAAGAAGAAGACTGGTGTAAGGGGGAGTCTGATATAAGGGGGGACTCTGAAATAAAGAGCGAGACTGATGGGCACTTTTATGTAAGGAGGCATTCTGATGTAACAGGAAATCCAAAAGGGGGACTGTAATGCGGAATCCAAAGGAAAGGGGCTCATTCAGTTAAACGTGATTTGGGGATTTGTAATTTTTTTTTTTTAAGCCCATATTGATGGCTTGCTTGTCAGTGCAGCAGAGGTATGTGTTTTACTTGACCAGCTGAAAATAAAATAAAATCCTTTAGTAGGTAAAACAGTTCACATATACTTTATTTAAACATAATTCATCTGGGTATTTTAGCTGATTGTGTGAAGTTCCATTTTAATGTGCTATTATGCATAGGTTATATTTTCAACTTAAGTACAGACTACATTTTTCCTTCAGCCTTTTTCTGTCTATAAAAAATAAAGTTGACGTCTGTGGGCTTTTCATTTTTCCATATCTCTCAGGGTTCACACATCTTCCTGCCCTCATTATTCCCCTGGACAATTCCGTTTTTCCACTTTGCTGATTGCTTGCATAAAAACATTAGAGAAAGATTTTCTTATCTCAAGAGACACAAGTAGTGAGGATTGATGTGGATTACCAGTAAATGCGATCAGTAGAAGGATGCCATGCTGCCAAGAACTACATTTTTCATGGTCCTAGTGTAGTGCTTCAGTGCTATAAAATCTGATTTTATTTCCAACTTAAATAAAAATGTGCATTTTTTTCAAATAATGAGAACATGGCTTCTGGAAATAGATTAGGAAGCAATTACAAGGAAAACAGAAAACAGTAAAAATATGTTGCACCTTAAATCTGAATTCCATGTATGTCAATTTTTACATAGTTACATTGGCTACAACTGAACCAATGTAAGTTTTTATGTGCCATACCTGTGTGATCCCAATTGAAGCTGTAAATCACTGTAGTTGGCACAGCTACTATAAAGATCTCGTTTCTGGGTCTCCTGCCAAGTGGCTGTCCTAATTCCTACTGAACGCAGGAGGTCACCCAATTGGCACAAGCTCCATTCAGAGAACACTTTGTATTTTCTTAATTAATGCAAAGCCTTCTCTGATTGGACAAGGTGAAGACCATGAAGTCAGAGATAGATTTTTTATTTATCTCAAAAAAATTAAGAAACATTCCTAGCTTACTTACCAACCAGCCTACAATTGTCTTGTCTAACAGTTCACGTTAGAACAAGGTGTTTCGTTTGCACACATTTGCAAAAATATGTGAAGCTGCAGGGCCACTTCACGGAACCCCAGTGAACTGCAGTCCTAACGCTATAAATTTTGAGAGTCTTCCAAGTTGGAACACATATATGTATAATAATGAAGAGATTGAGGGCAGGAATGCGTGCAGGGAGCCCACCCCTCCTCAAAGGCATAGGCGTGTAGACACCAAACAATACCACAATGGCAGCAAAGGTATCCAGCTCGTCCCCTCACCAATTGACCAACTGTATAAACAAATGGCGACCACCCAAACCTAAAATCTGGCCTTTGCAACAAGGAGCACATGGAAGGGTGACACATTTTAAAAAACAACAAAGAAAAATTCCCAGCTCACTTACCAACCAGCCAGCAGCAAACCGAAATGTCCTTTCTAACAGTTCATGTTAAAATCAGGGGTTTAGTTTGCACAAAGTCGCAAATATATATGTAAGCTGAAGGGCCTCTTCACGGTACCCTAGTGTGCCGCAGTCCTAATTCTAAAAATGTTGAGAGTCACCCAAGTTGGAGTGCATACAGTATCTCACAAAAGTGTGTACACCCCTCACATTTTTGTAAATATTTTATTATATCTTTTCATGTGATAACACTGAAGAAATTACACTTTGCTACAATGTAAAGTAGTGAGTGTACAGCTTGTATAACAGTGTACATTTGCTGTCCCCTCAAAATAACTCAACACACAGCCATTAATGTCTAAACCACTGGCAAAAAAGTGAGTACACCCCTAAGTGAAAATGTCTAAATTGGGCCCAAAGTGTCAATATTTTCGGCCCATTTCATTGATTTCAGCCCCCTTGTTCAAATAGACGGTGACTGAGGCTGCTTCCAAAAAAGGGGGATGCAGCTCATCGCTGCTGTATGCAAGACAGGTGGAATGGATGATCTGCAGACTTTGTGCGAGAAACAATGATGGTGCAGAAGGAAGAACGCAGGGTCCTTCGGAAGCTGGCGGTCCATGAATTTTTGGGATATGTGGTGAACCTTCATACAAAAAGAGAAGGCGGCAGGACCAGAAAATGTGCAGGAGAGATACGGATTTCTTTCTGCACCTCCAACAAAGTCCAAGCACTGGGGGAACATATTATGTATCTTCACTGGGGTGTGATACCACCGGGTCAGAACCTTAAATCCAGATTCTGATGCTTCGCGCAAGTCGATGTTTTGTATGAAAACTGCAGAATTCTCTCCACCTGCTTATCCATAAAGTCTTCATAATAAAAATTCCAGGGCTAAATAAATTAAGTTCAAAGTAAATCATTAAAAAACAATCCATATAGTGCTTGGACACTAAATTGGATAGTGACAGATGAAAAGAAAGTCAATTGAAATAAAAGCCAAAGAAATGTGATTGTTTAGATACTAGCCACGCCAATCGAGCTTGTATACAAGTCTTTGTTATCCTGGGAACTACCATTTTAACCGCTGGCCATTCACTGGATTGCTGTAAGTGTTTAGAAACCTTTTTTCAAAATAACAGTGTTCAAAATAACAGACTTTACGGTCTAATCACTGATTCGCTTTGAATGCTGGATCATTATTTAAACACTTGTCTAGGCTCATATAGCATGGAGTCTAGAGATCTGGTAAGCTCACATCCTGTTTATTATCACGGTTGAGGTGCACCCGGTAGATATTCATCTAAACAATTACACTTCTTTGGATATTACTTCAATGGACTTTCTTTTCATCTGTCACTATGCACTTTAGTGTTTAAGCACTATATGGATCATTTTTTATCAATTTACTTTGAACTTCATTTATTTTGCGCTGCAATATTTATCATGTATGTTTTTGCACAATTGGCTCTGTTGTGATACCACAAGCAGCTTTATTTCACTTAGGTTATTATCACCTGCGCAGTAATATTTTTTACTTTATCCATAAAGTGGAACCCAGGTCCATTTCCCACTTGGTAATGTAAAGAGGTCTAAAGTCTGGAGGCGGGAAAATCAGCAAACTATAGGATATGCTAGGGATACCGCATGAAGCAAAAGAAATCGATCCAATCAATGAAGTTTGAATGAAGTGAGAGATCTTCTGAAGGAGTCTGGTGAAGGTAGGGATCAGAGGAAGTGGACTAACTGCAGTTTTTGCCAAAATGATTGTCCGTGTACATCGGGTCAGCTATGATTTGCTGTCTGGTCACCCAGCCACTATTAACAATAAAGTGATGAGCCTGGAATGACCACGCAGCTTTCAGGTTTTGGAATCTAGGATCTTGCAGGCTAGGGCTGAAGGTCGGATTACCAATTATGGGAGTAAGCGGCGGGGGAAAGTTGGAGCAATGGAAAAGTCCCCAAACTCCTTGGAGCACCTCTGCTGTGTTCGACCTCTTCCCCACATAGGGCTGCACCCTACGGGCAATTTTCTCTTCTGTTTTTTTCCCCGTTTTGCTCATTGGGTGCTGCGAGATTAGGTATCTTATACGTTTTGATGTATATACTGAGCGTGTTCCCTTTTGTGTGTCCACTCTACGTGTTTCTTTCTGCCTCTTTTTCTACCTTCTCTTCCTGTAACTCTCTCTCTTCCCTACCACCCTTTTTTTTTTTTCCTTACCTTTTCCACTCATTCGCCAACTGCAGACATGGCCTCAGGCACAACGGATCAGTCTGTCTCACCTCAATCCTTGTGAAGGGGCTGAACACCCCAGAGAAATGATCCATTGTGCTGTCTAACATAAAACGCATTAAAGCTCATCATTGTTTCGATCTGGAGACCCATTTTCGCACAGACAAATTACCCAAATTCCATAATCGTTTCTTCCTGACTGCTTACCACTAGGGATGATCGAACTTTTGAAAAGTTCGGTTCGACCAGAACACCCGAACTTCACGAAAGTTCGGCCCGGATTTCAGAACCCCATTGAAATCAATGGGACCCGAACTTCTGTAATCAAAAAACACAATTTTTAAGCCCTAAAACCCAATAAATGCCCCTAAAAAGTGCCTAGGGTTCTGGGTCATGCCCCATTAACTATTAATCACACAAAAAAAGTTCTTAAAAATTGTCATTTTTGATAAAAAAGCCAATTATTTAAAAATTAAAAAAAAAAAAAAAAAGAGATTTTTTTTATTTTTACTTTGGATTTAGTATCTGGGGGGTCTAAAAGCTGTGCATGTGAAGTTTCAGCTCTGTAGCATGTCCAGAACCATGAAAAAAAAAAAAAGATAATTTTTCAGTAGAACAGGGATGTGGTTTGGGAGCCTCCTTTAACTTTAACACCTATATGATCTTTTTTTCTGGTTCTGGACATGCTACAGAGCTGAAACTTCACAGGTACACCTTTTAGACCCCCCAGACACAAAATCACACAAAAAAAAGTTCTTAAAAATTGTCATTTTTGATAAAAAAAGCCAATTATTGAAAAATTAAAAAAAAAAAAAAAAAAAGAGATTTTTTTGATTTTTACTTTGGATTTAGTATCTGGGGGGTCTAAAAGGTGTGCATGTGAAGTTTCAGCTCTGTAGCATGTCCAGAACCATGAAAAAAAAAAAGATAATTTTTCAGTAGAACAGGGATGTGGTTCGGGAGCCTCCTTTAACTTTAACACCTATATGATCTTTTTTTCTGGTTCTGGACATGCTACAGAGCTGAAACTTCACAGGTACACCTTTTAGACCCCCCAGACACAAAATCACACAAAAAAAAGTTCTTAAAAATTGTCATTTTTGATAAAAAAGCCAATTATTGAAAAATTAAAAAAAAAAAACAAAAAAGAGATTTTTTGATTTTTACTTTGGATTTAGTATCTGGGGGGTCTAAAAAGTGTACATGTGAAGTTTCAGCTCTGTAGCATGTCCAGAACCAGAAAAAAAAAGATCGTTTGTATTAGAAAACTTTAAGCACAGGAATATGGCTTCTCTGCTGTAACACCTTGCCGGTTTAATAGCAGGCATTTTTTTGGGTTCTTTGCAGTCAGGAAAAACATCTGAACTTGTGTATAGTGGTACTGTGCACAAGTTCTGATGTTTTGCCTGCCTCCAAAACCCTCCAAAAAATGCCAGCAAAAACACACCTGGGCATTTTTTTTTTTGACGCTAGCGTTTTTTTGGCATTTTTTGGGGTTCTTTTGAGGCAGGCAAAACATCTGAACATGTGTATAGGGGGGATATATAGACATATATGTCTGAATATATACCCCTAGACATATATAGGTGTGATAGTAGCAGAAATAAATGCTTGCGCTAATGAAATCATTTACAGTAATATATTTCTGCTACTATCACACCTATATATGTCTAGGGGTATATATTCAGACATATATGCCTATATATACACCCTATACACATGTTCAGATGTTTTGCCTGCCTCAAAAGAACCCCAAAAAATGCCAAAAAAACGCTAGCGTCAAAAAAAAAAATGCCCAGGTGTGTTTTTGCTGGCATTTTTTGGGGGGGTTTTGGAGGCAGGCAAAACATCAGAACTTGTGCACAGTACCACTATACACAAGTTCAGATGTTTTGCCTGCCTCAAAAGAACCCCAAAAAATGCCAAAAAAAACGCTAGCGTCAAAAAAAAAAATGCCCAGGTGTGTTTTTGCTGGCATTTTTTGGGGAATTTTGGAGGCAGGCAAAACATCAGAACTTGTGCACAGTACTACTATACACAAGTTCAGATGTTTTTCCTGACTGCAAAGAACCCAAAAAAATGCCTGCTATTAAACCGGCAAGGTGTTACAGCAGAGAAGCCATATTCCTGTGCTTAAAGTTTTCTAATACAAACGATCTTTTTTTTTTATGGTTCTGGACATGCTACAGAGCTGAAACTTCACATGTACACTTTTTAGACCCCCCACAGATACTAAATCCAAAGTAAAAATCAAAAAATCTCTTTTTTTTTTTTTTTTTTTTTTTTTAAATTTTTCAATAATTGGCTTTTTTATCAAAAATGACAATTTTTAAGAACTTTTTTTGTGTGATTTTGTGTCTGGGGGGTCTAAAAGGTGTACCTGTGAAGTTTCAGCTCTGTAGCATGTCCAGAACCCCAAAAAAAGATCATATAAGTGTAAAAGAGGGGTCCCACCATCCCTGCTCTACTGAAAAATTATCTTTTTTCTGGTTCTGGACATGCTACAGAGCTGAAACTTCACAGGTACACTTTTTAGACCCCCCAGACACTAAATCCAAAAAAAGTCATGCCTGCCTCCAAAAATGCCCGATAAATGCAAGAAAAAGCGCCGTAGAGAAGCCGTATTCCTGTTCTAATAAAAATTATAAGAAAATGCTAATTTTTGGGGGGTTCTGGACATGCTACAGAGCTGAAACTTCACATGTACACTTTTTAGACCCCCCAGATACTAAATCCAAAGTAAAAATCAAAAAATCTCTTTGTGTCTGGGGGGTCTAAAAGGTGTACCTGTGAAGTTTCAGCTCTGTAGCATGTCCAGAACCATAAAAAAAAAGATCGTTTGTATTAGAAAACTTTAAGCACAGGAATATGGCTTCTCTGCTGTAACACCTTGCCGGTTTAATAGCAGGCATTTTTTTGGGTTCTTTGCAGTCAGGAAAAACATCTGAACTTGTGTATAGTGGTACTGTGCACAAGTTCTGATGTTTTGCCTGCCTCCAAAACCCCCCAAAAAATGCCAGCAAAAACACACCTGGGCATTTTTTTTTTTGACGCTAGCGTTTTTTTTGGCATTTTTTGGGGTTCTTTTGAGGCAGGCAAAACATCTGAACTTGTGTATAGTGGTACTGTGCACAAGTTCTGATGTTTTGCCTGCCTCCAAAACCCCCCAAAAAATGCCAGCAAAAACACACCTGGGCATTTTTTTTTTGACGCTAGCGTTTTTTTGGCATTTTTTGGGGTTCTTTTGAGGCAGGCAAAACATCTGAACTTGTGTATAGTGGTACTGTGCACAAGTTCTGATGTTTTGCCTGCCTCCAAAACCCCCCAAAAAATGCCAGCAAAAACACACCTGGGCATCTTTTTTTTTTGACGCTAGCGTTTTTTTGGCATTTTTTGGGGTTCTTTTGAGGCAGGCAAAACATCTGAACATGTGTATAGGGGGTATATATAGGCATATATGTCTGAATATATACCCCTAGACATATATAGGTGTGATAGTAGCAGAAATATATTACTTTAAATGATTTCATTAGCGCAAGCATTTATTTCTGCTACTATCACACCTATATATGTCTAGGGGTATATATTCAGACATATATGTCTATATATACCCCCTATACACATATTCAGATGTCATGTCTGACATCAAACATGTCCTCAAAAAAGCACTGGCAGTGGCAGCCCCTGCAGCATTAAAAAATGCTTGCTGGTGAGAAGCCACATGCCTGTCCCGAAGCAACACAGAGAAATGATCATTTCTCTATAGCGGTCACCCTGCTATGGAAGGGTTTTGTCACCCTGCCATAGCAGTCACTGTCAGTTAACCCTACACTACACTACGGTCCCCTGACACTTAACACTTTCCCTACAGAAACTAAATTTTTTAAGCTAACTTAAGTGTAAAGGAGCACTCTAACTACACTAGATATCCCTTTCCTCACACTAAAAATAGCTAAATGACACTTTTAAAGTAAAATTAACAGAACTGCTTCCACTCTCTTCCATGTCCAGTATAACAATGCTGGGAATATGGCGGGGGCGATCTTATATACTGGGGGGCGTATTCACTAATGATTGGTCTAGGGACCCCCTAGTCACTCCAATCACATTCCTAGCATTCTCCTGCCCCCTCAATTGGCTTTTGCTAATGGTTCTGGTCCAATCATGGGCTTTTAAAGCCCATTTCCTGAAGCATTGCATTTTGGGCGGTTCTGGTTGCCGAATTCCGAACTTTTTGGGCAAAAAGTTCTAAATTCGGCCGAACCTCGAACACCCAATGTTCGGGCCGAACCGATGGTGGACCCGAACCGTTCGATCATCCCTACTTAACACAGCTGCTCTTCTGATTCCAAATCAAAGGGCATGAGTATGTTGATCAGCAACTTGTCCCCTTGGGTGCTTTGTGATTAATGGTGTGATGCAGATGGTCATGCTCTTTTTGTAAAGGGGACTCTGGGACGCTCTTTGGTCCAACTGGCGAATATTTACCTTCCTAATTCAAACCATATTTCCTTTTTGGATTCAGTTTTTGCCTAACTGGGGGAGTTTGCAGAGGGTGCTGTGATCATGGAGGGAGACGTGAATTTTGCCATGGATCCTGCTCTGGATGGCCTGGATGCATCTTATATTCTGCCTTTAAATGCTTAAAGAGGAGCTTCCATTCTGGCCTAATGTTTTGGGTTGCTCATGACAGGCAGAAATCTGGCATTACAGTGGTATTAGGCCAGTCAGGAATTGGGAGCACCAGCAAGATGCATATTTACACTGCCATGTCCAAGTAATGCCCCCAATTCAGAACAGCTTTATCTCATTCATGCTAAGTGATTTTTCAATAAAAAAAAATACATTTTCACTGAGCTTAGTGAAGGAGGGGAAATTGTGCTGACCTAAATTTTCCAATTATGTGTGAGAAAAAAAGCCTTTTTTTCTTTTTAATTCTCCTTAAGCATGATTGGGTATTCTTTGCAAAGTGGTTTCCACTTAGCTTCATCTCATTTACTAAAGCTAAAAAAAAATTAAATTTGATAAGTGGACATGCTCTACTTCTTTAGTAAATAAACACCATTATCTTAAAAGTTGTTGGACACTAATGGGGGGATTTACTAAAACTTGAGCATGCAAAATCTGGTGCAGCTCTGCCTAGTAACCAATCAGCTTCCAGGTTTTATTGTCAAAGCTTGTTCAATCAAGAACAAGTTGACGTTAGAAGCTGATTGGCTACTATGGACAGCTGCACCAGATTTTCTTTTTATACATCACGGGACACAGAGCCATAAATCCTAACATATGGGTTATATAGCCACCTATAGGTGAAGGACACTGGCAACCAATCAGAATTGATGACCCCCTATGTAACCCCTTCCACACAAGAAGTACCTCAGTTTTTTCGCCAGTATCTAAAAGGTGAAGGTCGCTGTGGAGAGGTACTCCACATGTTTGTTATGTTTTAAAGAAGAAGAAAGAAGATTATGCTATCATACCCCAAACAAAGATCACTGGATCTAAGGGGTTAGCTATCGGATCCACCTAAAACAGTCAATGGACTAAAAAGATGGTACCCGAGCCTCGGGAAGCAGATACGAGGTTTTGCCTGTATTGTTGTCCTTTTTAGGCGCTGGACCCTGGGATCCGGACCCTTGGAAACCATACCCCAAAGGCGCTCTGTGCAGGGTGCTCTACAGGTCCAAGGCTGTGGCCCCTCATATAGGGGACCCAGTCCTTGAAGGTCTCTAAGACCATGCACACCATGAAGGGTGATGATTGGAATCCTGCTTATAGCAGGACTGGTGAGTCCATTATAAATATTTACACAGCAAATAAAAACCTTAAAAGGTTAAAAATTGCAAAATTGTAAATATTCTATGCACTGTTCCCTTTAATAGGATTACAGAGACTTGTGCCAAGTGTATTTCTGCTTGTATTTACATTGTAGCAGGTTTATTCAAAGTATGTTTAAAGCATATTGTTACACTGTTTATTACCCTGAGCTGATTACCTGAAAGGTATCAGCTGTGACAAACAAGATTCAGCCTAAACTGCTCTCTCCCCCATTTGTATGTTGTGTTTTCCCTGGTGCTTAAGCGTTCGCATGTTCGCCTCTGCTGGATCGCGTGTCACATGTCTATGGCGTACGGCTATTCGCGCGCACGGGAATCTTCACATTTAAGCACACGCGTATGCCGCACGGTGGGCGTGTTCTAACCCAATTTGGCGTGGACGCCACGCACCACTCCGCACATGCATAAAAGGGCACGTTTAGCAAGGAACTGTTTCCAACACACTAGCCTCTTGAAAGGGACACTGAGCAGCAGCAGCAGCAGGGTTGCGTGAGTCACTGTGGGTGTATGTTACTGTCACTAATGGTCCTGTATCTTAGGTAATCAGTGTTGTGTGCATTAGGCTGTATAAGCTTGGCACAGACCTTGAGTACACTTTAAAGGTAGTACCTCAAGTTTATCTTGCTATAAAGCAATGTCTGCCCAAAAGAGGGCTGGAGGGAGCACAGTTGGAAAGGGCACTATGATGCCACCGTCAGGCCTTGAAGGTCCTAGTCATGCTTCCATTGTGTCTATTCCTCCTGATAAGCCAGAGGCAATTAACCAATCTGAGCCATTACGGTTGTCAGGCATAGTAGCTATTCCGTGTACTTCTGCCACAGCCTACGTTATCAAGGACGATTTGGCATTGGCATTAGCCAGCCTAAAGGGAAGGATTGCTGACATGATTGCAGCACCACATAGAGGAAAGAAGCCGGTTAGGTCCCCCTCTCCTGACCCATCCCCTCAATCAGTTCAGGATAGCTGAGGGTGACCCCATAGAAGGTCAAGCTGAAATTTCCACTTCCGGGGAGTCAGAGTCAGAGGAATCTCTATCAGCCTCTCAATCCGAGAGATTGTTTATCTAGTCTCTGGCTGAGATGGTCCGGGCTGTGTTTAAACTCCCGCCCTCTCACCTTTTCCTGTAAAGGCACATTCTACCAGAGGAGTAGGTGCCTCTTGGGCACATCGCCATCAAGCCTCTATGGCTCAGATTTGCAAGGCCGCGACCTGGTCGTCGGTGCATACGTTCACTCGTTTCTATTGAGTGGATGTTGGGATCCAGGAGTCTGCTTTTGGCCGCAATGTGCTGCAGTCGGCGGTGTAATCCTTCTGTTTAGGGTCAAATGGCGGTATTTTTTGGTGTCCTCCTCCCCTCAGATGCATTGCTTTGGGACGTCCCATGTGTTATGATTTATGGCTCTGTGTCCCGTGATGTATGAAAGAAAAATGGATTTTTAATTCAAACTTACCTGTAAAATCAATTTTTTAAGTACCTCACGGGACACAGAGGTCCCTCCCCTCTTCTATGGGGTCTTTTATTGCTTGCTACAAACCTGAGGTACTTCCTGAGTGGGAGGGGTTATATAGGGGGTCATCAATTCTGATTGGTTGCCAGTGTCCTTCACCTATAGGTGGCTATATAACCCATATGTTATGATTTATGGCTCTGTGTCCCGTGATGTACTTCAAGAAATGGATTTTACAGGTAAGTATGAATTAAAAATCAATTTTTTAGTGCTCCAGTTTTCGTTTTTTTTTTTTTCTTGAAATAACAAACATGTTATTATCACCTGCTCCATGCAATGGTTTTGCACAGAGCAGCCTCAATCCTCTTCTTTGGGGTCCCCCACTGGTGCCACCCCAGCCTCTTGCTATAGGGACACTCGTGCATGCTCACTGCCGAGCCCCGCTCTGAGTGTTCATAAAACACACAGAACAGGTCTCGGCCCTGCCCCATGCTCCCTCATCACTGGCACTGACAGCAGCAGGAGAAAATCAGGAGCGAGAAACCTGGGGGAGCCTTGGCTCTCGTGCACATTGCTGTATCAAGATCGAGCTCAGGTATGTATTCAGGGGGGCTGCTGGGGGAGCTGCATGCAGAACTTTTTTTTACCTTGCTTCATAGAATGCAGTAAGGTAAAATCCTTCTGTCTTTACAAACACTTTAACTATTGGAATTGCATTGTCCTTTAAGTTATGTTTAGACAAAGTGTTATATCTGTCTACATTCCATGTGCAGCATGTGTCTTTTAGGCCAGGTTCACACTAACTGTGGCGGTAGCTCGCAGCAGGAGGTCCAGTGCGTCCCTGTTCTCCATTTCAGGTGTGAATCAGGTCCAAATTTTTGCCTGAATTTGGACTTGAAATGGAGCCAAAGATGCACAGGACCCTTTTCTAGTGCGGACCGCGACCGCCCCAGGGCTGTGTGAACCAGTTCCTTTGAGAGCTGGTCACAGTCTCCTGCCAATCGAATTGGATGCGGGGAAACCTGCATCCAATTTGCATAAGTGTGAACCCAGCCTTAGTGATACAGGGACCTGGGGGACAAACCACTGAACACATTGAGGGGCCAGGAATTTGACACTCCCAGAAGTGTCAAATTCTACAGATACGTAAAGTAATTCTAAAGAAAAGATTAAAAAGAAAAAAAAACATATTATACTTACATGCTCTGTGCAATGGTTTTGCACAGAGCAGCCCCTTTCCTATTCTTTGTGGGACCCCTCCAGTGGTCCTGACCCCCCCCCCTCCACTGAGTGCCCCCAATAGCAAGCCTCTTGCTCAGGGGGCACTCAAGCAGGCTCGCTCCAGAGCTGCCCTTTTTTGTGTCCATTCACACCCAGAGCACATCTTGGTCTGCCCCCCACTCTCTCCTCAGTGGGTCACTGGCTGTGATTGACACCAGCCAATGCTCCTGCTGCTGTGTGAGCCAATGAGGAGAGAGAGACTCAAGACAGCCTCTGTTCTCATGAACATTGAAGGGTCGAGATGGGGCTCAGGTAAGTATAAGTGTGGGGGAGGGGGCTGCACTCAGAAGGTTTTTTTTTATCTTGCTTAGAATGCATTAAGGTGCTACTAAACCTACATTAGGCTGTTTGATCCTGTCTCCTCTAATCCTCCCCTTATTCAGAGTCCCCAAACCAACTCTGGATAATATAGAGGCTGGGGGACAAGCTGCACATCCTCAGTTTGGTGTGTATTGTTAAAGACATTTTTTTTTCCTTGGGTGAGTGCATGTGATCAGCACAGGGCCAACCAGCACTCTCCAGACAGAGGGTCAGGGATCCTGTATCCTTAAAGGGCAATCATGGGAGAATGAAAACTCCTCCTACAAGCTTTAATCAGACACTGATAGAAGTCACAAGACTGCTATATACTGCTGATGAGAAAAGGTATTTAGCAGTTTATATTTACTAAAATAATTGCATTCCCATGTTCTGTGTACTTAAGTATACTAGATATAGTGAATGCAGGGTCCTGGGATAAGTAACATGTTAACCTCCCTGGCGGTCTGTAGGGAAGAACTCCGAAGAACCTGAATGGTGGTCTGTTTCTATCCTGAATATTAGTCCACAATCAAGGCCGGGGCAAGCTGTGACTGCAGTAAGGTGGGTTGCGATACTCCAATAAGCCCTAGCTATTAGCAGGGTATAGAGTGGGCAAAAAAAAGAGGCACCAGAAGAACTAAGCCTGGCCATTGGCAGGCAAGTGGCGGGATGGCCAAATAGCCCAGCTGCTGCGGGTGGCCAGTGTTTTGCCCCAGACCGGTGTGACTATGCTTTTTTGGCCCTGATGGAATTGTGGCAGGAGTGGTGAGACGTACCTTCCTTTTCTTTTCCATGGCAGCAATGTTTAAGTGTGTTTTTATTTCTTCCCTGATCCTTTTCCTGGTGCTAGCGTCCCCTGGCCATGGCGGCTGGTTTGCTTCTGCGTTCCAAGCTGCCGCTTTGTTTAGAACTGGCCCCTCTGCCGGAACTGCACATGCGCGACTGGATACCGATAACAAGGCTTGGGTGAGCATAAGCGGTGCCGTCAAGATGGTAGCGATCTCGCATGTACACAGCGCCACCAGCAACACTGGCGGTGAAGTCAGGGTGGCACTGCTTTTAAACAGAGGCAGGTCCTGGTAGCCTTGAGAATGCTTGTGGGCTATGTGGTGACTTCCCCAGGCACCAGGACTTTGTGGCAAAGGTAAGGGGTGTCCCTCTGTCTGGGCTTTATTCTAATGGTGCCCTCTGCTGACTTAGTTATATCTTGCAGCTCCCCTCCTGTCTGGCGTTCCGGAAGATGAAAGCATCACAGCCTCCCTGTGGCCATCCCTCACGCAGCAGGTAGTTAATAGGGAGAATCTGCCTTAGAACACGGCCTGCGCGGGGGGGGGGGGGGGGGGGGATAGAGCATCATGTCCTATGTTTCCTTTTTTCTTACAGCCCTTTCAGGTCTGAACTCCAGTGCAGCGCACGCAAAGAGAGACTCTTCTAGGTCCAGGCGCAGGTCCCCTTCTAGTTCAAGGTGCCACAGTAAGGACCCAGGCTCCTCACCCAGGTCTTCCCTTCACCCCAGCTACTCAGACAGCAGAGCTTGCCAGGGATGAGGGTTTCGGGTCCCAGAAGGAAGATCCCTTTGTGACCTCTGTTATGCTCAGGCAGCGAGTGAGAGAGGAAGTATGGACCAACAGTTTGAGTCTATGGTCAAACGAATCCTTAAAGAATCCCTAAATGAGTTGGGAGCTAGCCATATCCAGTCCTTCTTCAGATCCTCCACTGCTCTGCTCTGTCACCTCCAAATGTGCCCTCTGGCTCTGGCTGTGGTTAGCTGACCCTGCATCCAACCAGGTGTGGTGGCAGATTCCGTTTGAGGACTCTTCCCTCTTCGGCAAGGAGTTAGATAGCGCCATAGTCTGGGCCACAGGTGGTAAGTCAAGGTTCCTTCCCCAGGACTGGCACCTTCTAAACCAGGAGCAGGCTATCCCCAGGAAGCAGAATCTGGAAATTGCTAGGGAGGCACGTAGTTACAGGCCACGTCGAGAGTTCGGGAAAAGCTTGAAGTCAAGACAACCCTCTTTCTGGATACCCTCTAAGGGTAGATCTACTGGTGGCCGAGAGACCACTAAGTCCTTTTGAAATTGGGGCCACTCAGACATGTTTAATGGGGGCTCATCTTCTCCGCTATCGACATGTCTTGGCGGCCTCAACCCGGGACTTTTGGACTGTCAGAACGGCCTGGACCTTCAGCAGTGCTCCCAGGCTCAGTGTCATCCCCACTTCTCTCCCGCTTTCAGCAGAAAAGAGGCAGACGCTTCTGTCTTACACGGAATCCCTGATCTACTCACCTCTCTTCATGGTACAGAAGAAAAATGGCACATGGAGGCCCGTCATAGATCTTACCCATCTAAATCACTTCATCAAGAAGGAGAGGTTAAAAATGGAAACACTGTTCACGATCCAACAGTTGGTCCAACCAGGAGATTGGCTAGTGTCTATAGACTTAAAGGATGCTTATTTCAATGTTCTCGTAGCAGAAGACTTTCAACAGTTTCTCCTATTTGCCATTGGTCAGGTTCATCTACAGTTTACCTGTCTCCCCTTCAGACTTTTAACATCGCCTCGCACGATTTTAAAAGTCTGGTTGGCCGTTGTAACCCTAATAAGAACCAGAGGTGTTCATCTACACCATTACTATCTTCTCCTCCTGTACCAAGACAGGGATCAACTATTGGGTCACAGGGGTCAAGTCATCACCACTCTCAAAGAGTTCAGGTGACTCCTGAACATGGAGAAGAGTCACTTAGAGCCCACACAATCCCTCATGTTTCTCGGGGCTCAGTTTGACACGGCGGAAGGCATCATCTCTCTGCCTAAGGAGAAAGTCCCGGTGGTCCGAGACAGTACACGTCTGGCTCTCTCTTCATCTCATCTACATGCTCAGCAGTGTCTGAGGATTATCGGTACCATCGTCACTACAGTACCCATGGTGAAATGGGCGCTGTGGAGAATGTGGCTCTTCCAGAGAGGCTTCTTCCAGCAATGGCGGTCAGAGACCAAAGATCAACGCATCTACTTAACGCCATCCATGAGAAAGTGCCTTCCCTGGTGGCTTCAGCAAAAAAATCTTCTCAATAGCAATTCCAGTGCCCCCGTTTCATTGGTCACAATAACTTCAGATGCCAGCAATGTAGGTTGGGGCGCCCACTGTCTAACGGAAATGGTGCAGGGCAGATGGGACTCCCATCCTCAAGGGATAGTTTAAAACATCCTGGAGCTCCAGGCAGCCTTCCAGGCATTACAGGCCTTCCATCACCTAATGCTGGGGTCTTCAGTGATGCTCAGATTAGACAACACAACAGCAGTGGCCTAGGTAAAGAAACGGGGGAACTCGCAGCCTGTCCCTGTTATGAGAGGTGGAGCCAATCATGACCTGGGCACAGAAGAATCTGTCCAACATATCAGAAATCTATGTTCAGAATGTTCAAGCAGATATCCTCTCTCGAGTACAGCTGGACAACAACGAGTGGGCTCACCACAAGGAAGTCTTCGAGTTGGTCTTGACCCTGGGGATCTTCCCAGAGGTTGATCTCTTTGTGTCCCTCATGCAACAACAAACTAGCAAAATATTACTCGAGGTTCCCCCAAGCCTTCAGGGTGGACGCCCTCACGGATCAATGGAAGTTTCGCAGAGCATCTGCCTTCCTTCTAATCCCAGTTATTCTCCAGTTCCTATGGAGACTCAGGACATGAGCAGCAGAGGTAGTCCCATACTGGCCCAACAGGCCCTGGTTCCCCCTACTGATGCTACTCGGTTACCGGGATCCGAATCCTCTACCTCTCAGACCGGACCTGCTGTCTCAGGGCACTACCCTCCATCCATACCCGGCTTATCTCCACTTGAAGGTCTGGTTCTTGAGAGGGGAAGGCTGGAGACTGTACTACACTGCAGAGTGCATAAGCATCATGGGAAATGTAGTTCCAAACCATCTGGGGTGCCAAGTTTCACCATCACTGCTCTAGGCTGTCCTGAAGAAGTCATCCCCACACTCTTAAACGCTAGGAGGAAGAGCACAAACAGAGTCTAGGAGAGAATATGGTTTAGGTTCACATGTCCACCAGAGCCAGTCAGTGTAGTGCTTCTACAGCCCAGGACATCCTGAGCTTCTTACAGCCGGGCCTGGATCTGACCCTGTCGGTCAGCTACCTCCGGGTGCAGGTGTTGGCTATATCAGCTTTCAATGGAGTGTCAGGCAACTGCTTGTCTGTCAATCCTTCAAAGGGGCAGTGAGACTCAGGCCTCAGGAAAAGCTGTGATTCCCCAAGTGGGATCTCCCGTTGGTTCTTGATTTCTTCTCGCAGCTTGGGTTAGAACTGGGCAAGCCGCACTCGATCAAAGAACTTGCTCTCTAAACTGTCCTTTTGGTGGCCATCACATCAGCAAAAAGGATATCCGAGATTCAAGCTCTGGGCTCGAAGGAGCCTTTTTTTAACCTTATTCCTGGAAAGAGTGGTCCTAATTCCTCTGCTGGGGTCAAACCCCAAGGTTACTTCTGTTTTCCATGAGAACCAGGAGATTGTTCTACCTACCTTCAGATCAATCGAAAATTCCAACGTCCATCCACTTGATGTGGGTGATACTTTGAAACAATATCTCAAGGCCATGGCTCCCTTTTGTCAGTCCATATACCTATTAGTTCTCTTCCGTGGGAAAAACAAGGAGATGTGTGCCTCATCTAGATCCATCGCTGAGTGGATGGTTCAGTCCATCCAGTGTGCCTATAAAGCGAAGAGCTTGGTGCCTCCGGAGGCGGTGACAGCGCACTTGACCAGAAGTGTCTTAACATCTTGGGCAGCCTCATGGCACTTAGCCCTCTAAGTGATATGCTAGGCAGCCTCTGATCTTCAATCAACACTTTCTTGACCCGTTATTGTGTTGAACTGGCTGTTTTAGCTTCTGTTAATTTTGGTTTACATATCCTGTCGGTTGACAGTGTCAATTAAACCCTTTGTTCTAAATAAACCTCGGACTTGATGTGACAACTCAATGCGTGTTCTAGTGGTCACTTCAGGTCTCCAGCGCTGACTGAGGCCCTCTACTGGTCAATCAAGGAAAACCCAATAAATACCTAACAACTGGTGGCAGCGGTGGGATTCAGGAAACATCCAAGTGGTAAGTAATGTAGCTCTGTGTCTGTACTGACGCTTGCTTGACTTGCTTCTTGGCTCTGTTTAACTCTGATTTCTACCCACAGTAGTTTTAATCGTATGTGTACTTTTTGGTAAAGTACTGAAAAAAAAAAAAAAATTGGGGTTTGTCTCAGGCAGACAACAATTGATTTAATGTGAATTAAGTAACTCAGGCTTTCTTTGGGCAAGGATTGGCTAAAAGGTCCTTTGGCAGGACATTAAGACATTGGGATATTGGATGACCAGTGGGGCTCTCAAACCTCTTTGCTTTTCTTCCTCTCGCTACACATTGCATATTATAGAGTGTTAAGATCAACTGTATACCTGCATAACCTTGATTGCTAGCAGCTGTTTGTAAGGTGAGACTGACAGCTGTTAGCACCACTCCACATTGTTTGTTTATTTACGTGATAAGATTGTGATATGGGCACTTTTCAGAGTAAGATTTATCCCCCTCCCAATCCCGGGGAGACATGTAAGGATTATGTGGCAAGAGTTTGTGATACAGACTATGCTCTGGTTAACCCTTTTGTGGATAATCTAGCTGGATGGAGTTTAGCTATGCATAGCATGTCTCCGTTTCCTAAGGATGGGGCGAATGATGAGTTCCATATGGACATGGTTAAGGGTCTTTGTCTAGGAGATAAGCAGGCTTTCCCATGGTATTCAGGTGACCCTCAGTGGGACATGGAATACATGAAAAGGGCAGCAGAGAGATGGCTTAAGGTGGCTCCTTCTTGGCGAAGGATTAGAGGAGAGAGTAATGCATCAGTAAATAAGAAGGACAGTGATACGGAGGGAGAGGGCCAGGATAAAAAGGGCAAGAAAAGGGCAGCAAAGAGAAAAATTAATTGGTCCAAGATAAAGCGTGAGAAGGAGGTTGAAGAATTGCCTACCTTTACCTGTAAACAGTTACATGCTGTAGAAGCAAAGGTACAGCGCCCACCCATAGTGTCTCCATCTGTTCCCCCTGCTCCCTGTAAACCTTGCCCACCTCCCTGTCCACCTCCCTCATATGCCCCCATGTATCCCAATATCTCACAAACACTTGCACGGGCCAGGGATGATGAGCTGATTCAAATCGGTGCCCTCCCCCTGGGGGGTCAAGAGCGTCCAGCCCCACAGCCAAAACCACAAGCAATTCAGGCACAGGAACCTGCCCCATCACAGAGTGTGATGAAAGAACCTGATGAGGTAAGTAGTGAGGATACTGTGATGATTGAAAAGGCTACGCTGGATGAATTGACAAAAAGTGTGGGAGCAACCTGGACCGAGGTAAGTGAGCCAGAGGCTAGTGTTGAACGTTCCAGGGCAGCAAAGACAAAGGCTATAGTGAAACTTCAAGGGTATACCAAAGGGGGTAAAGTGAAAAGCCGTCCTCCAAGCCCTGAGCTGGAAGCACAGGAAGCCGTTCTCTTAGCAGCAAAGGGAGAGGGCCAATATCCTTTCTTAGTCATGGGTAATCAGTTAATTCTTAAACCATTGGACATGGGAGAATTAGATAACATCATTGCCAAAGCGCCTAAACCTCAAACCAGCCCCACTGCTTGTATAAATTATTTAAAAAGAGCCTGCAAAGGAAGACAGTACACTCAGGAAGACATGAGAATTATAATAGATGGCCTGATGGGGTTCGAGGAGGGGACTGGTTGGAATTGGGAGTCTGTTAAGTCTATAAGCACCGTACAGTCGGCAGCTACAGCAGCTGCTGATTATAAACTTAACTCTGAAGATGGAAGGAAGGAGATGTGGAAGGAACTAGAAGCAGAAATGACACGGGTATTTAAGTGTAGATCCTCTCTCCCCACGGCTGTGGCATGCAAGCAAAAGAATAAGGAGGAAGTGATAGATTTTCTTAAAAGGTTTTCGAAAGTGTGGAAGGAAGAAGCAGGTATGCCCACAGATGGAGAAATGGAAAGGATATTTGTACAGACATTTGTTGGTTGCTTGAAGCCGGAGTATGCACTCATAGTGAAACAATCGATTCCGGAATGGCCTGATCTTGTTGCGAAGGATTTTGCTAAAAAGGTTATAGAGAGAGATGCTGCAGGTTGTTATGAGTTAAAAGGGTCTACATCCCTCATGTACCACAATGGGTCGCTTAACAGCAACCAAATGCATGCCCAGCCACAGGATAATAATACCAGGAATAGTCAGAGGTGGGGAAGAGGAGGAAGGGGAAGATACCAAGGCTCAAGAGGAGGGGTTCAGCAGGGAGGAAGTAGACGCACTCATTGCTTCAACTGTGGCCAAGAAGGCCACTGGAAGAACCAATGTCCTCAGCCGCCAAATCAACAACAGCCATACACACAGCAGCAAACATCTCACCAACCACAGCAGGCACAACAAGCACGATGCCCCCCTTCTCAATCTTCTGTGCATTTTCCCATTCAGTGGGGGCCACATCAACACCAGGCCTGAAGATGCCCGGAAGGCATTTCCCCAGCATTCACACTTCTCTCTGACCATTATTCCAAAAACCCCCTAGTGTCACTTATGGTTGATGGCAAGATATATCCATTTCTTGCAGACTCAGGAGCCATGAGCTCAACCTTCTCAGGGGATATGTACAGGGGTGAGAGACAGATTGCTGCACCTTCCATGGGAATAAATGGGATACTGACCAAAACTTACAAAACTGCACTACTCTGTGGGATACCAGGTCTCCCCCAGTCTCTTCGGGGGAGTCTAAGTCAAGGATTCATTGATTCGCCAGTAGTTTTTTCAATAGCGTTACAAGCTACGCTTCAGGGTTGGGCACCTTGCCATGGTTCCGTCCTCCTTCAATATGTCGATGACTTATTGTTGACAAGTCCCACCAGGAGTTCATGTGTAAAAGACTCAATTTCACTGCTTGAACACTTAGCTCAGACAGGTCACTATGGGCCTGATTCATAGTACGGCGAATTGGCGTTTCGGCGTGATTTTGCGAAGCGGCGATTATTTAAGTCTGAAATTGGCATTCAAAGAACGGCGGGCGGAAAATAGCGCCTAGTGTGAGATTCATTAAGATGCAATATGGTCAGAGCGCGACTTAAAACCACGCCAGCTAAAAGCTCGACTAAAGTTTAGCCAAATTTTCCCCTGTACCCCCAAAAATCCCAAATCACTGTGGAAGGTGTGGAAGTCAATTTGGAGATGACTTGCGTTTAAAAAATCTCAAAAACTGACTTAGAAAGAGAGATATCTGCGAAAGTGTGGAAAGGTTAAACAGCTTCTCCAGCCGCGAGCTGCGAACTCGCGAATGTGCGCATGCGCAACGTCAAATTGGCTCAAAAAATTTCGCCAGCGCGATTTTGGGTCAATTTTTTTTTGAATACCGCTTGCAAATCCGCTGTCTCGCCCATAGAAAATGGCAAAAACCGGCGGAATTGGAAAAACATGCACACTTCCAACAAGGGATCCTTTAGTAAACACCATCACATTCCATACACCTTTCCTGCTAACTCCGAAATCATAACAGTCAAATCTACAGTGTTTATATAGAACCTCCACATTCTCTGAAAAAACCCACAAAATATTACATTGGGGAATTGGTCGTCAGATAGAAAAAAAATAGATGTAAAACATATTTCAAAGAAAGATTATTAGCATTTCACACATATCAAGGAAATGTCACAATTTTGACAATATTTTATGTGTTTCCAAAGAATGTTTTTAGAAATATATTGCAAATACTACCTTTTCTTCCATATGGGTATGGCCAAGTGTTACCATTTTACTACACATTTAACTGAAGGTATATATATATATATCCCTTATACTTGGCTAATTAGCAAAGTATGCCCAACAAACAAATAGAGCTTTAGCTCACAATATTGCTACATATTGACTTTATGGGGCATCTTTTGTATTTTGTTCATGTCTTTGGATTAAAAGTTTGCTGATACACATGCCTTTTTCAAACATGAACAAAATTAATGATGTCAACATTTGGAGGATTGGAGATATCCAAGTGTTGCCCATACAGAGGGCACCTTCCGGATTCGAACTTACAAACCTACAGCAGGAAGGCAGACTCCCTAATCATTGTGCTATTTCTCAGTGAGCGTTGGGTGTTTTCCTCATGCCGTCAAAATGCTCACATGGGAACAGGGGCCATTGAACTGAATAGGATTGGATTTTTTGCCTGTTTTGGGAGCTGATCCTTGAGCTGGACAAATCCCCCTCAAACGCCCCCAAACGGGCTACGTTCACATGTACGTGTTTGTGGTCTGTTTTTGGGGCTTTTGTAGGTGATTTCATATAACAATGCCTGCCCAAAAAATGCATGTCAAAACGCCTGTGAAAACGCCAGCCAAAATGCACATAAGAACGCCTGATATAATTGCCACGCCAAATTTAGGGATGTTCATGAGTGATGAGTCAGATTGTTGGCTTACATATCTGGTCAATCGTCACAATCTCACTTCTCAAATCCCAAAAGGTGTGTTTCAATTGTTTCCCTAAATATATATTTCTCTCTCTCTCACGTAATTGTATATATATGTATGTATTCCTGTATCTAAACATTCTAAATAATGACTAGCAAACTTCAAGAGAGAATTTTTTCAATTCACATATACTATACACACCTACATACATTTCTATTCCTCATTTCTATTTCCCTTGTTTTGGCAACTGAGCATGCTCCAAAACACACAGGATACACACAGTTAATTTTTGGACTGGGCGTTACCATTCTGGGTGTGTTTGCTTGGATTATATATAGCTCACTCAGACATCAGGAAAGATTTGACCTACGAAGAGGTCCAATATATTTGTGTGTCACATGTTTTATGGGTAACATTTTTGGCCCTTTGTTATTTATGGAGGTGAGATTTGGCTGTGTTGTGTGTTGACTCTCTGTAAGTATTTATTGCTGTTAACATAATTCTGTCAATCTGCACATGCATCTGTTGATTATGGGCTCTTTGTCGATGTATATGGTCTAAATGTTGTACAAAGGTTGTTTTGGTTTGAAAAATACAAATGTAATAAACAGCATGTTTCCAATTTTTTTTTTAAAATGTCTTCATGTGTCTAAATAAAGTTTTCTGGTGTCCACAAATGTATGTATTTGTATTTCTTTTTCTAAGTTAAATCTGCTTAATGGTTGTGTATGTTCACTATTCGCGAATTCGCGAATATACAAAACCGCGTTCTCACATTTATACATGAAACCGGAAACGAAACTTTTGGTGCGTGCACACGTTTCCGGAAATTGTCCAGGCCCTGTCGTAAGTGTGCATCATGGCTCCTGCACTGTTTACAGCCGAAATCGTGGCATTTGTGTGTAAGGTAAGGAGGGGGTGTGAGTGTGCAGGGTGCGGGATGGGGGATGGGGGATGGTGGCTGGGTGGGTCGCTTATCTAGCGGGTGTGCAAGAAACTTTTGGTCTGCTGATCTGCGCATGCACTTTCTGCCTATTAGACGTGATCTAGAAGCTTCCTGTTATAGAAACTTCCTAGATGTGAACCTGTTCCCTATATATATATATATATGTATGTGTGTATATATATATATATGTGTATATATGTATATATATATATATATATATATATATATATATATGTGTATATATGTATATATATATATATATATATATATATATATTATATGTATATATATATATATATATTATATGTATATATATATATATATATATATTATATATATATATATATATTATATGTATATATATATATATATATATTATATGTATATATATATATATATTATATGTATATATATATATATATATATATATTATATGTATATATATATATATATATATTATATGTATATATATATATATATATATATATATATTATATGTATATATATATATATATATATTATATGTATATATATATATATATATATATATATATTATATGTATATATATATATATATATATATATTATATGTATATATATATATATATATATATATTATATGTATATATATATATATATATATATATTATATGTATATATATATATATATATATATATATTATATGTATATATATATTATATGTATATATATATATATATATATATTATATGTATATATATATATATATATATATATTATATGTATATATATATATATATATTATATTATATGTATATATATATATATATTATATTATATATATATATTATATGTATATATATATATATATTTATATTATATTATATTATATGTATATATATATATATATATATATATATATATATATATATACATTAGATACATTATAGAATATGTTATATACCATATATTAGTGTATATAATAGGGAACAGGTTCACATCTCTGAACTTTCTATATAGATATAGATAGGCATACCCTGCTTTAAGTACACTCACTTTATATACAATCGTGAGTAAGGACACAGCTTGTTCAGCTTGCCATGACACTGCTCACAAACCATAAGTGACAGGGATAACAAACTTAGGGAGCAACGACAGGGTACCCAGGTACCCAGGACTACACCATATCCATTTTGTGGCTGGCCAGCTTGCCTAGGTAATCTATCATGTCATAGTCCTGGATCCCCTTAACATGCTCCCACATGGTTTGGGAGTAAGGCTATGTCAATGTGGCCAAAATTTACAATGGAGCTGGTGTATTTTCATGCATCGAGAAAAGAAAAAAGGGATTGCTTCACTTTAAGTACATTTTCAGTTTCCATACATGCCCTGGTCCCATTGTGTACTTAAAGTGGGCTATGCCTGTATATAGATAGATTTGATTCGTTTCAACTTTTACACAAAATGAAACCCAATTATCTGTGACAGATTGCTCTGACGCTTTGGAATCTATCTAGATAAAGACAAATGTATTGACCCTTTTCATATATGCAAGATTAGAAACATTATATTCCCTAAATGCATAATGCCAAAAATTATTGCCTTACATACATCCATACACACTGCAAGCTCGGCCCCGTTTGTCTTGTCTGACACTCTTACCATCATAAGCTGGATCTGCACACAGCAGCTAATTGGTTCACCTGAGATGGAATCAGTGATCACAAAAATCTGGAATGGTCATGTCTTCAAAGGATTGCCTTGAACAAATCACCTCTAAAAGAAACACATGAGTGTATAATCACTTGTCTCAATGGATCACATTCCCAACACACCCATCTCACACTGCCATATGATAATGAATGGGGGTGTCCATTGCAAGTTAAATACACCCCCAGATCACATTGCTTTGTTAATTTACAGATCTAACTGGAATCTGATGGCACTGCTGTGAACCACTATGCCATCAAATTCTGCTGGGGACCTTTAAAAAGGATTATGTGTGATTGTGTGGATAATTATGCCACCTTAAATTTGCATCTCCCACATACCATGTGCAACTCTTGCAGGAATTGTGAATCAAGGATAATTCAGCACAGCTTAATGAACAGACACATTGAGGAGTGTAGGAACACACCGTCAGATTACCCGATCACACTATGGGGTTTTAACTCCTCCATAATTTTGCCACTTTGGAAACCAAGTGCTTACTTTATGTATACTTTTTAGACGGAACTACAATTTCTAGTAGGGTGATATCATTGCATGAGATTTTCCCTCACTTCCTGTCTTAGTGTCACCAAGACAGGAAGTGAGGGGAATATCACTGTGGGGAAATAGCTTGCAATTGTTGCCTTATAATGTCCATAGTATATATAAAAGGAAAGAATTGCTGGCTGTATCCCCACGGGAGATTCCCTCACTTCCTGTCCTGGTGACACCAAGACAGGAAGTGAAGGGAAATCTCCTGCAATGATATAACACTGTTACATGTTCTAGTTATGTAGCAAACTTAAGAATATACAAAGCAAACATCTTTTTTTTTCCATTTTGGCAAAATCATGGATTCATTAAAAAACTATCTTTGTTTGTCCCGTGGCTTGCAGGAAAAACATTTTGCCTTGATTCCACCATCAACACAGACAGGGGAAACCCTCCTGCGGAGCCATTGTGTTCTCCTGGTGCTGCCCCTGCCAGGAAAACACAGTGATTATTGCTAGTGGCTACAAGAGATGCTAGCGATAAGTGTGTGTAAAATCTGACAGACTGGTTGTACGTTGTCCTCCAGGTGATCGACCAATCAACTTGGGTACCTTCAGCCTGGCCATACACAGTTTAAATCTGCATCTCAAATGAAGCAATCCCATTTACATATAACACTCCATAAAGGAGAATTGAGGGGCTTATCAGGTCTGCGTCAAAAATTAACAGCCACACCCAATCAGACAGCTCGTGTTAAAAGGGACCTGAAAAGCAATCTGCATGGCTTGCTTTTCCAAGCATTGGCTAGTTTAGTGAGCCTGGACTAATAACAGTCACTGTAATGCTACCCATACTGCTGTCCTTTTAACATGGTGACAAAAGTTGATACCTATGCTACATGTGTGTAAAGTTACTTGCACCCTGCTAAATGGACAGCAATAAGGTTGTAAATACAGTGACTGCCTGTCCCCCCCTGATGGCGGCCCTGGGTGTGTCATGAAAGGCCAATTGAGAAAATGGCTATATCATGTAGAGGAAATCACCAGTGTGGGGCAACCTATGTCATGGAGGTAGATTTGGACATCGATGTATATGTATCACCAGAAATGGAATTCTTTGTTCTACAATATCTCAAAGACGACCTAGCATGTTATTTGAAGACTGTACTATTTTGGACATACTTGGACTCAAACATACACTGCTCTTTCCACAGCTCCTCCTCCTCTGGGGGTATGATAATGTATATACGCATCTTCACCAAAAGCACAAGATGATGTGTCGTCTCCGGATGAGGCTGCAGCGGAGATTTCAGTTTCTGCCTGAGATAGTGGATCTGCAGCGGGCCTGGAGTGATGCCAAAAGGCGCTCACCCAGGCTCCTGCTAAAGGCTGTGGAGCAAATCTCCGGTAAGTAAAAATATACATTACATGTGACCAGATAGGTTACAATTTTTTGGGTAGGTGGACATGTGTTTAGCTATGCAACAACACTAATACCAACACCCCCCCCCCCTCCCTCTCGCTCCTACCTTTCCTACCTCCATCAAGTGTCTCTTCACAACCTTTAATACTACTATGTACATTCGTATTTTTTATGTTTTTTTTTTTTCTTCTGCTTCTAGCCAAAGCGGACGGACGGCACCCTCTTGTGCTTTTGGTGAAGAAGGGGAGGAGGAGGACGGCCACACTCCAATACGCAATCAGAGGCAGCGAGCCATTTGAGCAGCTGAAAATTGTGGATCGTAAGTAGAAAATAAAAATGTTAGAAATTTCTAATCTCTAATCACATTTTACAGAGCCCCCTTTACATCGGAGTCTCCAGACTTACTACACTGTAAGAGGGAAGTGTGAAGACTCTGATATAAGGAGAGTTTGGGAACCATTATTTGAGGGGGGAAGCTGGGGACTCTGGTGTAAAAGGGAACTCTGTGTTCCCCAAAGCTCCCCCATACATCTGAGCTTACAGAGACCCTCTTACACTTCCCTTCCTCAGTCCACCACAGTCAAGGGCACAACAAGTCCCACTGCAGAAGGCTACCTGCTTGGACTTGTAATCCTCTCTGTAGGGGAATGAGGAAATACTGCCTGCTATGCTAAGACTTGTAGTGCCCTCTGTTAGGGACTAAGGATTCCTCAGTCCTCAACATTCTAGGGCACTATAAGTCTCAGCATAGTGGGCTGTCATACCTCAGTCCCTCACAGCTCGGGTCAAAAGCAACACAGTTAAACATCTAAAGGACAACTCCAAACAAAACTACCAATAATGGACAGAGTCCATATGCTCTATAATGTCAAAGACCCGCTACCACTCACCTTCCACCTCTGGTGCTGTCATTGTGTAGGGCAAAGGGCTCCATCTACACCATGTTTGGCTTTCAGGTCAGATAGGCAGGACTTGCTCAGCTCCACTCTCTTCCTTGGCAATTGACTCTGGCGTCATTGTGGATCTTTCCTCCTCTAGAAAACACCCAGGGGCCCTCTCCTTGTCCCCCAGCCACCCAGGGCCTTCTTCTCCTCCTCCTCCACCAACCATTTTCAGACTCTTCCAACTTCCCTTGGGCAACTCAACCCCTTTGCATAGTGGACACAACAAATCTATGACCAGCCTGCAAAATATCAAGTCTGGGCCTGGTTACCTGTATGTTCCGGGTCCAGGGCGGAGCTCTCCTCCCAGAGCAACAAATGATGATAGCAGAGTGAGTTGACCGGCCAGTCACTTCCTACTGGTGCAGGTACACACCTACCGATTCCTCCACATCTTAGGATAACATGATCAGACGGCCAATCCCCAGGCAGAGAAGGAGGAGTAAGTGTCAGCGGACAACAGACACCTGGCAGACGCAGTGAAGGGACTGCAGCACACTGCTGCAACTTTTTGATCCGAGGATTGAAAGCAATCTTTTACTTGGGAGATTTCCCTGACTGCGCCCTTCGAAATGTTGGTGCTCCGCCACTGGCCGCAAGGCCCCTGTAGGTGCGAGGCCTTAGGCGCCCGCTTAATTTGCATGGTGCCCTTCTGTTTTAAAACATGGTCAATGCATCTCATTGGTGTAAGTGCACTTCTATGTTCTGAATTGTAGGGGCATTGAGTATGGTGCTAGCATGATGAGAGGTTACTGCCTATTTGTGTCCATAAATAATATATAATGTTTTTCTTTTATTTTAGAAACCAGTGATCAGGATGTTGCGGCTCAGCCTTCTCAGGCCCCCTGTAAGTAATGTGGATGTGCTGGTGTGTTGTGTATTAGGTCGAACTTGGAGGAATGATTGTTTGTTTTGTTTTCTTTTGTGGTTGATGTAACTTCAGCAAGAGAGGAGCCTCAGGCAGGGCCAAGTCGCCTGGATCCGGGCCAGGAACACATTGTTGCCCAAGAAGAGGCCAATTTCTCCAGCAATGAGGAGGACCTGGGCTCTCCTCAAATGGGAAGTAAGTATTCTACATGTGTTTGTGTGTTCAATGTGTCCTGGGAAATCTAAGGGCTGTAATATCTATATTTTGCCATTGGGGTTATGTAGCAGCTGACATTGAGGATGTTAGTTGTGGAGGACTGGGGAAGAGGGGCTGCTGCTTACCCAGTCCAAAGTAACTACTACCTTCAATGTTTCCCAACTACTTTCTGTGTGCCTTTATCAAATAGCTTTGGTTAAAGGATTGTATTTGTGTCTTTGTGTTTCTAGGAGATACGACGCCATCCCCCCATGAAGGGACACCATCCCCCCATGTAGGGTCTCCCCCATCCTCCCCCACTCCAGGCTCCCCTGAACTAGTCTGTAAGTACCTAAAATTAGATTCTCACATGAATTGTGTGTGCTAGGATGATGTGTATCTAGGATAATCTAAGTTGGAGTCTAAGCAAGTGTAGTTTTGCTATATGTGACAGGAAGGTTGGTCATGAAACACTCTTGCTTAACCTTCATGTTTGCAAGGTGGTTTTGGGGAGCATTACAGGACATGTTATCTTTTGTAAGTTATCTCAAGCCACCCTATTCTAAATTGGTGTTAGTTTCTCTACATTGGAAATGGTGTGCTTTGTACTTGTAAATTTTTTGTGGACATTGTAATTTAATCATGTCCTGATTTAGTCAACACTGAAAATGTGTGTTTGTCAATCTTTCATAAATACTCTTCCTCGGTAATGTACCACATTCCAGTTCACAATTTGTGTTCTTTTTGTGCAGTTTCTCCCGAGCCAGCCACGCCATCAACTTCGGGGGCCCAAAAAAAAACTGATGATGGTAAGTTGTGTGCTTTTCCAGTAATGTGTCTACTTAGTAAGTGGAGAAATGCTAACTGTGTATGTCCCCGCTCAGGCTTCAAGTTCCTCTAAAGGCAGCAGGTTCTTTATGTGAATGCATTCTATGCATTAGTATTCCAAGTGATAGGTGTGCATATTCCCCCTCAGACTTACTGGGACCATTTTTTACTGTCCACATTTTTGCACTAATACTTGTCTGGAACAGACTCCCCCTCCTCCTTAACTGAGGTGACAGCATGCCAATATTGCCTCCTGATGCTGTCACTCCTAATCATTGAGACCATCGGAAGGGAGGGGGGCAAGGCTGGCTCACAGTTAGGTGCCTGAACAGGCACAGGGTGCTTGGCTTCATCTCATGTGCCTCCATAGCAAGCTGCCTGCTGTGGGGTCAACCAACAGGAGGGAGGTGCCTAGAGGTGTGTACAGGGGCCATGTAAAAAGGAGGATTGTTATTTATCTTGTCCCCAAAAACCTAGAGAGTGTAAGTCTAACCTGATTAGTTTTCCACAGCCCTCCCAAAATATGTTTCCAACACTTAGAACAGGCAGGGCTGAGGCACCAAAAACATCCGAAAAACACAATCAGCACAAAAGCAGGGAGTACGTATCCTTAACGCTACAAGCTTCACCCAGTAGAATGACGCTTGCACTGTACAAATCTGCATCACCACCATATCAAAGTCTAAATAAAACTTTCAGGGAAATGTGGAGGGGTAATGAGTGGGTGTTAGAGCGTTTTCATGACTGCCTAACCTACAGTTAGCGTGAGTCCATTTGTTGATAAACTTTTTCTTCTCTCTTAACACAGCTGGGATGGCGGAAAGGAGATCAGGGGAGCAGACACATCTGCTCCGTCCACAACTGGCCCTCCGAATTCCAAAGGGTAAGTCTCTACTATGTGTCAGGTTCAATCTATAGACAGTAAGAGGGAGAGAGAACGCTACACAAACTCCAATGGTGATAGAGATAAATGTGTGCACATGTATCGTGTTGACCAATTGAACCCAAAACACCTTACATTCTTCTAAATGATTGCTTGTGTTGACATGAAGAAAAGCCTTTTACTTAGCTTTGGTGGAACTGCTACTAACATTCCAAGCCATCTTATGTAACCTTTTGAACAATTTGCTGTGAAAGTTTGAGTTTAAGGTTTACACCAGCAATTTAGCATATTTGCTTCAGAGTGTTGATAAAAGCCAACCAATAGACTCCTAAGCATATTTGTTGAGGCACATTAATTACAATCGTTGTTTGGATCATTTTGCATAAAACTAATTGTCATGTCTTTTTCTACCCAGGACACACGCACCTCACCTATGAGGTCCTTTTGGAATACGTAACATGGTGCATAGACCGAATCTTGGTTTTGGAAGAAACTTATGGGGCCGATCCAGCCCCTCAGGAGCCATTTGTCAGGAATGTGTCACCCTTAAAAAGATTATAGTTTTTATTTTTTAATTTGTTTTAAAAATTCAAAACCCTTTTTTTTGGGACCAAAAAAAATCAAAAAATAAAAAAACCCTCGTTTTTGGGAAACAAAAAAATATAAAAATTTAAAAAAAACCCTTTTTTTGGGACCCAAAAAAAAATAAAAAAACAAAAAAAGCCTTGTTTTTGGCAACCAAAAAAAATATAAAAATTTAAAAAAAACCCTTTTTTTGGGACCCAAAAAAAAAATAAAAAAACAAAAAAAGCCTTGTTTTTGGCAACCAAAAAAAATATAAAAATTTAAAAAAAACCCTTTTTTTGGGACCCAAAAAAAAAATAAAAAAACAAAAAAAGCCTTGTTTTTGGCAACCAAAAAAAATATAAAAATTTAAAAAAAACCCTTTTTTTGGGACCCAAAAAAAAAATAAAAAAACAAAAAAAGCCTTGTTTTTGGCAACCAAAAAAAATATAAAAATTTAAAAAAAACCCTTTTTTTGGGACCCAAAAAAAAATAAAAAAACAAAAAAAGCCTTGTTTTTGGCAACCAAAAAAATATAAAAATTTAAAAAAAACCCTTTTTTTGGGACCCAAAAAAAAAATAAAAAAACAAAAAAAGCCTTGTTTTTGGCAACCAAAAAAACAAATGTTTACAAAAAAGCCTTGTTGTTTTTATGGCAACCGACAAAACCACAAATGTTTACAAAAAAGCCTTGTTGTTTTTATGGCAAACGAGAAAACCACAAATGTTTACAAAAAAGCCTTGTTGTTTTTATGGCAACCGACAAAACCACAAATGTTTACAAAAAAGCCTTGTTGTTTTTATGGCAAACGAGAAAACCACAAATGTTTACAAAAAAGCCTTGTTGTTTTTATGGCAAACGAGAAAACCACAAATGTTTACAAAAAAGCCTTGTTGTTTTTATGGCAACCGACAAAACCACAAATGTTTACAAAAAAGCCTTGTTGTTTTTATGGCAAACGAGAAAACCACAAATGTTTACAAAAAAGCCTTGTTGTTTTTATGGCAAACGAGAAAACCACAAATGTTTACAAAAAAGCCTTGTTGTTTTTATGGCAACCGACAAAACCACAAATGTTTACAAAAAAGCCTTGTTGTTTTTATGGCAACCGACAAAACCACAAATGTTTACAAAAAAGCCTTGTTGTTTTTATGGCAACCGACAAAACCACAAATGTTTACAAAAAAGCCTTGTTGTTTTTATGGCAAACGAGAAAACCACAAATGTTTACAAAAAAGCCTTGTTGTTTTTATGGCAAACGAGAAAACCACAAATGTTTACAAAAAAGCCTTGTTGTTTTTATGGCAACCGACAAAACCACAAATGTTTACAAAAAAGCCTTGTTGTTTTTATGGCAACCGACAAAACCACAAATGTTTACAAAAAAGCCTTATTGTTTTTATGGCAACCGACAAAACCACAAATGTTTACAAAAAAGCCTTATTGTTTTTATGGCAAACGAGAAAACCACAAATGTTTACAAAAAAGCCTTGTTGTTTTTATGGCAACCGACAAAACCACAAATGTTTACAAAAAAGCCTTGTTGTTTTTATGGCAAACGAGAAAACCACAAATGTTTACAAAAAAGCCTTGTTGTTTTTATGGCAACCGACAAAACCACAAATGTTTACAAAAAAGCCTTGTTGTTTTTATGGCAACCGACAAAACCACAAATGTTTACAAAAAAGCCTTATTGTTTTTATGGCAAACGAGAAAACCACAAATGTTTACAAAAAAGCCTTGTTGTTTTTATGGCAACCGACAAAACCACAAATGTTTACAAAAAAGCCTTGTTGTTTTTATGGCAAACGAGAAAACCACAAATGTTTACAAAAAAGCCTTGTTGTTTTTATGGCAACCGACAAAACCACAAATGTTTACAAAAAAGCCTTGTTGTTTTTATGGCAACCGACAAAACCACAAATGTTTACAAAAAAGCCTTGTTGTTTTTATGGCAAACGAGAAAACCACAAATGTTTACAAAAAAGCCTTGTTGTTTTTATGGCAACCGACAAAACCACAAATGTTTACAAAAAAGCCTTGTTGTTTTTATGGCAAACGAGAAAACCACAAATGTTTACAAAAAAGCCTTGTTGTTTTTATGGCAAACGAGAAAACCACAAATGTTTACAAAAAAGCCTTGTTGTTTTTATGGCAACCGACAAAACCACAAATGTTTACAAAAAAGCCTTGTTGTTTTTATGGCAAACGAGAAAACCACAAATGTTTACAAAAAAGCCTTGTTGTTTTTATGGCAAACGAGAAAACCACAAATGTTTACAAAAAAGCCTTGTTGTTTTTATGGCAACCGACAAAACCACAAATGTTTACAAAAAAGCCTTGTTGTTTTTATGGCAACCGACAAAACCACAAATGTTTACAAAAAAGCCTTATTGTTTTTATGGCAACCGACAAAACCACAAATGTTTACAAAAAAGCCTTATTGTTTTTATGGCAAACGAGAAAACCACAAATGTTTACAAAAAAGCCTTGTTGTTTTTATGGCAACCGACAAAACCACAAATGTTTACAAAAAAGCCTTGTTGTTTTTATGGCAACCGACAAAACCACAAATGTTTACAAAAAAGCCTTATTGTTTTTATGGCAACCGACAAAACCAAAAATGTTTACAAAAAAGCCTTGTTGTTTTTGGTAACAAACTAAACCAAAAATGTTTACAAAAAAGCCTTGTTGTTTTTGGTAACAAACTAAACCAAAAATGTTTACAAAAAAGACTTGTTGTTTTTGGTAACAAACTAAACCAAAAATGTTTACAAAAAAGACTTGTTGTTTTTGGTAACAAACTAAACCAAAAATGTTTACAAAAAAGACTTGTTGTTTTTGGTAACAAACTAAACCAAAAATGTTTACAAAAAAGACTTGTTTTAGTGAAAACCTCAAAAAAAATTAGAAAAACACATAAAATATGTTTATCTAAATAAAATTAAAGTATGTTGCTCTTTGCAACACAAATGTTACATTGGCAATTTAGTTCATTCTATTATATATTGTAATATATTTTTTGTACGCTACAGTTGGTAGACACCCACATGTGTTATTAAAACATTTATTTTATTACCCAAGTTTTCTTTTTGGTGTACACATCGAATGTCTTTTGTGTTGTATTTGTTTAGTTGAGTGGTGTGGTCTGTAATTGTTAGTATGTTGGCTTTGGTTTATGTTAGCCTTGAGACTTGTTTTGAAGCTACATTTGAAGGGAGACCTTTTCTTGGGTCGTTATGTGAACATTGAGTTATCTAAATTTACATGAAATCATATGTTTGGAGATCGAGAAGCACGTGTGTATAAATGCCTACATTAACCAGGGCCATTACTTGGCCACCAACACTCCTAAAAAACCAAAGAGCAAACACAAACTAATCATTTTGCATAAAATTTTATTTCATCCCCAAAAAAAGCACTATAATAAATCATATTGTGCCACCCTCAAATTTAAAAAAAAATGGCCCCACAAATTGGCCAATGTAACAATCATTAACAAAACCAAATAAAAAAAAAAAAAAGAAATTAAGTTGGTGGTGGTGGTGGTGACTGAAGCAGTGTGGTGAGCAATGGAAAGGTTCCTGCCATCAAATGGTGGGCCAATAGTCCCATCTGCTCTGGGGTTAGCCTTAGAGTTCTGGTAAAGTGGCCCATTAGGATCAGATCTTGTGTCTGAGGCTGCTGCTGATGCAGGGTGTTGAACCCTGGAAATGTCCCAGACTGAAGATCTTGTGCCAATAGTCCCATCTGCTCTGTGCTCAGCCTAAGAATTTGGGTAACGTGTGCCATTACCATGAGATGGGATCGTTGCTGCTCCAAGGCTATTTGATGCTGCTGGTGGTGCAAGGGTTGTGAAGATGTGTGGGGAGTGGTGGTTGATTGGTTGTTGTGGTCCACGGTGCGGGGGCAAACGACATGTCGCATTGGTGACAAAAAAGAAGAACGGCCTGGGGAGGAGTGAAGTGATAAAGGTGTGGAGGGAATGTAGTCAGGTGGAAGGGGTACTGTGGAACCAGTGCGCATTGAGGTTGTGCAGGAGGATTGCTCATTGAGGGGTGTGGGAGTCCGAACGGAGTGTGAAGTGCTAGGAGTGGCTACAGGAGGAATTGTCCCATCCCCAGCTGCCTGACAAGTGGCCAACACTGGCATTACCCTCCCACTACCACAACCTGCAGTGGCAGGTGAGTGAGATGTTTGGGAGGGCTCTGCCAATGGGGCATCTTCAGATCCAAACAGGCATTGGCGTGTGGCCAGCACCTGAGTGTCAACACTTTGCCGATCCCGTTGATGCTGGTCTGCTAAACTTACCAAGCTGTTACGCATATCCTGTTGAACCTGTAACATATCCTGGTGAACCTGTACCATTGTTGCTACAGATTCCTGTATGAGCCCGAGCAGACGTACTGCCTCAGTAGATTGCTGAGTACGCCTCCTTAACTCATTTTGGACCTGATACTCATCAAGCAGCCTCTCGGCTACATCCAGCATAGATGGACGAAGTTGGGTAGGTGACAATCCCTCTGCATCTAAGGCTACCTGAAAGCAGAAGAAATAGACCAAATCATTATCAAACATCATGACTAAATATTTCAGATTAGTTTGACAACTTAACACCCCAAGCAGAACGTTGAAAAGTTTGATGTGCTTCTAATGAGTACTTGTTCATTGTAAGATTATCCAAGCTAGCAACACTTCTGATAATGGGTACATATTATATTGGTAGGACTAATATGACAAAGGCAAAAAAGATTCAACATGAAGGTGTTCCCAATTAACCCTGGTGTGGTAGGTTGTTTATGCTTTTGGTAAATCTGTTACTACACCAATGACTTTATACATCTACGTATGTTGTCTAAAATCTTGCCATCAATCGGCTAGAGGACAACCCAACCAAACGATACCCATGAATTTGGACCTGGAAAATCAAAGACGGGCCGGACTTTAAAGATCCTGGATGTTTTTGGAACATTAGTGGCACACCAAATTATAACATAATTCCCTGATGTTCAAGATAGAACTCTTGTTGTGCTGGTGCATCGTCAGAATGTCATAGCACTAATTTAACACACACAATGTAAGCCACATCTAGTCCAAAATCAATGCTACCATTGAAATGTTACATGTGCACCTTGTTCCCTTATATCACATACCACAGCACTGGATGCAGAATCGTCGCCAGCTCCTGATCCAACTCCAGCTGCAACGTCAAGAGGGGCCTGATGTTCTTTTAAAAACAAAAAAAAAAAAAAACATGTTTAGTACATAACCTTAGTCAGTAATGATTATGGCCAGATTGCCCTTCTAGCTTCATGAATGAAGCATTGAGGCCAAACATTCAAAAGTGCTTTCCTGGGCTCATAGGACACTTGCTAAACCCTCCCAAAGGTTAAGAAGGCTTGGTCTGCCTACTAATGACGGCACCCATTAATGCTGTCAACTGTGTTTTGCAGGGTAAACATCTAAAAGGCAACACTCTTTCATAAGAAAAAACATGTGTGTTAATGGGGTTAATAAGATTCCAAAAAACATTATTTGACTAGACATACCAACACCTTCCTCCAGGCCTAGCTGCACTGGGTGTGTTCCCTGCTGCGGATCTTCTGTAAAGGACATAGCAATATGAGCTATCTTGGAAAAAAAAAAACATCTACATTGTTTGGCACAGTATGATATTGGACCTACCAGGAGGAGGGTCAGCACTGATGTCAACACCTGTGAGTCCGTCTGGTTCGCCAAGCTGCATGGGCTGTGGAGGGGCTGAGATCCGTGCTACAGATGAACAAATTGCAGGTTGGGGAAAACAAAAAAAGGACAATTGGAAGGGCAAGTATCACATTCTCTTAATGTCACACATAGGATAGTAGTTAATCTTTTCCAAACAACTCACACAATTGACATCCAAGATAATATCCTACCTCGGTGCAAAGCATCCGAATCTAAGTCCTCTCTGGTAAAGATGGTATCGGGTCCTATGATGTTCAAGAAAGGTAATTGATAATCCCAGAGAGAACTTCGTGCACGTTCATCCAGCCGACCTTGACGGTCATAAAGACCCTCCGCAGCCCATGCAATTAGCTTCTTCCGAACGGACGCACAGATGTCGGTGACCTTCTTCCGCACACTGTCACGGTGGCGAGGTGCTTCACCCAGTGCATTTACAGCATCCCGGATTTCATCCCACAATCTGTTCTTCTCTGTTACTGAGTAAGACGCGGCCCTGGTCCCATGTATCGCCTGATATCTGGCCATATAGGCGTGGACCAGGGCACAGCACTGATTGTGGGTGAAACGGGGAAGCCGGGGTAATGTGGACAAGCTGACTCTGGTGGACGGACCCGCTCCAGGACTACTGTCAGAAGAGCCAGCTTGTCCACTTGGTGTGTTAACACCTCCCCCGGCTTCCTCCTCCGGGATGGGGATGGTGGACTCCCTCATGGATACAGCTGGAGCCTCCCTCACACCAGAGCCAGACGATCTGCCCACCCTGCCCCCCCTGCCCCCCCTGCCCCCCCTGGCCCCCCTGGCCCCCCTGGCCCCCCTGGCCCTTCTCATCCTTCCAGTGGGTGGGGCCATGGGAGCACGAGGTGGGCAGAGAATCTGGCTGTCCAGCAGCAGCAAAGAGCCCCAAACTCCTAAATCTGAAATGACAAAAGAGAAAACAGAAAAAACAGGATTTGCAGATTGCTCTTCATATACAGTATAATTAGTGAACAGTTACAGAACACACTTACCTAATGGCACAAACAGACTTGGTCGTGGTGGTGGGGGTAGTAGTGGGCAAAGAGCAGAAGAGGCTGCAAAGAAAAGGAAAAAAAAAAACACATAAGAAAACGCATATGGGTACAAATCACACGAGGCCCTCCAAACACTTACCTAATGGCACAAACACGGTGGTGGTGGTGGTGGTGGCAAAAAAAGCAGAAGAGGTTGCAAAGAAATGGAAAAAAAAAACACATAAGAAAACGCATAGGGGTACAAATCACACGAGGCCCTCCAAACACTTACCTAATGGCACAAACACAGTGGTGGTGGTGGTGGTGGTGGCAAAGAGCAGAAGAGGCTGCAAAGAAATGTAAAAAAAAAACACATAAGAAAACGCATAGGGGTACAAATCACACGAGGCCCTCCAAACACTTACCTAATGGCACAAACACAGTGGTGGTGGTGGTGGTGGTGGTGGTGGTGGCAAAGAGCAGAAGAGGCTGCAAAGAAATGTAAAAAAAAAACACATAAGAAAACTCATAGGGGTACAAATCACACGAGGCCCTCCAAACACTTACCTAATGGCACAAACACGGTGGTGGTGGTGGTGGTGGCAAAAAAAGCAGAAGAGGTTGCAAAGAAATGGAAAAAAAAAACACATAAGAAAACGCATAGGGGTACAAATCACACGAGGCCCTCCAAACACTTACCTAATGGCACAAACACAGTGGTGGTGGTGGTGGTGGTGGTGGTGGTGGTGGTGGCAAAGAGCAGAAGAGGCTGCAAAGAAATGTAAAAAAAAAACACATAAGAAAACTCATAGGGGTACAAATCACACGAGGCCCTCCAAACACTTACCTAATGGCACAAACACAGTGGTGGTGGTGGTGGTGGTGTAATCCTTTATAGGCAAAAGGAGGCTGCAAACATTAAACATACATGAGAAATCGCATGACCTACATACGTGCACATAATAAATTACAGTTATCAGGAAAGCAAAAATGGTGTCTTTGGAAGCTGGGAAGGTAAGGGGGCAGGTTTAGATGCCAAATCTAGACTGCACACCTTTAACAAACATGAGAAAACACATGTCCAAACCACATGCACATGGGGCCAACTGCCAATGATTAAAAGACACTTGAGGGGTTCCCAAGCTATTGTGGGTTGGAGGGGATTCACCATAGACAACTTAAGCACACCCAAGATAAGTACAAATTGTCTCCTTCCTTTTTTTTGGGAGAGAGAGATACAATTGTCTTACCTCCAGATAATGTAGGTTGTGGGTCACAGGGTCTTGCTAGCACATAAGAAACATCGATCTTTAACATCCAGCAGCCATATTGGCCATGTGCTCCTTTTATAGCTGGCTCACAGGTGTGATAATTAGCGGCCGTTTCTATATATATCTGCGCATTCGCGAATTTGCGCGTTCAAAATGGAGGACGATATCCCAGACGCATTAGATGGTGCAATGCTGGCATTTATTGGTGCCTTGTTTGAGGAGGCCCTGGCACAGGAGGCAGCAGAAGGTGGGGAAGCTGCAGCAGCAGCAGCAGCAGCACCTCCAGCAGCAGCACCTCCAGTCCGTGTGCCCTTACCTCGCCAGCCACGCATTTTTGCTCCAAGGATCTATTTGGACAAGCTGCGGGATTCTGATGTCAGGAGGAAGTTCCGGCTCGAGCGAGGAACTATTCTACACCTCTACCAGCTCATAGCAGAGAAAATTGACCCGGACACACAGCGCGGCCATGCGGTGCCCGGCATGGCCAGATTGCTGGCCACTTTGTATATTTTAGGGCGTGGCAGCTTCCAAGCCACTTCGGGAAGTATCATGGGCATTAGCCAGCCCACAGTTTCAAGGGTGTTCATGTTGGTCATTAATGCCATAGTGGATATAGTGCCCAATTTTATCCACTGGCCACAGAATGAAAATGAGTGGAATGAAGTCAAGTTGGGTTTCTACCGGCGGGCACACATGCCGCAAATCCTAGGGGCAATCGATGGCACCCACATAGCCATTAGGCCCCCAAGGAGCCACGAAAGTGAATACCGGAACCGCAAGCAGTACCACTCTGTGAACGTCCAATTAGTGTGTGACGCCAAACAGCGCATCATGAGTGTCAACACTGGTCACCCAGGGTCGTGCCATGATTCCAGTATGTTAAGAACAAGTACTCTGTACGAGGTGTTTGAAAGTGGACAAATGCCCGAAGGGTGGCTTATTGGTAAAGTATTTTGTCTTAACAACATAAACTGTAAGATTACATAGACATAGGAATAAGCTACATCGGTGTACACCCTGATTTAAGCAAAGCCTACCTAAAATGGATGTGTTATTAGTTGTCAGGCTGTTCACACACAACCAGATCAGCAGCTTAGCAGCTCACAAAAGAAAGATTTGCAAAGTTGTCTTTGAGTCCAATGAAGGTGGTTAACCAATGTGTAAATGGTGTCCTCTAGCCACCCAAAGAAAACCTACAAATGATTCCAATGGTATTGCCATATCCCCAAAGTACTTTGCATAAGTGAGTCAATATTGGTTTCCTCACTCTAGTTGCAGATATATTCCAGAAGTAAGACCTAGGCTAATGTAATAGGAACAAAATAGGGGCCAAGTTGGAACTTGCAAGAGAAACCCACCACTTTGTGTGTCCTTTTTCCCATTTGTATTAGTGATTTAGGCAGTTAGACAGAGTTGAGATGTTTCATATGATTTTTTGCAAACAGACGAGCAGGTTGTTTAGTAAAATGCCTAATTGTCTCCCATTTTGAGGAGTCATCTAAAGTCACATGATAGGAAGAACTAATGTATATTTTTCTTATTTTTCAGGGGATGCTGGTTACCCGCAGCTGACGTGGCTGATGGCTCCAATCAGGTACCCCCAGGGCCCAGCAGAGAGGAATTACAACAGGGCCTTGCGGAGAAGCCGGAGTATCATTGAGTTGACCATAGGTCTTCTCAAGTCCCGGTTTCTCTGCTTGGCCCGGCCTGGGGGTGAACTCCTGTACTCTCCTACAAAGGCTTCCAAGATCATCCTGGCGTGCTGCGTGTTGCACAACATGTGCGTTGCCCGGGATGATTCTTGGGAGCTGACGGAGGAGAGGGAGCCAGAGGTCCGTCAGCCGGCGGCCCCCAGGCGGCGGAGCACCGCTGCCGGTATGGCCACCCGGAATACCCTGGTTGCTAGCCACTTTACATGTAAGTACTGTAACCGGTCAAGATAGGGCATGTGTATTAATTAGCTAGTTAGCAGAGGTGCCACTCACAGGGAGACAGAGGGTGATTATCATCTGCCAATGACACTTGCCATTGTAGATAAAGTGTAGTCAACATTGGTAAAATTGTGTTACTTGAGCAAAAACATGCACCTCTAACCATAAACATGTTGGTATTGTGAATAGTGTAAAGGGCTGAGAAGAGCTGGCAGGTGTTTATTTGTGTCTATGCCACCTGTGTAGTTATTGATAACATGAACGGCTGCTTGGTATCTTATGGTGTTGTAATTTTCCAGAACATCAACATCTTGGAATCATGGCACGTACCATGGGAAGCCAGTGGTGATGGGCTGTCTGGCGTCACAGGTGTGTATTCAAATGTTTACATTAATGATTTCTGGTTTGTGTAAGTTGGCATAAAATGTGTTATTTCACTCGTGATGTCGAAATTAAATGAAGTTCAGAATGAAGCAAACAGGCATTAAGATGTGATTTTCATAATGAAATGTCTTATCCTTTGTTTTATTTTTCCAGGAGTGGTACTGCTTGCGGGTGTAGGTGGTAGAAACCCACCTTGATGGACTCCACTCATTTTCTTTTGTGGTCAGTGGATATTTGGTAAGGCACATGGCCAATGACCAACATGAACACCCTGGAACTTCGAAAGTGGCTTGGAAGCTGCCCAGCAACCTTGCCATGCCTGTCCCCTATGAGCTGGTAGAGGTGCAGAATGGATTCTGAACTCTGCCGGAAGTTGTGGAAGACATCAGAATCCCGTAGCCATGGAGCAAAGATCGTGGTCTGGCGCTGTAAAGGCACACGGACTGGAGAGTGACAATATTCTTTTGCTGCATCCCTCCTTCTGCTGTCATTCTCAAATAAATAAATACATTAGAATTGAACATGTGTTTTTTTGTTTTGTGTGGGTGCCTACAGACAAAAGGGCCATCCACACTGTAAGATTTAGAGAAGACTTTATCCTTCCGATTGACATTTTCTATGTAGTGCAAGGGCCTGCCTGATTGCATCCAAATTGAAAGTGTTGAGGTTTGAGCTTCTATTATATGGTTTGGTTAAGTCTACAGGAAAAAGTCTAGACAAATTGTTAGTGTATGGCCCATTAAGCTGCCAAGGCCGGAGTTTTGCACTTTGCATGCTGCTTGTACTGGTGATGTGAGGGGTTGTAATGTAGAGTAGGGATGTGACAGTGTTGTGTTGAGGTGTGAGGCAAATGTAGTGTTGGACTATGAGGGCCTGTGTTGTTGAAATATGGAGAGAGTCCAATATCAGACACCTATGTTTATTGGTCAAGAAATTGTAAGAACCATGGTAAATATGTAAAGAATTGCATCTCGATAAAACTAGGACCACACTCATAAAATCAAAATTGTGTTGTTTCCATTGATGTGCTTGAAATTTGGGTAGGACACCCCCCTCCCCCCCCAAATTCAAGATAGTTTAAAAAACTGTTTAAAAAAATGAGAGTGAAAAGAGATCCCAAGTGTAGTGATGTGATTTGAACCCATGACGTTGTGAACTGCAGTGAAGTTGCAAAGCACTTAGCTATTGTGCAGAATAAAGCTGTATGGTGGAAAAAATGGAGTGTGTTAAGGCTAAAAAGCACATATAGCTAAAGAACTAAACATTGTATGGAATGTGGGAAGAAGACCATGGTAAAATTGTGAGGTTTCATCTTGCCCTGAAGTAGGGTAGGGGTTTGGTCACTTGCCTTTGGTACTTTCCTTCATAAGATCGATTCGACACACAGACAAGATCAAAAAAACACTTAAAATGGTGTAAGCTTGCAAGCGCTTCTGAGTGTAACATTATTTAGCAATATATATGATGTAATCCGTTACATTTTAGCAATATAAACAAAAAAAGAAAATAAAAAAAGTAGGTGGAGATGGTAAGCCTCGAACCTACAGCAGAGGGAGATGAATTACAGACATGTGATGTGTGCACTAATCCACTAGCCCACATCGCTATGTGAAACTGCTATAAGCACGAAGACATAAGTTTGCGAATTGGCGAAGCCGCGATCGTAAGTGAATCCCGCTGACGGCGGAATTCATTATTGCTGTTTTACTCGCCAATTCGCCGCAGCGCCAGTTAATTGATTTGAACGCGGCGAAACTGAAACACGTCATAGAGGTTTGAAGCTGCAGTTTCTTTAAATCCGGCCCAAAGTGTCTAGAAAGAAATTGCAATGGTGTCAGGAAACTGTTGAATACTTGGGTTTTACTTTGTCTCATGGTGAACGCAAAATCAGTCATAAGAGACTGCGGCTCTCGTGGGTTTGGGGCGCCCACAAACTAAGAAAGACATGCTACAATTTTTAGGCATCGCAAGTTATCTGAGACAATGGATAAGCCAAAGCGCTTATTATGACAATATCTTGAGACAAGCCACTCTGTCTGATAATCCTGACTTTATCAAATGGTCTGATGAAATGGTTGATGCTTATGTGTATCTTAAAACTTCAATGGTTACAGCTCCTGGCTTGGGACTTCCTGATTATTGTAAAATGTTTCATCTGTTTGCGAGGGACAACTGTAAAACCATGGCTGGGGGTCCTAACACAGGAGCATGGAGACAAATTGAGGCCTGTTGCTTTTTTTTCTAAAGTAGTACCTGTTCCTGTCCAAGGAATGCCAGCATGTTTGAGAGCTTTGGCTGCTTGTGCCATGGCAGTGGAAATGGCTACGTCATTCACATTGGGATATCCCATGACGTTACACACTACACATCAAATCATGTTCCTGGTGAAGAATTTGCACAAACAGCACATGTCTGCTCAACGGCTCAGTGGATATGAGGTTATCCTTCTGGGAAACCCTTCCCTGACAATTGCATACAGCCCTCCCAACTCAGGCCCAGCCCCCATTTTAAATGCCATGTTGAGTTTGCAAAAAGAAGGTGATGAGTTGCCTCCCCTGCATGATTGTATTGAAGTCATTCATCAGGATACCTCCCCAAGGGCAGACATGCTTTCTTCCCCTATGGAGGGGGTGCAGACTGTCTTTGTGGATGGCTCCTGTTCTCGCCCGAATGACAACACTTATCATGCAGGGTATGCTGTGGTACAGCTGCCTGACTTAGTTCTGGAAGCTAAACCAATTCCTTATCAGTCTGCTCAAGCAGCAGAACTGATTGCATTGACACGGGCATGTCAGATTTTTGAGGGACAGGAAGTGAACATTTACACTGATTCCAAGTACGCATTCTCAACAGCGCATGATCATGGCCTAATTTGGAAGAGAAGAGGCTTTATAGCAGCAGATGGAAAGGCCATATCACACTCATCCTTGGTGGATGACTTGCTGTCATCTATTCAGCTCCCATCCAAAGTAGCTATCATTCATTGTAAAGCACACACTCATGGCAAAAACTCAATTGCAAGAGTGAATGCTTTGGCAGATGCTACTGCAAAAGCAGCTGCCAGTGCTGGCCAAGCTTTTGCACAGCTCCCTCCTTTAGTGCCCCCATTTCTGCCTTGGGGCCAAATACTTCAGGATCTCCAGGCCTTTGCAACCAAAGAGGACATGGACTTTTGGGTTTCACAAGGTTTGGAGCTGGACCCTGATACAGGGCTCATCTCCAAAGAGGGGAGACCTGGTATCCCACAGAGTAGTGCAGTTTTGTTCATTTCACAGTATCATGGTGTAGGACACAGGGGATGGAAAGTCACAGCAGAACTGATAGCCAAAGACTTCTACATTTTGCACCTTCCCTCACTCTGCAAGACATTTGTCGCCCGATGTATTGAATGCATTAGGAACAATCCTAACATTCCCAATAAGCCCTCACATGAACATCTACAATATCCTACCTCACCTTTCACACATTTATAGATCAACTTCACCCACATGCCCAAAGTAGGGAAAAGACAAGAATTTCTTTTGGTTATCACAGATATGTTTTTGCGCTGGTTGGAATGCTTTGTGACGACCAGAGAAGATGCAAAAACTGTAGTTAAGGTTTTGACTCAGGAAGTGATCCCAAGATGGGGATGTCCGGTCCAGATAAACTCTGACAATGGACCGGCATTCGCATCTAAGATTTGTCAGGAGCTTGTGAGACTATTCCAGATTGACTGGAAGTTTCACATTCCTTATCATCCACAGAGCTCAGGGATAGTGGAAAGAATGAATAGAACGATAAAGGACAAACTTAGGAAGGCCACAGGAGGTACTTACCACAAGTGGAAGAATTCATTGCCCGCTGTTCTGGCTGAGATCAGAATGACCCCCTCAAAGAGTACTGGTCTTTCCCCGTTTGAGATCTTAATGGGTAGACCATTTCCCACTCCTTGGACAAAGAAGCCCCTAGTGATAGAAAGAGGGGATCTAGAGCAAATACAGGAGGAGTATTGTAAAAATCTAATTGAGAAATTAAACGGTATCCATGGCAATGTGGCTCGCACTCTCCCTCTCTCTCAACAGGAACCAACCCATTCCTTGGTACCGGGTGATGCAGTGGTCGTTAAACAGCTGAATCGGAATAAGAAGCAAGAGTTCCCCTTTGGACCGCCAACCACCGTGATTGCCGTGACCCGAACCGCTGTGTTGACGGAACAAGCTAACACCTGGATCCACGCAAGTAGAGTGAAGAAGATTCCCCCCAGACCTGAGAAGCAAGACACAGGTACAGGAGGTGAAGCAGGTGTTGTAAGACCTCAAAAAGTGAGTGAAGTAGGTGGTAAAGTCTCTGAAGAAGATGTCCTCAATTCTCTTACCCCAGAATTCTGGGAAGGCAACTTGCGGACTGTTTTTTCTAGTGCTGACAGTGTTTATGCCAACATGGATCATTACTAACTGTATATACCATCCAGAGGATTTGGGGGTGTTCCGCCTCGTTTGTGGAACTCCCAACATCAACACCAGGAATAGAAGAGAAACTGCTTATAATGATGTAGAAATATTTAATGAAAGAATGGTATTGCTTAAGCTAAAGTATATGTATGCACAAAAATCAGGATATGATAAGTGTTGGATCTGTAGTAAGTTACACCCCGGTTCTGCTAGAATTCCTTTAATAGCTTCCCCTTTAAGAGCAGTTCCTTTCCTTAATGGTATCCCTCCCATGGTTTTGTCTAATATCTCCGCAATCTATAATAATGACACTGTCTCTTTTCACATAGTCAGTAAAACTCACTCTCCAGACTGGTGTTTCAGATTAGGAAATGTACACAATGAGGGAAGAGGAGCATGTAGTGAATCCAAGTTAAATTTCTCCCTAGATGTAAATATGACATCAGTATTTACCACTCAGGATGCGGAACTAAATAGAACCATGTATAAGCTCATGATTGAGGACAATAGCCCCACTTTAAAGAAGGTTATTGCTCTCCTAGCCTTAGCAGGAATTTCCACTTATGCACAAAGGGTCTTAAGCAGACGCCCTTACTCACTTGGGAATAGCACATATATTTGCTGTGGGAAAGTTTGTTACCCTTGGATCCCCATGAGAGCAGAAGGGTGGTGTTATTTGGCCCATGTAATACCTGTACTAGGAGTATTAGCAGGAGAAGAAGGAAAACAGCAGTATCACCTAGAAGCAGGCCCTCATCCCAAATATCCACTTAGACACAAGGAGAAGCGTGAGCTGTTTACACAGGCTGACAAAGTATGGACATGGTTTCCGTCCTGGTTAGGCTGGGGCATGGAGATGATGAATAGGTTGAATAATTACTCAAGTATATTAGATGAGATAATTGAGAGAAACGCAGAAGACATTAAACTTTTAAGTGTGGAACAGAGAGCAATTAGGAAACAGCTAGAAGTTCAGAATCTAGCCATTGAGTCTATGAGTGCAGCATTGACAGGACTGTGTGAGATGACAGAAGACTATGAATGTTGTACATGGATATATAATACAAGTTTTGAAATTCCAGATTATTATGATGTAATTAGCAAACATAGGAAAGAGGTCACCAACCTTCAAGAGAAAGCCAGGAAAATAGCTGAGGAAGGTTGGAAACCCTTCAATGGGTTGGGTGGCCTTGGAGACATCTTTGGGGGAATTTTTCAATGGTTTAAGAAGGTTGGCGCCTTGATATTGATGTGTTTACTTTCCCTTCTCTTTCTCTATCTAGTATGGAAATTTGTTGTTTTTCTAATTAGCAGGAGACACCACCCTGGGTCTCAAAAGGAAATTACTTTGTAATTTCATTTGAAAGAGGGGATTGTGGAGTAATGAAGGAGTTAAATCAGAAATCATTTTCACCTCACAAAATAGCTAAAATTCACTATTCTGCAAGCAGGCTGTTTGTCTCATTTCATAAGTTACTGATAATTTGGCAAGGCTTATGTCAATAGGCCGATATTGACTTATAGAGTCAGGTTGACCTGAGAGCTGCAGAAATACTGGATTCTAGACCCTACTAGCTTTGCCGTTTGTTAATGATTACTATTCAATATCATGCGATGTCCATGCTTTTGCTTTATTGCCAACTCATACGCTGTGATGATATTATTGGTTAAAATATCTTTACCGATGCCTTTGATTACTGTGATTTGATAAGTGCCTTTACATTTGATACGTAACTGTTAATATAAAAGAGCAGTGGTTCTAAATAAACCTCGGACTTGATGTGACAACTCAATGCGTGTTCTAGTGGTCACTTCAGGTCTCCAGCGCTGACTGAGGCCCTCTACTGGTCAATCAAGGAAAACCCAATAAATACCTAACACTCAGCATCTGCCCACTCATGTGTGTACGGCGAGTTATTTTCCAAATGTATGCTGCCATGGAGTCTGTCAGGAACACTGAAAATTGTCTATCAAATACTTATTGTAATTTTCCATTCCTGATAGACTCCATTGTAGGGTAGGCGTGGAGGAGGGGCTAAACCCAAACGTATGCTGCCATGGAGTCCATCAGGAAAGGAAAATTACGGTAAGCATTTGATAGACAATTTTCCGTTTTTTTATTATTCCTATTTATTTTAATGACAGAGTCACATTAATAACGTGTAATGAAGTATTTGTGTTACATTGTTTAATTCGCTTTTCCTATTAAAGTGTTAACATATAAAAATGTTTATTCACTGTGTACAAAAAGTAGGATTCATTATGTATAAAACAAGCTCTTTTCAAATTTCTGACCTGAATCAAAGAACATATGTCTTATGCAGACAGTTATAACAGATGCTTGGTGTTCCTCTGAGATAGGTGACACCACTAGCTGTCAGTAAAAGCACTGATTATATGGTTTTCACATCTTACATTCTATGTGTACTGCTCTTGTTTGTGTTGTTGAGAAAAACCTGTCAAATTAAGAAAAATATATGTCCAGAATCTTTTAATCTGCAAGACTGATATTACTTTAATTTGGTTGATTTTGTCGCACATTTAGTTGGAAACTAAATAAGTTCAAAGTTTTGTTTAGCAGATAACAAATATTTGGTTCTGAATCTAGAAAAGAGATTATGGCTTTGGCTATGTTCAAGAAATATATATAAGAAATATTTAAAGTTTACTAGAGTTCTGGACAATATTGATATGATAGGCTTTACTTTTTATCACAAACTTGGCAAATTGGTGGTGTTCCAGAAACGCACACTTCAAATTGATAATGGGTGCCCATACACATTAGATGCATATATGTTACCCCACTGTTTCATATTCATTTTACTGTATGTGTCTGTTGTACCATGTACTTTTGTTAAAAATTATCCTATTTTCTGTATTTCTTTCTTTGTGTGAAATACCTGGTAATTCTGCCAGTCTCCCTGCTTTCTTGTTCCTAACTGACCAAACTAGGCATGAGAGCACATCCATCTCAGTGTGGTCAGCTTTCTGGCTGTGCTGGGAGCTCAGCCTGCTTGTAATCTAACGGTCACACTTGTGCTGACATGCTTTCCTGCACAAAGATGATCAGTGAATGCTTTTTCTCCACCTCTCCAAGCCCCTTATGCAGCAGTAAAAGCAGAGATTATGTGATCACTTATATAAAAATATATAAAATATATAAACTTCACCCAATGCGTTTAGTAAAAAAAAAGTTCTCACTACGGCTGCCACCTCCGTTGCCCCGGTGACAGCATTCTTTCAGATGAAACACATTGGGCGGAGTTTAGCAGTGATGCCATCACCATAACCAGTGCTTTTGTGTACGCAGTGTTGTGCTTTCACTAGGTGAAGAGACTGATCCTAGTATTGGCCAGGAGGTTGCTGAGCCGCATCGGTTGTTATCATTAGAAAGCAAACCGCCGGCTCTAAAAAAACAGTACCAGGGTGATACCTCTACTTGCAGGTATTACCCCGGTACAACCACTTCTTCCCGCCGATGTACAGGTACATCGATTTGTGGGAAAAGGTTACAGTGCAAAATTAGTAGGGACAATTATTAACCTGTTGCTGCTGGCCGAAGGCGTGTATGTGGCAGCACGGCAGTAGGCTTTAAGGTCATGCTGCGAAATATATGCTTACAGCTGGCATCACTCTTTAGTACTGGGTGTGTGCTTACTTGGCCCCCCAGCACTGTAACAACACTGTGTAAGAGCCAGTCCAAGGGATCACTTGATTCGGAAGAGCCCCTTAAAGGGTCGTTGGGAATTGGTGGTGAGGGGTCAAGTATATTAGTGACAAAATTAGACAACAAAAGGCTCGTACACACTAAAAGAAAATTTGGTGAGAATTTTCATTCAAAGAAATTTGGTACGATTTTCGTATAGTGTGTATACAACTTTCGACAGCCGATTCCGACTTTTCGTACGAAAATTCCTGAAGGGATAAACTCTTTTATGGTAACAGAACGAAGATTTTCGTTTCATGTATACCTTTTTTCGTATGATTTTCATAGAAAAAAAAACAGAAACATTAAACAATAAAAAAAAGCCTTTGTCGTACAAGAATTTTTGCATGAACTTTTGCTCACTGGTTTCTATTTGCTGTGAAACAACGAGGAAAATCGGATGATCATTCGCCCGATTTTATTATAGTATGTACCCCACTTAGGACAGGCTGAAAACCATAGATAAGATTTGTACTCAAAAAAGATACACAACAAAGAAGTGGCCAGGGTATATATTTATTCTGTTGCATTGCTATTTTGCACAACTGAGGGAGAAATTGATGAATCAGTGTAGCTTTGTAGTGAATCAGTCTCAAAATCTCCAGTTCCACTGTTTAGTGTTACCGGTACTGTGCGTCAGCTGCAGCCATGGGGATTGTGTGTGAAATGGACAGACTCCTGCCTGAAAGCATTCGGGGGGCAGCGCTGCCACCTGAATGCTCACACAACCACGGTACCAGGGCCCCCGTGCGCTGTCGCACCCCGCCATGCTTTTCGGGCTCTGCTTGCCCATATGCGAGCCTGGGAGTGAGATGGCGGGTGCCGGCAGCTGGAGGGGAAAGAGAAGAGTGGGCACTTCTGAGTCAAGCTCTCAGTGTCCCCGGGTAGCCTTGCCAGGACAAGATGTTTTGCAATGCGGTCTGCATTGCAAAACATTCAGTGGACCCCACATGTCCCATTAAAAAGAACCTGACACTTAAAAAACATCACATAAGGGATTAAAAGTCAAGGTAAGTTAAAAAATATATATATTTAAGTTAAACCCAAGCACATAAAATCCCCCCCAAAAATTTTGGGTGGGCCCCCCCACCTCCACATATACGCACATACGAACTTAAATGCATGCGCGGGGGGCACCTATGCGTGACAACATGAATTGCATTTTAACGAATTGCATTTTAACACAGGACCTCCTCCGTAACACTAAACTGATACCTATAGGAGGCTCTTGACGCATCACCTATAGAAAATATAGGGTACTGGAGTTTATCGCCATTTCACGGGCGCCCACAAACTTAAGGTTGGGCATGCTGGGTATCTATTTACTTGGGTATCTATTTAAATTTATTGTATTGCATTTGTTTGCCACAGAATTTACTTTAGTGTTTTTTTTTCTGAAACCTTTGCATCAATACCGTGTGATATAAAAAAATAGAACTACCACTATTTTATTCTCTAGGGTGTCTGCTTACAGAAAATATATATTGTTTGGGGGTTTGAGAATTCTTTAGGCTGAAAATAATTTTTGAAACATGTGTACAAAAAAACGCAAAAACAGCTCTGACAGCAAAAAGGTTAAAGCCTGACTGCAGTTTTTTTTTTTAGATTTTTGTATAAAATAGGGAAGCAGTAGAATTTTTTCAGGTTTTTACTACTATTTGCATCCATTGGGGAGGCTTTGCTGTAAGATTGTATATGATGTTTGTGCCTCATAGAGAAGATCTCTCTCTGTTCTGACACCCATCATCTGAGCAGGAAATGAGGGGAAACCATTGTCATGAGTCATTAAAAAAAAACCTTGACTATAGGCTCTACACCTTTATGACTCTGTTTGAATCTTTTTTTTTTTTTATTATTGCTGACTGTGTCTATGTTTGGGGGATTTGGCCTTTCTCCCTGTTCTTTCTAACACTCATCAAATACTGTAGATTAAAAGTGGATTTTCCCTAGATTTCTCTTTTCTTGACATGTGAAGTAGACAACAACCAAGAAAATATTTCTAAAAGGCATTAGAGCAAGAAAAAATTGCCAGAGGTGGAAACCCCCTCCTTCCTGTTCAAGATTAAATTAAAAAAACTAAATCTGGATCGGAGCTTTCATACAGGTGGAGCCTAATTACGGGGATCTCCTGGCTGCTGGACGACACCTGCTGGTGACCCTCGGAGCTGGGGAAACCATAGTACAACCAGCAGATGGCTCATGGGATCCCAGCATTGGGACATTTGCTGCCTTGTTGAACTTGAAAGTTCCAAGTGTTGAGTCTTCTAAAGAATCTGATCTGCGGGGCGCCCAGACAGCTTCCAGAAACCAGTGGCAGGGCACTTAGGCAAGTGCCAGACTCTGGAGGCGAGTATTTGAAAGGTTAAATGACTATGGCTTAAGAAAATTGGGAAAGTCTTCACATAATGGATCACCACCTTTTTTAGACTTATATGCACAAGGGTCACTCATACAGAGTTTTAGGTTTAAGGCTAAATCAAGTGTCCAGAGGATGCTTCTCAAGGCGTTTGTGGGGGGGGGGGGGGGGCATTGTAGGGCACAGTTTCAGTAGTCACCAATGGGTGTCCCAGTAATAAGACTCCACCAGATGGCTTCTGGGAAGATATCTAACCCCACCCTTAACTTTTCTCTTGTAAGATTCCGGTACCTCTAGTACCCTTAATAATCTATTTCCTTCCAAATATGCGTCCCACCTTTCTTACTAGGTGGTACGCATACACCTTTAAGACAGATGATGTCATCGCTGAGCGCCGCAGAGCGGCTATTTCAACCGCCGGCGTTCTCACTCACATCGTTCGTTCAACCTGCCTTGTGTATCCACATGCTTTCAAGCCTGTCCTGCTGTCGGAACCTCCAGCTGGTTGCTTCTACCTGGAGCAGACCGGAACCTCGCTACTGATCCCTGTATCTCGCTACCGGATCTTCCCCTCTCTACTGGACCCCTCTACTACTAACATTTACTAGTGATAAGTACCCCACAGGGGAATCCTCCATAACCTACTTACACTATCTATCATCTGCACTGTTGCATAGATTGCTAGCTCTTGAGCCTACTACCATCTATCATCTGCACTGTTACATAGATTGCTAGCTCTTGAGTCTACTACCATCTATCATCTGCACTGTTACATAGATTGCTAGTTCTTAAGTCTACTACCATCTATCCTTGCACTGGGTTAGTCTATCCTGTAATTGTCATCTGCTGTCCTTACCACCTGTCACCATACTCGATTACTAACCTATCTGCACTCTACCTGATACCATCTAGTACTCTCCTGAACAAACCTATCAAGTACTTACCATCTCTATCACTGTTCACACCTGTCCCTTCAGCACAACACCCTCATACTGTCATATACATTCCACCACTCCAGGAACATCTTATTGAGTGTGTATATTTCTGTATGTTGAATCTGACAGGCCCACAGTGATGAGTCTGGAGAGTTGGATCTGGTTATTCAACACATCTCTACATGACTACTGAGTGGAGATTTTGCAGCTGCATATCCAGCCCACTACAAAAACGCAGGAGCATTACAGATTGAACGAACCAGAAAAAAAAAATGGATTCAGCAGAATTACCCACTCAAATGACACAATTAACACAACAAGTAAATGCGTTAATACTTGCTCTTACTGAAGTAAAAGAAGAGAATCAGACTCTGACGCAGCAGGTAACCCGTCTCTCACGGCTTACTACTGTTCAGCCCCCTGAACCTAAAATAAACCCTCCCCTAGTGTTTACAGGTGATCGGAAAAAATTTTGTGAATTCAAAAACGCATGTCAATTGCTTTTTTTGTTAAAACCTCGTACATACTCTACTGATCAGATTAAAGTCTGTACCGTTATTTCGTACTTAACGGGTGATCCCCGGGCCTGGGCAGACTCTCTCTTTGAGAAAAATGATCAGATTCTCAATTCCTATTCCTTATTTCTAGCAGAACTCGCTAGTTTATATGAAGACACCAATAGGCAGAGTACTGCTGATATTCAATTAAGGGCTTTAAAACAAGGAAGGAGACCTGTAGAAGACTTTGTAGCAGAGTTCAAAAGATGGACCCTTGATTCAGGGTGGAATGATACATCTCTGCGAACTCAATTCAGACTCGGGTTATCAGAAGCTGTTAAAGACGAGCTCGCCCGAGCGGATTTACCTGGCACCTTGGATGCCTTGATACAACTTAGTATAAACATCGACAGACAACTACGAGAAAGAAGGGCTGAAAAAATGGGAATGCCATTAACTAGTCCTTCTCAGATTGCGGCCGTTGACCCTACTCCCATGGAGGTAGGAACTATACGTCCACCTTTATCGACTACTGAACGATCCAGAAGGAGATCCAGAAATCTCTGCATGTACTGCGCATCCCCGGATCATTTGATATGCTTCTGTCCCCTTGTCCGCAAAAAAGAGGGTGAGTGTTCACATGTCTTGCTAGGAGAATTAACGACTTCCTTTTCTAACCCCTATCTTTTTGTTCATTTAACATTACAGTGGGACCAGACTAGGATCACCACCAAGGCTATGATCGACACTGGATCTTGTGGAAACTATATTGATACACGTTTTGTTACCTTAAATAAAATACCTATTATTTCAAAGCTTAAACCTGTTTCTGTTAGTTTTATTAACGGTATTCCATTGTCTTCTGGTCCAATCACCAACCAGACACAGGCACTCCTTGCCACTGCCAACGAGTCTCATGTGGAGACCATCACCTTTGATATACTAGCCTCACCCCATTTTTCCATTATTTTGGGACTTCCCTGGTTACACACACACCAACCAATCATAGATTGGAAAAGACGGACTTTGGCGTTCCCTTCTCACTACTGTGAGATTACGTGTAACCTCCCATCTTATGGAAAGATCCTGTCTGTGGTGTCAGATGAGATTGCACCACTATGCTATCAGGATCTGTCCGAAGTATTCCTTGAGAAAAATGCTCAAGTGTTGCCTCCCCATAGGGATTACGATTGCACTATCGATCTACTCCCTAACAGCAAATTGCCTTTCGGTCATGTTTATCCCCTTTCACAGGATGAACTTTCTCATCTCAAGGAATACTTGGATGAGAATTTGAAAAAAGGGTTCATCAGACCCTCTACTTCTTCCACAGCTGCAGGACTTTTCTTTGTCCGCAATAAGGATTCCAGTCTTAGGCCTATTATCGATTATAGGCAATTAAACACGATTACGATAAAGGATCGCTATCCTTTGCCGCTCATCCCTGAACTCATTGAACAAGTACGCGGGGCTACTTACTTCTCTAAATTAGACCTGAAAGGGGCATACAACCTAATCCGAATCCGTGACGGAGATGAGTGGAAAACAGCATTCAGAACCAGATACGGATTATTCGAATATCTTGTGATGCCATTCGGGTTGTGTAATGCTCCCGCAGCCTTCCAAAGGTTCATAAACGACATCTTTAGAGACTTACTTGATGTCTGTGTCGTAGTATACCTGGACGATATACTTATCTATTCGCAAAATATGCCTGAACATATAAAACATGTAAGACTTGTGTTATCCAGATTACTCTCACACAATCTATACGTGTAATTAAAAAAATGCTTATTTCATAAGGAAGAAATATTATTTCTGGGATACATCATATCCAAAACTGGAATTAAGATGGATATGAGCAAGATATCCTGTATTCTAGACTGGCCTATACCAACAACTCGTAAGGCATTACAGCGATTCCTTGGATTCTCCAACTTCTATAGGAAGTTCATCAAGAACTTTTCCGCTATTGTGAGACCTCTCACACAACTGACAAGTATAAAGAAACCATTCAAATGGTCAGAAGAAGCGAATCAAGCTTTCTGCTTGTTAAAATCAAGCTTTACCTCTGCTCCCATACTACGCCATCCAGACCCATCCCTCCAATATATTCTGGAGGTAGATGCGTCAAATATGGCAGTAGGAGCAGTTCTCTCCCAACGACCAACAAATACTTCACCACTCCACCCAGTTGCTTTCTTTTCAAAATCACTAAGCAGCCCAGAGGTGAACTACCCAGTAGGTGAAAAGGAGTTACTTGCCATAAAACTGGCACTGGAGAATTGGCGACATCTACTCGAAGGTACCCAGTTACCAATACTCATTTATACAGATCATAAAAACCTTCAATACCTCCAGACTAACAAAACTCTCTCCCACCGACAGGTACGATGGTCATTATTCTTCCTAAGATTCAACTTCCTAGTGACCATCACGCCTGCAGACAAAAATAAAAAAGCGGATGCGCTATCACGATTAATCGAAGATAACTGCGCCGAAATCCCTTCCATTCCCATAATACCCTATGAACGTATTATTGGTGTTGTCCGTTCCTTGAAGGAAGAGATTTTGCACAGTATAGGATTGGATTCACCTCCACCACAACTGAGTACTGATGCAGAAGGCTTCCTCTATTACAACGACAAACTTTACATACCCCCTACTATGCGCACCAAGATTTTGGAGTTGTCACATGATGTGCCCATGGCAGGACATATGGGTATGACGAAAACCCTTAATTTGCTTACCAGGCAGTTTTGGTGGCCTGATATGAAGATGTCTGTACAAAAATTTGTTTCTTCATGTGACATCTGTGCAAGGTCCAAGATTGACACTACAAAACCATCTGGTCTACTCTGCAGTCTACCAATACCCCAGGTTCCATGGGAAGTTATATCCTTAGACTTTATAGTAGAACTACCACCTTCTAAGGGATTTAATATCATTCTAGTGTCAGTGGACCACTTGACAAAGATGGCACATTTCATTGCTATCCGTAGACTACCTTCGTCTAAACAAACAGCGGAACTACTGATGAAATATGTGTTCAAGTTGCATGGAATTCCAAAGACTCTTTTGTCCGACCGTGGTTCACAGTTCATCTCTAAATTTTGGCAAGCACTTTGTCAAATATTACGGATTGAGCGAAAGCTCACTTCTCCCTACCATCCTCAGACCAACGGACAGACTGAAAGAGTCAACCAGTGCATTGAGCAATATCTACGTTGCTATACATCATACCTACAGGATGATTGGGTGGATCTCCTCCCTCTGGCGGAATTTGCTTACAACAATGCAACCCACAGTACTACTAAGCAAAGTCCGTTCTACTTGAATTATGGGTTTCATCCCACTCTTCTTCCACCACGCATCCTGCCATCAAGTAACCCAGTAGCCTCGGATTACCTTACCCAAATAAAAGACTCTCTGGGTTTACTAAATACCACTATATCACATGCTCATAGTCAACAAAAAAGGTACTACGACCTTCGTATAAGACCTTCTCCTCAGTATGCTATTGGGGACCTTGTTTGGCTATCAACAAAAAACTTAAGATTAAAAATCCCTAGCAAAAAACTTGGACCTCTATTTTTGGGACCCTTCCCAATTAAGAAACTTATTGGAAAAGCTATAGTACAGCTCACCTTACCAGCAGATCTTAAGATCCATCCCATCTTCCATGTGTCGCTACTGAAGCCCCATATTCCAAACCAAGGAATAAGGCCTACCATCTTGCCTCCACCTCCAATACAAGTTGAAGGCGGAGAAGAATATGAGATCAAAGAGATTTTGGATTTTCGCATCCATAGAGGAAGACTCCAGTATCTCATAAGATGGAAGAACTATGGACCCCAAGACGACACCTGGTTGGATACCTCTGATGTTCATGCACCTAGGCTTATACGAAGGTTTCACTCGAAACACCCAGAGAAACCAGTGCTATAGGCCTTCCGGAGCCGGCCTTAAGGGGGGGGTACTGTAAGATTCCGGTACCTCTGGTACCCTTAATAATCTATTTCCTTCCAAATATGCGTCCCACCTTTCTTACTAGGTGGTACGCATACACCTTTAAGACAGATGATGTCATCGCTGAGCGCCGCAGAGCGGCTATTTCAACGGGCCGGCGTTCTCACTCACATCGTTCGTTCAACCTGCCTTGTGTATCCACATGCTTTCAAGCCTGTCCTGCTGTCGGAACCTCCAGCTGGTTGCTTCTACCTGGAGCAGATCGGAACCTCGCTACTGATCCCTGTATCTCGCTACCGGATCTTCCCCTCTCTACTGGACCCCTCTACTACTAACATTTACTAGTGATAAGTACCTCCATAACCTACTTACACTATCTATCATCTGCACTGTTGCATAGATTGCTAGCTCTTGAGCCTACTACCATCTATCATCTGCACTGTTACATAGATTGCTAGCTCTTGAGTCTACTACCATCTATCATCTGCACTGTTACATAGATTGATAGTTCTTAAGTCTACTACCATCTATCCTTGCACTGGGTTAGTCTATCCTGTAATTGTCATCTGCTGTCCTTACCACCTGTCACCATACTCGATTACTAACCTATCTGCACTCTACCTGATACCATCTAGTACTCTCCTGAACAAACCTATCAAGTACTTACCATCTCTATCACTGTTCACACCTGTCCCTTCAGCACAACACCCTCATACTGTCATATACATTCCACCACTCCAGGAACATCTTATTGAGTGTGTATATTTCTGTATGTTGAAGCTGACAGGCCCACAGTGATGAGTCTGGAGAGTTGGATCTGCTTATTCAACACATCTCTACATGACTACTGAGTGGAGATTTTGCAGCTGCATATCCAGCCCACTACAAAAACGCAGGAGCGTTACATCTCTGTGCCTCAGTGTTCTGCTTGTGAGCCACTTCCCTGCCTGATCCTGTACCTTGCATCCAGTATCCTACATCCTATTACCCCATCTCTCCTCCCCTTGTTCCCAGTCCCGGTCATGCCTTGTTTATGTGAGCTTTCTTCTGTTTGTACATAGTGTATTATAGATAGGCTCTTGGATTGGATTTTCTTCACAGCCAAGTTTATTTTTCACTTTTGCGTTGTTTATGGTTTGTTGGTGTTGTGTGCGTGAATACACTTTTCTAAAATCATACTTGGTCTGATTCCAGTTTCCTTAAAGTGATTGTTAAGCCACTTAAATAAAGTAATTTAATCTCCTCCGTATTATAACAATAACTGCCCCTGTGTCTGTGTTATAGAAAATATGTAGATCTGTACCTAAATCAGAGTGGCTCCTGGCGCTCAGCTGACTCCTCGGATCTCTCCTCTGCCTGGCTGACCACTCCAGTGGGCGGGGCCGAGCACTGCCGCTGAGGAGGGGAAGAGAGGAGAGAGAGAGAAAGCCGAACGGTCATGTGATCGCCGGGAGCCGCTCAAATTTAGGTACAGATCACAGTTTTTTTCTATAACACAGACACTGTCTTCTAACAGAAACACAGGGAAAGATATTGTTATAAAACAGAGGGGATCAGATGATTTTAAATTAAACATGAGAGTAGCAAGAGGGGGGCACTGATGAGCAGACAGGTAGGGAGGGTGGAGAGGCGCATAGAGGAGGACAGTGCAGGCTTGCAGCTGACGGAGGCACGTAAACTGACCATGGTGTCAGAGTTTAGCAGCCATGATACACTGTGGTCAGTTTACAGAGGGAGGGCAGAAACTGGCAGGATCAGTCAGGTTTTTTAGGTGATACAGGGGTCCAAATGACACAGCACAAGCACTGTGCTGTATAACATGCTTTAAGGGTACAGGATATTTTTTTTTAGGGTAACAAATGCTTGGAGATGATCATTCCTGCTGCTGCTGGATACCTGCATTTGGTATCCCTTATGAAGGTCCAGTTGTCCTTCACTAAAATCAAGGCACCCCAAAAAGAGTACATTCTACTAAGAAAAGGCCCACTGAGACTCCTCTGTGAAGAAACAGAGACCATTTTGTACAATCCACCATTTTTTTTTCTGATTCTGGAAGCTACAATATCAATGTTATTGCAAGTGTACCTGATTTGTTTATTTTATTAAAATAGATGAGTATATCTGAATGTAAACATCTTGTCTTTCAATACATTGATGACCATATTAGTACACTCACATTTTTGTTCTTTTGGTGAGGATGTACTGTGGTTAGCCAGAAAAATCAAGCAGCTGTCATATGACTAATCCCCAGTCTGGATGCAATTGGGTGGGCCATTCTCTTAAACCAAACACACCAAAACAAGCTAAAGTGAATGTAAACCCAAACCAAACATCTAAAATATTACAGCTTACAACTCCTTAGATGAGGACCATACAACAGTTGTTTTTTAAAGTGGCTGTAAACCTCAGACATTAAATTTGAACAAAGCATATACCTCTATATATATGCACGCCTTTTGCTTCCCTAATTAGCTCTGAAGAAACCGACGCAAAGTCGGTGAAACGCGTCAGCGGCAGCGTCCACTGAACTGCACCTTCTGAATTAGCCTTCCCTGTGTATATCCGACTCAAGCACGGCCGGCTTTCCCGCGGCTCCCCCTGCTTCAAGCTTGCCATACCGGACATGACGTCAGGCCGCCACTGACGGACCCACACGCCAACTCGGAACGAGGCTCGAGCAAGCATGGTGATGGAACGCCAATACAGAGGACTGTAAGTGCCGGCTGAGTCAGGATACATCACACAGAGGTATGAACTTTACATTATCGGGCTATATTCTTCTGTTCTTAACTACCTTCATGCAAAGGATCACTGAGGACTTTGGTTATCAGCATTTCCATTGACAATAGCATACTCCGGCCAGTTAACCTGATTACTCCACATAACCAGTATTGGACTTTCAGGACAGGATTCTATATGTTTTTGTCAATGCTGAATGCTTCCATAGGAGGTATACACATCACTCCCGGGATTCTCTCCTTTATGTGGAATCATCTTCACATTGCCACTGTTGTTGCTTTATTCTTGGAGGAACGGCCTGAGTGAATTCTCCTTGTTGATCACCAGTATATCCACATGATTGAGTAAACCATCTTACCTCATCAAGTACTAGGAATGTTTCCTGAGTGTTTGCTTAACACCACGTGAAGTTTTTGTTTCCTATAGCGTGGTCATACACATTCGATGCATAGGATTATTATCGTTGTGTCCATGGACCATTCTTTGACGATCACATTCATGTTTCATAGGGTAGTATCATGAACCATTTCAGCCTGTTAATTACTTTATTAGTTCAAGGCTCCAGTTAAGTGCAGGTTCTTCTTGTTGGTTTTAATTGATTTTATATTGTGTGTTGTGTCCTCTCATGTGCACAGTTTTTCACCAGGCACAAGTGCCAAATAAAACATATATATTATAGCACCACAACTACTTCCTTGACTCATTGGTACCTAACATTGATCGCCCTTTAGGTGGACGTGGATTGGAGGGTCTGTCCTCCTTTACCCATCTCCCCTGCTTTTTCTTTTCTATCTTGTTGGATGCTGACTGTAAAGTCAGGATCTTAACAGAGCCTGGACCAGCTGAATGACATCAGCCTACAGTGGGAAGTGCACTCCTGTGATCTATAGGAGAAGTAGGGCCAAAATAGCTTTTGCTATACATCTCCTTTAAACATGTTTGCTAATTAGTTTCTCCATTTTATGGGAGTTGATTGAATTAATATAAATTGTTTTCTGCTTCCAGTTCAGCTCATGGGACGTGACAAGGACACTGCATTTCAGACAAGATTAACAGGTATTTAATGTACTTGCTGAGTTTTAGCTTGAAAAAAAGAAAACTAACATAGCGACCACATCTATGGATTTGTAAACTGCAATAATTTCATTTTTTTGTTTTAGGCTTTGGATATCTTTTCAAATTAAAAATACATTACAGAAAAGTTACACATACAAACACATTAGTGTAGGAATCGCTTGTTGCCCTGCTATTGATAAAGGGAACCCCAATGTGCATCAATAACAATTTTTTTCTAGCAAAATACACAGTCTTTAATACTCAAAACATGAGCAGTTTAAAGAAATATGCTTTATTATATTATAAAAGGTGCAAAACCGTTTTAAGCATAACATTTTCAGAACTTAATATAATAGGATCTTTTTAGATTTTTCTGTATGTTTTTGCTTGTTTCACATCTTAATTGAATTTACAACAATAGTGACATATTTCATTTACAGCGCAACAAAGTACATCCATTTGTGTAATATAACAAAAATATTGTTAAAGTTATACTGCTGGAAGTTTTAGCAGTTGAAATTAGATGGCTAGACTAATGCACAAAGCACTTACATCATTTTAAATACTGTACTCATGTTATTGTTAAACATTACATTTAAAGGGAAAACACAATATATTCCCATGTAATAAAATAACTAGCAATTTCCATCATGAAAATTCCAAAAAATCAAAGTGCTATAAAAGAAATATAATGGAAATTGCTAAAATATTATGTTATTTGGTATGCAGATATGAATTTTTGGTTGAGGAAAGAATACTGTTAATGCCAGATTGCCAAATGCTGAACTGAAACACCTTTAAAGATTTAGGTACTAATAATATTTCCCAGGAGGTTAAAATATATTACAATTCGTAAAAAGAATATATTTATCTCCTGCTTGTATTCTTTACATAAAGGGTTTGATGGTAGATGAGGTAGTGAAGTAACAATTAGGTTGTGTTTGCTTGTGAGTGATCACACTGTGAACCACAACCACTTCATCTTTATAATGACCACGTGTTGCATTATACAGTAATTTTTCTGGACATGTAGGGCACACATCACAACAGACTGTTTGCTTTTTGTGTATTTTTTTTTCAGAGAAAGGGAATGCTGCTCCTAGCAAGATAAATCATTTATAGATTTCTTTTACATCTAGGGGGCCATGGTGGCAAGATTTCGGGAGCTAAGTTCCCAGCTACCTACCACGACCATTATAAGATGGTTTCACTCTAAGGGTGTATTTTTTGAAAGCCATGAACCATAAATGGGAACATGAAGTGGACACAGGCTAGGGTGAAAGTCCTTAAACTAGTAGATTATTATGTAGGGTTCTATTTATATAAAAACATTTGCATAGCTATTCATCCAATTAAACTACATTTACAGTTGTTCTACGTAAACGAACTAGCTGTTTCAGAATCAGGCAAAGTTGAATGTTCTTAAGCTACTACACTATATTACCAAAAGTATTGGTACACCTGCCTTTACACGCACATGAAATTTAATGGCATCTCATTGAGTTGGCCCACCCTTTGCAGCTATAACAGCATCAACTCTTCTGGCAAGGCTGTCCAAAGATTTAGGAGTGTCTATAGGAATGTTTGATTATTCTTCCAGAAGCACCTTTGTGAGCTCAGGCACTGATGTTGAACGAGAAGGCCTGTCTCGCAGGCCAGTTAGGTTCCTCCACCCCAAATTCGCTCATCCATGTCTTTATGGACCTTGCTTTGTGCACTGGTCCAACTCATTTGGTGGGGGGGGAATTATGGTGTGGGGTTGATTTTTAAGGGTTAGGCTTGGCCCCTTAGTTACAGTGAAGAGAACTCTCAAAGGCTTCAGCATACCAAGACATTTTGGACAATTTTAGGCTCCCAACTTTGTGGGAACAGTTTGGGGATGGCCCCTTCCTGTTCCAACATAACTGTTCAGCAGTACACAAAGCAAGGTCTGTAAAGACATGGACGAGCGAGTTTGGAGTGGAGGAACCTGACTGACCTGCACAGAGCCCTGACCTCAAACTGATAGAACACCTCTGGGAGTAATTAGAGCAGAGACTGTGAGCCAGGCCTTCTTGTCCAACATCAGTGCCTGACCTCACACATGCTCTTCTGGAAGAATGGTCAGACATTCCCACAGACACACTCCTAAACCTTGTGGACAGCCTTCCCAGAAGAGTTAAAGGTGTTATATCTGCAAAGGGTGGGCTAATTCAAAATTAAACCCTACTGACCAATAAAGTTCATGTGCGTGTACAGGCAGGCGTCCCACTACTTTTGGTAATGTAGTGTAGCTTAAGAACATTTGATTTTGCCCCATTTTCATACCAGCTCATTAGTTCACACATAAAAAAATGTACATGCAGTTTAACTGGATGAATATCTATGCAATTTTCAATATTTGTTTTGGGTAAATTGACTTTTGAACATACTGTATAGTGGAACATACCTAATGTTTAATGAATGTATCAATGTATAGTATGTTTACCAAGAACTTCATTTGATTGTGGTCCATCATACACATGCAGCATGTGCTAACTGCAGTGCCACATCTGTATGAAAGAACCATAGGAAAGTCTCATAGGGTATTTATCAAATAGATTTTTTTTCAAAAGTGTTCAGTGTCAATCGTTCAGGTGTGTCACAGCCTTCCATAGTATTAAAATATGCAACAATCCATTGATATCCTACCCAGTGAGAGAAAAAAGAGTAGATGTGGCCAGTTTGGTTCCAAATACGAATTCAGATGTGTTAACTAAACTACCAGATTAAAATCTCTGTTTTATTTCTGTCAAGCTGAGACTGTTAATCAGATCTAATTGAATTGAATTTGAAGGTATTGTGGGTACCTTTTTTAAAACATTGTTGTATTTACTCGGAAACATTTCAGTCTTTCTGATTGGCTATATACAGCTTTCAGGTAAAACTGCATCAGTATAGCATCTTTGGCATAACTGGCACCCCAACCAGTAACCTTATTACATTGAGACATCAAAATAGCCATTGTGCAAAGCTAAATGGCTATCATCTAGCACCATCTGAATGCGGAGCTTTGTTGTTCAAAAGAGATGAGACTGTTGGCCTCAAAGTTAAATGTAAAACTCACACACGTGTAAACACACATAACTTCCCTCTTGCCCAACCATAAACTTAACTACTATGTATATGATTTGTAAAATGTTCCATTTTTGTTTTGCTTACTATAAAATCTGTTCGCAAACCAATTTCTGTATTGGAAAAGTATGTGTAAATTTGTGTTTTATATAACCCAACCAACTTCATTTCAAAATGTTATAATAGTACTACACATGTGCACATATACTGTATATAATATATACACAGTATATATATATATATATATATATATATATATATATACACACACATCATACTGTACATACATACCACTCTCTGTTTGTTAGTTTTCAAAACAAATAATATAACCCTAATTATTATTTGCTAAATTTCACTTACAACCTGACAAATGATTGATATGCACCTATTGGCACAGTCAAGGTTAACTCATTTTTTTATACACAGAAAGGTGCAGCCATACTTACACATTACAAATGCATTATGTTTAAAGCATGAACCATGAATAAAAAAATAATAAGCAACCACATCCTATTAGATCAAATTTTACAATTACTTTTAAAAAGTTTGTTTATTTAGTATTCAAACTTGGGACATCCTTGCAGTTCACAGTCTAGACTTATATACTGTCTTATAAGCTTTTGGATGCACAGTAGACAGAAGAACGCTAAAGGCCTGTCATTATGTCATCAAGCTTGTTCAGGAAAGATGCCTGTACTGCATGCACCAGCTGAGATATGTCCTATTTAAAATTTACTAACCTTAACTTTTTAATATAAAAACGAATATGAATGGTGCTTAAAGAGACCCTGTTGTCAGACCATTTATTTCAACAACAGTCTTCCCATAGGTGATATGTGCATTTAGGTATTTAAAGCATGTTGTTTACCTGGAAACATTTCCCATGTATGGGCATCCAAAAAACCTGAGACTACTGCTGGCTGTGCCACCTTGGATATGATGTCAACAGTTATTAGACACTCCCAAAGGAGGAGAGGGCTATGATTTGCAAGAAGGGAGGGGACTGTGCTAGGGAATATGTCAAATAAGCATTTAAAATACTTGACATTTCTGTGCTTGTACCTGCATGTTAAACTTCTCAGTAAGCGCAAGGAGTTAAAGTAAATCTGGGGAGTAACAGCTCCTGACATGCAGATAAACAATAGAACAGGTGTGATGTAATCTCTCATCCTTGTTAAAAGGAGGCCATGTGGCTCTTTATGCTTTCGATGTCAATTGACTTTGGCCAGCCACAATGAAATTGGGGGAGTGATAGGCTGCAAGCCCTGGCCACATTTAGAAGGTACACTGCAAATATTAGTCAAGCCTTCAAGCAGAACTGTTCACTTTAAACACTTTAAGTTATATACATAAAATGGAACTTTAGGAAAAAACAACTGATGAACAGGCAGGATTCTAACCTGTGCACTGAGCTTCTCAATGCAGAGATGAATGAACTCCCGCGCATGGCCAATGGATCAGTATCCAGAAGCAGACTGGCCAAAGATTTCAGAAGCTGGTGGGAAGCGCTGGAGTGAAGGTGAGTATATTTCCGCTTTAACCTAAGGTAAATACTTAAAGAATACTGTTATCAAATAAGAAACATGTAATCTATTACAGCTTAGCAGTCCCTAGATGTGCCAGCTACGTACATTTGTTTTCATTTCTTAGTTTAAGAACATTTTAATCAAGTAAAGAGACCACTTGCTGATCTACAGAAAAAATGTTTTTATCACTTCCTTTAATTGAACGGAAAACTCAAAAAATGTCACCTTCTTTCTGTAAACTCCTTATCTCCCCATTTCTTCAATGTAAAGAAGATGAAGAGAGGAAGACATGTTTAAAGTCCAGTCTGGGTGACAACCATGGCTCTCCTCATAGATACAGTTGAGTAAGTGTAGCCACCCTTGGACAGGAAGTATACAGTATTTTTCACAGGGTTACCAGGTGAAAATTAGGGGAAAAAACTTTAAAAAAGGAAACTTATGTAGCCACCTCATCTAAGGACTGGTAAGCTGAAATACATGCCTTTGTGTTCTTTAGTTTAGATGTACTTTAAAGTTAAATATGTGTGTGTGGTTGGGAATGTTCATTTTATTTTCGTGCAGCCCCCCAGCTAAACCTGACCATCTATATGCAGCCTAACTCCTGACAAAATGTCTTCTATTTTAGTTTTGGATAGTGTGGGGAGGAGTTACAATTTCTTAAAGGTTTTTAAAAAAATGATTAGAAGGCCTAATCCTTTTTTGCTGTCCTGGCAGTAATTGAGAAGAAACCTCTTCAATAGGGACAAAAATCAGAATGAAATCCTGACAAAAGCTAAATATAATAAATAAAGAAATAAAACATAAAATAAAGCAAATCTGAGTTCAAGTAAATCATATAAACATGTGTACAACTTATGACTGAAATATCAATTTTGGGGTGAACTTACCTATAATTGGCTATGGCGCCTTAACTGCTCAAAAATGCATGCAATATTTTCAGTTTTTTTTTTCAAGATGTTTTTATACAGTAAGTACATTACTTAACCACTAGCCGACCAGCCGACGCACTTTTACTGTAGCAGGCCGGCTCTACTGCGCAAAATGACGTACGTGTACGTCATTTCGTGCAATAGCCAGTGGGGCTGCACGTGCACCGCCAGGGGTGCACACGCTAAGTGGTCAGAGGGGAAGCCAATCAATGGGTCTGGCGGATGCGATGTCCGCCAGCCACTTGCGATCGCTCTCCATAGATACAGTATGGAGGTCTGCCTATGTAAACAAAGCAGACCGCCGTTCTGTCACAGAGGAACACCGGGATCTTGTGTTCCTGCTATTTAGGAACACAGATCTCTCTTTTCATCTAGTAAGTCCATCCCCCACACAGTTAGAAAGCACCCCCTAGGGACACACTTAATCCTTTGATCGCCCCTGGTGTTAACCCCTTCCCTGCCAGTGTCATTAGTACAGTAGCAGTCCATATTTTTAGCACTGATTACTGTATTAGCGTCACTGGTCCCCTCAAAAGTGTAAAAAGTGTCAGTTAGGTGTCTGATTTGTCTGCAGCAATCCCGCTAAAAATCACTGATCGTCGCCATTACTAGAAAAAATAAATAAAAATGTGGTGTAATATTTCAGATTGCACAAAGACCACAGTGAGGCACAGATTTGTGAATGACTAACGTATAAAAAAACAAAACAAAACCATATATCAAATGCATTTTTGGTCTGGTTAGGAAAGCAGTGAGTTAAAGGATGGGCATTTTTTAACCATGAGCAGTTACCAAACAGTTCAGTCATCAGTTGTCTTTTTCTCAATTTAACGTGTAACGTCATTGTTCTGGCCAAGACAGTTGTTCCCATTACAGAAGCTAAATGGGAACTAGAATCTCCAAAGGGAACCGCCATTTCTGAAGTATACAAGAGGTAAAAAAACAAGGGCGACCCAACCCACATGCTATTAAAAATGTGACTTTTGGGTATTTTCCAGCTGGGCTCATTTTTTATTTAGCTGAGGTTAGGTAAAAAGTTTAAAATCAAATCTATCAAGTTCATCTATACAGGAGTCCAATGCCAAAATTAAGTAGTTGGTGTGATAAAAAAAAAAAAAATACAAGCAAACTAAGTCTGACTGCACCTTTAATGTCATTAAAAAAATATTTTCCCATTTATCTATATATTTCAAGGTTGGATACAGCTACATAACACATGTGCATTTTCAAAACCAGTTAAGAGAAAAATCTGGTACAAGCACGACCCATGCAGTTTTATTTTTTCGTGGCACTAGTAATGCCATTGTTAATTATTATAATTATCATGCATTCAAAGTTATTAAAAAGTATTGGGACATTGAAATTGTCAAGAAAATACCAGTTTAATACACAGTATGTTACTTGGTCAAAAAGATATGGAAAAGTTTCAAAAATGAGAGTTCAAGCCCTGTATTTATTATTTCAAGAAAAGGGTATTTCTTTTAAAGCACAATTGAAAAAGGAAAAACTATAGACATAGGTTGAATAGGGAGCTGAAAGCTTAAAAGTGTCTTACTGCTGTGAATAGCATAACTGCTTCCTAGCGCTAGTCCTAAATCCTCTCCCCTCCCCAAAGCAAGCAGCAGAGAGGACCCCTGGTATTGGTCTGTATAGCAGATAGCAGTGGCCCTTTCTGCAACCTTCTGATAGAGGAAAGGAGTTAGGACTGGCACTGAGGATTCTTCCTGTTCACTATTCAAACTATTGTATGTGCTTTTTTTTTTTGCTTAAACTTCAATTAGGTTTTAACTGAATAATAAAGAGCGGAGAAGTCTTGGTTGTCATTCTCCTGGTATGGCACAAGAGGGCTTTCGTCTCAGAAAAAAAAGAGACCTTGTTTCTCCTTTAAAGTCCAACATTGTGTCATGTAAACAACTGTTGAAGAACATGTAGTTGTGGATGTGTTAAATTTCTGCTTTTATCTCCTTTACATATTTTCCAATGTCTGTACAGATCTGTACTATGTTATTGCGCCTTAAGCACCATAACATTAAAATGACACTAAAAAATACAACACAGTAAATACAAGGTAATTCAGGAGAAAAGTACTGCTTAGCAAATGCAAATATTGAAATCAGAAGAAACTTTTTTTAAAAATGTAATATCTTAAAGAAACAAAAACACTAGAATTAAATGAAACATCATTTTTTTGCTATGTTCACTTATATATTTTTTAGTTATAGATTATCTTTACACAACTATTCATATGGTTATCCATTAGAACCAATATGAATAAAATATTGAACGGCACAGTAATATTTTTTGCCAAAATATTTTTTTTTTTTTTACCAAAGCAATTATTGTAATAAATATTTTTTTTCTATATTTTTATCTACAACTTTATAAATAATAATATTTTAAAAGTGCTGAATATTAAATTCAGAATACTCAGTAACCTCACTGTAAACATAAGCTATTCTTCTACTTTTAATTTATTGTTTATTCAAATGTCATATTACCTTAAATACCAACATAAGTAAAATATTTGCATAGGGAGCATATAATAGCCCTTTTAATCCATTTATCCTGATTTCTATGCAAGATACATATGTAAAATATTTTATGATACATGTTGTCATGTATGTAAAACATGCAAACAGAAAATCCAATCCTTCAAGTAAAAATTACTAAGCCTGTGAAAAAATAAAATAAAATATAAACTAATAAATAAAAATAAAATAGAGGTAGTAATAAGTAAATTACTCTTGTCTGTTAACCAAATAAGACCAGGTATGCCACTTAAAAGACATGCAATCAATACCTAAAGCAAATATTTTGGTATCACCATGGTGATATTAAATTCTGCAACATATGAAAGAATTTTACCACACTTTGCTTTAAATGTAGCCTATACTCGGTCAAAAAATTATATATATATATATATATATATATATATATATATATATATATATATATATATATATGTATGTATATATCTTTTTTTTCTTTTAACAGCACTTGAAAATTTGCTGGTTTTCTGCCTTCCATCTAAACAATAACGGTTTGGTTTTAATGCTGGTTTTTACAGTTCCTCACAAGGAGATATACAACTAGCTATACTGAATGTATCTATTGAAAAAAAAAAAAAACTATTGTTCATCAAGCTTAAACCATGCATTCCAAGCTTTTTCACTCAGTAATATGAAAGACGGATGTTTCATTAAAAGGTTTCCAAATGCTACATATAGGTAAACTTTTTTTTTTTTATTATATTTTATTTTTAAAATATTAAACTATTTCTGTTATTTACTTTTTTTGCTGTAATACATTATGGTAAACAACACTATAAAAACTGGATGACCAGTTTTATTGAAATCAATGTATGTATATGACATCTGAAATGTACATAAAAATGCTACTTTCTCATAACAACAATAAACAATGTCAGCTCAAGAGTTTTGGTCATCCAGACATATATCCTTTTTTTTTAAATGGTTTGTGCTTCTTTGACATTGCAAACTCTATAACAAAAATAAAAGCCGCAGTTTGGCAGTGAACATCTGAGAATTACAGCTTCTATCTCCTTCACTTCCATCAAAGGTTATCTTTTTTATGTATTGGCTTTACATAATCTTACTTCTAACACCAAAAAAGCCATATAAAGTTTTCAGTAGTCTGGTCAATACACATTCTCAACCAAGAAATGCAAACGATAGTTTGCTTCCATTTTGTTTTCAAAGTAACACTGTGTTCCACATAAAGTAGTGCTAAGTACATATTTGACGTATATTGCAACACGTGATTGGTGAGTAAAAGAGAAACTCATTTTTGCACATGCAGTATGAGATAACATAGTTTCTTTGTCGTCCGTCAAATAGATCATTGTTTTGTACACTCAAGTGAACCGTGTATAAGACAAACGTGGCAATTCCAGTGTTGTATATTTCTCAAACTCAAGCATGAAAGACCTTGGGAAATGGAGACAGAAAGCAGTATCTTTTTTTTTTTTTTTTAAATGTATTCTTCACAGTAGCCTGAGTAGTGCACGACCAGAGTTCTCCAGGAACTCAGCGTCTGATGTTATTAAACTACATTTTTTGTTCTGTTTATAAAAGAAAAACATATTGTTTCTTTAAATGGTTCAGCTAAGAGTCAGTAATGGAGCTTTCTGTACTCTCAAGAAAAGTCTTATATACTTGTGAGTTCAAAAACCTTGGAAACGAGTCTCTGTGCATCAGTGTGTAAATCTGAAGTTGAGCGTCTTCATACATGTGTGGGTTTGGATCCAGTAAATTCCTGTTGATTACTTCCCGAACTCTGGAATCAAGACTGACCTGTAAACACAGAACGTTTCAGTAAACAGATTATTATGTAGACCAGCAAATCTTGTGTGTATATAAATATATAATATTTTGATTTTGAAATTTATAGCTGGCCACAAATTAAACTAGGGCGGGCATTATTATTCACACTAAAATTTAAAAAGGTTAGTGTAGCCTTGATACATGTTATGGACTTGAGAAAGGGCCACACTAAGAATTATTTGTCCAGGTATAAATGTATCCCAATAAGAATTAGGTTAAAGGAGGTAGTCAATACATTTTTGGGGCCCTCAAGGTCACCCTATTCATCAGGGTTATATAAACATAACAATAGAAAATATATAAATGATGAACCACATAAACATGTATATTAAAACATATATATATATATATATATAGACATAAAAGTGGCAGTATAGATCTCAACAAATGGTAATGCAACATTAAAATTTGATATGAGAACTGTAGAACGCTTACAGTAATGCATTATTATTGGTTGATAACATACTGCAAACGTGTAAATTATATATTGGGCATTAGGACTAATTTTTGAGATTTATAATCAATTTTATTACCTTAAAATGGAGAATGATATATACTGGACATAATGAAGAAGTGAATTACACAGTATCTGTGGACAAAATAAAAAAGAGTGAATGGATGGGGATAAAGGCTGTGAGTTGGGCCTATCATTAACCACTTCCATACCGAGTCATAGTAATATGACGTCGGCATGGTGGTTGTGCGGATCCGGGCGGCCGTCATATGATGTCCGCCCGCTCTAGCTGCTACTGCGCGCCCCCGGGGGCGCGCAGCGCAGCGATCAGGGATGAGGCTCGTCCCTCAGACATAGCCCATCCCTGATCAAGGTAAACAGCCAATAGAAATTGGCTGTTTACCATGTGATCGGCTGTGTCAATCACAGCCGATCACATGAGCGGCTCCAGCACGAGCCGCTCGTTCTCTCTGCAATGCGCGCCCCCGGGCAGCGATCGGGGACGAGGCTCGTCCCTCGGACAGAGTCGATCCCCGATCTAGGTAAAGAGCCAATGAAATTGGCTCTTTACCACGTGACTGGCTGTGTCCAATCACAGCCGGTCACAAATGTCAACAGAGAACACGGTAACTAGCTGTCACCGTGTTCTCCTCCTCACACACTGATCCTGTGTGAGGAGTAGATTGTGGTAACAGCTAGTTACCAATTACAGTGCACCCCAAACACACTGATTGCCCCCCCCCAATAAAGAGCACCTGTCACTAGCCCATCAAAGTACCCGAGTACCTGTCACCAGCCCATCAGGTACTCTGATGACAGGTACTCGGGTACTCTGATGGGCTGGTGACAGGTATTCAGGCACTCTGATGACGGGTACTCTGATGACGGGTACTCGGGTACTCTGATGACAGGTACTCGGGTACTCTGATGACAAGTACTCGGGTACTCTGATGACAGGTACGCAGGTACTCTGATGACGGGTACTCGGGTACTCTGATGACAGGTACGCAGGTACTCTGATGACGGGTACGCAGGTACTCTGATGACAGGTACTTGGGTACTCTGATGACAGGTACGCAGGTACTCTGATGATGGGTACTCGGGTACTCTGATGACAGGTACTCGGGTACTCTGATGACAGGTACTCGGGTACTCTGATGACGGGTACTCGGATACTCTGATGACGGGTACTCAGGTACTCTGATGACGGGTACTCGGGTACTCTGATGACAGGTACTCGGGTACTCTGATGACAGGTACTTGGGTACTCTGATGACGGATACTCGGGTACTCTGCTGACAGGTACTCGGATACTCTGATGACAGGTACTCGGGTACTTTGAGTACCTGTCAACGGAGTACCCGTCATCAGAGTACCTGAGTACCTGTCACCTACCCATCAGAGTACCCGAGTACCTTCCACCTGCTCATCAGAGTACCTGACGCCTGAAGTACCCGAGTACTTGCCGCCTGCTCATCAGTACCCATCACTACTCATCAGTACCTATCACGTATCAGTACTGATCATCAGTAGCCATCAGTACAGTATCACCTATCAGTATCAGTACTACTCATCAGTACCTATCACCTGCCTGTCACCTGCCCATCAGAGTACCCGAGTACCTGTCACCTGCCTATCGGAGTACCCGAGTACCTGCCACCTGCTCATCAGTACCAGAGTACCTGTCACCTGCCTGTCACCTGCCCAACAAAGTACCCGAGTACCTGTCACCCTTCATACAGCCACCATGTCCAAGTCCAAAAAGGTTTATATACGTCCTCTGTTTAAACCTAAATACCGGTGTTATGGCAGCAGATAGCTGCCATAACCCTGGTATTTTTTTAAACGGTGGACGGTTGGCTTTCCGATAAGGGTGGTCCCAGCGGCGGATTTGCCGTGGGATCACCCTTCTGGGATGGCGGAAGAGGTGCCCCCCCCTCCCGCCGCGTCCGGTCCTTTTCCCTGCTTACCGGACCCGCCGGCAGCGGGGAAAACGATCCGGTCCCGGATCCTCACAGACAGGATGTCGAGTGAGGGCAAGCTTGCCCTCACTTGACTCTATGGTCTTGGAGGACCAGAGCTACGGAAAATGTTGTTGCCTAGCAACCGGTTTAAAGGTCCTTTTTTTTTTTTTTTTTTCATTTTATATAATAATTTTTTTTTTTTTCTATCTTTTAGTGTACTTGTGAGATCTGAGGACTTTTTGACCCCAGATCTCACAAAAAAGAGGTCCTGTCGTGCCTTTTTCTATTACAAGTAATGTTTACATTTCTTGTAATAGAAATAAAAATGATCCATTTTTTTTTTGTTAAACGGTGTAAAAATAAAAAATAATAAATAAAATAAATAGTAAAAAAAAAAAAAAAAATTAAAGCGCCCTGTCCCCGTTAGCTCGCGCGCAGAAGCGACGCATACGGAAACCCCGCCCACATATGTAAACGGTGTTCAAACCACACATGTGAGGTCTCGCAGCGGTCGTTAGAGCAAGGGGAATAATTTGAGCCCTAGACCTCCTCTGTAACTCAAAGATGGCAACCTGTAGAAATTTTTAAATTGTCGCCTATGGGGATTTTTAAGTACCAAAGTTTGTCGCCATTCCGTGAGCGTGCGCAATTTTGAAACATGACATGTTGGGTATCTATTTACTCGGCGTAACATTATCTTTCACATTATGGAAAAAAATTGGGCTAACTTTACTGGTTTTTTATTTTTTAATTAAAAAAAGTGAATTTTTTCCAAAACAATTGCGTTTGGAAGACCGCTGCGCAAATACGGTGTGATAAAAAATATTGCAATAATCTCCATTTTAATCTCTAGGGTCTCTGCTAAAAAAAAATATATAATGTTTGGGGGTTCTAAGCAGTTTTCTAGCAAAACAACTGATTTTAGCTTGTAAACACCAAATGTCAAAAATAGGCCTAGGCAAGTGGCTAGGATGCATGATGATGCTCCTTGGATGTTGGGTCCCTCTATATGGCTAGGCTGTGAAAAAGTCTCACACATGTGGTATTGCCATACTCAGGAGGAGTGGCAGAATGTATTTTGGGGTGTCATTTTTGCTGTGTACATGCTATGTGTTAGGAATATCCTATAAATTGACAACTTTGTGTAAAAAAAAAAAGTTTTTATTTTTTTCCCACATTTTCCAAAAACTTGTGGAAAAAAATGACATGTTCAAAGGACCCATAATGCCTCATAGAATATACGTTGGAGTGTTTGCTTTCCAAAATGGGGTAATTTTGTGGACTTTTCCATTGTATTGGTGCTCTAGGGCCTTGAAAAATGTGATAGGTAGTAAGAAAGTTTTATGTGTATTTATGCTCCTAAAATGCCTTATGGTGCTACTTGGACGTGGAGTCTCTTTTTGTGGCCAGGCTGTGTAAAAGTCTCACACATGTGGTATCACCATACTCAGAAGGAGCAGCAGAATGAATTTTGGGGTGTCATTTTTGCTGTGTACATGCTATGTGTTAGAAATAGGTTATAAATTGACAACATTTTGGGAAAAAAAAGAAAAAACATTTTTTTTCTTCATTTTCCCAAGAATTGTGGGAAAAAATTATAACTTCAAAAAACTCACCATGGCTCTTACTAAATACCTTGGACTGTCTACTTTACAAAAAGGGGTCATTTGGGGGGTATTTGTACTGTCCTGACATTTCAGGGCCTCAAGAAAGGAGATAGGCCATCAGTACATCTGGTGTGATCAATTTTCAGTAATTGGTACCATAGCTTCTAGACTCAATAACTTTCACACAGACTAAATAATATACACTAATTTGGGTTAATTTTACCAGAGATATGTAGCAGTATAAATTTTGGCCCAAATGTATGAAGAAAAATATTTTTTTTGCTAAATTTTTGCTCTTTTTTTGCTTATATCACGAAAAAAAAACCCCAGTTGTGATCAAATACCACCAAAAGAAAGCTCTATTTGTGTGAAATAAATGATAAAAAATTTGTTTGGTTACAGTGTAGCATGACTGAGCAATTGTCATTCAAAGTGTGAGAGTGCTGAAAGCTGAAAATTGGTCTGGGCAGGAAGGGGGTCTAACTGCTCTGTATGGAAGCAGTTAAAAAAAGGAGGATAATGGGATTTTTGACTTACCGTAAAATCCAATGCTCTGCGTTAATTGACGGACACATCTCCTTATGATTCTTGACCATTCTTGGGTTATACTGCCGCCTATAGGAATAGGACACTAGGCAGAAAAATATTTTGACTACGCCTATGGGAAGTCCTATGCGGTATACTCCCTCTCTCTGCTATATACTCAGTTTTGTTACAAGCAGTGTCAGAAGTATTACAACTCCATAGAGGGGTGGGTGCTGTGTCCGCATATGAACACAGAGAAACGGATTTTACGGTAAGCCAAAAATCCCATTTTCACTTTCGCTTATTGAGGGACTCAGCTTCTTAGGATTCTTGACCATTGGGATGTCCCAAAGCAGTGCCAAACATGAGGGGTGGGACAACAGAAAAATCCCAATGCTAAACAGTAGCCAAGCAGGTAACAGGAGCTCAACAAAAAACAACTGGAGTCCACCTGATCAATACACCCCCAAAGAGGAAACACACTCTCTAAACAGCAGCCTGCAAAACCTTGCAGCCAAAGGAAGCATCCGCAGATGCCAACACATCCACTTTATAAATTTTAGTGAAAGTGTGCACTGACGACCCAGTAGCCGCCTTGTAAACCTGCGCCACTGATGCCTGATGACAGAAGGCCCAAAAAATATTAGGCACCCGAATAGAGTGTGCCTTGACAGAGAAAGGAGGAACCTAACCCTTGATTGAATAAGCCTTATTCACCGTCTCTCTGATCCATCTTGAAATGGTCGCAGAAGTAGCGGACAGTCCTTTTCTTGGCCGATCCGTGTGCACAAATAGTGAGTCTGACTTCCGAAAAGACTCCATAGCTGCCAGGTACACCTGAATTGCCCAAACCATATGCAGAACATGCAACACAATTTCCTTAGGATGTTTAGGCCTGGGACAGAGGGAAGGCAACACAATATCTTCATTTAAATGGAAATCAGAGACTACTTTAGGAAGAAACGACTGACAGGGCGAAGAACCACCTTATCCTTGTGGACCACCAAGTAAGGTCTAGATAAGATAACACCGCCAATTCAATCACCCTGCGAGCAGAGGTGATAGCCACCAAAAAGGCCACCTTCTGAGAAAGTGTAAGCAGGGGTATCTCCAAAATATTTTCAAAGGGAGGCTTCTGGAGAGCTGAAAGCACCAAGTTCAGATCCCAGGATGGTAGAGGAGACTGCACCGGTGGAGTCAGATGTCAAACCCCTTGAATACAGGTACGCACCAGGCAGTGCGTGGCCAGAGGGCGTTAAAAAAAGTCTGCCAAGGCTGACACCTGGCCCTTAATGGTACCCAAGGCCAACTTCTGCTCAACCCCTCGTTGAAGGAAAGTCAAGACCGACCCACCGAAAAAGAGCGAGGGTGAACTCCCATCCACTCACACCACAAAATGTACTCTTTCCACGTACAATGGTAGATCTTCCTAGAGTTAAACTTCCTAGCCTTCAGCAGCGTTGGAATCACGGACCCAGGCAAACCTATATCCTTCAGCACCTGGCTTTCAACGGCCAAGCCATCAAAGCCAGCGACTGTAAAGCAGGATGGAAGATTGGCCCTTTAGACAGCAGATCCTCCCTGAGAGGCAATCTCCAAGGGAGGTTAGCGTACCAAGACCAGCGAAGCCAGTCTGGGGCCACTAGAATTACCGGAATCTTTTCTGCCTCGATTCTGCGCAAGAGCCTCGGCAGAAGCTTGAGAGGAGGGAAAGTATAGATCAGGCGATACTGGCCCCACAATGCCACCAGAGCGTCTGTGGCATTCACCTGAGGATACCTTGACCATGCCACAAGCCTCAGAACTTTTCTGTTGAGCAGGAACGCCAACAGATTTACCTCAGGGGTGCCCCAACAGAGACATATCTGATGAAACATGTTTGGGTGAAGGAACCACTCCACTTATTCCAATGCCTGCCGATTGAGATAATCCGCCTGCCAGTTTTACAATCCTGGAATGTGCCCGGTGGAGAGGGCCATGGCGCTGATCGACTGAATCTACACTGGAAGCCCCTGAAGACGACCCGTCCAGTGATCAAGCAGCGATCAAGGCACAGCCTGATTGCCCGGAGTTCCAGGACATTTATCGGTAGTCTGGACACTTCCAGTGTCCAAACATCCTGAGCAGAGCTCCGACCCAGGATACCTCCCCACCTGGACAGACTGGCATCCATGGTGACCACTGTCCAATACAAAGCGATAAAAGATTTGTCCTGTCCAAGAGCTGGGGAGCGAAGCCACCAGACCAGAAACTCTTTGGTTTCCCGGCTCAGCCAGATCGAATTTTCCAGAGAGTTCAGACATTTGTCAATTTTGACCAAGATCCCCCTTTGCAGGGACCTCATATGGAACTGTGAAAACGGAGCCGCCTCGAAGGTAGATACCATCAGGCCCAGAACCTGCATGCAAGTCCGGAGGGATGACCATCTGCTGGCCAGCAGGAGATGAATCGCAGCATGCAACTTCTGGAGTTTGTCCACAGGAAGGAACACTCTGGCTAGAGCTGAATCTAGAGTCAGACCCAGATAATCCAATTTTCTGGATGGAATCAGAGCAGACTTTTGGTAATTCAGAAGCTCCCTCAGGGTCTGTATAGTGATCTTCACGTTGTCCATCAGAATTAGGTCCTTACTCTAACTAGGCAGAAAAAACTGAGTACCTATAGCAGAGAGGGGGAGTTTACCTCCTGGGACTGCCCATAGGCGTAGTCAAGTTCTTTTTTCTGCCTAGTGTCCTACTTTTGTATAAACCAATGGTTAAGAATCCTAAGAAACTGTGTCCGTCAATGAACGAAAGAGAAAATTGGTATTTTTACTTTGACTGGACAAGTTTAAAGTCTGTCAGCAGCTGATTGAAGCAACAAGCAGTGATGATCACAAAGTGTACCTAACATTGAAAAAAGTCACCGTAGTCTGTCTGAAGGGGAAGTGGAAAGGGATGGTGACTGGTCTTTGTGGAGGAATAGGAGGCAGGGTGTGCATACTCATGACTGAGCTTTGGGTATTAAGTGACAAACCAATGTGAAACTTTGGAAGATGGGAGGTGGAGACAATGTGTTTGTGAATATAAAATGAGTGATAGGTGGTAAAAGCTGTTGATGTAAACAATGTGATCAGACCAGAGGCTGATGAGGGATCATGACTGTGTGAAGAAAACTGGATTTTTGACTTAACGTAAAATCCTATTCTCCAAGTTCATTGACAGATGCAGCTCCATATTCTTCTTAACCATTGGGTTATGCTGCCCCCTACAGGAGTAGGACACTAGGTGGAAAAAAACATTACCACGCCTATGGGGCAGTCCCTGAAGGCATACACCCACTCAATCTGCTATAGGATTCAGTTTTGTTGCAAGTAGTGTCAGAAGTAAAAAACTCCAACCCACTCAGAAATAGAGGGGCAGGTGTTGCGTCTGTCAATGAACTTCAGAGAAAAGTATTTTACAGTAAGTCAAAAACCCAATTTTCTCTACCATTCATTGACAGATACAGCTCCATATTCTTCTTAATTATTGGGACGTCCCAAAGCAGTATTTGCAAAAGGGGTGAGAAAACAACGCAGGGAAAGAACGTAATTCCCCAAAAGCTAAACTTAGCCAACTAGGTAACATGGAGCTCAACCAGGAACAACTGGAGCTCACCTAGAAACAACTTACACCCTCAAAGAGAAAAAAATTGCTCTTTTAAACAACAGCCTGCAAAACCTTGCAGCCAAAAGAAGCATCCGAGGATGCTAACACATCTACTTTGTAGAATTTTGTGAACGTGTGCAAAGACGACCAAGTTGCCACCTATCAAACTTGTATTACTGACCACTGATGGCGAAAGGCCCAAGAGGCACTCAGCGCCCTAGCAGAATGTGCCTTCACAGGGAAAGGTGGAACCTGACCCTTAAGTGAATACACCTGTACCACCGTCTGCCTCATCCATCTGGATATGGTCGCAGCAGACGCAGCGAATCCCTTCCGAAGTCCTTCTGTGAGGACAAAAGGAGAGCCTGATTTCCTGAAAGACTCAGTAACCGCCAAGCAAACCCTAATTGCCCGAACCACAGTCAAAGAATGCAAAGCAATTTCCTTGGGATGCTTGGGCTTAGGACAGAGTGAAGGCAGCAAAATGTCTTCATTCAATGGAAATCAGAAACCACCATGGGAAGAAACGACTTCAGACACTCTGCGGGCAGAGGTAATAGCCACCAAAAAGGCTACCTTCTGTGACAATGTAAGCAGAGGAATCTCCGTAAGTTTTCAAAGTGAGGTTTTTAAAGAACAGACAGTACCAAGTTAAGATCCCACAGAGGTAACAGGGACCATATCGGAGGAGCCACATGAAGAACTCCCTGGATAAAAGTGCGAATCAAAGAATGCATAGCTAAAGGGCGGTGAAAAACACAGCCAAAGCCGACACCTGGCCTTTAATAGTACAGGCCAACCGCTGCTCAATCCCTTTTTGGAGGAAAGCCAATATCCTAGCCACTCAAAAGGAGCGTGGATGCACCTTATTCGGTTCACACCATGAGATGTACAATTTCCACGTACGATGATAAATCTTCCTGGAAGTACATTTTCTATCCTTCAACAGTGTAGTACTCACTGAGTCAGAAAGACCACTATCCTTTAATACCTGACTTTCAACAGCCACGCAGTTAAAGCCAGTGACTGTAAAGCAGGATGGAAGCTCAGCCCTTGAGACAACAGATCTTCCCTAAGAGGAAGTCTCCAAGGAACATCCGCGACCAACCTTACCAGATCTGCATAACAAGACTGGCGAGGCCAGTCTGGGGCCACCAGAACAACAGTTATCCCTTCCACCTCTATTCAGTGCAGAAGCCTCGGCAGAAGTTTCAGCAGGGGAAGCGCATAGTTCAGCCAATACTGACCCCAAGATGCAACCAGTGCGTCTGTGGCGTCGGCCTGAGGATCTCGAGATCTGGCTATAAACCTCTGTACCTTGTTCAGCTGAGAAACTGACAGGTTTACATCGGGTGTCCCCCACCGGACACACAACAGGTGAAACACCTCCGGGTGCAGGGACCATTCCCCCTGATCCAACACCTAACGATTCAAGTAATCCACCTGCCAGTTCTCCACTCCAGGTATATGCATGGCGGAGAGGGCTGGAACAAAATTTTCTGCCCTTATTATTCAGGCCACCTCCCGGCCGCCAGGACACTCGACACTCTTGGTGCCCCCTTGATGATTGACGTAAACAACGGCCATGGCATTGTCTGATTGGATCCAAACTGGACAACCCTGCAGATGATTTGTCCAGTGACTCAAGCAAAGCTTTATCACTCTGAGTTCCAGAATGTTGATCAGAAGTCTGGACTCTTTCAAGAAACTCAAAAAAGTTTTCCAAGTACTCCCCCCCCCCACAGGCTGACATCCATGGATACCACAGTCCAATACAATGGAAGGAAGGGCTTGGTCCATCAGGGCCAAGGAACAGAGCCATCACAGAAGAGCACTTTTTGCGTTTTGACTCAACCGAATCAAATTGTCCAAAGATTTCTGATCCTTGTTCCACTTGACAAGAATACCCCTTTGCAGAGGTCTCATGTGGAACTGAGCAAACGGAACCACCCTGAAGGTAGACACCATCAGGCCTAGAGCTCGCATGCAAGTCCGCAATGAGGACAGAGTGCTGGATAGCAGCAACCAAATCGCCCTCTGCAAATTTTGCAGCTTTTCCGGGGGATAAAACACTCTCACAGAGGCTGAGTCCAGGTAAGTCCCAGATAAACCATTTTGGAGGCTGGGACCAGAGCAGATTTTCTGAAATTGATGGTCCAACTGAACTCTTGCAGAGTGATTGACAGATAGCCCACCAGAACTGAGTGGGAATCTGCTCTTAAGAGGAGATCGTAGAGGTACCCTAGTACCGCAATCCCCCGCTGTCACATTAATGCCAATACCGGAGCCAACACGTTGGTGAAGACCCTGGGGGCGGAGGCGAAACCAAAGGGTAACACCACAAATTGATAATGTTCCCCTCCTAAAGCGAAGTGAAGAAAATGCTGGTGTCCAGTGTAAATAGGGATGTGCAGATATGCGTCCTCGATATCTATAAAGGCCAAAAAGTCCCCTTGGTGTCCCCTTGGACTCCATTCGAAACCTCTGTACCCGAATCAAGGAGATCCCTGGTTCCAGACAGAAAACAAAGATGTCCCCCCACCCCAGATATGGGTGAAGGCGTCCCTTCAAGCAGACAGAGATTTGTCTGCAGATCTGGAGGGGCCTGTTCTTGGCTTACCTGACCACGTCTTCTTGGAACCCCCAGATGACATAAATGGCTAAGGTCCTTTCTCCTGCGAGCCAAAGGCACGAAGGGGCCCGCTTGTGTGCTGAAAAATAAGGGTCCCGTCTATTAACTGGTGACTTGCCCTTAGCAGATAGGAGAAAGATTACTTTTCCCACCTGTGAGTCCTTTGATCAGTTCATCCGCTGCTGTATCACCCCGGTCAGCATCACACACCAGTAAACACGCAGGGTGCTAGCATGGTTGGGACTAGAACTCATGACCTAGCAGTCTTTGTCCATGATCATAGACCACTACACCAATGTTCCAATGACAATCGGGTGGGTGTCACCCCAGACAGACTACCTCTCCACTCGAGGTGGGGGTGCTGACGGCCAAGGGGCACGCTGTGCGCTGTGACTCCGGCCAAACCAGGTTGTGTGCATCCCGGCAAGGTGTTTCAGTCACGGGCCAGCCCACATTTATTGGGGGTCTGTCGTGGTGAGGCCTAGCATGGGGTTATAACCTGCACACACTCGCTGGTCGGACTGGGAGACCTTAAGGATATAGGATATCCAGTCCGAAACCCAGTTGGGCTGTTGATTGCAGTTCTCTCAGGGACATAACTAGCTAAAATGTGGATACATTTTCAGTGGCAACTGTCAAATGTTTCACATTTCACTCACTTCATATTGTGTCTCTGGGATAAGAAGTGAGGAGGAAGCTCCCCAGTCAAGATGCAGACAGTAATAAGCCCAGTAGCGATTCTAACCCTTGTTGGTATACAGTGGCAAGAAAAAAGTATGAGAACCCCTTGGAATTATGTCTGAGCTGAAGCAGTTTTGTAAAGAGAATGGTCAAAAATTTCTCTTGAAGTTGTGCAAGTCTGATCCAGAGTTACTGAAAGCGCTTGCCTGAAGTCATTGCTGCCAAAGGAGGTTCAACCAGCTAACTCCAAGGGTTCATTTACTTTTTTCCTCCAGTACTGCGAATGTTTAATAGGGGGGCTTAATAAAGATAGCAGAAATTAGAATTGTTTGTGTCATCAGTTTAAGCACACTGTGTTTGCCTATTGTTGTGACTCAGTTGAAGATCAGATTACATCTTATGGCAAAATGCTGCAGAAATACAGTTAATTCCAAGGGGTTTACATACTTTTTTTTGCCACACTCATTCAAAACCAATAAAAATATCTTGGCTTGGTTTTAATTTTAAAGCATAAGTTACAGGTATTGTGGTTACTGGAATTTAAAATTTAGACAGGAGCATACATGGAGATGAGTGTAACTTACACACTGTACTCATTGACTGATTTCCACTTGACAGATTGTGTGTATTTGGCCTATGTATAGAAAAAATACCTCTTTTGGTGAGAGTATAGAAATGTAATCTTCATATATATTCCTAGCCTTCTCTTCAATCAGTTTCTTGTTTTGCTCATTTTTCAGGTCTTCACATGCCAACCAGAAGAGAAGATTTTCTTCACTGTATTCTGTGCGTAAAAATTCCCGGAATAGATTTCTTCCAGCAGGACTTTTCATCATTTTATCAAAATTGTGGGACCAAGATATGATTTCCTCTGCAGTAGGGCTTTTGCTGAAATTCAAAATAATTAGGTTAAGTTAAAAATCATGACGTACAAATCTTTTACTAACTTATACATTTACTTTACTAATACTGGTATTTACTGATTAAAAGATCAGTAGGGATGCACCGATACCAGTTTTTTTAAAATTGAGTACTATTACCGATACATTTTCTGAAGTACTTGCCGATACCAATTACCAATACCTATGTTTAGTGTCATGTGACAGTATAATTATAAAGATCTGTAACTGTATGGGTTCACATATGCGCAGTCCGGTTTTGAAAGCAGGATTTCATCCCCCTCTGGCGTGACTTTGTTCAGCGGTTCATAAGTTGAAGTACTCATGCAAATGCTTATTTTCGGCATTGAAGATAATTAACAATAATAAATCCATTGTATCATTTAGCATGATGCACTTTGAGATGACTGGTTAAGGAACATCCTAGCAAGCTTTGTATTTGTCTGTTCTGCCATGAACAAAGATAGAAAAATTCACCAACAGGATCACCTTACTTAAATACTTGTCTTGAGGGGCACGACCTAGTCCATACAAGAACAAGCGACAGAATATGCAGAATTTTACCAATCTTTAGTGTCGGGATTATTGGGGGATGATTAATATAATAATAGAAAAAAAATGGATTTAAAAAGCCATGTATATTCCATATTATGCATATAAGATTCTGAATGGTGCAGCGTCCATCTTGTTTTTAAGGTGAAGGAGAGTTCATATGTACTTGTTAAACAAAATGTCTCTTACAAGCTTACAATAGGGTCTTATAATTTCAACAGAGGTCTTTGTATCTATGTGGTCATAAATAAGGTGATACATTGACATCTCTATCAGATAAGACTCAGTCAGCCTGACGCTATACCAGATGTTAAGGGGGTGATGTTTCCTTAATTGTCTGTATTTTAAAGATGAACTATATAAGTTTTTAAAGATACATTATTATGCGTGAGAAGATATTAGCCATAATTATGTCATTATATTATGTAAGGCATATACATATATATTTAGGAATGTTATATCACATTTTGGGTTTATATTCTTACAGTAGTAATCTTACTTAGACTTAAGACTAGAGTGAATACTAATTACTTCATTTTAAGGCATGTGGTAGGAGTGTTTATATAAGAATTGCTTTGGACTAGGCTAAGTGTTCATAGGTATCATAGATCTTCCAATCCCAGACAAGATGTCTAACAGCCTATGGCATGGTCAAATAAGTAATGGCTTTTCACTAGCCAACAGGTCAATAAGGTCACTTTTAATAGTAGGCCATTGTATAATGTGACGTATGTTAAAACAAAATTTAATGAACAGTGCAATACTGCCTCCTGTGGAGAAATACCAAATGCAGTCTTGGGGTATTTTAGATATTTCCCATATAGAAATATTATATTGTATTAAAAATATATTTTTTGAAATGCCATTACTTGCCAAGGTGAATGATGGAGATACAGATGGACATTTATGTATGTACTGGGAGTATGGACAACGTTTTATATTGTGTTTTGTGATTACTCTTACATATAGAGAAATCATCCTTTAATTTTATTATACAAACATTGAATTATCAGGAGAGGTGTGTCTATGATCTCACCAGTTAAGGTATAGAATATCCCGACCAATGGGGATAATGTTTCATCCCTCTGGGTTTAACTTATGTAATTTTTATAGCCCTTTGTTCATACCATATAAAAGAACAACCCAGATGAGAGATAGGACACACATTACATTACACTGCCCATCATACAATACACATACATCACACACACTACTACATCCATTTATATACTCATCCAGACATACTCCATCTTGGTCCATCATTCATCTGAAACTTTGAGGGACGCCAAATGAAACTCCTCCCTAACTGGCATCCATCTTAGGACTCTGGTAACGACCATTTGAAGCTAGCTGCCATCTTCAGTGTGGTAAATATAACTTTGCTGTTCATTTGATTTTATTCAATATTGTTTATTCCTTCCTTATATGTTTTATATTGCATATTTAAGGGTAATAGGATTACAATCCCAGCCGTATAAACCATAGTAGATTTTTCTCTAAAAAGCTGATTTTTGTTTTTATACATTTTTATTAATATCAGATTTAGTGCATTATTTGCAATTTTAAGTCTTCCGTTTTACATGGCTTATTCTCACTCCATCTGCAGTGGAATGACTTTTGGCCGTGTGATTCGCAGACAATTGTGGTCTGTTTATATAGAACACATACCTATGGTTCATGCTATACCTGGAGAAATGGTAATCTTGCTTTCGTTTTACTTTCACTTTGTTTCAGTTTCACTTTAATTATTGAGCTAAACATCACATTGCATTAATTGTTTGAAGTTAGTATTTTATGTAGTTATCTTTTTGTGTCACTTCTTGTTTGATCATATATTGTGAATACATGTCTGGTGAATAAATATTATATATATATTCCATACTGTAGACTGTACTCACTAAGATTGGTATATGCTTTTAAAAAGAAATTAATCAATTAAAAACAATTCACAACATATTGATTTGTGGCAATAGGTGAAGATTCTCCTCATAGATCTTTGCTTATTAACCATAAATAGACACTGCTATATTCAGAGCAGTATAAATATTCTGACATAATGAAGTACAAGCGCGAGATATTATTATTATATATTCTTACATTAGAAATCAGTTTAGTAAAAATGGATTTTTGTAAAATCTTACCGTAAAATCCTTTTCTCTTAGCTCATTGACAGACGTAGTCCTCGGTGATACAGCACCTTCGGGTTATGTTGCCTCCACAGGAGTAGGACTAGACAGGAAATAAAATGCTCTGGCCACACCCTAGGGGCAGTCCCCGAGGGTATATCCTCTCTCTCTCTGCCACAGCAAATCAGTTATGTCACAAAAGCAGTGTTTAGAGAATTTAACCCAACCCAACTCAAAAACAGAGGGGCGGGTACTACGTCTGTCAATGAGCTAAGAGAAAAGGATTTTACGGTAAGATTTTACAAAAATCCATTTTTCTCTATCGCTCATTGACAGACGTAGTCCTCGGTGATACAGCACCTCCGGGACGTCCCAGAGCAGTATCACAAATGAGGGGTGGGAAAATGGAAATCAAATCCAAATCTAGAAGGCCCAACCGGTGCCAACTAGAAGTTTACAATGCTCATCCTTAATGATGAGACTCAACAAAAAAAATTTTCAAACAGAAAAAAACCCTCGAGGTAGACCACCGGTCTCCTCAAATTGCGGCCTGCAAAACCTTGCGGCCAAATGAGGCATCCGCCGATGCCATGACATCAATTTTATAAAATTTTGTAAAGGTATGTACCGACGACCAGGTAGCCGCCTTACATACCTGGACCACTGACGCCTGATGGCGAAAGGCCCAGGAAGTACTGAGCGCTCGAGTGGAGTGCGCCCTAACAGGGAACGGAGGACTCTGACCCTTAATAGAATAAGCCTGTACCACCGTCTGTCTAATCCATTTGGCAATAGTCGCGGCAGATGCAGGCAACCCCTTTCTGGGGCCATCCGTGATCACAAAAAGTGAATCCGTCTTACGGAACGATTCCGTAGCCTTCAGGTATACCCTGATTGCCCGAACCACATCCAAGGAATGCAACGCATGTTCCCGATGATGATTGGGCTGAGGACACAAGGAAGGTAGTACAATATCTTCATTCAGATGAAAATCTGAAACCACCTTAGGAAGAAAGGATGGCTTAGGATGGAGTACTACCTTATCCCTATGAATCACCAAGTATGGGGACTGGCATGATAAAGCAGCCAGTTCTGACACCCTGCGTGCAGAAGTGATAGCCACCAAGAAGGCCACCTTCTGGGATAAAGTAAGCAAGGGAATCTCCCTGATGTTTTCAAAAGGAGGTTTCTGTAGAACCGACAAAACCAAATTAAGATCCCAGGGCGGTAAGGGCGCACGGACTGGTGGAGCCAGGTGCCGCACCCCCTGGATGAAATTCCGCACCAAGGACTTGGTAGCTAAAGGTTTCTGAAAGAAGATTGCTAATGCTGAAACTTGACCCTTGATGGTGCTCAAGGCTAGCTTCTTCTCAACCCCTTTTTGCAAAAAGGCCAATATTCGAGTCACCGAATAGGTACGTGGAAGAAATCCTAAAGATTCGCACCACGCGATATAAGTCTTCCATGTGTTATAATAGACTCTGCTGGAAGTCGCTTTCCTTGCTTTAATAAGGGTAGGAATGACTGAAGCTGACAACCCTCTGTCCTTCAGTACTTGGGTCTCAATGGCCAGGCCATTAAAACCAGCGACTGTAAAGCACAATGGTAGATTGGTCCTTGAGACCGCAGATACTCCCGGAGACGCAGTTCCCACGGAACGTCCGCGACTAGCAAGTCCAAGTCGGCCAGGCCGGCTTGACGAGGCCAGCCTAGAATTTCTAGGACCACTGGCACTGACGGGATTTGAACCAGGCGTCCCTAGAGCTATCTGGCCCCGACCATCCGACAAAGTCTGGTCGTTTTCTGTTCCCACACATTTATCCGACACCTGATTCCTATCAGGAACGGTGATCTCTCCTGGTTGAATCTCAGGGACCGAAGTCACCCGGCTAGAGGCTTCTTGGTCTGTCTGGTCAACCAGATCCGATTCCTGTGGGGAATTGAGACTAATCTTAGGAAAAGGTAAAGGAAAAGATCTATTCAGGGAACGGTGACTACCGCTCCCTGTAGTACTTAAATGTTGGAAGGGAAGAATCGCACCGGTAGTAGTAGTCGATGCTCGATCTAATGTCCTGAATACCGGTGAAAACGTCCCCCCACCCTCAACTCGGGTGGGGGCGCACCTTCAGGCTGTGTAATCCTTTGCTTCGGGTTTGGCTGAGTCGGTCCTCTGTTTGTCCGACCAGCCTTTCTTGAACCCTCCTGGAGGAGTCTTGCCTTTCCCGCTTGTTCCAGCCGGGCGTGCGAACCCTTTATGGGCGGTAAAGAAAGGTCCTCGCTTGTTGCGAGGTCCCTTAGCTTTAGCAGCCTGTGGCAAGAAAGTGCTCTTGCCCACAGTGGCATCCTTAATAATTTCATCTAGGGTGGCCCCAAATAGGCGATTCCCCTGAAAGGGGAGATTCGTCAAGGTCTTTTTGGAACCTAGGTCAGCTGACCAGCATTTTAACCACAGCACACGTCTGAGGATTACCGCTGACATAGATGCATGCCCTAATAGGGGGGTAGCATCCAAGGCTGCGTCACAGACAAACTGTAGCCCTTGTATAATCTGTTCCATCAAATCAGATGTTCCCTGGGGGATATCTTTTCCCCTTAGGTCTTGGCGTACCAATCTCGCCCATTCCGTTAGTGTCTGGGAAACTAGACCAATAAAAATTACTGGTCTAAATGCTGACCCTATCAGGGAGAAGATAGTGCGGGACTCCGCTTCCATCTTTCGATCCACCGGATCCTTAAAGGACGAAGTGTCCTCCACTGGGATAACCGTGGCTTTATTCAGCCTGGAAATAGGTGGATCCACCACTGGTGGTACCGTCCATTTCTTAATGAGGGATTCCTCAAACGGATAGCGTCTAGCAATGCGCTTGGAAATAGTAAAGGTACGCTTAGAATGCTCCCATTCTCCTTTAATTTTATTACCAAAACACTTGGGTACAGGAAAAACCTTCACCGTTTTGATGGGCTTGTTAGTACCAAAGGGAATCTCTGTTTCAGTTGTCTCTGCCGGTAAAACCTCAAGTCTTAAGGTTTCCCGCACCGCCACAACTAGTGCGTCCACCAATGCTTCTTCCTGAATTATGGCGGAAGAATGAACGTCCTCCTCACTGTCTGAGGGAGCTTTACCTAGCCCTTGCAGAGGGACCTGCAGCTGCAGTGACCCCTCTGCACGCCTTCCGGTGCCTCCCCTAGCTCCACGAGGTGTTTGGGTCACCTCAAACATGGCCGCCCCCATGCTGGAGACACGAGGCTACGCCAAAATGGCGGCCTCGTGCGATCTAGCAAACAATGGCGGCGGTTGTACCGAATAGCGGCGTGACTGCAGAGCATCACAACACCTTCTCTACATGGGGATTTAGCCTGGTCGGCGGTACCGGACCCTGGCGGACCGCATGGCCATCGGTCTATTGCCGGAGACTTGACTTGGAAAGCAGTCTACATGTCTGTGGCTTCTGACTGGTAGGATACTTATATTATCACGTAAGATTCCCATACTGCCACTGATTACAATATTTTAACATATTTACAATTAGATTGTCAGCTCCCAAACCAAGCCTCCTGGCTTTTTGCACATAAAAATCACACTCAAAGTAGGGGGATCTGTGCCATGTTATAGGATAGAGGGGAACTCATCCTTACTATACAGAGAGGGGCCCGCGTTCACCACAAGACCCGTCAGGGGAAAGGGGGAACATACTACTCACCATACCGGAGCCAGGCAGGCACCAACTCCTGACAGTACCCCTCTCCACCGGGGCGGGAGGGCTGTCAACCAATACGGACGCCGTGACTCATGGTCCTTGGCGTTTCAGTGAGACGTTTAACTCGCAGGGTCAGTCCCTCCAGTGGGACTATGTCGCGGCCGACCAAGCGCGGAGCTATGGCCTGCACGCGCTCGTAGGCTGAACTGGTGTGACCACCGGATCTCAACATCCAGCCCGTCGCCCAGTTCAGCTTTCTTGCTTGAAGATCTCACAGGAACACTGGAGAAAAAAGGCTGTCTAAAAAATCTTTTTAAGAAAAAAATCCTGCCAGGACCGAAGATCCCAGCAAGGTATCTAGGTCCTTACTCCTGACTAGACAGAAAAAAACTGATTTGCTGTGGCAGAGAGAGAGAGGATATACCCTCGGGGACTGCCCCTAGGGTGTGGCCAGAGCATTTTATTTCCTGTCTAGTCCTACTCCTGTGGAGGCAACATAACCCGAAGGTGCTGTATCACCGAGGACTACGTCTGTCAATGAGCGATAGAGAAACAAGGTTTTAAGTTGTGGGATTGGTGTTGGTGTGGTGCTGCCAAAAATAATATAATGCTTCAATAAGGTCTCAGACAATAAGATGATCTATAGTGCGCCTCCCTCTCTTGGGTGTGCCATGTAAACAACCCTGGTATGTTATTTAAAGGGAATAAGGTATGTATAAAATAAATGATGTAACAGAACTATAAACCACCCCCCCCCCCCCTCAGGAATCCTTCAGGGGTAAGTATTAGAAAATAAAGAATGAACAAATGAAAAACCTCCTCTAATACACGACCCCTCGTTAGGGGGTACCAACAATATCTAGTGAAAACCAAAATTTGGTGCTGATAATAAAGTGCTATAATGCCAACATTACTTACAGTATATTGATTATTCTTCCAACTAAATATAACTTCATTTATAAACAGATACATAAAATATAACTGCATTCATAAGAGATACATTATCCATATTCATATACAACAAATGAAAAATCCACAGAACAACATAAAAATTATTTGAAAGCTGTGCATCTGGTGCTCTTTAACAAGTGCATTTAAAGGTGCTACGTATATCCTTGTTATGTAAAAGTGCTTTCACTCATGCTCTCCCTCTAGGATTGCTCTTACTAGAATAAATTACCCCTTAGGAGGTTAGAAGGCACTGTGTGAATACATGAGTGTCCTTGGCAATAGAATAGATTCCTCTTCTCTCCTTCCTTCGGTCTTCTTTTACACTCATCAATGGTAGGCTCTTGCAGAGTAAATGGACAGAGGCAATCCTCATAGTATAAATACATATATTTTGTTTAAAAAGTATTACAAGTGCACTTACAATCATGCAGGAAGTGTGGAGCATGTAAAAACACTGTGTGATGAGTTGATGAGTGTATAGAAGAGCAGTGAACTTCCTGTGCCCTTAACCTTGTAACTGTGTATCCACTGTGTGAGAAGCACTGTTGATTTTGCCTGTTAGTCACATGAGATTTGTAGAGATATTTGGAAATGGTACTACAATGTTGCTTGCTAGAGAAAATGTTCTTGAGGACCTGCATTGAATGCATGTCCCTAATTTATTATTTCTGTGAATCTCTGCTCACCAATCATCAGGAGGGCAACTTTGATATGACAAAGCAAAGCCTTCTTCTCCACCACCTTTGTGTGTGGTTACTCACTTTATGGCCTCGTTGAAGCGGGTGTACTTGAGTCAACACCTATGTGAGGGCCGTGTTTTGCCTTTACATGATACACATGTGTTTCGTGCATACCTGTGCAGGGAGTCCCATTCATTTCAACTGTTACACAGAGGCTACACGGACACATACTTACAGACATCATGGTTATAACGTAATTATCATCAACTGCTTATTACACCTTGCATATTGGAAATGTATGCTAAGTGGACATTCTGGATCTACAGCAGCAAACAGAGATAGGATTGACTAGCCATGCTGTGAATTGCAGCCAAGCACATTGTTCACTATACCTACTTACTAACTGCTGCATGCTCTACCTATCCATGGCTGCTCTATGTTTTTTCTGGCCACTATTTGCCACTAATTAGACACCATAGGGACTATGATCATTTGGACTTTTCATGGTGCTCTTGTTCTAAGTTCTCAAATAACAACCAGGATACCCCCTACCTGATGCTTATAGTGCAATCATAAATAAATAAAGGAATATTCCATTTACTACTGTGAACATCTGTAAAGCACTTCATAGCACTAGATGCTCAATTTCTAAAGGCTTCCCCCTCTTTAACGACCTGCCGACGCCCCACACAGATTTACTGCAGCAGGGCGGATCGGCTGCTCAAAATCGCATTGATCTATGTGATTTTGTGCACGTGGTCTCTGTGGCAAGCGCACGCCGCCGGAGCCAAGCTCCTGCTGTGTTTAGACCACGGGAGGAGTGGTGGCAATCGCCGCCGGCCTCGCGCAATCATCAGAGAAACTGACAGAAGACCCACCTGCTTATGTAAACAAAGCAGGCGAGTCTTCTGTCACACAGACAGAGAGAGATCAGGAGCCTCAGCTAAGCTGAAACCCCGATCTCTTTGTGCCTGTCACAGAGTCCTTCCCCCCCACAGTGAGTAAGCATTGTTAGGCATACATTAACCCCTTCAATCACTCCCAGTGTTAACCCCTTCCCTGCCAGTGTCGTTTATACAGTAACAGTGCATATTATTTAGCACTGATTACTGTATTAATGTCACTGGTCCCCAAAAAGTCTCAAAAATGTCAGTTAGGGGTCCAATCTGTCCGCCACAATGTCGCAGTCCCGCTAAAAATTGCTGATCACCGCCATTACTGATAAAAACCAAAAAAAATTAAAAGTCCAACAAATTAAAATACGCTTTTTGGGATTTTTCTTGCCAAAAATATGTAGCAGAATACAAATTGGCCTAAACTGATAAACAAAATTAGATTTTTTTAAATTTTTTTATTGGGAATGTTTTATAGCAGAAAGTAGAAAAAATATTGTGATTTTTTTTTTCAAAATTGTCGCTCTTTTTTTGTTTATAGCACAAAATCTAAAAACCACAGAGGTGATCAAATATCACCAAAAGAAAGCTCTATTTGTGGGGGAAAAAAAGGACATCAATTGTATTTTGGTACAGCATCGCAGGACCGTGCACTTTTTCATTAAAATAACTTGCCAAATTGCAAAAAATGACCTGGTTATTAAGGGGGTAAACCTTCCGGAGCTGAAGTGGTTAAGAATTCAACAGACGAAAGTTATACTCCATCCATTACCGTCATTTGGTAGTGTGCTAAATCTACCAGTGCTTTACTCTTTAGAGTTGGATTTCCAACCCACTGGATATTATGAGAACACTGGATATTTGAATAAGCACATGTACCCAGTTGTGTTTCAATCTGTTCAGATAGCAATTTTTTGATCCCCTCTATGACACTGGTTAACAATCCGGATCGTTTTTAATATGTTGATTGTATGTACTGTATTTAACTCTTGAAAGATGTTGAATTTTTCAAGTGGATGAAACCCCACACTTTTTTTTAATAAGCTTTCATAAACCTTTTTTCATACTACACTGCATGGGTAATTCACTGTCTACTTTTTGACAGTCTGTGCTATACAGCTGCATTTTCTTTTTTTTGCTACACGGACACAGCCACTGCTTCCAATTTGATACCCATTTGGGTGCGCGCCCCAAATGCAGACAGTGTGGGTTCAGGAACATGGCTTATATAAGATACAGTGCTGTGAAAAAGTATCTGCCCCCTTTCTGATTTTTATTGTTTTGAATATTTGTCACACTTAAGTGATTCAGATCACCAAACAAATTTTAATAATACACAAAGATAGCCCGGGTAAATAAAAAATACCTTTTTAAATGATGATTTAATTTATTAACTGAAAAAGCTGTGCAAACCTGCCTGGCCCTATGGGAACAAGTAATTGCCCCTAAACCTAATAACTGGCTATGCCACCCTTGACGGCAACAACTACAATCATGTAATTACGATACCTGCCAATCACAGTCTTTCACATCACTCTTCTTTGAAGAATTGTTTTAATTCAGCTACATTGGAGGGTTTTCGTGCATGAACGGTCTTTTTAAGGTCATGCCACAGCATCTCAATCAGATTTAAGTAAGGACTTTGAAGAGGCCACTCCAAAACCTTAATTATTTTTTTTTTATAGCCATTTAAAGATGGACTTGCTGGTGTGTTTTGGATCATTGTCCTGCTGCATAATCCAAGTGCACTTGAGGTCATAAACTGACGGCCAGACTTTCTCCTTCAGGATTTTCTGGTAGAGCACAGAATTCATGGTTACATCAATTATGGAAACTCGTCCAGGTCCTAAAGCCGTAAAGCAGCCCCAGACCATCACACTACTATCGCCATGTTTGACTGCTGGTATGATGTTCTTTTTATGAAATGAATACTGTGTTTGTTTTAATCCAGATGTAAGGGAATGCACAACTTTCCAAAAAGTTAGACTTTTGTCTCATCAGTTCACAGAATATTTGCCCAAAAGTCTTGGGGATGATCAAGATGTTTTTTGGCAAATAAGCCTTTGTGTATTTTTTGGTCAGCAATGGCTTTCACCTTGGAACTCTCCCATGGATGCCATTTTTGCCCAGTCTCTTTCTTATTGTTGAATCATGAACACTGACCTTATTAGATGTTATTCTGTGTTCATTTATGGCTTCCTGGATGAGTCGTTGTTGTGCTCTTGGAGTAATTCTGGTAGGCCAGCCACTCCTGGGAAGGTTCACCACTGTTCTCCTTTTGTGGTTAATGGCTTTCAACGTGGCTCACTGGAGTCCCAAAGTCTTAAGCCCCATACACACACGCAGATCGTCGTCATACAAACGTCGGCGGACGAAAGATCTGCCGATTGTACGCGTGTTAGTATGGTGCCTCCGACAGCTGTCTGCACACAATCCGCGGACAAGAGTCTTTCTTGCAAACATGAAAATTTTTATCTGCGGTCTGTCGGCTGATTTCTGTACTGACAGGCGAACAATTGTCCGTTCTGGTGTCCGCAGACAAAAATTTTCATGTTTGCAAGAAAGACTCTTGTCCGCGGATTGTGTGCAGACAGCTGTCGGAGGCACCATACTAACACGCGTACAATCGGCAGATCTTTCGTCCGACATCACTTCTGCAGTCAGCTGAAGTCTGCGGACAAAATTCTTGTGCTGTCCTTGTGCTGTCTTTGCACTTTTCAACAGACACCGACATCCCGGGGAGAAAAGACGAACATTTGTATGACGACGATCTGCGTGTGTGTATGGGGCTTTAGAAATGGCTTTGTAACCCTTTCCAGAATGATACATGTCAATTACGCTGTTTCTCATCTGTTCTTGAACTTCTTCAGATCGTAGCACGATGTGTTGTTTTTTTTAGATATTCTACTGTACTTCACTTTGTCAGACAGCTTATATTTAAGTGATTTATTGATTCAACAGGCCTGGCAGTGTTCAGGTCTGGGTGTGGCAGGTGAAATGTGATTCAGCTTTCCAAAAAGTGTGGTCAATCACAGTTCATTCATAATTTAGCAAGAGTGGGGGGGGGGGGGATATATTTTCACATAGGGCCAGGCAGATTTGGACAGCTTTTTTCCCTTAGTACATGAAATCAGCATTTAAAAAATGCATTTTGTATTTGCTTGGGTTAACTTTGTGTAATATTAAAATTTGTTTGCTGATCTGAATCATTTACGTGTGACAAATATGCAAAAAAAAAAAAAACTAGGAAGGGGGTAAATTCTTTTTCTCAGCACTGTACATGGAACTGTGATCACACTAAAAAGGCCAATAAGAAAGCAGAACATGTTGGAATTGGGAAAAGATCAGCTTCAGGAGCCTACAGGCATTACTGGTGAATACACCTTTGTCCACTGCTTGTACTCTTCCACAGTTCATTAAGTACATTATGTCTCCAAACCGAATGTTTTGTCTTCTTTTAATGTAAGCATGTATGAATTAAATGTGGTTAACTATTTTTTACGAGATAGATGGCACTGTGATCACAATAAAAAAAGCCTAATAGGGTTTCTACCTGTGCAGCCAATTTTGAGAAACCCCCACTAAATGTTTGCAGTGCGTTCTCAGCATACTTAGAAATAGCTTAAAAACTATTTATTATCTCATCTTTAGAGGCATCTTGTATTGTTAAAGGAGTTGTAAAGGCAGAAGGTTTTTTATCCTAATGCATTCTATGCATTAAGATTATAAGCCTTCTGTGTGTAGCAGCCTCCCCAGCACAGTTTAATACTTACCTGAGCCCCATCTCTATCCAGCGATGTCCACGAGTCCCTCGGCCTTCTGGGATTCTCCCTTCTGATTAGCTGAGACACAGCAGCGGCACCATTGGCGCCCGCTGCTGTCAATCAAAGTCAGTTAGCCAATCAGGAGGGAGAGGGGGCAGGGCCGAATGGCAGCTCCGTGTCTGAAAAGACACACAGAGCTGCAACTTGGCCCAGGTGCCCCCATAGAAAGCTGCTTGCTGTGGGGGCACTCGGCAGGAGGGAGGAGCAAAGTAAGTAAGTGTTTATTTTCTATAGGGAGGGCCTCTATTCATGGATTTTATTTTAGGGGCAGAGTCTATGAAATCTGATCCTTCAGTACTCTAATATTATATTAAAATTGTGAATATTAAACCAATCAGATAATATTTAAGTTATACCTATTGCTTTTGACCAACCCCTGTCTCCAGCTACCCACTGATATTTTTATACCAGTCCTTCCCCGGTCCATTAGGATCCCGGCTGTGAAGCTTCCTTGGTGCCACAATGGTGCTTGTAAGAATCTTTTCCTGCCAAGTTTGCACATGCAAGATATAATCTCCATTCAACCCCATGTAGGAGGAGGTGTCTGGGGCTGTAAGAAAAAAAAAAAAAGTGTAATTGCACTAAAAGTGCAATTACACTTTAAAGTATTCTACACAAAGCTTTTCTTCATAAATGATGAGTAGGGGATCTATTTGCTGTGCTATTATATGGGCCTCAGATTTACTGTATTTTTCGCCGTATAAGATGCACTTTTTCTTCCCCAAAACTGGGGGGGAAAAGTTGGTGCTTCTTATACGGCAAATACACATTTTGCCTGCCAGTGGCAGAGCCAGAAGTTCAGTGAAGGAGTCCTTGCCACGCCCCGCTCGTGCCTCACGCTCTGTCATAAATGACAATAGGAGCCCTGCAGCGATTACCGGTAGTTCTCCTGAATGACTGTGACTGTCTGAGCCGAGTGACCCGCACGATCGTTCTGTCCGCCCCCCCCCCCCCGTGCAGCTGTGTCAGAAGGACCCGGCACAGGCAGTCACACCGTGAATCTCCGAAAAGGGTGGACCCGAGGCACAGAGCAGTGCACCTCGAGCCCGCCCATTTGTGTGACAATAGCGAATGAAAATTCGCTACTGTCTCACGGATCCTCCTCCTCCTCGGCCAATGCCATTGGCCGAGGAGGAGGCGGGACGCAGGAGGACTCGAAGAGACGCGGGGACTGAAGAGGAAGCCGCAGCTAAAACAGGTAAGTCAAGTGCACTGGCTTGGTACGCTGTTCACTCTGCATTCTGGGCACTCCGCATTGAAAGGGGGGAGGCTGTGGGCACTCCGCATTGAAAGGGGGCACTCCGCATTGAAAGGGGACAGGCTGTTGGCACTCCGCATTGAAAGGGGGCACTCCGCATTGAAAGGGGACAGGCTGTGGGCACTACGCATTGAAAGGGGGCACTCCGCATTGAAAGGGGCAGGCTGTGGGCACTCTGCATTGAAAGGGGGCACTCCGCATTGAAAGGGGGCAGGCTGTGGGCACTCCACATTGAAAGGGGACAGGCTGTTGGCACTCCGCACTGAAAGGGGGCACTCCGCATTGAAAGGGGACAGGCTGTTGGCACTCCGCATTGAAAGGGGACAGGCTGTGGGCACTACGCATTGAAAGGGGGCATTCCGCATTGAAAGGGGGCAGGCTGTGGGCACTCTGCATTGAAAGGGGGCACTCCGCATTGAAAGGGGGCAGGCTGTGGGCACTCCGCATTGAAAGGGGACAGGCTGTTGGCACTCCGCATTGAAAGGGGGCACTCCGCATTGAAAGGGGACAGGCTGTTGGCACTCCGCATTGAAAGGGGGCACTCCGCATTGAAAGGGGGCAGGCTGTGGGCACTCTGCATTGAAAGGGGGCACTCCACATTGAAAGGGGGCAGGCTGTGGGCACTACGCATTGAAAGGGGGCACTCCACATTGAAAGGGGGCAGGCAGTGGGCACTCCGCATTGAAAGGGGGCACTCCGCATTGAAAGGGGGCAGGCTGTTGGCACTCCGCATTGAAAGGGGGCACTCCGCATTGAAAGGGGGCAGGCTATGGGCACTCCGCATTGAAAGGGGGCAGGCTGTGGGCACTCTGCATTGAAAGGGGGCACTTCCGCATTGAAAGGGGGCAGGCTGTGGGCACTCCGCATTGAAAGGGGGCACTCCGCATTGAAAGGGGGCAGGCTGTGGGCACTCCGCATTGAAAGGGGGCACTCCGCATTGAAAAGGGGCAGGCTGTGGGCACTCTGCATTGAAAGGGGGCACGCTGTGGGCACTCCGCATTGAAAGGGGGCACTACGCATTGAAAGGGGGCAGGCTGTTGGCACTCCGCATTGAAAGGGGGCACTCCGCATTGAAAGGGGGCAGGCTGTGGGCACTCCGCATTGAAAGGGGGCAGGCTGTGGGCACTCTGCATTGAAAGGGGGCACTCCGCATTGAAAGGGGGCAGGCTGTGGGCACTCCGCATTGAAAGGGGGCACTCCGCATTGAAAGGGGGCAGCAGGTGGGCACTCCGCATTGAAAGGGGGCACTCCGCATTGAAAAGGGGCAGGCTGTGGGCACTCCGCATTGAAAGGGGGCACGCTGTGGGCACTCCGCATTGAAAGGGGGCACGCTGTGGGCACTCCGCATTGAAAGGGGGCACGCTGTGGTCTGCATTGAAAGGGGGCACGCTGTGGTCAGTCTGCATTGAAAGGGGGCATGCTGTGGTCAGTCTGCATTGAAAGGGGGCACACTATACTTGATTACTGAAGGCTCCTTTCAAAATTGTTCTTAAACTGCTGTTAACTTTATACAGTTTATATAAAATATTTTACTACAGTATTTGGTACAGAATCTTTTTTTTCTAGATTTTCCTCCTTTAAAATTGGGTGCGTCTTATACGCCGGTGCGTCTTATACGGCGAAAAATACGGTAGGTATTCGGTAGTATATGAACACACCATAAACCAACATTACATCTTGTAGGATTGGACAATGATGTATGTGAGAACATACCATTTAACTCACACACTGGGGTTTATTTACTATAGGCAAAAAGCTTCTTGCTTTGCAGGGGAAATTGCACTTTGCAAGGGACATTTCCTTAAAGCTTAGTAATTGTGGTAAAAATTCACTTTGGAAAAGACTCCCAATCATATGTAAGGAAAAAATAAAATAAAAAAGACAGCGTATTATCTTGTGCTTGCATGATGGAAGTCAGCAGAGCTTCACCTCATTCACCAAACTCAGGGGAAAATTCTATTGCAAATTCCCTGGCAGATTGAATAATCTTTTGTAAAAAGTCTTTTGTAAATCAACCTCAAGTTTGGCAAGATAGAGTATAGTACTGAAATAAATCTACATCATTGTAATTGATTGCGTGTCCAGACTGAGATTATATGCCCAATCATTACCATTTGGGGAATAGCTCCCGTTAAAGCCCTATGAAATCTGGGCCTATATAACAGCACAGCGAACAGTGGAGTACCAATGAACCCAAGTGGACTTCGACTTATATACAACTGCATTAGGGCTGGGCGATAAATCGATTTAATCAATTTTTTAGTTTGAAACTATTTATTTTTTTCAAACTCGAGTTTTTTTCTACAATTGTTTTTTCCGCCTTTTTCCGCCTTGTGCAGCCAGCCCCCGCGTAACTACACACATCCTGGGCTCCAGCCAGCTCCTAGTCCGCTGCACAGGAACCGAACTCCCCAGTAACAGACCACCGCTGCGCCTGGATGTGACGTCAGCTGCGGGCGGTGCGTCTGTACAGGGGCTGTGGCGCGCTGTGATAGGTACAGAGAGCTCCCCGGCCTAGATGTGACGTCAGCTGCCGGGAGAGGAAGCGGGCGGTGCGTCTTTACAGGCCAGGGGCTGTGATAGGATAGGTACCTATCCTATCACAGTCCCTGTACAGACGCACCGCCCGCTTCCTCTCCCGGCAGCTGACGTCACATCCAGGCGCGGTCAGCTGCCGGGAGATGAAGCGGGCGGTGCGTCTGTGCAGGGGCTGTGATAGGATAGGTACAGACTCTGTACCTATCCTATCACAGCCCCTGTACAGACGCACCGCCCACTTCCTCTCGCGGCAGCTGACGTCACCGGTGGCCGGTTACTGGGGAGTTCTCTGTACCTATTACAGCCTCTGGACAATCACCAAGCACACTATTTACTGCTCTCTCCAGCAGGACAGTCAGTCACTTAGCACTCTATACTGCTCTCTCCAGCAGGACAGTCATTTAGCACTCTATACTGCTTTCTCTAGGAAATCTCTAGATAAGGAGGATGTCTCCAATCAAAACTGGATTTAGTGATATTTGCATACAACTATTTTGGAATGTACTAGTACACACCTGTGCACCTGATTGTATTGTGCTGTGTTTGGAATTACCTAGAAACACCCTCAAGACCCACATAGGTATTTTCCATTTAGACACAATACAAGCAAAATTCTGTTGTCACGTGCCCTGCAAGGGCGATTTTTAAATGCTTTAGGATGTCTGGTCAGTCTTTTTTTTTTTTTTTGATTTTATCTGTGCTTATATATTTATTTTTTATTTTATTTTTTTTTACATTTTCCTCTGTTGACTTGATAGGCATAAATGTAGATGCTATACAAGCAGTCACGATATAAGCCTATCATTTTAGGGCAACTATACGGTTTGTCATGTTTTGAAAGATAATTGTGTTATATCAGAATATTCTCTGATCAGTATATAAAATATTGCATAGGTTTTGAAGTATACCAGATTCCACTAGTTGTTTTAAATATCTACATTTAAATATATTTAATCAGTTGATAATATAATCACAAGGTATGCCTGTCTTCCAGCTACTGCAGATATGTACAATATTTTGTCATAAAGTTGTTCACTGGAACACATTGCTGCTGTTTTTCCCACTCTTATCTTATTTTCGGTGGGCACATATCTTAAGGTCTTGCTTTGTAAACATATATTTGATTCCCAAGAAACACTCAGTTTAAAATAGCTGTTCTTAAACAGTCTGGTCCTGGATTGTTGGCTGCCTCTCTATATGAGGTTAAACCATAGTTTGGGTACTGGCCAAAATAAAGATGTGCTTTACCTTCCCAGAGATGGAGGATTTCCCAGACTTAGATGCTGTGGGAATCTTTGTAATACAAATTCCTTAAATGTGCCACTTGATATTCTATGGTTGTTGCAATGCTCACTGAGGTACATCTAAGGCATCCTACCTAAAAGTGTATCTAAACCCAAGAACGAAAATTGTAATACAACGCAGATTACCAGTCCTTAGTTGCGATAGCTGCACATGTGATATCACATGCATGTTTTGTATTTTTCTTTAATTTAACCTAGTGATTCTGCAAGTAAAATATATCCTATACTAGTATGACAATGCTAGCTCAATCTACTTTGTACTTTATCAGTGGAGGAGCAGTGTTTTTTCTCTATGCTAGGAAGTGTGTTTGGGTTACAGATTACCTATTCCTCTACTTTTCTTCATGGTGGGGAGGTGCTATGTAGTTCACAGAGGCAACCTGAGCATGGCTGATAAGAGAGCTTGAGATAACACTGCTGATCACAGGACAACGCTGCATTTGTGGCAGAATCAATAGGTATTTTTTTTTTTTCATTTAGAAAATAAATTACACTGAAAATGACTATAGGGAGTGACTAACTTATGTTTGGTATCCTAAAAGGTTAAATATTCCAGAGATTTACAACTCGTGACAGCGTATCCTAAAAAAAGCGTGTTGTTGTTCTGTATATACTGTATATATTTTTTAGTTATTTATTATGTTAAGGACAAGTAAATTACATTTATCCAGTTCAGCTCTCACATCTGTATACTTATAATGCAATAGAACAATTTTTACATTTCAGCTATGGGCCTACTGATTCTGCCATACTTTTGGAATTTTCTAAGACATCAAATTAATACATATATTGTTTATTTCAGTACAAACAAGGCTTTCTCTTTATTTCTCAATATTTATACATTGTTTCTCCTGTGTATTATGATGCAAACATGTTCTATTACAAAGCATAATAAATTAATGTACAAACTACTGTAAATAATGCTTTTATTTTGTGTCACAAAAATATTTGGGAAACAAACAAATGAAAACAAATAAAAATATTAACAGCAAGTAAATTGAGAATTAAAAAAAAAACAATAGTAAAATAATTGCTAGGAACTGAAGGGGTGGAAGGAGCAGTTGTTTAATTTATTTTCTTACTAAAATAACAAACATGTTATACTTACCTGCTCTGTGCAATCGTTTTGCACAGAGCAGCCCCGATCCTCCCCTTCTGAGGTCCCCCGCAGTGCACCTGGCTCCTCCTCTTCTCTGAGTGCCCCCATAGCAAACAAGCTCGATCCCAGGCCGCACTTTGCACGCCTGTAGACACACATAGTGTGGCTCAGTCTGGCTCTCTTGTCTCTGCTCACAGGATTTGATTGACAGCAGCAGGAACCAATGGCTTCTTCTGCTGCTGGGCCACCTGTGGGAAGAAGGGAAAGAAAACTGTGTCTGTGTCTGCTACAGACAGACACAGCCCTGGGCAGAGATTGGACTTAGGTAGATATTCCAATGGCTCCTACTGCTATCAATTTATCCAATGAGGAACCAAAAAAGCATCTGGAGCTGCTGGGCTCGTGCTCCTGATTGTCGCTGGAATGTTCGGCTTCAGGTAAGAATAATGGGGGGGGGGGGGGGGGGGCTGAGGGTGGCAACTGCAAAAAGAAGGTTTTTCACCTTAATGCAAAGACTGCATTAAAGTGAAAAGCCTTGAAACTTTACAACTCCTTTAAAACTCTTTACATGATGGATCAGACCACATATGTTCCATACATGGACCAGACCATATGCCTTACAGCAGTGGTCCTCAACCAGGGCCCACTAACAGGCCAGATTTTAGGTATTAACTTGGGGAGATGCAGACTAGAGTACTGCAATCACTGAGCAGAAAATTATATCACCTGTGATGTATTTCAGTTATCTTGAAAATCTGGCCTGTTAGTGGGCCCTGTAGGCCAGGGTTGAGGACCACTGCCTTACAGGATTGATTGAAGCGTGTGTGACTCATAAAAATGGCTAAGCATCTCCTTTTATTACTAAGGAAAATGTGGGAATTTTTGACTGTACGCTTAGGCTGGTCCCTCCCTGGTAATTGGTAATCGATTGCTTATTTTTTTACAGTTTGGTTATAAATAAATGAAAAATGCAAAATCAGTGCTTAGTAGAAAAAATTAAGAAAACGGCAGCTAGCACTAGAAGGTCAATAAACCAAACCTTCCCAGTAAAATAGTAAAAACAGCGCTGCACTCAAACACATTGATATGGAATATGTGCAATTCAAAAGCAAAACTAATAAATAATAGCTTTAAGTTTAAAAAACAAGAAGCATTAGTGTGTAAGTAATATCTAATTCAGTTCATCTATATATCACGTGACCAATCTGTGAAAAAAAATAAACGTAAATTTGAAACTTATAAAAAATGTGGGTTGTCATCTTTAACCAGTTGTGGACCACCCACAATACATATACTGTGGCAGTAGTAGTACATGATCCGCACGCCTGCCACTACTACTGTGGAGAACACTTAATGCCTCATTGAGCTGTGACTTACTTACCAGTTCTTTACCACTGTTTTTTATTCCTTTTTGATTAAATTATAGGTAGCATATAGGCATTTTGATATTATGCCCAAGAAGGGTAGATCACAGCATCTTGTTCTTAGGAGCGGTCCCTTTAGGAATAGTAACCCTCTGGTGATGGTTTTGGTAAGGCTGTCACCTTCTGGGGCCAGCAGATTTGTAGTGCAGCTGTGTAAAAGAAATGCTCATCACAGGAGCCAAATATGCTCATACAGTGTAGTATTTATTTTACAAACTGGGCACAACAAATTAATATAAAAAGCAAGTATCCACTTACAAAGATGGCTGCCACATGCAAATTCATGTGGAAGCGGGACCTTAGCATTCTTTAGCTCTTCCACGCTCTAGTGCATCCTCAGGGGTCAACAAATTTGTGAGTCTTTGGATACTTGCATTTTATATTGGTTTGTTGAGCCTGGTTGTTAAAATAAATGCTAAACAATATGACCATTTTTGCATCCTATGTCTACAGATCATTTTCCTGTTGTACTTATCTTCGATTTTCTTTGCCATGGGCTTGATCTTCAAACTTTTATCTATGATGAAAGATTCTATCTCAGATTAACTTACTGGGTTCCTCTTAACTTTTGTATGTATATTTTCCAGTTTTGATATAAAACTGTACATAGTAAATAGATGATAAATGCATGTATTATAATGCTGTTTTGTGATGGCCTCAATGTTAATCCTAAAAATGGTGCAAAATACATTTTATTTATTCAAATTACAGTAGGCACAGGGTCTAAAAATAGACAAGTGTGTATGCAACCCTAAAAGAAGTAAAAAAAAAAAGAATTACACTTCTGCTAGTCAGTAAATTACCGAGTGCTTCTATGTTTCTATGTCAGCTTCTGCTTATTTGACGGAGGTGATGATGCTGATTCATTGTCTAATAAGGAGGCTGGAGGGTGACATAGTAAGCTAAACGGTTAAACCAGGAAGATGAATTACCAATACCTAAAAGACGAAAATGCAAGGCTTGCTCTTCTGGTATCCTCTAACCCCTCAAAGAAAAAAAATCATAAGAAACTATGCATGTCTCCTTTCTTGAAGTGCAGGGTGGCCACATAAAATGACTAATCCCTATGCAGGTAAAGTAGTAAACATATATGTGGTGTATCTAGTTTTGTGTGTGGAGTTCCATTTTAATGCACAAGTCTCATACTCATAAACACTTCTAGGCCAGTAGACCCCGCTGAGGAATAGACTGGATTTTGTCTGTTACTGCTATTTCTGTAATTTATTATCTTTAATCAAGTTAAGTATTAGGCCTGGTTCACACTGGTGCGATGCGGAAAACACTGCAAATAATATGCGGGTTCCAACATTGCCCCTGAATCGCAGACTGTCCACATTGACATTTGCAAACCTCTGTGGGTGTCAATAGAAAGTTAATTCACCCCATGCCCCCTTTTATGGGGTCATACTCTTCGATACCCCATGGTTGTCCAAACACATACTATCTTTGTTTGAAGTGGTGTTTCATGATTGTTATTATACACGCCGGCAAGATGACTGTGACTTCTTAGTTTCCTACATGTTTTGTAACGTATGTACATTTATTCTGTTTTTCTGTTGATTACTTATAATGTGTTTCATTGTTACTCTGAAAATTTTCAATAAAAATGTATTAAACAAAATAGAAAGTTAATGACACCCCCAGATCGGTTCGCAGATCGCAGTGCAAACTGTGAAATGGTACAGGAATCGGATCGCATGGGTTCACACCCATGCGATCCAATTCCAGTGCGGACCAAAGAAAGGGTCCTGTACCATTTTGGTCCGAATGCGATGCAAATTCATCCATAAAAACTGAATGGCTGAATTTGCATGGCAAAGGCATCGCATGTGATCTGCACAGCAATGCGGTGGGAATCACATGCGATGTCTGTGTTCTCACCAGTGTGAACTCAGCCTGAATGTTATTTTTTTTAAATCTTTTTGTTTGTGTTTTTATTCACCATTTTCCTGTTGTAAGGCATAAATTAAACATGTGTGGGATATCTGTTGTATTATCAAATCAGGTGCAGTCGGCCTATTTTTAAAGCCCATCTCCAGGCACATATTATGCATGTGACACGAGTGCTTTTGAAGTGATGGAATGCTAATTATTACATGATTTGTCACAGTCATTATTAGTGTGAAGTATGCTTGAAACTTTCCCACACTTTGAGAAAGCAATGATCTCCCTTATGTCAGAGAAACCATGCTTTAAATAATTCAATTTAAAAAGGAGTGGCTATTTTTATAACACTAGTTTATAGATTAATTCAAATTACAATATTTATTGAAGGCTCACAACTTTATCACTATTTCTGTGCTAATTGAAATGGCTACTAGTTGGAAATTAGTTATTATTTTGGTTTCCTTGTACAATCACTGTACATTCTCCAGTCTGCTTTTACAGTATATGCTATTGGTAAAATCCTCCTGCTGTTGTATATACAGTAATGCTCATTAAACTGAAATCCGAACAATTAGACCCAATAGTGATTACAGTGCACAAATGTATTTTATGGTCATCATACAGAAGTGAATTTCACCACCATGTGGCTCTGTAGGTGGTGACTGCATCTCCTAGTTCTGGTTAAAAGTAGATGTGAAGAAAGGGGCTTCTGTATGCTAATTCATGGAAGGGTTATAACAACAAGGAGGATATAATTTAACCACTTTAGGACCGGAGGATTTTCCTGCTTTATGTCCAGGCCACTTTTTGCGATTCGGCACTGTGCGACTTTAACTGACAATTGCGCGGTCATGCAACACCGTACCCAAACTAAATTTACGTCCTTTTTTTCTCACAAACAGAGCTTTCTTTTGGTGGTATTTGACCACCTCTGCGCTTTTCATTTTTTGCGATATTAATAAAAAAAACGTGACAATTTTGAAAAAATAACAATATTTTTCTACTTTGACAGTTAAAAAATATCCAATATATTCAATTTTTGTCATATATTTAGGCCAAAATGTATTTAGCTACATGTCTTTGACAAAAAAATTCTCAATGAGCATATTTTTAACCGCTTTAAGACCGGAAGCTTTTACCCCATTCCTGACCAGGCCATATTTTGCGATTCGGCACTGCGTTACTTTAACGGAAAATTGCGCAGTCGTGCAATGCTGTACCCAAATTACATTTATGTCCTTTTTTTTCCCCCACAAATAGAGCTTTCTTTTGGTGGTTTTGATCACCTGTGCGATTTTTACTTTTTGCGCTATAAACAAAAAAAAGAGCGACAATTTTGAAAAAATAACAATATTTTTCAAATTTTTTTAATGAAATCCCCCCCCCCCCAAAAAAAAAAATGTAAAAATCAAAATTTTTTAACATTTTAGGCCAATTTGTTTTCTGCTACATATGTTTGGTAAAAAAAAATCACAATAAGCGTATTTTGATTGGTTTGCGCAAAAGTTATCGCAGCTACTAACTACGGGAAATTTATGTTATTTTTATCGTTTTTTTTTAAACTAGTAATGGCGGCGATCTGCGATTTTTTTTTTGCGGGACTGTGACATTGCGGCGGACAGATCGGACCCCTAACTGACATTTTTGACACTTTTGGGGGTACCAGTGACATTACTACAGTAATCAGTGCTATAAATATGCACTGTTACTGTAAAAATGACACTGGCAGGGAAGGGGTTAACTTTTATTAGTGATCAAGGGGTTAATGTATGCCTGGTGCTTACTGACGTGTGTGGGGGGAGGGGACTGTGTGACACAGGCACATATTGCAGGTTCAGCAATGCTGAATCCTGTAATCTGTCCCTGCCTGTCACTTAGGAGATCCGCCCGCTTTGTTTACACAAGTGGGCGGATCTCCTCACTCGATCCCCGACGATCGGGGAAGAGCGGCTGTGATCACCGCCTCTCCTCCCCTGGCCCGACTCCCGCTGTGTCTGAATACAGCGGGAGTGAGCCTCCGGCGGCACGCGCGTCGCCCACAAGTGGAGAAGTCCAGTGACGTAGACCTACGTCGCTGGACGATAACGAACCACTTTGCCGCAGTACGTTCCATGTGAGCGGTCGGCAAGTGGTTAAAAAAAAAAAAAATCTTGTCATCATTCTGATACACCAAATGAATTCAGAACACGTGATCTGCATGTTTATTATAGATCAATGAGTATAAAATGAGGCTATTGGATCAGAACAAAGCTATTTTTTCCAGAAAAAGCTCAGCAATGGCAGCCCAGGTATATATATATATATATATATATATATATATATATATATATATATTTTTTTTTTTTTTTTACAGCAGGTTTTCTTCTAACTGTAACCCCCCTTTATAATAGTATCCCATAACTGTTATAACGTTTTGCAGATGATCAAACAAACCAACTCTCAGCCGACAGGCATATCCTCTTTACCACATCTGCTTTAAAGATGTGGCCAGTTGTCAGGGTAAATATGTACTACTTAGGAGAATGTAAGTCATTTGCAAGTCAAAAACATTAAATCCTTGTTACAACTTAAGGACCGGAAGGTTTTACCCCCTTAATGACCAGCCATTTTATTTGATACGGCACTGCGTTGCTTTAACTGACAATTGCGCGATTGTGCGGCGCTGTACCCAAATAAGATTGATGTCCTTTTTTTTTTCACAAATACAGCTTTCTTTTGGTTGTATTTTATTACCTCTGCTGTTTTTTTTAAACAAAAAAATTGCAACAATTCTGGAAAAAAAAAAATATTTCTTACTTTCTGCTATAAAACATTCCCAATACAAATAAATAAATAAAAACGGAATTTTTGTAAAATCTTACCGTAAAATTCCTTTCTCTGAGTCCTCTGACAGTCGCCGCCCATTCACACAGTCTTCACTTATGGGGTATTGACTTCATCTCCACAGGAGTTTCTAGGCATAAGACTTGTAAAAGAACAATAAATCTACATAGTCACACCCATGGGGGCTGTCCTTCTAGTCCAATACCCCCCTGCAATAGCCATCCCAATTCAGTTTGATCGCAAGCAGTGAAAGAGTATAAAAAGACCCCAAAAAGAGGGGCGGCGACTGTCGGAAGGACTCAGAGAAAGGAATTTTACGGTAAGATTTTACAAAAATTCAGTTTTCTCTTACGTCCTCCGACAGTCGCAGCCCATTCACACAGTCTTCACTTATGGGGATGTCCCAAAGCAGTGTAGACATGAGGGGTGGGCAACGCAACCGCCAGAAAAGCAACGCAGTACCCACATCAGAGAAAGGAACCTTACATGTACAAAAAGGTAACCTTTTGGGTAACAAAAAAAGGGCTCAACATGAGCAACAACCCAGGAAAACAAATAACCAAGGGGAAAACAACCCCAACAGCTAGGGACCCGTACAAAACCAGGGTTCCCTATGGAACTGCCGCACAGAGAACTTTGCGGCAAAACGATGCATCAGCTGATGTCAGAACATCAATTTTGTAGAATTCTGAGAAAGTGTGCACCGACGACCAAGTCGCAGCCTTGCACACTTGGGCCACCAAAGCCTGATGCCGATAGGCCCAGGACGTACTCACCGACCTGGTAGAGTGCGCCTTGACAGGGAAGGGAGGAACACGTTCCCGCAACGAATAGGCCTGTACAATGGTCTGTCTGATCCATTTGGCAATGGTTGCTGCAGACGCAGCCATACCCTTCCGAGGTCCCTCAGGAAGGACAAAGAGAGAATCCGATTTTCGAAAGGATTCAGTCGACGACAGGTAAACCCTGATCGCCCCAGACAACATCCAAGGAATACAAGGCAACCTCCTTTGGATGCTTAGGGTTCGCACAAAGCGAAGGCAAAACAATGTCCTCATTCAGATGGAATTCCGAAACCACCTTTGGTAAAAAGGACGGATTAGGTCGCAAGACCACCTTATCCCTATGAACCACCAGGTAAGGGGAACGGCAAGACAACGCCGCCAACTCCGACATTTTGCGAGCAGAAGTGATCGCTACCAGGAACGCAACCTTCTTAGAAAGCATAGGTAACAAAATTTCCCTGATGTTTTCAAAAGGGGAACGCTGCAACACTGACAGAACCAAGTTCAAGTCCCATGGAGGTAAGGGCTCCCTTCTAGGAGGAGCCAAGTGACGCACACCTTGAATAAAGGTGCGAATCAAGGAATTAGACGCCACAGGGCACTGGAAAAGAATAGCCAGTGCAGAGACCTGGCCCCTAATCGTGGCCAACGCAAGACGCTGGTCCACTCCAGTCTGCAGGAAAGCCAGCACCCTCGCCACCGAATAGGAACGAGGAGAGAAACCCCTGGACTCACACCAGGCAAAATAAGCTTTCCATGTACGGTAATACATTTTACCAGAAGAGGCTTTTCTAGCCTTGATCAAAGTAGGAATGACCTCTGAGGAGAGACCCCTGTCTCTCAGGACCTGGCTTTAAACAGCCAGGCCGTTAAAGCCAGTGACTGTAAAGCAGGATGGAAGATCGGTCACTGGGACAGCAGATCTTCTCGCATTGGCAGCCGCCACGGAGGCTCTACAGCCAGGTGAACGATGTCCACTTACCTGGACCGGCGAGGCCAGTCCGGCGCCACCAGAATCACCAGTGATTGTTCCGAGGCCAACCTGCGAAGGAACCTGGACAACAATTGAATCGGAGGAAAGGCATAGATCAGTCGATACTGACGCCAAGGCACCACCAGCGCATCCGAGGCGTCTGCCAGAGGATCGAGCGTTCTTGCCACGAACCTTTCCACCTTGTGCACACAGTCCCCACTTCGCACACAGCATCTGAAACACCTTCGGGTGTAGGGACCATTACCCCTGGTCCAGGGTCTGGCGGCTCAGATAGTCGGCCTGCCAATTCTCCACACCCGGAATGTGAACTGCTGATATCGCCGGGACATGAGTCTCGGCCCAAGACGGAATACTGGTCCCTTCCTGGGCCGCCTGGGCACTCCTGGTGCCCCCATTGGTGATTGATGTAAGCCACCGCAGTGGCATTGTCCGTCTGCACCCGTACAGGACGGCCCTGAAGACGATCCGACCAATGGATCAGGCACAGCCTGATCGCTCTCAATTCCAAAATGTTGATTGGGAGGGAAGATTCCTCCTCCGACCAGGTGCCCTGGGCAGACAGGTTGCCCAGAACGCCACCCCAGCCCAACAGGCTGGCATCCGTGGTCATTACCGTCCACAAAATTGGTTGAAAGGATTTTCCGTCCGACACCGCCGGGGACTGACGCCACCACAAGAGATCCATTCTGGTTTGGCGACTCAAAGACACTCTCAGGTCCAAGGACTGAGGTAGTCTGTCCCACCTGGCCAGGATCTCCGCTTGAAGAGATCGCGTGTCAAATTGTGCAAATGGTATCACCTCGAAGGCCGACACCATCAACCCCAGGGACCGCGTACAGGGTTCAGCACTTTTAAGTCCAGAATCGGATGCACTTTGCCCTCCTTTCTGGGCACAGTGAACAGATTCGAATAAAAACCCTGAAACCTGTCCCGATGAGGTATCGGGACGATCACCCCCTGAGCGAGAAGATCCTGCACCGCTTGATGTAGGTCCTGTAACCACCCTGGGGTCAAATGAAGATTTGAGGGAAAGAATCTGTTCTCCGGCCGTGAAAGAAATTCCATCTTGTACCCTGACCAAATTATTTCCTGAACCCACCTGTCCATGATTCGGAGCAGCCAAGGTTGGAGGAAACCGCGCAAACGTCCCCCCACCCCTGTAACGGGTGAGGGCGCCCCTTCAGGCAGAGGCGGACTGAGCCGCCGCACCGGCCTGGCCGGATTTTCGTTTGCCAAACCAGGGCTTTTCTGACTACCTTGGCCCTTGAAGGGTTTACCCTTGTCCTGCGCCTTGAAGGCACGAAAGGACCCTTGAGTAGGTTTAAAGGATGGGCCCCGCTTACCGCGGAAAAACTTGCCCTTAGGATTCTGGGGCAACAAAGTGCTCTTACCCCCAGTGACTCGTTTAATCAATTCATCCAAGGATTCCCCAAAAAGGCGAGACCCCTCATAGGGGATGTCAGCCACCATCTTCCTGGATTTTTGGTCAGCCGACCAGCATTTTAACCAGATTAGGCGACGGTTAACCACAGTGACACTGGACAGGCGTATCGCCAAAGGGTCTCATTTAGAGCTGCATCGCACAAATACATAACCCCACGATAAATCTGATCCACCATGTCCACTGTAGTGGGAGGGGCAGAGTCGGCCACGAGGGTGCGTTTCAGCACCTTGGTCCAATCCGCCACAGCCTGAGCCACCATCACAGAGGCAAATATAGGCTTGAGCATGGAAAACACAACCATGTAGGAATGTCGGGCAAGAGATTCCAGCCTCCTATCCATAGGATCCCTAAACACCGGGGAGTCCTCGGTGGGGAGCAGGGGAGCTTTGTTCAACCTGGCCACCGTGTGATCCACTTGCGGAGGCACACACCAGTGCGCAGTGGTAGTAGCCGCAAAAGGGTAGAGAAGTTGAAACTTCTTAGGCACCACGAAGGTGTGTTTTAAATTACGCCATAGCTCATTCACCTTATGGTGAAACTCTGCGGGGCAAGGAAAAATCTGCGCCGTCTTGCGGGTCCTGTGTGTACCAAAAGAGGACACAACGCCCAGAGGAGTGGGCTCATCCTCCAAATGTAGTGTTTCCTTTATTGCTAGGATCAACTCATCCATAGCTGCGCGTTCCTCGGGTGACCCAGGGGGGGAATCATCCACCCCTGCAGCCTCCCCCTCAGACTCTTGCGGGTCCTGAGAAGAGCGAGACCCGAAAGGGCCACGCTACCTACAGCAACCATGTCACACTCAGAATCTGAAGAAAAGGAAATTCTAGGCCTTTTCCTAGCAGCACGTTCAGACATCAGCACATCCATTTTTGACACCAAAGTTGCCACAACAGCGGCCAAATTAGTGACGGTGGAGGATTAAGAGGACCCTGAATCCCCCACCAAAGCTGGCGGGAATTTGCTGTCCTGGGATTCCATAACAGAAAAGAAAAGTTTTTTTGAAACTGGCCCTTTAAGAGCACCGCGGTCCCCACAGCACACCGCTATAAAGACTGTGACACACAGACCCCCCGCAGTGACAAAAACAGCAGGACAGAACCCCACAGAGTGTTACCAGCTTCTTCGGTCGGCTCTGTAAGAAAGGAGGAAGTGATGTCACCGCTGGAGGCTGAACTAGGCTGCAGGCCAAGGGAAAATGGATGCCTATTGAAACTAATGGGAGGCATCGGCAAGATGGCCGCCGACATGTGCTCGGAACGATCGTTTGCCACACACAAGATGGTGCCGTAAGGCGCGAAAATACACTACATAGCATGCTGTATGAGCGCCCACAGTGAAGCCAGACATGCTGCCCACACTTAAAATGGCGGACCGGCGGTTTTTAACCCCGCAGCGGTCGCCACATGTGTCTGCATCCCCAAGCACCCTAAAGTGACATTAGGAGAGGGACCCCCAAAACCCCACACAGAGCTGCTGTGAGAGAATAAAAACCCCCGCAGGGACAGGGACCAGGGAGCCCAAACGCACAGACACAGGGGACACCACAGACACACAGGACTGCCGACCCCAGACAGAGGCCCCACACAGAATGTACTTACCTGTACCTGATGGCGTGGGGTGCCTCATATCAAGCGGGAAACCGCCCACCCTCAGATGGCAGGGGAGTGCCGCCAGCCAAAACGCAGGACACTAGTAGTGCATGGACGAAACTATGCTGTGTCCAGTGAGGTAGCCACCTCACATGGCTGCATCCCTGATGGACAGGAATGGGTCGTTTATGAGGCCAGGGAGAACACATAGCCTGCGAAACGCTCGATGGCGGGCTGGGATTCCATCTGACCCTCTGTCCTGGAGAACCAGGACGGTCAGTCCGATTCCCGGCTCCGCAGACGCCGTCTTCATCCGAAGATCCACTAACTAGTGCTGATAAAATAAACAGCTAGCAAAGTAAAGAAAAAATGACATCTTTTGAAAATAAATCATAAGAGAAAAAGAGAAAGGCTGAGACTGTAGCCTCAGCACAGGGAAGCCTATCCACTCCTGAAGCTAGGCAGAAGACAAACTGAATTGGGATGGTTATGTAGATTTATTGTTCTTTTACAAGTCTTATGCCTAGAAACTCCTGTGGAGATGAAGTCAATATCCCATAAGTGAAGACTGTGTGAATGGGCGGCGACTGTCGGAGGACGTAAGAGAAATCTATATTTTTTTTCATCAATTTAGGCCAATATGTATTCTGCTAAATATTTTTGGTAAAAAAAAATCCCAATAAGTGGAAATTGATTGGTTTGCACAAAAGTTATCGTGTCTACAAACTAGGGGAAAGATTTATGTAATTTGTATTTATTTATTTATTTTTCACTAGTAATGGCGGCGATCAGCGATTTTTAGCGGGACTGCGACATTGTGGACACCTAACTGACACTTTTGAGGGAACCAGTGACATTACTACAGTAATCAGTGCTAACAATATGCACTGTTACTGTACTAATGACTCTGGCAGGGAAGGGGTTAACACCAGGGGCAATTAAAGAGTTCAATTTGTGCCTAGGGGATGCTTTCTAACTGTGTGGGGGATGTACTTACTGGATGAACACAATAGGAGGAACAGAGGATCCCTGTGTTCATCACTGACAGAACAGTGGTGTGCCGTGTTTACTTCGGCAGACCGCAGTACTGTCTCCATAAGGAGCAATCGCGGGTGCTCGGCCAATCGGCGTGTGCACCCGCGCCCCCACTAATTGCTACACGAAATGACGTACAAGTAACTACGGCGGCTGGTCGGCAAGTGGTTAAACATCAAAATTGTAAAGTTGATATATACCCAATCACTAAAGAGCATATCCTATTTTGTACATGCCAAGACATCTGCAATATCCAAAATGTGTGGCCATTTGTGGTAAAAATTTATTGCTTAATAGAATATGTAATTTACAGTTCAGAAGTCTCATAATTGCTCTCTTGTATTTTTATTAGGGAATCCCAAAAAATGTTATGAACCATTAAGTTTGCAAACTCTGAGGCAAATCCAATTGATCCCATTAAATCTTGTTATTTAGTTTGGTCATTTGTAGGGCCAAGGAGCATATTATTGCCAGACAAAGGTCAAGGGAAGCCCAGGCACTGCCATGGGAAGTATGTGAAAATGCTAAAAAATTAAAAATTGTCAGTGTTTCCTAACAATTCCACCACCAGATGACAACATAGCTGCTGTCAGTCCACCCTTTCATAAAAGTTATTCATACCTTCAAATGGCTGGCTCTTGTGACTTAGCTTACTAGGGGCAAAGGCTATGCACCACATTTTAAAATTGTTCCCTAATTCTGGTGGAGAACTCTTAAAACTGCCCAATTCCCACAATTTAAAAATCCCAGGGATTCGTCAGAAACCTGCGATAAGAAGCAATCTCATCTTCCTCCATAGCCGCAACATGCTTCGGGTAGGGACTTGAAGCAGCTGTGTCATTACTCATTGCACAGGCACATTCTACTGCTACTACCAAAAGGAATGTATGTGGACAGAAAGTGCCTGCAAAAATGCTGCAAGAGATCAGCAGTGCAAAAAAGGGATGAAGAAAGGTGAAAACAGTATTTTCTACAAGAATACATCCAAGACAATTGTTTGTTTGCCAGTTGTAATTTACGACTTTAAATTAGAAACATACATACATGCCCTCAAATAATTCCATAACCACTGGCTATTAAGATTTTACAGTGATCTACACTCTAGTGCTACAGAAAGCTTGTCAAGAACTCTTGGCATATCCCCTTTGAATAATGCATAGGCAGGACGTTTAACAGCTTGCTAAAATAGAAAATCAAAATGAGTTACTAGCAAGATTGGGGCCTTGGTTAGCCCTCACAGCCAACCTTAGCAATGGGCTGGAGGTGTGGTCATACTTTGGACACCTTTACTTTAATGGCTTTTTAGGGCCAGCAGTAAGTCTAAAAATGCATTATGGAGATAAAGTATTGTGATACATTTGGTGGGGGTGTTGTAACATGGAAAAGAAACTTACCATTCTTCTATAACTTGGATGCTCTCCATTTTCGTCGTGTGTGCCATTCTTCCTGAATTCTCCCCTCTATCTTCATTCCTAACAGTGAGGCTGCAATGTAGTACAACACTTTATTTTGTCTAGGGAAAGTTAAGCAATTTAAACAGTGTCATTAAATACATAATTAACGACAATATAAAGGATTTTGCTAGGTCAGCTTGTCAAGAAATATAGTTGTTCAGAAAGCATGGTAAATGGCACGAAGAGCCTTGAGACCAATTAAAAATGAAATTCTGAGATAATATGTCAGAGCTTTCTAAGACAAGCGGGAAGTGGGAGTTATCAGGCACCTATCTAAAACAAATCTAACTGCATTTAATTAAGTAAAGGGTATAAAATGGTTTAGTATGTCTTCACGACCCCGTATCTGGAATACAAGACAGATGACTGCAGCAATTTTATCAAAAAAATTCATATTTGAGAGAGTTCTAACTTAAAATATATTTTCACTTTTCCAGTCAAATTTGAGAAAACCCCAATTTATGTTTGTTATGTGTTCCTATTCACACAACATACGTTAAAAAATTCTTACCTTTCAGACACTTCTAAGGAGAGGGTTTTAAAGCTGAAGAATTTGTAGAAAGTTTCAATGTCATTGTTAATGAGGGACAGTCTCACCTATCCCTCAATAACATACAATACAGGAGGGTGGTCTCTAAATTTATAACCCTTTGTTAACCTAGTTTACAGATTATAAGAGCTGTGAAAACAGTACAGACAGGCTTAGCTATTTCAAATATTACTCCAAAGCCCCCTCCTAAACATTACAAAGCAGGAAGAGCATGTAAGGATTTTTAACCACTTAAGCCCCGGAGGATTTGGCTGCTAAACGACCAGGGGGTATTTTGCGATTCGGCACTGCGTGACTTTAACGGACAATTGCGTGGTCGTGCGACGCTGTACCTAAACAAATTTGACGTCCTTTTTTTCCCACAAACAGAGCTTTCTTTTGATGGTATTTGATCACCTGTGTGCTTTTTACTTTTTGCGCTATAAACAAAAAAAGAGAGTAAATTTTGCAAAAATAACAATATTTTTCACATTTTTGTATATGAAATTCCCCCAAAAAAATGTAAAAATCAAAATTTTTTAACATTTTCGGCCAATTTGTTTTATGCTACATATGTTTGGTAAAAAAAATTGCAAAAAGCGTATTTTTATTGGTTTGCGTAAAAGTTATCGCGTTTACTAACAAAGGGAAAGATTTTTGTCATTTTTGTTGTTTTTTTTTTAACGCGTAATGGCGGCGATCTGCGTTTTTTTTTGCGGTACTGCGACATTGGGGCGGACAGATCGGACCCTTGACTGACATTTTTGACACTTTTGTGGCTACCAGTGACATTTCTACAGTAATCAGTGCTATAAATATGCACTGTTACTGTAAAAATACACTGGTAGTGAAGGGGTTAACTTTATTTGAGAGGGAGGGGCTGTGTGTGTCCCTAGGGGCGTGCTTTCTACTGTGATTGGCTGTGACTTGAGGTGTAAAGACACTGTTCAACGGTTCTACATAGTAGAACTGTGTGATCAGTGTTTTTACACCGAGGAGAATGACAGGCAGCTTGTTTACACAAGCTGCCTGACTTTCTCCCTCTCCCCCGACGATCGCCGAGTGACTGGCGGACATCGGGTCCGCCGGTCACACGCGCGCGGGGGGTCCGTGACCGCGCGGGAGCGCGCCTCCGGCGGTGCGCGCTCGCTCCCCAGACCCTCCCAGGCTAGTGACGTTAATTAACATCACTTTGCCTGTGAGGGGCTGACCGCCGCAGTAAATTTACTTGCAGCGGTCGGCAAGCGGTTAAGCAAGTAAAAAGTACTTAAAAAGGTAACCATCTGTTTTTATTTATTTATTTTTTTAAGTTATGGTATGTTAAAAGATAAGTTTGGGTTTCAGCCCAATGCTGCATCTGTCCGAAGCTGTCTCTAAGACGGAGAACTGAGTGATCATACACCGTTCACTGGAGCTCTGGGCTGTTGAAGGGGAGGGAGCGGCTGGCTCAGGACAAGGCCTGGACTGATTCTGTGTCTGTGCTAAACCCCGCTGTCAAACTGCACTTATGTGATGCATAAGAGAAGTACAGTTAAAAAAGCTTTGACTATACTTCTTTAGCCACTTACCGCATACTAACGTAGATCTACATCGGTAAACTTTGCGGTAGTGTACCGGGATGATGCCTCTAGCTAGAGGCATCATCTCGGTACCGTGGTTTAGAGTCGACGGTTGGCTTTCCGTCGGTAACGACCGATGCGGCTCGGGACACCCCCCCCTCCCGCCGCCTTCCATGGCTTTTAACAGGGCTCCCGTCCCACCGGGAGCCCCAAGCACCCAGCCGGCACGTCCGCCGGCTGGATGGAGTCCCGATCAATGCTGGAAACGGCTTTGATCGGGTCTCCGATGACGTAACCCGGAGGCGGCGTCCGTGACGTCACTTCCGGGTTACTGTGCTGCAAAAGGCGGCAAATTTGAAAAGTGTAGTGGAGGGGTCTAGGGTCTTTTAGACCCTTGATCCCTCCATAAAGAGTACCTGTCACTGCATATTGGTGTCACAAGGGATGTTTACATTGCTTGTGACAGCAATAAAAGTGATCAGATTTTTTTTTTTTTTTAAACTGTAATAAAGTTAAAAAAAATAAATAAAATAAATGGGAAAAAAAAATGTAGCCGCCCCGTCACCGTTAGCTCGCGCACAAAAAAAACGTATACGGAAGTCGAGCCGCGAATGAAATCGCTGTTCAAACCACACATGTGAGGTATCGCCGCGATTGCCAGAGCGTGGGCAATAATTAAAAAAAAAGAGCTACACTCTTACTCTAAACTGGTAACCGTTAAATAAATTTAAAGCGTCGCCTATTGAGATCTCTATTGACCGTAGTTTGTCGCCATCCCACGGGGGGGGGGGGGGGGGCGCAATTTTAAACCGTAACATGTTGGGTATCTATTTACTTGGCGTCACATCATCTTTCACAATATACAAAAAAAATGGGCTAACTTTACTGTTTAGTATTTTTTAAATGCAGTGAGATGTGATTTTTCAAAAGTTTTTCAAAAAAATGGCGTTTTAAAGGCCGCTGCGCAAATACCGCGTGACAAAAAATATTGCAATGACCAACATTTTATTCTCCAGAGTCTTTGCTAAAAAAATATATATAATGTTTGGGGGTTCTAAGTAGTTTTCTAGGAAAAAATATTGGTTTTAACTTGTGAACAAAAAGTGTCCGAAATAGGGCTGGGGCTTAAGTGGTTAGGGGAACCTCAAATAAAGTAGTTGGTATCCCAATTTGGCTGCAAAAGTGGAAATATATTTTAAAGGTGAACTCCAGGAAAACAGCTAAATACACAGCTGAACTACATTTATGGAAGCTATTGTATCTGCCAAAGGATTTATGTTTCTGTCCATCCATTTAGGAGGTTTATACACCCTTGCCAAACAGCAGAACAAGGTTGGTGACCTGACTTTTCTCTATGGCTGTTAAACAGCACAGCTAAGTTAGGTTGACCTGTGATTGAGCAATGAAGGGAAAGGCATGGACTAAGTACTCATCACTCTCCTCTCTATCCTCTTGGCAGTATGTTTCTTGTCATGTGCATGCAGCATACCTGACTGGCTACTTGTGCTGCCCTTGCCACTTTGTAACGCTACATTACAAGCTAAGTAAAACTAAATCTATCTTCAATACCTAAACTGCTCATACATGGTTAGATTATCAATCCAAGGTTCAAACAAAATTTAAAAAAATAATTAGTCAGAGCATTGGATGATACCATCATTGAGACAACTAATTTCGCTTGTAGACCCTAAAACAAATCATCCAGACCTGCACATGAAATTCTAATAGCGAATGGCCAGCTTAGGAAAATAAATCATGTTTACTTATGGTATAACTAAGGGTAGTTGTATTTTGTCCTGATTACTGTTATCACCAATAGTCAATGTAAAAGGAAGTCCCAAATGTTAAGGTGTCACAAGAAGAGGTGTACATAGTGGAAAAGGGATGGCACAAAAAAATTAATGTCATATCAAATCATGCCGGGCCAATGGCAATCTATAGAAGTCCTAAAAAAGTCCAACTAAAGAGTGTTGAAACACTTAAATCGGTATTAAATCCGAAACAAAAAAAATATTATATTGCAGCTTACCAATCATTAGATGTGGCTGCATTTGTTTTCTTTTCTTTGGCTTTTTCCCCTCTATTTTCACCTGGTCAGTAACACACCTCCTTTATTAGTCAGATTCACACTTTAGATTGGGTTCACATTATTGCAAATTGGATGCAGGTTTCCCCGCATCCAATTCGCATGTCAGGAGATTGTGACCGACTCATATATCTCATACATAGTTACATAGTAGGTGAGGTTGAATAAAGACAACAGTCCATCCAGTTCAACCTGTGTAGGTGTGCGTGGCTGTAATCATCTCACATAGCCCTTAATGTCCTGATCCTTGAGATGTAAGTCTAAGAGTCTCCATGTCGGCTTTGAAGCGAATTGCACAGGAGTCCTGTGTGTCTTCTGTTCCATTTCAGGTCTGAATTCAGCCAAAAATTGGGACTGAAATCGGACCTGAAACAGTGAACAGGGATGCACCAGACCCCTGCCGTGAGCCGCTCCATGCGGCAGTGGGAACCCAGACTTAAAATCAGTTACAGCAGTTTGTTTTACCTTTGGGATAAAGGCAGACTTGTATAAAGTACTCGAAATTTCTACTTGAGTAAAAGTACAAGTGCTCGATCAAAAAATTACTTGAGTAGAAGTGGAAGTGCTCGCAGAAAAAGTTACTTAAGTAGAAGTACTAAAGTATTCAACATTTTTTTTACTTAAGTATTGCAAGTAGTTTTTTCAAAAAATTTGCTACTTAAGTACTAAAAGTAAAAAGTACCAGTAGTTTTGAAAAAAAAATTCTACTCAAGTACTGAAAGTAGAAGTACAAGTACTGTGTTATGTAGTTATTAAAGAAATAAGTCAAAAGTTTGAACATCATATTGTTTTTATTATTTCAAATGATTTATTCAAATGATTAACCTGTGTTTGTTAGTAGTTTCTTGATGCACTTTAAGCGCTGTAGCACCATTTATTTGTTTGTTTCATATTTTCTTTTTATTGGAAAGATTTGGTATAGCAGCTTTTATTATACACAGCCTTTATTTTCGTATGCGCTGATTTATAAATGACATTATACACATTTTTTTGAGCTTTATGCAACCTGCCATCTACTGTTCTGGCAGTGGTAATTTTTTTAAAAGTAACTAGTAACTATGCAGCACAAAAAAAAAATACTTGAGTAGAAGTATCGAAATCATCGAAAAAATGTAGTGAAGTAAAAGTAGAAGTAGGAGAAAAAAATTCTACTCTAGGAAAGTACAGATACCGCATTTCGGTACTTAAGTACAGTACTTAAGTAGTTCTACTTCGTTACTATACATCTCTGGATAAAGGTTTTGCATTAATAAATACATGCTAATCATTTTAATCATCCCTGCCAATGTTAAGTGGTTTTTCTCATCCATGTAAGGTGATACATTCTGCTGGAGAGTTTGGGCTTTTGAAAAACAGACTTGATGGCCTGATTACCAGATGAAATTAGAAGAAAGAAAGCCTAAAAAAAGGAAACTATTACAGCCATAAGAATTAGTAACCTGCAATATAATAAATTATTGATTTTGAGTTTAAAGTGGTTGTAAAGGCAGGTGGTATTTAATATTAGTGCATTCTATGCATTAAGATGAAAACCTTCTGTGTGCTGCAGCCCCCTCAGCCCCCCTAATACTTACCTGAGTCCCATCTAGATCCAGCGATGTGCACAAGATACTCGGCTGTCCGGGACTCCTCTTCCCATTGGCTTAGACAGCAGCGTGGCGCCACTGGCTCCAGCTATTGTCAATCAAAGTCAGTGAGCCAATGAGGAGAGAGAGGGGGGCGCGCAGGGCCATTGCTCCCTGTCTAAATGGATGCAGGGAGCTATGGCTCGGGTGCCCCCCATAGAAAGCTGTTTATATGGGGACACTCAAAAGGAGGGAGGGGCCAGGAGTGCCGAAAAAGGACCCGAGAAGAGGATGATCTAGGCTGTCCTGTGAAAAACCACTGCACAGAGCGGGTAAGGATAACATGTTTGTTGATTTTAACATTAAAAAAAGAAGGAGACTTTAGTATCACTTTAATGCTGCTTTAGGAGCTGCTGCTCCTCTCACATAAAGGAACTTAGGAGATCCTGTGCAATTCCAACAAAAAAGAGAGACAGGGTACCGCCTTCTAAGTGTAGTTATTAATAGGTATTAATAACTAATTAAAAATACAAGTAATTACACACTCACAGTGCAATATGTTATACTGGGGTGTAGCAAGATATAGGTCCAATCTATCCACTGTGACATGGATCACCTGCTGTGGAAGGAGAGAGGGATGACTAGCTGCAGAGTTCAGCAGGAATGTGGCTTGGCCAATTAGAATGGAGCATGGACGTGGCGGAGTGATTGAGATACAGTGTACTGCGTTTCTTTCATCTGTGGACAGCATTCCTGGTGCAGGGAAGCGTTTGGGTCCCTGTGGTAACATGTGATGTCAAGCGTGTTGTATGTGGGGGGTGTGGCTATGCATTTCTAGGCAGTCCCACCCCTTTATCAAGCCTAATGTCAGCCTCAAGGAAGAGATTTTTATTAACTGCCACTGCCATGGTAACAACAGAAGCTATGGCGCTAAATCGTGATGCATGCTCAAATAGGAATAGAATTACTTGCTTGAGTAAAATTAAGTTAAACAATCCATGATAAAATATAAAAAAAGAATGCAAATCCAATGCCTTTAGTTTTCTTTAAATGGTTATAGCTAGCACATGATTGGTATTCAAAGTCAACAGAGCTTCATCTTATTCCCACAACTACAACCACATGAAGCACATTGGTTCACTTTGTTCAGCTTCCTGTTTCCTGGGTTGGACCTACCATCTTTTGGGCACCAAGGGAAAAAGAAATGCTATGTAGTGGCTCCCTATGTGCTGTCCGTATCTCTGCACCTGCTTGAATATTCACATTTGCCATGTCCTTTCTGAAATTCTGGCAGCAGCTCTTGATATTCCAGTTCACTTACCAACAAACAGCAGTGGCTCCCCAGGCAGCTTCCTATACAGTCACATGGGCTGTCAGGAGGTCATGTGCCTGTATAAGGTTTTATAGTGACACCCGATGTAAGAAGCCCTTCAAAGGCTCTTAGTCCCACCCTGTTAATGATGAAGAAGACAAAATGAAACCTAATGGCACTTTAACACCTATACAGTCGGTTGCGACATGCAGAGGCGTAACTAGAACCTTCAGGGCCCCGATGCAAGAAACCAGGAAGGGCCCCCCTGGCCGGGGCCCTTCCTTTCAAGCCTGGGGCTCTTCCCACTGATCCTGGGGCCCTTTACTCTCGTTGTGGGGCCCTTTATTACGGTCCCGCAGCGGGACCCATTCACAAGTTCAGCAGTGGGCCCCCTTCCTGCCATCTTGGGGCCTCCCCACGGTGGTGGAATGCCAGGGCCCAGTCGCAAGTGTGACCTTTGTGATCCTGGAAGTTCACCCACTGGTGTCAGTTTTTATTTCTTGGTATTTTAGTTGTATTATTTTCTATCATTTTATTCTATTTTTTTACAATGTCACTGACTATGACTCTGTCCGTTCAGATAAGAAAGGAGCTGGTAAATTACATATTTATCGACCCCTTCCTGGTTCTCTATTGTGACACATCCCCTGCAGCAGCTGGAAGGAGAGGGGAGGGAGCACAGTAGGGGGGGGGGACCAGGGAGCACACAGGGGCCCAGAGACAGCAGAACACAAGTGAACTGGATAGGAGGAGTGGTGGGGGCAGCATACAGAGGAACCAATCTCCTCCATTTTCCTCCTGCAGCTACAGGAGGAAAAAGGAGGACAATGATTTCTCTACATGCTGTCCCCGCCGCCCCTCTTATCCAGGTGTACAGGGGAGCTGCACAGGCCCCCTGGAGCATGGGACCCGGTTGCAATTGCAACCCCTGTAGTTACGCCCCTGGTGACATGTGTTAATGCACACTGTGTTTGCAGCTCATTCATTATGAATGGAATGTCAAGGCATCTACAAAGACCAATATACAGATATACAACTTTTTTGCCCACGCGTTGCAGCACAATGCATGCTATCAGAGTTGTGGTGCATGCTGTAGCATCTACTGTATAGTGTGTTGGGGTGCCATTGTGGCATCTGCTGTACAGTGTTTTGGGGTGCCATTGAGAATAAATGGAACTGCACAACTGCACTGATGAACATTAATATCCATGCTTTGTGCAACCATCTGGTTATGATGGGTTGAACTAAAAAAAATAAAAAAATAATAGAATTCTTCATCCACACAAATGAGTGGATGGTGGAAGGTGGAATAGTTTCTTACCCTGCCAGGACACTGTATTCTGACAGCTGCACTCTCTGCTGTCAAAATACATTGATCAGCTGCTGCAGCTTATCGGCTGCTGATGCTGTTCCAGAAATAAATTTCCAAGATGTCCATTCAAAAGAAGTTGATCAAAAGATCGGTTTGTGTTGAGTGGGGATAACCACAAACTGCTCAAAGTTGGCTGGTCCCTGCTGAACCAGACACATTTTGATTAGTGTATGGCCAGATTAACACTAAAAAGTTATATTATAATTACAAACCCAATTCCAAAAAAGTTGGGATACTGTACAACTTGTGAGTAAAAAAGGAATGGACTAATTTACAAATCTCATAAACTTATATTTTATTCACAATATAATACAGATAACATATCAAATGACGAAAGTAAGACATTTTTAAATGTCATGTCAAATATTGGTTCATTTTGGATTTCGTGAGAGCTACACATTCCAAAAAAGTTGGGACAGGTAGCAATAGGAGGCCGGAAAAGTTAAATGTACATATAAGGAACAGCTGGAGGACCAATTTGCAACTTATTCGGTCAATTGGCAACACGATTGGGTATAAAAAGAGCCTCTAAAAGTGGCAGTGTCCCTAAGAAGTCAAGATAGGCAGAGGATCACCAATTCCCCCAATGCTGCGGCGAAAAATAGTGAAGCAATATCAGAAAGGAGTTTCTCAGAGAAAAATTGCAAAGAGTTTGAAGTTATCATCATCTACAGTGCATAATATCATCCAAAGATTCAGAGAATCTGGAACAATTTCTGTGCGTAAGGGTCAAGGCCAGAAAACCATACTGGATGCCCGTGATCTTCGGGCCCTTAGACGGCACTGCATCACATACAGGAATGCTACTGTAAAGGAAATCACAACATGGGCTCAGGAATACTTCCAGAAAACATTGCCGGTGAACACAATCCACTGTGCCATTCGCCGTTGCCAGCTAAAACTCTATAGGCCAAAAAAGAAGCCAAATCTAAACATGATCCAGAAGCGCAGGCGTTTTTTCTGGGACAAGGTTCATTTAAAATGGACTGTGGCAAAGTGGAAAACTGTTCTGTGGTCAGACTAATCAAAATTTGAAGTTCTTTTTGGAAAACTGGGACGCCATGTCATCCGGACTAAAGAGGACAAGGACAACCCAAGTTGTTCTCAACGCTCAGTTCAGAAGCCTGCATCTCTGGTGGTATGGGGTGGCATGAGTGTATGTGGCATGGACAGCTTACACATCTGGAAAAGCACCATCAATTCTGAAAGGTATATCCAAGTTCTAGAACAACATATGCTCCTATCCAGGCGTCGTTTCTTTCAGGGAAGACCTTGCATTTTCCAACATGACAATGCCAGACCACATACTGCATCAATTACAACATCATGGCTGCGTAGAAGAGGGATCAGGGTACTGAAATGGCAAGCCTGCAGTCCAGATCTTTCACCCATAGAAAACATTTGGCGCATCATAAAGAGGAAGATGCAACAAAGAAGACCTAAGAGAGTTGAGCAACTAAAAACCTGTATTAGACAAGAATGGGACAACATTCCTATTCCTAAACTTGGGCAACTTGTCTTCTCAGTCCCCAGACGTTTGCAGACTGTTATAATAAAATGAAGAGGGGATGCCACACAGTGATAAACATGGCCTTGTCCCAACTTTTTTGAGATGTGTTGATTCCATAAAATGTAAAATCAATTTATTTTTCCCTTAAAATGATAGATTTTCTCAGTTTAAACAATTGATATGTTATCTATGTTGTATTCTGAATAAAATATTGAAATTTGAAACTTCCACATCATTGCATTCTGTTTTTATTCACAATTTGTACAGTGTCCCAACTTTTTTGGAATCGGGTTTGTATTATTATTATACAAGATTTATTTAGCGCCAACAGTTTGCGCAGCGCTTTACAATATGAGGGAAGACATTACAGTTACAATACAAATCAATACAAGAGGAATTAGAGTTAGAGCTTATATTTGATGTAAAGACATCAGGTGATCCTGAGCATTCTAATTTCTAAAACAAAAATAGTGTCTCAGCAAGGGATTTTTCTTCCATCAGAAGTAACTTAAACAGAAACTCCACTTTCGTGGGGAAAAAAAATAGCAAATAAAGAAAAAATAATATAGGGTATACAATTGCAATACAAGTCATATTGTAATTGAATGTTATTAAAAATGACCTTTCCTCTTCAATCTGCAGTCGCTGTAATTTTCTGAAAATGCAATGCAATATAGCTACTTGGAGCTGTTCTGTACACAGAATGTGTACTGACCACACCCCCAGAAACATCATTTCCTGCTTGTGTGTTTGGCTCACCAATTTTCCAGAAGTCTGCCTAAGATACAAGTCAGATTTCAGGCATCACCTGTAACAAAAACGATACTCCCAATAGGAACACATCTAAAGGGAAGCAGGCCCAGCAGATTTCCTCATTAGTGCTTTGCAGGTGCACAGCTGATTGATAATTATGGAACCACTCCCATTAGACTCACTCAGCACAGAGGAACAACGTTTTCTTCAGAATAACAAAAGCTAGGAATCTGCAACAAAGGTTGTTATAATCCTTGCAAAGTACATAGATCACCCAGAGGGGAATGTTTTTTTTTAACAAAAGTTGAGTTACACTTTAAAGCGGTTGCCGCTGAACATTTTTTTTTGTACTCTGCAAGATAAAGTCATAATGTGCTAGTATGCATTGCATGCAAGCACATTATGTTAAACTTACCTGCCGCTTCCATCTTCACCAGTTTTGCTTCCAGGTTCGCTCTGTGACTGGCCAAAACTGCGATGATGTCACACCCGCGCATGCGTGCAGGAGACGCTGTTTATGGCACAGGGCTCTAAAGGAACGGCACAGGTGGACGCTCTTTCGGAGCGCATGCGCCAGTGATGTCACTGGCTGCATGTACAGTAAATATCTGCTAAACGGTGCACGTTTAGGAGATGTTTACACTACCTATAGGTAAGCCTAATTACAGGCTTACCTATAGGTAAAAGTCAGCCTCCCACTTTAAGATTAGGTCTATAATGTGTAAAGCATGGGTGTCCAACCTTTTGGCTATTCTGGGCCACATTGAGTGTAGAGAATCTTTCTCGGGCCGCATATAAAATATATACTATAGTTAAGGTATATAAGTAATAAAACGCCATCGCACCTTTCTCACGCCCCCCACCCCCCTCCTGTACTAATTTAACACAACTAGAGGATGATCAAATGAAATGCAATCAGTATACAGAGGTTTACTTCTTCTGAGAGATATTAGAGGAACACTCTAACCACCATGACCACTTCAGTGATTTGAAGTGGTAAAGGTGGGAGGAGTCAGAAACACTGCACATGCTGGGATATTTACAGTTATGTGCTGGGGGGCTAGTTGCACCCCTAGCACATGTGATCTAGGCAGCCAGAAAATGTCATGTCCTCATTCATACATGTATGAACAAGGACATGACATATTAGGACAAAACACAACTAGTTATTAAAAAACATATTGCAACAATTTAAACACGCTAATGCACATACCTTTGCTACTTAATTTGCAGACTGCTGGCGGGTACTGCTGGTGCGGTTACTGCTGGCGGGTAATGCTGGTGGGTACTGCTGGTGGGTACTGCTGGCAGGTAATGCTGGCGGGTACTGCTGGTGGATAATGCTGGTAGGTAATGCTGGCGGGTACTGCTGGTCATGCGGGTACTGCTGGAGGAAGCGGGCGGATTTCCACACTAGATCCCCGACAATCGGGGAAGAGCAGCGGTGATCACCGCCGCTCCTCCCCTGGCCCGACTCCCGCTGTAACTGAATACAGCGGGAGCGAGCCTCCGGTGGCGCGCGTGTGCTGCCGAGAGAGGGGAATGTCTGGTGACGTAGGTCTACGTCGCCAGACGATAACTAATCACTTTGCTGCAGTACAGTCAACGTGACTGGTCGGCAAGTGGTTAAAGTAACCCCAATCAATAATATTTTATATAAGCTTGAAGATATTCATGTGACTGGAAAAGCCATTTTAATTATATATATTTTTTTTTTACTTTTCGGTGATCCTGCAATGAAGGTCCTTGTTTAGACACCAATCTTAAAGATGACAATATTCTGTCTCCCAATTGTATTCCTGTGTTGTACCCTGTCACATGCCTTTCCAATATAGGCTACAAGTGGCTGTCTCAAAACACATTAGGCGTGATCCACATTTGCCTAATAGGCTAAAAAGGATAAAATATATTAAAACAAACATTTTATTTGAAAAATGTCAATGCTTTATGATTCATAAAGCTTTACCAAACTAAACAACTCTAGTTAGGGGTTGCAGTCTAGTAAAGCGTGTGCACAAACAGGATGGTATATGACATGAAAAATGATCAGCATTAAATCATAGAGAACTTTGTTAAACTCGATAACAAACACAGACAGCACTTTTGATGGAACAAAAACTATTTAAACACAGTGATAAATAATAGATGTTGCACACATATCTGTGTATGAGTGTTCTAACGCCGCTACTGTCCAAAACAGCTTTGCCCCATAATAAATTGTACCCCTCCTAATTGTGCCTAGTTATGTTAACATGGACATATTTTAGATCATGTAGAGTATACTCTGTTAGCCAATAGTGGGCTACAGTTTAGCAGTGATAAGCCAAAATGCAGCAGTTGGGGATTGGAGTGTAGAAAAGGTAACTATAGTCTTATCCACCTCAATACGGGCCACTTTCACCCCCTTCCTTCCCAGACTAATTTTCAGCTTTCAGTGCTCTCACATTTTGAATGACAATTACTCAGTTATGCTACACTGTACCCAAATTACATTTTTATTATTTTGTTCACACAAATAGAGCTTTCTTTTGGTAGTATTTATTCACCACTGGGTTTTTTATTTTTTGCGATATAAGAGAAAAAAGAGCGAAGATTTAAAAAAAAAAAAAAAAACAATATTTTCTACTTTCTGTTTCAAAAGAAATCCAATAAAATTGAATTTCGTCATACATTTAGGCCAGAGTGTATTCTGCTACATCTTCGGTAAAAAAATCCTTATAAGTGTATGATAATAGGTTTGTGTAAAAGTTATAGAGTCTACAAGCTAGGCTACGCATCATTGAAAATTGATCAGTCCTGATGTACTGACTACCTATCTCAATTCTTGAGGTCCTAAAATATCAGGACAGTACAAATACCTCTTTTTGTAAAGAGGACAGTCCAAGGTATTTAGTAAGAAGCATAGAGAGTTTTTTTAAGTATTTTTTTGCCCACAATAGTTTGGGTAATGAAGATTTTTTTTTTTTGTCCACAAAATTGTCATACTAACAAGTCATTTCTTACACATGGCACAGATAAACTTGCAATTACACCCCAAAATATAATTTGCTACTCTTCCTGTCAGGGGTTCTAAAGGCATAAATTACACATTTAATTTCCTGAGTACCTATCACATTTTTGAAGGCCCTGTGACAGATGTTTATCATTGAGATGTGGCACATGTTCACTGGGATAGATGTGGCAGATCACGGACGGATGTGGTAGATGTTGACTTGGACAGATGTGGCAGATCAGGGACAGATGTGGCAGATCACGGACAGATGTGGCAGATCACGGACAGATGGAGCAGATCATGGACAGATGTGGCAGATCATAGACAGATGTGGCAGATGATCCTAGACAGGTGTGACAGATGATTACAGACAGGTGTGACAGATGTGTAAGCTTATCATGGACAGATGTGGCAGATGATTACAGACAGGTGTGGCAGATGATCACTGGCAGATGATGTGCACCTGATGTGCGCCAGATGATCACGGACAGATGTGGAATATTATCACGGACAGATGTGGCAGAATATCATGGACAGATGCAGCGGCAGACGATCACGGACAGATGCGGCAGATGATCACGGACAGATGCGGCAGATGTTCACTGTAACAGAATATTTTACTGGGACAGATGTGTGACAGGTGTATTCACTGTTTTGGGGACACTAGCTGGGTGATCAGTGAGTAAAAAGCAGTAAAACAGCTCAATACTCACTGATCACCAGCTATCAGCACAGATCTGCTCTCCTTCTCCTCACTGTGTGAGGAGAAGCAGAGCTGATCACCATTACAATGGCTGTATTGACATTACATGATGGTTGTGATTGGACACAGCCATCATGTGATTAGGAGGGCGAATCGCAGAGCCTTCCTGCAAAGCAGTTTTGTGCTGTGTCCCGGGGACACAGGCACACCGAGATTGCACAGCCGGGCAATCTCCCTTTCTCTGAAGAACGTTCAGGAACATCCACTCAGAAGGAGCAAGCTCCCACCCGGCCGTTTCTATGCATTGGCCTGGTGGGCGAAGGTTAAAGAGTCTGCAATAATGCAACTGTTTACATTGTCTAGAGCCATGGTTACCAACCCTTTTGGGTTTTAAGTGTGGCCCTCAGACCTCAGCAATAAGTAGTGGGATCACTGATTTGTAAAGGGGTCTTTAATGCAGAATCTTTGGAGTGATAAGTTTAACCACTTAAGGACTGGAAGGTTTTACCCCCTAATGACCAGGCCATTTTTTGCAATACGGCACTGCGTTAATTTAACTGACAATTGCGCGGTGGTGCAACTCTGTACCCAAATAAAATTGATATCCTTTTTTTCTCTGCGATTTTTTTTTTTTTACCTTTTTCTATAAAACATTCCCACTAAAAAAAATAAACAAATAAAAAATCTATTTTTTTCATTATTTTAGGCCAATATGTATTTTGCTACATATTTTCGGTAACAAAAAAATCCCAATAAGTGTATATTGATTGGTTTGCACAAAAGGTATCGTGTCTACGAACTAGGGGAAAGATGTATGTAATTTTTATTTTATTTTTATTCTTTTTATTAGTAATGGCCGCAATCAGCGGTTTTTAGCGGGACTGCGACATTGCGGCGGACAGATCAAACACCTAACTGACATTTTTGACACTTTTGGGAGGACCAATGACTTTCTTACAGTGCTAAAAATTTGCACTGTTACTGTACTAATTACACTAGCAAGAAAGGTGTTAACACCGATTAAAGGGTTAAATGTGTGCCTAACTGTGTGGGGGATGGATGAACACAGAACCCCGTGTTCTTAAATAGGAGGAACACAGGATCCCTGTGTTCATCATTGACAGAAAAGCGGTCTGCCGTGTTTACATCGGCAGACTGTCCTTCTGTCTCAATGGGGAGCGATCGCGGGTGCCTGGCGGACATCGGGACAGCTGAACCCGCTGATTGGCTCCCCCTTTCGGAACGCGCCCACACTAACTGCTACACGAAGCAACATACATGTATGCCGTTTCACGTGACAGAGCCGACATGCCACAGTAAAACTATGACGGCTGGTCGGCAAGTGGTTAAGTGATACCCCTTATTAGCTGCTTTAAAGCATTATTAAACCCAAAACCAAAAATGTAATACTTTGCAGCTTACCAATCATTAGCTGTGAGGGCTGCTTTTTTTCTTTTTTAGGCTTTTTTTTCCTCCGTTTTCACCTGGTGATCTGACCAGTAACACACCTCTTATATCAGAGTGCCTCCACTCTGGATGAAGGAGCACAGGGGCACATTTCAACATAAGTATGGGAGTGAGGGGAGTGTTAGATACTGCCAGATATAAAAACACTCATAAACTGAAGCCAAACTCCAGCGCACACTTTACAAGCAGTTACAGCAACATTGTTATTTTCTTTTCAGATAAAGATTTGACAAAAATAAATAAAAACTGATAATTGTCAGCATCCCCCCACCCCCCCCCCCCCCGTCAGTTGTAAAAATAATTTTGTATTCCTCAAAGTGCTACATTTGCAAGAGAGCTTGTTTTTTTGAAAAAACAACAGACTTACTGGCCAGATCACCAAGTAAAAACAAGGGAAAGAAAACCTCTAGGAGAAAACTAAAGCAACCACCACATCTAAGAATTAGTAAGCAATAAACTGCAAAACATGTTTTCTTTTGGGTTTAATACTGCTTTAGGTTATTAAAGATGCAAGCTTTCAGGATTCATTAGATCCCTTCTTCAGGCTTTATAGAAAATTTAGACAAAGGCATCTAAGGAATCCCGAAAGCTTACATCTTTAAAAACTTAAGTAAACCAGTGTATGGTATCCCTTATACTCCAAACCTTCTGCATAAATTGATGGCTAACACAGTACAATACTTTACTAGGGCTAAAGAGGCCTTTAATAATGGTAATATCTAGAAGTTTCATGAAACATGTCCCTCGATTCTGACAGTTTCCTACAGCATGTATTGATTATCCAACCACTCCAGTAGATCAGTCTATGACCATTTTTTCAACCAATTCTTCAAACAAAAAAAGTCTTTTGTATAGTAGCAATACATATAATAATTGTTATATTCTGCCCTTTAGGGATATCAGTAGCTACATATGAGACCCACTAAACCTTGTTCATTGCCAACCACTGGCCTAGAGCAAGCAACGTACAGGTCAACTTTTAGCTGAACCTTGTTTGAATAATTTCTATAATCTTTTTATGCTTACTGCCATGAAAACAAATAAAAGAGAGTCCAGTTCTTCTATCCCTAATATGACAATTTATTTTTTTCTTTCCTTATGGACAGCTCCAGGCCCCTTCAGAAAAAATGAAAAGACAGCAGCTACAAATACTGTCTTCACCAGAACCGTTTTTTAATAGCCTTGCGTCTGTGCTTTGTGAATGGCCTGTCGGCAGGGGGGAAGGAGGAGGGGGCCGAACTTCCGGCTGAGTTTGCTGCGTCAAGATCAGCTGTAAGTGGGACCTGAGAAAATATGGTACCCACTCCCCCCAAAAGGTGCCAAATGTGGCAGCAGGGGAGGGCAGGAAGCAAACAAACAGAGCTTCCCCTTTTGGGTGGAGCCCTGCTTTAAATGGTACTTTAATTATATGTGGAACCTAGTAGATTAAGCCACTCCTAGCTTCTTACATGTTTTTGACACTTCAAAAGCAACATATATTTTGCCAAATTACTGACTCTGTTCCTGTCCATCTTTGAGTTAGATGTTTTGGTTTTGGCTGATATGCAATCCCATATATTCCCACATGTGGTTGCAAATGGGGTTCACTCAGAACAGAAAGCATCACTAGTGGTGTACCACAAGGCTCTGTACTGAGTCTTGCTCTATTTAAAGCGGAGTTCCAGCCATTTACTCACCTGTCCAACGGTCCAGCGATGCGGCCGCCGGAAGCCTCGATCCTCTCCCTCGGCGCCGGCATCACTGCTGTGGGCACCCGGCTGTTACAGTTTGCGGCTTCACAGCCGGGTACCCACTGCGCATGCGCGAGTCGCGCTGCGCGGCGTGATTGGCCGGCAATCTTCTGGCACCTCTGACGTGTCCCAGAAGATTGCAGGGAGGGAGGGGGAGAGGAGAACTTCCGCTCAGGGCGCCGCGGCGCTCCGAGCGGAAGTGGGAGCGGGTACCTGTCAAAACTAGGTACCCACTCCCCCCCCCCCCCAAAAAATGACATGCCAAATGTGGCATGTCGGGGGGTCAGGACTCCCTAAAGTGGAAGTTCCACTTTTGGGTGGAACTCCGCTTTAATCTATGTAAGTGATATAACTAAAGGTTTGTTGGGCAACGTATGTCTTGCTGATGACACAAAGGTGTGTACTAGGGTTGATATTCATGGAGGTGTCAGTAACAGGTCAAAGCAGTGGAGACTGCAGTTCAATGTTTCTAAATGTAAAATAATGCACCAAGGGAAAAATAATCCCCTGAGAGAGTACAACACTGGGGATACAGTCTTAGCCAGCACTACAGAAGAAAAAGATTTGGGGGTACTTATTTCAGATAATTACAAAATGAGCAAACAGTGTGACCAGGTAATGGGAAAAGCAAATAGAATTCTAGGATACATCACAAGAGGGATCACCAGTCAGAGAAAGGATGATTCCCCTATATAGATCTATATTCAGGGGGCTTTGATAGGGACTTATAAGGGACTTATAAGGGACTCATAGTTAGTTTATGGTCCATAGCACACAGCCGTGTCCACATTAATTATCCTATTAATATTCTATATTTTTCATATTCCTCTTTTTTTTTGGTCTCTATGTATAAACTCTAATAACATTTTTTATACTGTAATTTTTTTTGCAAATGTAATATCTACATGTGAGGCTACATTGCTTACTAGTCCACCATTGCATCTCATCCAGCTCATTACAATGTGTCCTTTTGGTGAGAGATGACCATCCTTCCTTTCCCCTTTCAGTCCTATGTTGGATGAGATAACTAATTTATATATCACAAATAAGCTGTCCTTTTTTCATTCTTTCATCACCATTTAGATTTATGCATACTTACCTTTTACTTTTATAACCCTAGTGTTATCCTATCAATTTAAATGAGCATTCCATATGTTGCCCATATAGTCCAAATGACATCTTCCCATGACGCTGTCTCCTCCCTGCATCTCAAACCTCTCCATCAGTCTGATGCTTGGTTCCCCTTGACGTGTCGGTGGTCCCGCGATGTCTGACGTCACCACGTAACACATGCGTGGTGCCGCCAGATGCCACGGGATCAGGGGATTGCCACGGGCAACCCAGAACTGATGGGATGATCTTCAGCTGACAACTAAATTCCCTCGGATCTTTACTCGGCTACATAATTGGTCGATTATTAATTTCAGGTGAGACCGCTATATATATATCTATATAAATTGAGCCACCTCTAACCCTTCCCACTAGCTGACCACTGTGTGTATGACCATCAAGGAGTCATCATCCTTTTCTTAATCTCCCTTCCGAGGTAAGTTGTAGCTGGACTGTGATACTTTATGGCCCAAATATATGGGGGGATACATATTTTCCCACATTCCATACTCTTTCCTCTTCTTTTTCCCTGAGTTCATTTTGGCTTCCTTTTTCCTTAGGACGATCCTGGTGAACAACCTGGGGGCGGCCCTTAGCAACGTTCACACAGTAGCTCCTTTTTGCGGCACTTATTTGCTCATTATACAATCTGAATTCAACAATTTTTGATATGTGCTGTAGTATGGCTAATTAAATGATTGCCAATCATCTCCTGGCCTTCCTTTCTGACCATCCAAACATTTTTGGTATTATTTGACTGCTTGATTCCCCCAGAATGGTCTCTCTTCCATACATTACAGTCGATCTACACTCTCATTGACACATTCCAGCATTGTAAGTATGGTTGATCTATTTGCATGACTCACATGTAGATAGGATGTGTTTTGTAATATACTCTATATATGTAACTTATATGAGACTAATACTTTTGTATTATACTTATAGAAGAAATAATTCCGTGCTCTCCTTTCCCATGATGAAGAAATCATCCAAGATTTTGAAACATGTTGGGATGTCTTATTGAATGAATACCAGTATGCTCGTATACCTACGAGAACCATAATTTATTTGCTCTAGACTGTTAGTACTACAATATCTACTGGTATTGTGTCATTTTTTTTATAATGTCCGGATTGATTGTTTTCACTCACTCTTTTAATATTTTGTTTTAAAAATAAAATTTTAATATTTTACTCTTTTTCACTTTTGTTACTTTGTTACTCTTTCCTTGTGTATGCCTCGCTCAAACCCCAGTGGGACTTTTTGTGTTTTTGTTTGTATATATTGTTTTTTGGGGGGACGGCTTAACACTATTCTAGCCTCTTTTCTCCACCTTCATCTCTGTATCCTATATAGATCTTTAGTGAGACCCCATTTAAAATACTGTGTCCAGTTCTGATGACCTCACTTACAGAAAGATATTGATAAAATAGAACGACCCCAGAAACGGGTAACAAAAATGGTGAAAGGTTTGAGGGCTAAAACATATCGAGAGCGACTTTAGGAAATTAATATGTACAGTCTAGGGGAAAGAAAGGAAAGGAAAGACATGATTGTACACTTTAAAGCAGAAGTAAACCCATAGATTTAACAGTTTAAAAAACAGTTACATTTCCAACACATGCCAGGATTGTAACTGTCGCATTTGTTTTTTCCCCTTAATCAAACTGTCAAACCATCCAATGGCTAGTGTCATAACTGATCACATATGCAGCATCATGGCAGTTGAAGATTGAACAGAGGTCAAGATGGCAGTTTCCTTGGCTGAAAACGGCTTCAATACATCAAGGGAGTGAATAAGGATCAGCAGGGCAGTTTTTTCAATATGAAACCATAATCAAGAGCACATGGACATGACCTCAAACTAACTGGAGGAAAGTTCAAAACTAATCTTAGAAAATAATATTTTACTGAAAGGGTAGTTGATGCTTGAAATAAACTACCAGCAGAGGTAATGTGACAAGTCAATAACAAATGGCTTCAAACATGCTTGGGAAAAACATACAGTAGATCTATACTCAGACAATAAAGTTATTGAAAAACAAAAAAAATTAATAAAAAAAAAACGAAAACAAAAAAAAAAAAAATTGGGCACTATACTCTATTGACTACTTGGGTCTTTTTCTGCCGTCACTTTTCTGTTTCTATAATGTCAACAGCAACTATGTGGACCCAGGAATTTAAGTGCAGAGATCTTATGAACAAAGTTACAGAGGGATATAAGAAAGGTGATTTAATTCTCTAGCCTCTACTAACAACTAAAATAATAGTTTTGGGTAGACTGATCCTTCAAAAAAATCAGTAAAAAGTCAACATTGTACTACATTTTTTACCTCTCTGATCCTAAATGTAGAAACATATATGCTCCTGTAGGACTTACAGGACGAGTATCAATAAGGGACTCTCCTTAACTAAAGCCCAATTGAAGTCTTACCCACATTGTTCTCTTTTTACACCTGTACCGCAGTATGTTCTTATCTTTAATTGATTTTCACCTGGAAATGCCTTACAATACATTTTTCTCTTCTTCTTGACCCACCTTTAGTGCTCTTTGCTGACATTGATGTATAACACCCCATACCCTACATCACATGTGTTAGACCCATTTCATTATTTGCTGTAATAGAAAAAGGAGTAAAACTATGAAAGGAGGAGGTTGTTAGTACAATGTCTATCTGACTAGATCTCTATTTCTATCTATACTTCAATAAGGCTTTAATTATGGACCTAAGTTGGTGATAGATGGATTGAAATTCAGCTGGTTCAGCAGGCACTGGAAGAATTTCGATCCATGTGTGGGCATCCCCGTTTTTCCTTGTGTGGATGGAGAAATCTATTCACTTTTTTACATTCAACATGCTGGCTGAATTAAAGAAAACAAAACATCCAGAGGAAGAGGAAATCTGGTAAAGGGCAAATACATTGTTGTATTTCATTTATGGTATGATTTGAAACAATATACATTAACTGAGCAATTCCAGACCACAAATGAAGTTGGTAGTAAACTGTTAATGTTAGCAAGTTAACATTGCAACTGAAGTCAAAAAGTTTGCTCAGAGTAGTTAGCACTTCTTCCTGGCAGCACTAGGGTCATCAGTTTGAATTCCAACCATGGCACTACCTTCCTGGAGTTTACATGTTCTTCCTGTGCCTACATGGGTTTCCTCCCACACTTCAAAGACATGCTGAGAGGTTAATCGGCTCCTATCTAAATTGGCCCTAGTGTGTACAGTATATGTATTAATGTGAGTTAGGGGCCTTAGATTTTAAGCTCCCTGAGGGCAGGGACATGTGAATGTGTAATATATATGTAAAGCAAGGTATAAATTGTCGGCGCTATATAAATACCTGTAATACATAAACTGCAAATATTGGCTGGATGGATCTGCTTCTGGAATCTGTGCCATGTATCTCTATTTGTGTAAAACAATAAATTATTATCCGTGCTGTGATGTAGAATTTAGTGACAATAGGGGAAATAAGAAAATTAAAACCTGAAGCTGCTGCTCACTAGGTGAAATACCAGAAAAAACTATAAACATAAATAGACAGCGCTAACAGGTGACAGAATATAAATATATATAAGTGCTATAAAAATCAATAAGTGCTCTAAAAAATTGATTAATATAAAATAGCCAAAAGTGCATTCATAAACAATGAATATATAGTAAAGTGCTATCATTAGGTGTCCATAATACGACCATTTAAAGTGCAGAATGATTTGTTAAGGTGCAGTCCAAAAAATGTTTCTTCAACAGAAACTAAAGTGCCAAACAGGTGCTCAAATCCATAAAGGTGCCCAAGTGCTCTTCAGGAAAAAAGACCCCCAATGGGGATGCACTCACCAGACTTTGGGTGTAAATGAGCCTTGAACATATATGATGTTCCTTAATCGGATCACAGGATCAATGCAGCCACCCAAGCATATGAGATATCCCTTGAACGGATGGATGGATGACATGCACCTCATAGAATAGCTCCTTAATAATTCCTCTCCTCTCACTCTCCAATGTGTGTTTCAAATGCAAGGAAAGAAGCCATACATGGTGAAGCCCGTAGGATTTATTCAAATCAAAAATAGTAAAGAATAATACTCACAAAGTATCTTTTAAATATCAGCAATGAACAGCATTAAGTAGCCTTGCACAGCTAATCCCTTAATTTCTGTGTCGCTGCCGGCGTGCGTTCCACGTGGTTAACAGGAAATGACGCTGCAAAAGCTCCGCTGCCCGGAAGTGCGTCGACGCGTTTCATCCGCCTACATGGGCGTTATCAAAGACACGGTGTTAACCAATGCAGAAAACAGTGTCAAAGCGATGACCTCAGTGCCACTCTCTGCATCATTACACTGTGAGTGCAGGGAATGGTCCCGATGCCATCTTGGAACCTTAAATTACAGTATATCCTCAGTCTTCTGGTTTGAATAATGTTCTGCATCACTGGCAAAATGAAATTATTGCAAGGGACAAAAGGGACCCGAAAGGAGGTGAGTATGGCAGCCAGAGATACAATTTTAAGTTGCTGGTGGAATTTCAAAAAGTAAAACAATAAAATAAGCCCAGAATTGGGCTCTGAAGTAAACTCAAGCATATACGCCGTAAGTAAATACCTCTTACTGCAAAAACTCCAGTTCCAGTAAATCAAAAAGTCTCTAGAATCAGCTATGCAAATAGCGAATTGCAGAGTTGTAAAAACTCTGAACAAAACAACTCTGAAAAAAAAAATGGCTCAGTCACTGAGCATTGCATTATGGCATGGGAGAATATTGTGTCTAAGTTCCATTACTTTGAGAAACAGTAACTAAGGGGGCTTAAAACAGCATTGAGATTATGCAGTCAACCAGTGGCTGCTGTCATTTTGCCATTTTATTATATTCTTGGGTTAACTTCATGACGATAACAAGCAAACGGTTATCTACCAAGGTATGAAAAAAACACAGAGGCCGTCAAAAAGGTAATACTTTTAGTCAACAATCTATCTTTATTGTCAAATTAGATAATACTAGGTCATAAAGAAAAAAAGTAATTCATGTTGCAGTCTTTTATTAAAATAAAGTGATGCAATCATGGCTGCCAGAAGCAAGAATCACTTGCCTGATTGTAAAATAAAAAGATAAATGCAACTATTGTAGCAGTACGTAAAAGAATATTGTGATACTCCCTTGGAAGAATAGTGCATTATAAGGATGCCTGAGGCATGGTGTTAGAGTCTGTACTTATTTAGCAGGCCTTCTGAATGCAATCATGTACTGAGTAATCAATTCTACCAAGACTGATGTGTTCAAAGGCAAAGCTTGATGTATTATACAGTATGTTCCTGAGCTGTCCTAACATTACCAGAATTGAGCATTTGGATTTTGTGACAGGTCTTATAAACTTTCATTCAGTGTGGATTTTCTAACATGTTCTCTTGGTTTGGTATGAACTTTGTTAATAATAAGTAAACTAGTGTATATTTAAATTATATTAATCCCTCGCTCTAATTAAATAAATGCTCGAAATGAACAGTGCGCCAAAATTGTGTCGATTGATCTAATATTGCTGCAACTTATATTCATAAATAATAACCAAATTAATGTATATATACTTAAAATCCTACACCAAGTTGCGCATAAATATAATATATAAATAATTCAGCACTTGCTGGCCTTGTTTTCTTGCCAAGTATATCTGTTCATGTACTGTTCTGAACGATAATTCCTGTGTAAGCAAGTTATTAATATGCCTCGTTTGTTATGGCTCTTCTGTTATCTTTTTGAGCATTTCAATAAAAATTATTGAAAATAATATATAAATAAATTATATTTCCATAATCATTATATGACATAAAATTAATTCAGTGCAAAATGAGAAAAAAAAGTAAGAAAAAAAGTAAATATATTGTCCCACAATGTGCTAAAGAAAAAAAAAAAAACAATCGTGCTGACAATGAAAACAGTCATGGATGAGAGCTTCTCAGTGTTCAAAGTCCCATACACGCTATCCAGGTGTGGCTCCCATGGTTTAGATTCCAAACACCTTAAAAAATTCCACCACCAATGTGCAAAAACCACTCCTAATGGTTAAACTCTTACCAGAGTTCATGGCCCCCCATTCTCATGGTATGGGCACACGCGTTTTTGGGGTGACAATATCAACACAGACCACAAAGAGGGATGGATGATTTCAGAGTATCCTCTTGCACACAATTCCACAATGGTCATATCTAAAATGATATTGTAAATAGTAAACCTTCTCTTGTTACACTCACAATATTAAAAGTAAAATCGCACATTGGTGTATATATAGGAGGATGTGGAGCATTCCTATGGTCCTTACCAACTCCATGCTGGCTTCTGGACCTCAGACACCATCCTCCACTCCTTCCCCAAACAATACCGGTGAGTTACTATTTACAATAAAATTTTAATATTGGACAATAAAGGCTTGCTCACAAGTGTGTGTTTAAATATGGTTTGGTGCAGTGATTAAAATCCTGCTTGCATCTTTGAATCACTTCACCAAAACATGCCTTACATAAAGTTCAATGGCAATGCATGCAAAATGCTCTTGAAAGGTTTGAACCGACCTCAAGATGATTCTAGCAGCCCCTCCTCTTTTTTGCTGTACCTTTAATTTTGTTTATATAGGCTGGTTTCAAAAATGTTTTTTTTTTTTATAAATTTATTGCATAAAGTCCAACTCCAGGAACAGGAAAAATCTACCTTTGCAGTGGGGCCTCCACACTGCACGGGTTAAGTGCTCATTTTTGCTTAGGGGTAGAAGAAAAAGGTGCAATAATTACCTAAATTCTTGTACCAGCAATCAGTCCCCTGCAGCCTATTCTCCTCCTGGCTGCAATCACACTCCTGTTTCCTTTACTTACGATGCAGTGTTAAAATCTGTGCATTTTACAGTATCTTATGATGCAGAGGGACCGCCCACAGGTCGGAGCAACCGAGGAAGAGAAGAAGAGAACGGATGAGCTGGCCTGTGAGGGGGAAGGTAAGAAATACAATCTTTTCATCTCCCCTTGGACGTAATGAACATTTAGCCCTTGCAGTGTGGGGGGCACTGCAAGGTTTTCTTCTCCTCTAGCCTAGAGTTGGGCTTTAAAGTGTTTGTCGGGACAAAGAAAACATATTCGGTACCTCTTCAATACATGCCTATTTCCTCAATGTTTTATCCGTGTAAAAGCACTACAAGCAAGGTAAAATATTTTTTGATCAGCCAGAAATCTACTGAACTTCCAACTTTCTATGTGAGTGAAAAGCATGGTGCTTTGACTACATTAAAATCTCAGCTTGTGATGTCAGCCCTGCTTGCTGGCCTACAGAACTTTACCTATCCCCGTCCCTCTTCATATGCATAGATTTTTTTTGAGCAAAACATTGCTGCTGCCTTGACTTCCATGAGCCTGCCCACACAGCATTATTGAGAAATGTAGTTTTGGAAAGTGTGCCTACATCAAGAACTGCTAATAGCTATCTCTGTAACAATTTTACAAGAAGTATGATGGTGATGGTGTCACAGGGATTAATAAACCCTGTTTTGTTGGGAACAGTGTAAAGGAAAAACATGCTATACATACTCTAAATCGGGACAGGAAGGTTTGGGGGCACGTTTGGGTAATGCCTGAACATACACTTTAAAATGTCTCCTAAAAAAACAAGCTGTTCTAAAACACAAATAATGATTTTGGAAAACAAGTCCATAGCTGGCCCACCCCCTCCAGCCTCCAAGCCTGTTGCTTAGGGGCCAATAGTCTGATGTTGGAGACGACTGGTTAAAAAAACACCCATCTTATATCTGATGAGGTCTGATAGGAGTCCTAAAGAACATTTGTCACAACCCTGGGCATTTCAAATTTATCCTATGAGAAAAAAATGAATAATCAGAGGTTACGTTAGTGAAAGCAGAATTAGAAAGTGATTAATAGAGTTAGGCTGGCCATACATTATACAATTTTCTTATTTAATTTCCTTTAGATTTACCTTCAACTATGTAGTGCAAGGGCCTGCCTGATTGCATACAAATTGAAAGTATTTAGGTTTGACCTCATGTTAAATGGTATTTGTAAATCTAAAGGAAAATTGTACAAGACAGTTGTAAAATTTATGGCTAGCCTTTGAAAGACAGGCAGCTAAAATTATTTGCAAATCTCAACTTAACTGTAAAAGTTGAGCTTGGTTCTGCCTCTTCTTATGTCTCCTCAAAGATGCTTAAGTATTATGAGCAGCGTCAATGATCAATGGGCAGGCTTGGTGGAGGTAAGAGATTAAGGCTGCCCCTTTCACTAAAAAGTTCCATCTTTGACGTTTTACTGTCAAATGTTAGAGCGTTTTTTGGCTGCGCAAGCTTTGACATTTGATAGAGGAATAACAGATAGCAGGGCTTAACGTTAGGAGGAAGAAGGCCCTAATCTTAACTTGGAGATAAGCTGAAGCCCTTTCTATGGCCTGCAGCTAAAGCCTACTTAAAACACAAGAACAATGTGATTACAAGATGGCGTGCTCCATCATGCCGAGATCTTTTGAGTTCCTAGAAATACCCCTGGTAACTGCACTCCAGTTTCTAGCTGGTCCACGTATTTAGTAGAGCAAATGGTAGACTGTTTGAAGGGCTAGCCACATATATACAGTATGTAAAAACCCTTAGCTGCTTGAGGCACATAAACCTTAAATCAAAGTAAAAATGAGTATTGTTTCAGGAAAACAACGTGAATATCTGCACCATTTAACAGTTTAAACTTTGACTGCATTGTAGTAAAATATATACTTAATCATCATTTAATGTATTCCTTTCATCTTTACTATGTGACACAGGTTTTTGCTGCTAGCCCTTTGGTAGCTGTTATCTCAACAAGGTCTGTGAATACAATCTATATGAACTTTTCTGCTTTAGCCCCAGAGGGATGAAAAGAAAAAAAAATCCCATTTATGTGTACATTTTTATGTATTCATCTATCAGGAGTGAAGGCTAATTATCTCATAATCCAATATCAGCATATCTCCTTAAGAGGGAAACATGCCCTTTGTGGGGGGAAAGCTAGCTATTGAATAAAACTAGAACATGTACTATACATAACTGCACAGCATATTTCTCACAAACAGACAAAATATAACTATGAAAAGCAGGGAATTTGAAATAAAACTAAAGTGTGACTAAAGTTGGCCATACATGGCTCTATTTTCTCTCAATCAGCCCCTGGAAAACAGCTTTAATGGAGGAATCTCCACTCCTGGCTAATGTATTGAGGCAGCAGCAGAACCCACAGCTGCCTAAATACAACAGCACTGACAAACAGTGGCTGCATCCGACAGGATGCACTTACTGTTCAGCTGACAATTCAATCAGGTTTTTTAAATCGACCTTTCACAAATTGGGTTGTGTTTGCAGAGTCAGCCATGGCTTTATCTATGGCCAACTCAGCAGAAATTGGAAAACATTTGACCCATTCATGGTCAGTTTTACAACTGGGCTGATGATAAAAGTGCTGAAATATTTCCTTGTAACTATGAGGGGTGTTCAAATCAAACCGGGACTTTTCATTTTACAGGTATAAAAAGTGATGCTAGCGTAGTGGTAGTCAATACAGTAGTAAGTGGCAGGGGGGTCTTATTACTGATAGGCGGTGCACATGTTGTGGGCCAGTCCAGAGGCTGGTAATCAAGATGGCAGGCAACAGTGTTAGTGCGTGCATGGAACAGCGTGTGGTGATGACGTTTCTTGTGAACGAAGGTGTAAAACCCGCAGATATCTAAAGAAGACTTCAAGCACAGTACGGTGATAAGACGCTCAGTGAGACATTTGATGGGTGTAAACGTATAAAGATTTCCGTACATCCGTCAGTGACGATCCCAACCGTGATGGTTCCCAGCCCACAGCAGTCATTCCTGTGAACATTCAGCATGTGGAACGCCTGATCTTGGATAATCAACGCATAACCTGTCGTAAAATTGCACAAGACACAAAACTTTCGGTGGGAATGGTGGACACAATCTTTCACAAACAGTTGCATTTAACGCACACTGGGTACCAAGACAGCTTTCCGCTTTTGCATGGCACAGAAGAGTTGAAATCTGCACTGCACTGAAGAAGCGCTTTAACAAGGAAGGCCCAGGATTTGTTGCAGTGAAAGCATGCGGACCACCACCAAGAAAAATTGCGTCTGCAGGTAAAGTGATGGCAAATGTTTTCTAGGACAAACATGGCGTTATTCATGTGGATTATCTACCCTGTATTACCAACCCTAAAAGAGTTCCTCGGCGGTCAGCATTTTAGCACTGATGACGAAGTGAATCAGGCTGTCCTGGGATGGTTCAGGCACACTGACAAATCTTTCTATGCCAAAGATTTCCTGGCATTTCTTAAACACTGGGATACGTAAATAAATGTAGCAGGGGAGTATGTCGAAAAATAAATGCAGTTTCAACTCAAAATTTTTCAATTTGAAATTTGTTTGTTTATTATATAATAAACTCAAAAGTCCCGGTTTGATTTGAACACCCCTCACAGAATTTTGTCCCTCTGGTGGCAAGTGGCCTGTTTAATTCTGGGCACTTCTTGATTATAACCTGCCTTTAGCCCCCCACAGCACTGTCCTTCTCAGTGCCTTTAGCCCCCCAAAGCACTGTCCTTCTCCGCCCCCACTTCAGCCCCCCACAGCACTGTCCTTCTCTGCCCCCTGCCTTTAGCCCCCACAGCACTGAGCACTGTCCTTCTCTGCCCCCTGCCTTTAGCCCCCCCAGCACTGTCCTTTTCTGCCCCTACTTCAGCCAGCACAGCACTGTCCTCTGCCCCCAGTTTTCACATGAGTGTCCTCCTCTTCTCTAGCCGCGGCGCCAGCGAGACAGTGTCACTGTTTTTCTTCCGTCGACAGTTCGCGAGCTTTCCCGAGTCTGACAGGCTTCAGAACGGCACATGCGCAGTTGCGCGGTGGCCATTCTGCCATATTTTTTACGGGCGCCGCTACCGTAACGAGCATTTACGGGCAGCCCGAAAATGGGCTAAAATTTACGGGCTACCCGTAAAGTTACAGGAGGTTGGCAACACTGTTTCACACAAGCATTCTGATTAGGTCCGCCTGTCATTTTTTCAGGCAGACCTGATCAGAAACTTCATGTAGCCCTATGGACATGTGAATGTAAACAGAATAGTGTCTGTGTATACCCGCCTACCTTCGAGTCTGTCCAGGTGCAGAAAAAAAAAAAAGAATAGGAAACAGAATACAGAAACAGACAAATGCGATGGCAGAAAAAAGTAAGTGGTCCATCAAGTCTGCTCCATTTTTTTTTTTATATATAAGACTTGTGTTCTTAACCTTAGCTTCATATTGAAAATACTGGCGTTCTGATTTTTTTTCATCCCCTTGATGTTTTTAAAAGTTTTAATCATGTCTCCTCTTCCCTTCTTTACTGTAGATATTGAGCTCCTGAAGTCTCTCATGATATGTTTTATCCCTCAAACCTTTCACCTTTTTTGTTGCCCGTCTCTGGACTTGTTCTATGTGATCCGTATCTTTTTGTAAGCGAGTTCTCAAGAATTGGATATGTTATTCTAAATGAGGTCTAACTAAAGATCTATAAAGAGGAATCAGGAACTCCTTCCTCCTGCTGGTGATCCCTCTTATTTATGCATCCTATAATTTTATTTGCTTTTCCCATTTCACAGCTACTGCTTCTTTTTCGTTTTTTCCAGACCTAATTGTGACAAATTGGAGGAAGCCTGATGCAAACGGACAGCAGAGTCCATTTACATCCATAGAGCTGTCACAGGTTTGCCTATGTCCAGCAGGCACAAAATGAATGGGCACGGATGTAAAAAAGCTGACACCCCTTCCATTCAGCTCTGGTTAAGCATGGGATCTGCTCATGGTTCCTCTGCTGAGCGGAGTGGACACCGCTTTGTGTGAAAAAGCCGTATTACTGCTATTCTAATAAATGTAAAAAGTTAAACCAGTTGTGAAAAAATTTAATGAATCCAACTTTTTCACCCATCTTCTACAATTGTCCATTTGAAGTTTGTTGAGCCAGATGATGTCCCAGAAATAGGCAAAAAATAAAAAAAATAAATAAATAGAGCAAGCATTACTTTACTAGAGCGAACTTAAAGGAATTTATCTCAAAAAGGCTTTATAACTTGAAGAATACAGAAAGCTGCTGACAGATATGACATGCAGGTACCTAGATGTGCCTACACATACATGCAGTCTTTTGTATTTATAAGAGTAGACACCCATTACAGTAACCTCACTGTGGTCTGCTTTACAGTAGAACTAAAGGCAAAACCTTTTTTTTTAACTCCTGTTAATTTTTTTTCCATCTGTGTCCCATTGGGGAGAATTCTCTTCACTTCCTGTCCCAGTTTTATTTTTTGCAGTTGTGAAAAAAAAAAGAGCCTACTTTTGGAACTGCAATTATATCTGTCTTAACATTACCAAACTGCTCATTTATTTTAACAAATTAAAAGATTTTAACAAATTAAAACAAGATTTTCTCTCTCTTTGGCAATATCTTACCTACACGTGGAATGTAAAAATACTGTGCCATTTTAATAAGGAACACAACGTGCTGCCTGTAGAAATTTCTGCAACCAATGCTACAGAAATGTATTGCACATAAGTACTTATTATTTATTTATTTTTTTAAACTGCCTATTTCTTGTGTCTTGTAACCAGGAGATGTGACTGGAAAGAGTATTAGAAATAAAAAAGAAAGTTGACTCACCATGCTTGCATTACATATGATTGATTAAAACCTGTACTTACTGGTATAGCTACTTTATACACTACCAGTAAACAGTTTTAGAAGACTGCTAATTTTCATATTTTATTAAAATGTAAGCATTTTACATCCAGTAAATAACCCAGAACAGTACAAAGGTAATTGATAAACTGCCACAAAAAGGTTTTATGTAAGTCACCGTAAAATCCTTTCGCTGCATTAATTGTAGGAGACAACAGAATTCTTCACATCTTTACTGTTGGATTATACTGCCACCCTTAAGAGTAGGATGGAAGGCATACTCATTGGGATCACATTTGGTAAAATTAGGTGGCAGAACTGATCCAGTGAAAGCGTTCCTGGGCCTAGTAGTGGATTACACCATTCTGGTAAGTAAAGTAGGACTTTCTCTGCCGGGATCACCGTAGCCTTGTTCAGCCTGGACACAGGTGGATCCACATTAGGAGAGAAGTCCATTCTTTAAGGAACAAACCAAGAAGCATTTCAGCAGGACAAGATGCAGGATGGAAAATGTTTCTCAAACAAATTAATACAGTGTATATGGCAGTGGCGGAACTACCAGGGTCGCAAAGGTTGCAGTTGCAACTGGGCCCTGTCATTCCATCACTGTAGAGGGGGGTCCAAGAGCTCAGACTCTGGCTCTCCAATGGCGTTGCTGACTGCAGTGCTCTGAGCTAAGAATGCCTCTTTTGCACAGCCCGCACTGACAGTCCCCCCCTCCCCCTCACTCGCACAGACGGGAGAGAAGAGAGATCTGATATGCTCCTCTTTCTCTCTCCCCTCTCCTCTTGTCTCTCAGAAAAAGGGATGTTTGAGCAAGAAATTTGAAAACCAGCAGCAAGCAGATGCATGGTGGAGATGAAAAGTAAAGACTGCAGATGCCCCATCCTGGGTAAGTGAGCTCACCATCCATTCACTGTCTGTGAGTGAAGTCTCCCCCATCCTTCCCTTCTCTCTCCTGCCTCACAGTGAGTACACTAAGGTAACTGGGACTCAGATTTAAGGGGTGCTCTACGGACTCTGATGTAAGGAGGGTGAGCAGAGACCCCCTTACATCAGAGATACCCTTTATATAAGGTGTACAACGTTCCCCCCTACATCAGAGCCCCCCTTTACAATAGAGTTCACAGAGCTCCTCTTTACAGTGCCAGGGTTAGATGTAGACACCTCATACTCTCCACCTGATTGTACAGACCTTGAACCAAGGAGTTTTTTTTTTGGGGGGGGGGGGGGGTTGTAAGGACCTGTTAGGCTTGTGTAGCCTTTGGGGACTTACACTTGCAGCTGACAGGGTTTAAAGGGGAGCTAGCTGTTGTGACCCCACAGGTGAGTACAAAGGTGACCCACCCCCAGTGGCATGCCCAGCCCTCTTTATTGACTCGTGAAATTGGTGAAAGTATTACTACAACTCTTGAGGCATTAGACAATATTGCACTGTGGGAGGTAATTTATTGCCCTGATAATGGTGAAGAAAATGCACTTAACAAAAGAAGGCAGACCATAACCCTTAAAAGAGTTATATAGGACGGAAATGGCAAAGAAAGCCAAAGTGTCAGTGAATACAGTTTCGTACAATAGGCATTTAGAAACTGGAGAAAACTTGCAGCAACAGGTCCATCTGACCCAAAGCTACAACAGAATTAGAAGCCACATTTCTGAAAGTCGCCAAAAATATTTAAGTTACATTTCTAAACAAGATGATTTTATGAATTCATTTTTGTGAAGAAGTTTTTAAAACAAATGCTGCTAAAATACAACCATCTGAGAGGATACACCAAATAAGAGCAGATGATCAATCCCCTCAAATGTTTATAAAGCTAGCAACTGCAGCTTATGTTTTGGACACAGTGATTTCTGAGATTACAAGGCTGCTCACTCATTTACGCAGGTGCAAGTGATGCCTTTTTTAAACTTTTTTTATTAAAACACTGTCTTCTAATCTTGTTTGCTTTTGAGAAGTGTCATGCTTTACAATGCACAAAGTACCCCTGTACTGACAGAAATATACTGAACATCCTGCGATCCTGAACTGCTTATAAAATGCTTGCTAGCTCTGAGTAATCAATATGATCCAGGGCTCTTTCACACGGTCCGCCTTTGTCAGCGGACTCCGTGCTGCTCAGGGGGGGGTCGATCCGCACCTGTGTGTGGAGAGGATGGTGTCAGAGCCCTCTATGCTCTCTATGGGGGAATCGGATGAGAGCGGATCACCTGTCCACTCTCATCCAATCCGATCCCCTGGACGGATGGAAAATAGGGTTTCCATCCGCCCGGATTTCATGGACAGGATGAAATGTCACCGCTGACATCCGCTGCCCCATAGGGATGCATGGAGGATTCAATCAGGTCCGCCTAAAAAACTGACAGGTGGATCTGATCGGATCGTTTATGTGAAAGGGGCCTGATACTTTGAGTCAATCATTTGCAACCTGCAAGTTAGCAGCAGGTGAAGTCAGAAAAAAGTCAGAACTACCGTTTTTCAGAGTTGTTCTTGAACAGTGACACAAAAAAGGTTGAAGTCATTGGGTCAGCATGGAAGTCTAAAAATACTGTGCATGTGTGGGTTTCCTCCAATTCCGGTTTCCTTCCGCACTCCCAAGACATGCTGGTAGGTTAATTGGCTTCTGTCTAAATTGGCCCTAGTATGTGTATGTATGAATGTGAGTTAGGAACCTTAGATTGTAAGCCCCTTGAAGGCAGAGACAGATATGTACAATAGATGTGTAAAGCGCTGCGTAAATTGATAATTGCTATATAACTACCTGTAATAAATAAAATAAATACAATTTTTAAGAAAGAGGGGTCATCAATAGCAGCCTAAACATGTTCTCTCAAATCCTTTTTCCTTTAGGGCAGAAAGTGTTCAAATTATGTTCACTTAGACAAAAGTTTTAAATTGTGTATAATAGTTCTACCAATGATTCTCTTCCTAGATGATAGATCTGTAATACATCTCATATTTTCATTAGGAAAAAACTGAATTTTTGTAAAATCTTACCGTAAAATTCCTTTCTCTGGGTCCTCCGACAGTCGCCGCCCACTCATACAGTCTTCACTTATGGGGTATTGACTTCATCTCCACAGGAGTTTCTAGGCATAAGACTTGTAAAAGAACAACAAATCTACATAGTCACGCCCATGGGGGCTGTCCTTCCAGTCCAATACCACCCTGCAATAGCCATCCCAATTGAGTTTGGTTGCAAGCAGTGAAAGTGTATAACAAAGGACCCCAAAAAGAGGGGCGGGGGCGGCGACTGTCGGAGGACTCAGAGAAAGGAATTTTACTGTAAGATTTTACAAAAATTTAGTTTTTTCTTACGTCCTCCGACAGTCGCCGCCCACTCATACAGTCTTCACTTATGGGGACGTCCCAAAGCAGTGTAGACATGAGGGGTGGGCAACACCACCGCCAGAAAAGCAACGCAGTACCCGCATCAGAGAAAGGAACCTTACATGTACAAGAAGGTAACCTTCTGGGTAACAAAAAAGGGCTCAACATGAGCAACAACCCAGGAAAACAAATAACCAAGGGGAAAACAACCCCAACAGCTAGGGACCCGTACAAAAAACAGGGTTCCCTATGGAACTGCCACACAGAGAACTTTGCGGCCAAACGATGCATCAGCTAATGCCAGAACATCAATTTTGTAGAACTTTGAGAAAGTGTGCACCGACGACCAAGTCGCAGCCTTGCACACCTGGGCCACTGAGGCCTGATGCCGATAGGCCCAGGATGTACTCACCGATCTGGTAGAGTGCGCCTTGACAGGGAAGGGAGGAACCCGTTCCCGCAACGAGTAAGCCTGTACAATGGTCTGTCTGATCCATTTGGAAATGGTTGCTGCAGACGCAGCCATACCCTTCCGAGGTCCCTCAGGAAGGACAAAGAGAGAATCCGATTTCTGAAAGGATTCAGTCGACGACAGGTAAACCCTGATCGCCCGGACAACATCCAAGGAATGTAAGGCAACCTCCTTTGGATGCTTAGGATTCGCACAAAGCAAAGGCAAAACAATGTCCTCATTCAGGTGGAATTCCGAAACCACCTTAGGCAAAAAGGATGGATTAGGTCGCAAGACCACCTTATCCCTATGAACCACCAGGTAAGGGGAGCGGCAAGACAACGCCGCCAACTCTGACACTCTGCGAGCAGAAGTGATCGCTAACAGGAAAGCAACCTTCTTAGATAGCATGGGCAACGAAAGTTCCCTGATGTTTTCAAAAGGGGAACGCTGCAACACGGACAGAACCAAGTTCAAGTCCCATGGAGGTAAGGGCTCCCTTCTAGGAGGGGCCAAGTGACGCACACCTTGAATAAAGGTGCGAATTAAGGAATTAGACGCCACAGGGCACTGGAAAAGAACAGCCAGTGCAGAGACCTGGCCCTTAATCGTGGCCAACGCAAGACGGTGGTCCACGCCAGTCTGGAGGAAAGCCAACACTCTCGCCACCGAGTAGGAACGAGGAGAGAAACCCCTGAACTCACACCAGGCAAAATAAGCTTTCCATGTACGGTAATAAATCTTACCAGAGAAGGCTTTTCTAGCCTTAAAGTAGGAATGACCTCTGAGGAGAGACCCCTTTTTCTCAGGACCTGGCTCTCAACAGCCAGGCCGTTAAAGCCAGCGACTGTAAAGCAGGATGGAAGATCGGTCCTTGAGACAGCAGATCTTCCCGCATTGGCAGTCGCCACGGAGGCTCTACAGCCAGGTGAACGATGTCCGCGTACCAGGACCGGCGAGACCAGTCCGGCGCCACCAGAATCACCAGTGATTGTTCCGAGGCCAAGCTGCGAAGGAACCTGGACAACAATTGAATCGGAGGAAAGGCATAGATCAGTTGATACTGACGCCAAGGCACCACCAGCGCATCCGAGGCGTCTGCCAGAGGATCGCGCTTTCTTGCCACGAACCTTTCCACCTTGTGGTTTACCCGAATCCAACAAATCCACATCCGGGGATACCCACTTCGCACACAGCATTTGAAACACCTCCGGGTGTAGGGACCATCCCCCCTGGTCCAGGGTCTGGCGGCTCAGATAGTCGGCCTGCCAATTCTCCACACCCGGAATGTGAACCGCCGATATCGCCGGGACATGAGTCTCAGCCCAAGACAGAATACTGGTTCATTCCTGGGCCGCCCGGGCACTCCTGGTGCCCCCTTGGTGATTGATGTACACCACCGCAATGGCATTGTCCATCTGCACCCATACAGGGCGGCCCTGAAGACGATCCGACCAATGGATCAGGCACAGCCTGATCGCTCTCAATTCCAAAATGTTTATCGGAAGGGAGGATTCCTCATCCGACCAAGTGCCCTGGGCAGACAGGTTGCCCAGGACTCCACCCCAGCCCGACAGGCTGGCATCCGTGGTCACTACCGTCCACAGAACTGGCCGGAAGGACTTTCCGCCCGACACCGCCGGGGACTGGAGCCACCACAAGAGATCCATTCTGGTTTGGCGACTCAGAGACACTCTCAGGTCCAAGGACTGAGGCAGTCTGTGCCACCTGGTCAGAATCTCCACTTGAAGAGAGCGCATGTGAAATTGTGCAAATTGTATCGCCTTGAAGGCCGACACCATCAACCCCAGGGATCGCATACAGGTCCTGAGTGACGAGGAATCGTTGTCCCTGAGGGACCTGACCTCCCTCTGCAGGGTCCGGAGCTTGTCCTCCGGCAAGAACACCTTTGCTTGAGCAGAGTCCAGGACCATTCCCAGATACTGGAGACGAACCGAAGGCGACAAGGTCGATTTCTGCATGTTGATGGTCCACCCGAACTCTTGGAGCGTCTGGACCGTAGTGGACAGATCGCGCAGCAGGCTCTGGCCGGCACTCGATCTTAACAGGAGATCATCCAGATATCCCAAGACCGCAATGCCCTGTGCCCGCAACAGGCCAAGAACAGGCGCCAACACTTTGGTAATGACCCGTGGAGCCGAAGCGAGACCGAAAGGCAACGCCACAAACTGGTAATGCTTCTCCGCGATAGCGAATCGGAGGTACCTCTGAGACCCTCGAAAATGGGGATGTGTAGATACGCATCCTTCAGGTCTATAGAGGCCAGGAACTCCCCCGGATTCAGGGAGGCCACCACCGAGCGGAGTGATTCCATTTGGAACTTTCGAACGCGCACAAAGCGGTTCAGCGCTTTTAAGTCCACAATCGGACGCACTTTGCCCTCCTTTCTGGGCACGGTGAACAGATTCGAGTAAAAACCCCGAAATCTGTCCCGATGAGGCACCGGGACGATCACCCCCTGAGCAAGAAGAACCTGCACCGCTTGATGTAGGTCCTGTAACCGCCCTGGGGTCAAATGAAGATTTGAGGGAAAGAATCTGTTTGCCGGCCGTGAAAGAAATTCGATCTTGTACCCTGACCGAATGATTTCCTGAACCCACCTGTCCATGATTCGGAGCAGCCAAGGTTGGAGGAAACCACGCAAACATCCCCCCACCCCTGAAATGGGTGAGGGCGCCCCTTCAGGCAGAGGCAGACTGAGCCGCCGCACCAGCCTGGCTGGATTTTTGCTTGCCAAACCAGGGCTTCTTCTGGCCACCTTGGCTCTTGAAGGGTTTTCCCTTGTTCTGTGCCTTGAAGGCACGAAAGGACCCCTGAGTAGGTTTAAAGGAGGGGGCCCGCTTACCGTGGAAAAACTTACCCTTAGGATTCTGGGGCAGCAAAGTGCTCTTACCCCCAGTGACTCATTTTACCAATTCATCCAGAGATTCCCCAAAAAGGCGAGACCCCGCATAGGGGATATCAGCCACCGTCTTCCTTGATTTTTGAACAGCCGACCAACATTTCAACCACATTAAGCGACGGTTAATCACAGCGACACTGGACAGGCGTATGTCCAAAGGGGCCTCATTTAGAAGCGCATCGCACAAATACATGACCCCACGGTAGATCTGATCCACCATCTCCACTGTAGTGGGAGGGGCAGAATCTGCCACGAGGGTGCGTTTGAGCACCTTGGTCCAATCCGCCACAGCCTGAGCCACCATCACAGAGGCAAAAATAGGCTTGAGCATGGAACCCGCCACTATGTAGGCGTGTTGGGCAAGAGATTCCAGCCTCCTATCCGTAGGGTCCCTAAACACCGGAGAGTCCTCGGCAGGGAGCAGGGTAGATTTATTAAATCTAGCCACCGTGTGATCCACTTGAGGAGGCCCACACCAGCGCGCCATCGTAGTGGCTGCGAAAGGGTAGAGAATTTGAAACTTCTTAGGCACCACGAAGGTGTGTTTTAAATTGCGCCATAGCTCATTCACCTTATAGTGAAACTCTGCGGGGCAAGGAAAAACCTGTGCCGTCTTGCGGGTTCTGAGTGTGCCAAAAGAGGACACAACGCCCGGAGGAGTGGGCTCATCCTCCAAATGTAGTGTTTCCTTCACCGCTAGGATCAACTCATCCACAGCTGCGCGTTCCTCGGGTGACCCAGGGGAGAGTCATCCACCCCTGCGACCTCCGCCTCCCCCTCAGACTCTTGCGGGTCCTGAGAAGAGCGAGACCCCGAAAGGGCCACGCTACCTACAGCAACCATATCACACTCAGAATCAGAAGAAAAGGAAATTCTAGGCCTTTTCCTAGCAGCACATTCAGACATCAGCACATCCATTTTTGACACCAAAGTTGCCACAACAGCATGCTGTATGAGCGCCCACAGTGAAGCCAGACATGCCGCCCACACTTAAAATGGCGGACCGGCGGTCTTTTAACCCGCAGCGGTCGCCGCATGTGTCTGCATCCCCAAGCACCCTAAAGTGACATTAGGAGAGGGACCCCCAAAACCCCCACACAGCGCTGCTGTGAGAGGATAAAAACCCCCGCAGGGACCGGGACCAGGGAGCCCAAAAAGCACAGACACAGGGGACACCACAGACACACAGGACTGCCGACCCCAGATAGAGGCCCCACATAGAATGTACTTACCTATACCCGATGGCGTGGGGTGCCTCATATCAAGCGGGAAACCGCCCACCTTCAGATGGCAGGGGAGTGCCGCCAGCCCAAAACGCAGGACACTATCAGTGCACGGACGAACCTATGCTGTGTCCAGTGAGGTAGCCACCTCACATGGCTGCATCCCAGATGGACAGGGATGGGTCGTTTGTGAGGCCAGGGTGAACACATAGCCTGCGAAACGCTCGATGGCAGGCTGGGCTTCCATCTGACCCTCTGTCCGATTCCCAGCTTCGCAGACGCCGTCTTCATCCGAAGATCCACTAACTAGTGCTGATAAAATAAACAGCTAGCAATGTAAAGAAAAAATGACATCTTTTGAAAATAAATCATAAGAGAAAAAGAGAAAAGGCTGAGACTGTAGCCTCAGCACAGGGAAGCCTATCCACTCCTGAAGCTAGGCAGAAGACAAACTCAATTGGGATGGCTATTGCAGGGGGGTATTGGACTGGAAGGACAGCCTCCATGGGTGTGACTATGTAGATTTATTGTTCTTTTACAAGTCTTATGCCTAGAAACTCCTGTGGAGATGAAGTCAATACCCCATAAGTGAAGACTGTATGAGTGGGCGGCGACTGTCGGAGGACGTAAGAGAACATACTTCTTTACCTTTTTAGGGACATAATCAAATCTCAAAACACCTTCTTTCAGCTTGGCTTTATTAGTCCAGTTTGAGATTTTTCAGGAAAGGAAACCTCTTTCTCTACTTAGGAAAATATCTAGGTACACAGTTTAAATCTCAAGTCTAGTCTGTCTGAAATAGTTGTCCAGACTTTGTAAAAAAAAGAAATGCTGCACTCACTGCAATACTTACCTCCCTTCCAGCATTGTCCCCTACAGGCTCACTAACTAAGCAGTGACAATCCCCGTGGTCGTCCACGCATGCGCGCAGGGTTACGGGGCATGCGCAGTTCCACCTGGCAGGGTTGGGTGACGCCAATGCCCTTATGGTGCCGACGCCCTGATTGGGACACACATATAAGGCTCCAAGTGAGCCTTTTACTGTGCCAGATGCATCCACCACCAGTTACTCTTACAATCTGGCCGGACTAAGGTATGTTTTGTGAGCTGTATAAGGTATAGATCATTTGCAACACAACATTTGCTGCTGTATGTTACAGGGCTGTTTTAGCCCTGGCTGTTTGATATATATATATACTTAGCAATATGCTCCCTCTTTTTGTTTCCCTCTATTGTATGTTGGTTCTACAGTTGATTAGTTTATGTGAACTCCAGTCTAATTGGGTCTGCCTGGGATCCCTTAAACAACTGGCGGTGAGCATTTTGCTGTATTCTGAAAATGCTCAGTCATTGTGAGCTACAGCCTTTCACTAGCTGCTATGTTATTTTACCTACCCAATATGGTTAAAGGTGAGACCCTGGCCACTACCCTCTTATCTTTACCTAATACCCCCCCCCCCCCTTTCCTCTCCTTCTTTCCTTCCAGTGCCAATCCTCTGCCTGCAGTGCAGGGTGTTGACCCATCCTCTGAGTGTGCATCACCACAGTACCCTACAAACACAGCATAATAATGCAGAGAATGGCCCCATGGACACTCTCTGCATCACTGAGGTCAGACCTGCCCTGGAGAAGAGTTGAAAAGGGCCATGCACATCATGTGACTAGCCTGAAAACTTTTGAAAGAAAGGGCAAGAATAATGAAAAAAGAAAATTCTAGGGGGAAGTGGCTTCCAGAAAAAGGGTTAAGTTGGTCTTTCTATACATAGAAGTGTTCTGTTTATCCAAAGGATTTGTCGTGTTACATAGACAATCAAATAATGCTCATATGTTCCCTTTTCAGATCTGCAGCTTCCTGTGTCATCTGCCTGCATACTGGACAATTAGCACTGGAAGCTATGTATCTAGAGGAGGGACTTTTGTAGACCCCTTACTAGTTCATATGTAAGGGGGATCTAATGAGGATCGTATATTAACTGAATGAGATTACATTGTAAGGAATATTGTGGCACTTTACAGAAGTATAGAACATATGGCAATGGAGTCATAGAGGTTGAAGTGATTGTAAAGCTTGAATTACTTTGTTATTGTGCCTTTTTAAACACTCTCTGTGCCATAAATCTAAAAGCCTGTCTGTGTGGACTGAATGTATCTCACCAATGCCGCAATTTACAAAGCCTCATGAGTTTTTTTATTTTTTTTTTTATTGTCATTATTTTATCTAATTGAAGAGATTTTATACACAGGAATCAATGTGTCATTGAAGAATCATTTTGTGACTTTGTCACTACAGGATACAGGGCACTACAAGACACAGGGGCCATAGGAAGGAACCATAGAGCATAGTGGGAGACACAAGCATCTGACACAGAGAAAAGTTTCTGCAAACAGATGCAGGGTCAGGTAAGTATGTTTTCTTTTACAGGAGCTTTTTTTTATTTACCGGTACTTTTTTTCCTTTTGCAGCATAGTTACCTTACAATTAGTATTTGATAAATATTATCTATTGATTATATCAAAACTTTTTATCTATACTGATCTGTTATAAAACTGGCAACAAAATCCTACTGTATGATGTATGGAGTTCAAGAGCTTCCATAAACAATTTGTCTGTATGGTGGACCCTTGTATTTTCATTAAAATAATAAATAAGTTATACTTACCTGCTCTGTGCAGTGGTTTTGCCCAGAGTGGCCTGGGTCCTCCTTTTCTTGGGTCGCATGCTGACACTCCTGGCTCCTCCCTTCTGCCAGGTGCCCCCACAGCAGGCAGCTTGCTATGGGGGCACCCGAGCGTAGCTGCTGCTCTGTGTGTCCATTTGCACATGGAGCCGCAGTTCGGCCCTGCCCCGTTCATCTTCTGATTTGCCAATGGCTCCCGCCGTTGCCAATGGCCAATCATGAGGCAAGGCTCTCATGGACATTGCTGGATCGAGAGGGTGCTCGGGGAAGTATTGGGGGGGGAGGGGCTGCCGCACACGGAAGGGTTTTGACCTTAATGCATAGAATACATGAAGGTAAATAACCTTGTGCCTTTACAACCACTTTAACCACTTCCAGACTGCCAACCGCAGTTTTACGTCGGTACTTTGACATTAAATACAAGTGTTATGGCAGCAGATAGCTGCCATAACCCCGGCATTTTCTTACCGGGCGAGCGGTCCTCTTTCACATAAAAGTGGTCCCAGTGGCGGATTCGCCGCAGAATCATTTTTATGGGTGGCAGGAGGGGTGAACCCCCCCCCCCCCCACGCCACTTCCCAGTCATTTTCCCCGTTTACCAGAGCCGTCAGTAGCGGGAAAAACAATCTGGTCCATCCATATCCCAGGCAGGAAGTTGAGTGAGGGCAAGATGGCCCCCACTCCACTCTATGGCCTTGGAGGACTGGAGCAATGTCCTTAAAGGGCCATTTTTTTTTTTTTTTTTAAGGGTAGATGTGAGATCTAAGGTCTTTTTGACCCCAGATCTCACATTAGAGAGGACCTGTCCTGCTTATTTCTATTACAAGGGATGTTTACTCTCCTTGTAATAGGAATAAAAGTGATAAAAAAAAATTATTTTTAAAAGGGACAGTGTAAAAAAATAAATAAATAAGAATTTTTTTTTTTAAAGCGCCCCGTCCCTCCAAGCTCAGTTGAGCCCACATATGTAAACGGTGTTCAAACCACACATGTGAGGTATCGCCACAATCGTTAGAGAGCAATATATATAGCCCTAGACCTCCTCTGTAACTCTAAACTGGTAACCTGTAGAAATTTTTATCGCCTATGGAGATTTTTAAGTACCAATATTTGTCGCCATTCCAAGTGGGTGCGCAATTTTGGAGCATGACATTTTGGCTATTTACTCAACGTAACATTATCTTTCACATTATGGAAAGAAATTGAGCTAACTTTACTGTTTTCTTTTTTTTTTTTTTTTTAAAGTGTTTTTTTTTTTTTCAAAAAATTGAGTTTGAAAGACCGCGGCGCAAATACGTTATGACATACAGTATTGCAACAATCTCCATTTTATGCTCTACTGTCTCTGCTAAAAAAATATAATGTTTGGGGGTTCTAAGTAATTTTCAAGCAAAAAATACTGATTTTAACTTGTAAACAACAAGTGTCAGAAATAGGCCTGGTCCTTAAGTGGTTAAAGAATTTGACAAAATATCCCTTGAACTTTCTACCATTCAATTCATTAATCTTAATTACTGCTAACTTGTCATTTTTATTATTGCAGGATAACTGGCTTGTGTATGGTGCTCAGTGACCTCCCTGCCAGACAGTTAATTGCCTAGACACAGTATCATTGATTAGGATAGATCATATGTTCAGAACTGCGTCACCCCATGTGTGTGGCTCTTGAGAAACCAATTCTCTTGTATTTTTCATGATACAGACACCTCACTGCCAGGATCTGCCTTTCAGCCTTTAATCTTCTGTTCTGGGAATACCATAATTTTTACTATTTCAAAAAAAACCTCTGTTTCCAATTGCTCAGAGAGTGTGTTATGATACTGTATCATTCCCAATAATGAGGCTGCTACATTAGTTCCCCTGGTACTCTTTACATTACTCCTGGCCTTAGCTTGTCTTTCAGCCAGCCCCTCTTAAATACTGCTTGGTACTATGTGCCTTCACCTGCCCCGTCCTGAATACCCAGAAACACTTCTGGTAAAAGCTACCATCCCTCAGGGAAGCCCTACTAAAAGTATCATGGACTGACTTAGCAGCAAGGCTGACAAATTCTTCAGAAGTGAAAAACGTATTAGTCTTTCTTCCTACAGCACAGCTGCATTGATTTCTGGATCATGTTAGCAGTTAAAACGGAGCTTCATCCAAAAGGGAAAGCTCCGCTTGTATGCACCCTCCACTGCCACATTTGGCACTTTTTGGAGGGGAGGGGAAGCGGGTACCCAGTTTTGACAGGTACCTGCTTCCACTTCCTGGTAAAATCGATGCAGGATCTACGTCATGTCTGGCCCTTCTTCCTTCCCCCCACTGCCTTCTGGGACCTGTGTGTGCCCCAGAAGACGGCTGGACCCTTCAAAAAGTGCACAGTGGGAAACTGGCTGAAGGCTTCACAGTCTGTTTCGCTTACTTGAAATGCCGACACCTGCACCCGAAGCCGATGGACAAATCGGCTTGGGGTGCTGACATTGTGGGATCCCTGGACAGGTAAGTGTCCTATTATTAAAAGTAAGCAGCTACAGTAATTGTAGCTGCTGACTTTTCATTTTTTTCCCCCAGACTGGAACTTCACTTTAACTGATAGTTTTCTTGTGGTCTGAAAATGCATTTGAAGGTTATTAAATGAGAAATGTGATTACATTTAGTACACAAACTTTGAAGCACCATTGTTATATCTAACCTGCTATGTACTTTCATCCAGCACATGTTATAGCTGTACCTACAGCTTTACCTAAAGGCAGGAAACAATTTACAGTATGTACTTTATTTACCTGTATTGGATAAGGTACCAAATATACTGCAAGACATACCATGAGCAGCTGCAACAACAGCACCAGCAGAAGCAGCATGTGTTCGGCCTTTGGTTTCCACCAGGCGCTTGTGACACAGGTGAGGGTTCTTCATTTTGTGACTGTTGCCTTTTTCGCATTTCAGCGAGTCCAAAGTAGCTAAAAAAATATCAGAAGACAAGATGTGAGATTATGTGCAGTTATGCACCATTATTATTAATCATTCTAGTTGATACCATTAGCACAGGCTATTAGTGTAAAGTAAACCTATGCTTTGTTCATTCCTCCATTACTTGTTTTACAGCTCTCTGAATTAGGTCATGTGTATATACTGTAGAATACTGGGATTGCCACATGGGAGGCTAGTATTGTATTCCACAGGGTTGCTGTGGAGGGTGAAAAGAGAGCTAGCAGGTGCACTTGTCCTGTAAGTTGCACATGTACTGTATATATTATGCACATACAATATTACATGTAAGAACCCTGCCCTAAGCAGTGGTGTCCCTATGCTTACAATTAGTGCTGCTGGGCTGTAGTAAGCATGAGCTCTAATTGATAGTTTGCTTCTGCCTGCTCTTGAGGAGTGTCCCGCCAATAGTGTAAGAAAATCCAATAATCTAAAATATGAATATTTATGTGTTTGTGGCCAAACCCCAGGAGGTTTATTGTCAGTGGTGCATGCTGAGTAAGGCTATAAATATTTGAGATAACTTTGGAAAATTCTCTTGCCTCCTAGGATTTGCTTGGGAAGGAAGTGCGTGTAGCTGCTCTTTGACCTCCTGTGCCATGTGTTTGGGGTCTGAAAGCTTGCACTTTCTTGTCAGAGGAACTAACTGCAGAAGTGCTGGAACCTTGAATAGGAGTACCAGGGAGGAACTTTATGTGCTGAAAAAGCACCCAGAGAAACTGGGTGTGAGCTTAGACATGAAGAAGTCTGACGGCTCATTCAGGGAGTGTGTGCTGCAACTGCTTTACAGTCAGAAGAATACTGAGTATTGGTCTGGTTTAAAAGAGAAGTATGGGGTTTATGAAAAAAAAACTTATACTCAACTAGGTATATGCAGCATTTTTCTGAGGCTGCACTTGTCCCTTGCCACTTCTGCACTGAGAACTGAGTGATCAAACACCACTGATTGCTCAGTTCCCTCCTCCATTCTGACCAAAGAGCGGTGGCTTTCAATCACCAGCTCTCTGCTCTGCCCCTCCAGCACTCACTAGAGCACTGGGCTGGGGAGGGGAAGGAGCAGCTGACTCAGATTGGATGGGCTAAGTGTTGTCAGCCGACCACAGATTTCAGCCCGCTGTCGGCTGAAAACAGGTTATAGGAGTGCAGAAATAACTGCACTCCTGTGATCCACAGGAGAAGTATAGCCAAAATAACTTTGGCTATACTTCTTCTTTAAAGATCCCTTTCTGTCTTGACAGTCTTTGAATAATTCTTTAGTTATTCTGTTCCCTAATCCCTCTCTCTCTATTGGATTTTCAGACTAAATTAACTCTGTTAATCCTATTAAAATTGACTGGCATGCAATACCCCACAAAAAGTCAAGGATCAAACTCTAAGGTTAAATGTCAGCCAACCGAACCACTTGGGGGTCCTTAACTACATACAGGAGTAAGGGATACTATATACTATACATGCTTGGTTTTTCTATAGAAATTCATTTTCTATAAAATGACTGACAACAATCCATCTCAAAACAAACAATGCTCAATGTGTGCACATGGACCATTAGTTCTTATATGAAATGAAAGTGATGAGTGCAATCACCTTTTCTCATGGGGCTACAGTCAACTTACAAAAATTCCTGGACAAGTAGTATTATTAGTAGTAGGGTAGGAAATTACTTAGCATCTGATCCCTGATGCTGCATGCAATGAGAGAAATTCATTTACTAAACATACCCTTACCAATGTGCAAACCCTTAATTTCTGTTCATATTTGGCCTTATAAAGGATTAAAGCACTTTTGAAAATATATTTGATAGGAAAAAAACAAAACAACTGGAGGGCATTGTCTACAATATAATGGCATATTACATGTTCTATTGAGGCACTGTAATTAGCAAAGTCGATAGTTGCAAGCAGAATGGGTTGGTATATTAAACCACATATACAAAATTAGGAATTGTACTATTATAACTTGATTGTATGTTTTCGTTTCATAAAGGAATCATTAACAATGTAAAAAAATCAAGCAGAGTAAAACAAAGTTGATTTACATCATTCATAATATCAAAGCATTTAATGACACAGTTTTTCTTTTCTGTGGTAAGTGTTGTGAATGCCCTTAGGAGAAAAAAAAATTGTCCCAGCACTGTAAGAATATAACCCATAACTGAACAAACCACTTTTTTTTTAACCTAATGTGAAAAACAGTACAACAGTTTATCTGTTATCATCACTAATAAAACACGGAGGTTAAATAGAACAGGAAACTGAGGTTACAATTGGCGTAAACAACATGAAAGCATGGATCTATCCTGCCTTGTATTAACAGTTTAGGCGGGTGGAAGTAGTTAATGGTGGGGAATATTTTCTTGCCACACTTTGAGCCCCTTAGTACCAATAGAGCATAATTTAAAACACCACGGTCTACCTGAGCATTGTTGCTGACCATGTCCATCCCTTTTTCACTACAATGTACCCCATCTTTAACTGGTTTCTTGAACATGACAATGAACTCGCTGTATTCCAATGGCCTCCACGGTCATCAGATCTCAATCCAATAGAGCACATTTTGGATGTGGTGGAACAGGGGATTCGGATCATGGATGTGAAGATGACAAATCTGCAGCAATTGCATGATGCTATCATGTCAATTTGGACCAAAATCTCTTAGGAAGGTTTCCAACACCTTGTTGAATCGATACCACGGAGAATTAGGGCAGTTCTGAAGGCAAAAGAGGGTCCAACCCGGTACTAGCAAGGTGTACCTAATAAAGTGGCCAGTGAGTGTAAATATGAATTTACTTGTTTTACAGGGTTCTGCTAATTTACTTTGTCTAGTTATCAGCAGGGTCACATTAAGAGCAGGTTCACACCAAAAGTGGTGAGGGAAAGGCCCATTCCTGTTTGGTTTGGGTATAAACCAGTGCCAACAAAGGGAAGTTGAGAGCCGACTTGTTACCTTTCACTTCTTTCAGCTCTCTGGGCTCTTTCACAGCCCAGCGGGGGATCTGTCCACTGCTTATGCAAAGAGGACATGAGCACAGCCTGCCCTCCTCCATGGGGGGTCAGATGTAAAGGAACCGCCTGTCCATTTACATCCGACTGTCATCTGATCTGCCAGATGGATGGGGAACAGTTCCCCCATCGGTCTGTTTTTAGTGGATAGGATTGGATCGGATATCAGCGGGTGGCCAATGGATGATCTGATCGGGTTGGTCTAAAAAACTGACAGGCAGACCCGATTGGCCTGCCTGTGTGAAACAGACCTTACTAGTAGTCTAAGTAACCTGCTACATTTTATAACTTCTTCATGACTCCAGTGGCCAAAGTGGTCACCCTCCTTGAGGTTTTGAGATGGCCACCTCCTCCATTACCTCAGTTCTTCCCCCTAACAGTGGTATTTGTTTGCATAGACGTTGGGCTTTTTTTCCAAATCAATCATGTGCAAGGAAAAAAAAAAAAAAGAGCTTCACCTCATTCACTTACCTCTGGGTAATTCCTTACAAACTTCCCTTGTAAAGTGAATAACCTAGTTGCGTTTTAGTAAATAAACCACTATGCCTCCAGTACAGTGTTTTACCTCTGAATAAGTGGGCCTGTAGCTTCAAGCAAACACATCAGGATTTATATAAAACTATATTCAATAAAAACATAAAAAATGCAAATCATGATGCAAGCAGACCTGAACAAAATAATGGGGTGAGCAACTACATGGCAAATGAGGTTCCATGTTGAAAAATGTAAGGTAATGCACTTGAATGCCAGAAATATGAACGCAAGTGACTCGCTATGGGGAGAACCTCTGGATGAATCTAAGATGGAAAAGGACCTGGGGAGTCCTAGTAGACAGCAAGCTTAGTAGTGGCATCTAATGCCATGCTGCTGCAAGCAAAGCCAATAGAATACTGGCATGCATAAAAAAGGGGATTCACTCCAGAGATAAAGCGATAATTCTCCCACTCTATGAGACTCTGGTCTGTCCGCATCTCAAGTATGCCGTCCAGTTCTGGGCACCGGACCTCAGAAAGGATGTGCTGGAACTACAGATAGTACAGAGAAGGGCAAAAAAGATAATTAGGGTAATGGAGGAAATCCGCTATGAGGAAAGAATACAAGCATTAAACTTATTCTCTCTGGAGAAAAGACACTTGAAAGGGGATATGATATCAATGAACAAATACTGTACTGGTGACTCTAGCATAGGGACCAAACTTTTCAGCGAAAGGGAATTCAATAAGACACGTGGCCACTCACTAAAATTAGAAGAGAAGCTGTTTAACCTTAACTTGCGTAAAGGGTACTTTACTGTTAGAGAAATAAGGATGTGGAATTCTCTTCCACAAGCAGTGGTATCAGCAGGGAGCATCAATAGTTTCAAAAAACTATTAGATGGGCACCTTAAACACCAAACATACAGGGGCACCGCAAAGCAAACACATACACACTTATCATAGGTTGAACTGGATGGACTGGTGTATTTTTTCAACCTCACTAACTTTGTAACTATGTAAGTATGATTTTATGTATATCTCTATTGGTGTGGCAAATATTGTGCTGACATTAAAGTCCCACCATTAGTTTTATTTTCCTTATACATACTGTGGATTATTGAGGGATGTAGATACCTTAAGTGAAAGAGGGACATAATTATAGATACTCTTTCCAAACGTTCTGTTGACTGCAATTAACATTTGCTCATTTGTTTATTGCAGACTTAGGATACATGCATCTCATGGGACTACTGTTTAATGTAGTCCTAATAATTTAGATGGATTGAGAGAGAAAAGGGAGTGTTGTTATTGATCAGTAACTGAGCTTACTCTTAAATGGTCATTAATGTTTGATTATGGCATTTGTCTTCAAATTAATTGGGCTTTTCGTGGAAGAATCTGTAGTCATCACATGAATATTTAATAGATATTTAGGTCTTGTCTTGCAAGGCAAAATCTAATACAGATACATACAATTACTCACACAGACATACTGTGACAAAAACACTGACTTACTACTTCTGTGGTTATTTTGCCTGTGATGTTTCCTATCTTCTGTTCAATTTGAAGCACTGCATAAATGCAGCTGTGTAGAACATACTGCAAATGATGTTGGTTAGCATATAGTCAATTTAAAAGTCTGAAAATTAAATTATAATAATTCAGTCCATGTGACTTGGCAAGTAAAAAAAAACACTCCGGACTATTACATGATGAATGTGAAGAAAAGATACACTATATTACCAAAAGTATTGGGACGCCTGCCTTTACACATGAACTTTAATGTCATTCCAGTCTTAGCCCGTAGGGTTCAAAATTTGAGTTGGCCCGCCCAAGAGTGTGTCTATGGGAATGTTTGACCATTCTTCCAGAAGTGCAATTGTGAGGTCAGGCACTAATGCTGGACGAGAAGGCCAGGCTCGCAGTCTGCGCTCTAACTCATCCCAAAGGTGTTGAGGGTTGAGGTCAGGACTCTGTGCAATATAGACAAGTTCCTCCACCCCAAACTCACTCATTCATGTCTTTTTTGACCTTGCTTTGTGCATTGGTCCCAATTATTTGGTGAAGGGGGGATTATGGTGTGGGTTTGTTTTTCAGGGGTTGGACTTGGTCCCTTAGTTCCAGTGAAGGGAACTTTAAGGTGTCAGCATACAAGACATTTTGGACAATTTCATGCTCCCAAATTTGTGGGAACAGTTTGGGGATGGTCTCTTCCTGTTCAAACATGACTGTGCACCAGGTCCATAAAGACACGGATGAGAGAGTTTGGGGTGGTGGAACTTGACTGGCCCGCACAGAGTCCTGACCTTAACCCGATAGAACACCTTTGGGATGAATTCGAGCAGAGACTGCGAGCCAGCCCTTCTGGCCCGCATGAGTGCCTGACCTCATAAATGTGCTTCTGGAAGAATGGTCAAACATTCCCATAGACACACTCCTAAACCTTGTGGACAGCCCTCCCAGAAAAGTTGAAGCTGTTAAATGCTCCTACAGACTAAGACTGAGATGCAATTAAAGCTCATGTGCATGTAAAGGCAGGCGTCCTAATACTTTTGGTAATATAGTGTAAATATACTTCCTACTCCATCTTGTACACCAGTGCTATTTAGACTGCTTTCCAATTTATGCTCAGTGCGGTTGAGCACATCTCCACCTTTTGAATTCTCCTTTACAATGTCAGACAGTATAAAGGAGACTTAAATATACAAATTTCTTCTAAAAATATCGAGGAGAATAAATTCGGAGTCTGTGTTTAAACCTGGAATCTTGCCAACATCCCTAGTAAATATTGAACAATGGAGAACCCCTGAGGTTTGGGACTTTGAACGGCAAGAACCAGGACTTGAGTATGAGAATATATAAATTTATTATTACAAATATTACAAAAATGAAATATACACAAACAAGAATAACATGTATGATAAAAACATGGTCATAAATACGTCTTGGAACCGAGAGGGTCTGAGGTGTCTGGATCGGACTAGACGCGTTTCGGTCCAAATGCCTTTCTCGATAGTCCAGAAAACACCAGAGCTCAGACAGATATGCAAAAGCCTCTGTGGATTCCAGGACGGAGGACCAGGTAAATGGACCTTAAAGGGTGAGAAAAAGCGCCTTCAGGTGTCTTTGGCCGCAGGTAGTATGTGCCGAATTGGCTAGGTCTATAAAAAATAGGCCTGAAACAATTTATGTATCTATATGGGCTTCCAAAGGAAGATTGCCGCGCCGCCATTATTCAACTACACAGGGCTGGAAAGGAATCCAGTGCTGGATACGTCCCAGCACTATATATATTTGGAGACACTTCTACTCTATTACAAATTTACAGATGACCTGTGTGTTTGACCCTGCTTTGGAGATCCTCGTGGGAATTTTGATCGGGGGGCTTTTTCGCACTGTCACCTGTAATAGCCATCATTTATTTGGCTTACAACTATCCAATCTTCCTTTGGAAGCCCATATAGATACATAAATTGTTTCAGGCCTATTTTTTATAGACCTAGCCAATTCGGCACATACTACCTGCGGCCAAAGACACCTGAAGGCGCTTTTTCTCACCCTTTAAGGTCCATTTACCTGGTCCTCCGTCCTGGAATCCACAGAGGCTTTTGCATATCTGTCTAAGCTCTGGTGTTTTCTGGACTATCGAGAAAGGCATTTGGACCGAAACGCGTCTAGTCCGATCCAGACACCTCAGACCCTCTCGGTTCCAAGACGTATTTATGACCATGTTTTTATCATACATGTTTTTCTTGTTTGTGTATATTTCATTTTTGTAATATTTGTAATAATAAATTTATATATTCTCATACTCAAGTCCTGGTTCTTGCCGTTCAAAGTCCCAAACCTCAGGGGTTCTCCATTGTTCTTCTAAAAATATGTTCAATATGCGAATGAAAATTATTTAATCCAGTTTTTCTCAACCTTTTTTCAGTCAAGGCACCTTTTAAAATTATAGAAAATCTCAAGGCACCTATTCTAAAATGTAAAAAAAACGATTCTAATAGCTATTAGATAACTATTATAATAATGCAGTGACATGCACATGTAGGACACCCAACATTAGAGGTGATTCATTCTTCCAAAGCAAATACACATTTGCACACTGGTACTGACTAGTATTCCAATGTTTTCCTTCTCCCTCAATTTCTCTCCATCAGTCAGCTAATGTCATCCCCAGTGCTAAGGGAGAGAGGCAGAGGAGGGTCAAACAAGGATGCTGTGGAGGCAACAGACATCCTCCTAAATACCTGATGACGTCATTGGCTGTTAGGATGCCAGTGTCTAGAAATTCGTAATGATGCATAATGAAAACATGTGGCCTTGTGCAACTAAAAGGCAGGCTTTTTCTACCTGCTGGCTTGTATACAAAATTTGATCAATTTTTAGGCATTTTGCCAAGGCACCCCTATAGAAACCTCAAGGCACCTTAGGGTGGCTGGGCAACCTGGTTGAAAAAGGCTGATTTAATGTCTTGGCTACAATTCTACACATGCAAATGTAGTCTAAAATCCAATTTTACAAGAACGCATATATACGTTTTTAAAGCATATCTAAACCCAGAAACAGAAATGTCATTTGTAGCCTTCATTAGACATCAGTGTGGCAGGATGACAATGCAGGAGTACAGTTAGGAGACAAGGAAAGGGTGTTGCCACCCTGTAAATGGAAATGCCTGAACAAAGACATTCATGGCAGGATTACCAATTATTACTTAAATTGAAGTTGAAGACATAAAACTATTAAACTTATAGTTTAAGGGTCCATGCATACTAGACAGCAAGAAAAAATGCCAGAACTGCTGGAAGAAAATAAGCAGCAGCAAAAAAAAAAGTTCTTATGGAGCATATTGGACACGCCTTTAGGCTTGCTTACAAGTGATTTTCCCCAAAACACTAGAAAAAAATGTACACTTAACCACTTCAACACAGGGCACTTTCACCCCCTTCCTGCCCAGGTAAATTTTCCCCTTTTAGCGCTGTTGCATTTTGAATAACAATTGCGCGGTCATGCAACACTGTACCTACAGCAAATGTATGTCATTTTCCCCCTACAAATAGAGCTTTCTTTTGGTGGTATTTGATCACCTCTGGGTTTTTTCCTTTTTGTTAAACAAATAAAAAAAGACCGAAAAGTATTTTTTTTTGTTTATGTTATACAATTTTTTAAATAAATACGTTTTTTCCTGCACTGATGAGCACTGATGAGACTGCACTGACAGGCACTGATAGGCGTCACTGATAGGCATCACTGATAGGCACTGATATGCAGCATTGGTGGGCACTGATAGGCGGCACTGCTAGGCGGCATTGATGGGCACTGATAGGTGGCACTGATGGGCACTAATGGGCACTGGTGGGCACTGATGGACACTGATAGGCAGCACTGATCGGCACTGACGGGTGGCACTGGTGGGCACTGATAGGCAGCACTGGTGGGCAATAATGGGCACTGGTGTCCAACACTGATAGATGGCAATGATGGGCAGCACTGATAGGGAGGGCACTGGCAAGCAGCACTGATGGGGAGGGCAATGGGGGGCTCCCTGAGCCCTGATTGCCATCCCTGGTGGCCATAGTGGGCATCCCTGGGGTCATGGGTGGGCATCCCTGGGGTCATGGGTGGGCATCTCTGGTGGTTCTAGTGGCACCCCCCCGAGGGTCTGCACTGGTAATCAATGATCTGATTACCAGTGCCGACCTCCCCCTGTCAGGCACGTACTGAGGAAAACCGATCAACGGCTCTTCCTGTTTACTATGTGGCAAGCCGTGATTGGACACGGCTGGTCACATGGTAAAGAGCCTACGTCAGTAGGCTCTTTACCGAGATCGGAGATGCAGGGAGTCAGACTGACAGCTTGCATCACCGATTGCCGCGCCCCCGGGGGGCGCGCAGAGCGTATTATCCTGCCGCCATCATATGATGTCCGGTCAGGATAATACAACCACATTCCCGCCGTCATTCTGCTATAGGGCGGGCGGGATGTGGTTAAAAATGCTTGACGCGGCTAAATGCTGCGTTTAGGTGCATCATCCATTTTTTTTTTTGCCTAAAAGTGCCTCTCAAAAATGTACTTCTGATGTTTTTTTTTCCAGCCTGTAAATGTTCCTCTGATTATGTGCCTGTAAACGCCCAAATGTGCGTGGACACATAGGCTAAAATAGTTGCTTCTACAGGCTAAAAGTAAAAATGCCAAATGCCTGTATAATCAGCATTTTTATGCCGAGTGTGCATGAAGTCTAAAGGTTGCTTTAACGGGAGATAAGAAGAGTGCCTGGGCACCCGCCCGTGTGTGTGCTTTTCTGCCATGGCCACAGGCAAGCGTACCCCGTCTATTGGGATGCTATGAGAAATTCTTACTCAGCATTGTCAGGAGGTCTCTCCTACTATGGATTATTCTATTAGATACTTTAAAGAACGAGAAAAAGTTTGGCACTTTGTATGAGGCACTGCCTATCCAATTTACACTGCTATACAAGCTGTACACTCACTACTTTACATTGTAGACAAAGTGTCAATTCTTCAGTGTTGTCATATGAAAAGATATAATAAAATATTTACAAAAATGTGAGGGGTGTACTCACTTTTTGTGAGATACTGTATATATAATATTAATATAGTATTTAATGTGAGGTTTATGTGAGCCTAAACTGACTTTAGGGTCTCTCCGACATCTATGTCCCCCATTCGGTGTGTTCCACCCCTGATTCCGTGTAAGCCACTTAAACCAATTACCCATAAATACATATATACATGCAGGGCTTTTAAAGTGTAAAAATAATATACCATCACTAAAGAAATCATGGCCATAAAAACTTTCAGAACAAGTAGAGGAAAATCTCAGTCACTGCACACCATACAGGCCCAGCGTGTAATAGGTGATAGCAGCCTCAGCCTAACTCCATCCAGGCCAAGCCCAAGTTAAGCTGAGGCTGCTATCACCTATTACACGCTGGGCCTGTATGGTGTGCAGTGGCTGAGATTTTCCTCTACTTGTTCTGGGAGTTTTTATGGCCATGATTTCTGTAGTGATGGTATATTATTTTTGACACCTTAAAAGCCCCGTATGTATATATGCATTTATGGGTAATTGGTATAAGTGGCACTGTGGATTGCCAATTAATGAACCAATTCATGCCAATGGTAGTTTTGGAAGGGTTTTGATTCTAGTTTTGCACATGAAGAGATTTATATCGGTTTTGTATGTATATGTGTTATGAAATAGATGTTAAACTTGACTGTACTAATATTATAGAAAAAGTGTGTTTGTTTGGGCAGCTTGCCAGCACTGCATGGGTTAACCACTCATTTCTGTCTAGGGGTGAGAAGAGCGGAGATATACCTACCCAATCCGCCGATGCTCTGCTCCGAGCACAAGACTGAGCCCCACAGCTCCTGAACCCCCTCCCCTCCCACATGCTAGCGGTCTTGTAAATGGACTGTTCCGGATGTCATCACACCCATAGGCCATCTCTGGATGTTAGAACGCCAGGAACAGTCAACCGCTAGACGTGGTGGAGCACTTTTTTCCAGGAGGATCGAAGGATGGGGTAAGTATAGCCTTTTGGTGCTCCCTTAGACAAAATGAGCAGTTAACCTCACAGCCCCACTGCTTTGGAGAAAAAAAAAGAATTCATGGAGTTATGCAATAAGCCACGGAGGAAACAAAATATTTAACCCCTGTAATACAAAATATCTGTATGCAGGTGGGTTTTAACCTCTGTCAGGTTTTAGGTGTTATCTTCATCTCTGTTATGGAGATGTCACTTCATTTCTGAGATCACCTTAAGAGACAGAATCTGTAATAAAATTAGTCAGCTTTCCTGACAAACTGACTGTTTGTGGCAGTTTTGGGGTCAGGTCACTTTTTATTGCAGCTAGCATTCTACTCCTGCAGATGACGCTATAACCCACGGGTTCTGATTGATCTTCAATCAATCGCTATGTTTCTCAATGAACGATAGTGAAAGGGACTATTCACGCCATATGCGTTGGCCTGTACTGGGCAGTCTTGTCCAATGCAATCCAATGCGTAGACAAGTTTACACCACTGAGCTGTGAGAATGTGCAATGAAAAAAATACGCGCTGGCCTTTTTTTCAGTGCAGAGTTCTGCAACACATTATACAGCTTTGTATCGCGCGATGCATAAAGTTGAAGGAATTGTCGTTTTGTGACACTTCAATTTAAAAAACTGTGTGAATAATAATTAAGCAATTTCCTTTTCACTTTGAATACAGAAAGTCACCTGCAGATGTCTTTCACACAAATGGATAAGTAAATATGAAACTAATATGCACACAATTTTTAAGTGAATATTCTGAACCCTTTAGTAAATCACCCAAAAAGTCCCAGAGACCACACATAACTGAGGGATTACTCTTCCAAACTGCCCAACAGAAATTCTAATCCTTCCCCACTCTGTCCAAAACTAAAAAGGTTTTGTGAAGTTGAGCTTTAGGGCTCTTTCACACGGACGTTCCGTATGTCCGTAAATCACCCCATCCGTTTGCGGGTGATATACGGACATAATGCATGTCTATGGGATTGCGGATGTCAGCGGATGACCATCCGCTGACATCTGATTTTCGTCCTTTAAGTTCTGTTCTGTTTTTTGGAAAGGAACAGAACCCCATTTTTCTTCCGTTTAAAAAACAGAAAGGACGCAAAATCGGATGTCAGCTGTGTCATCCGCTGACATCCGCAATGCCCATAGACATACATTATATCCGTATATCATTCGCAAACGGATGGGATAATATGCGGACATACGGAGCGGATGACACAAGTGTCATCCGTGTCCGTGAACAAAAAAAAAAAAAGTGCTGGAGCGGATCGCAATACGGTCCGCTCCTTTTGAAAGAGCCCTGACATTGAATTTCACAATAAAGTCCTATTGAAATTAGGAAAATATAAGGTGTTCTACATGTCATAAGAACATATAGTTCTTCTATAGATGTTCTTTGGCTGAATGGTGTGTCATATTATGTGCCCAAATAGGGATATGTCTGCTATTAGGTGACATTAAATGCAGGGCTATTATTCAGTATGACAGTGTGTGAGAAATTATATACAAAAATATAGTAGTTGCCAATACAGTCTGTGACAGACTGTGTACATTCACAGTTAGTGTGACAGTCCATGACATGTTAAATACAATGAGAATAGACAGTAAACAGTAGGTTGGAGATTTTGTACAGTGATATTAGGAAGTGTGACAGTTGGTGACAAATTACATATAGTGTAAATTATATAATTATATATACTGATATTAGTCAGTAAAACAGATTATGTAACGTGACAGCAGTCAGCAAAATTAGTTGTTGCGACATCCGTTGGAAGATTCTATACAGTGACACTAGTCAATGTGACAATCAGTGACTAATTATATATGGTATACTTCGTATACAGTAGTATACTCTATACCAGCCTTTTTCAATCTGTGAGCCAGGGAATGTCTGTCTTCAGTGGGACCAAGATGGAATTTATTTTCCCCACGCTAGTGCAGGTTGGACCATGCTTGATATGTTTTTTTTTTTGCCTTTTTCTGGATCAACAGCGGATAAAGAATTCTGCATATAGAGGTTTTCTATTTATTTTTTCTATTGAACTAGATGGACTTATGTCTTTTCTTCAACCTAACTATGTAATCTTTTTAAGACAGAAGATCCCTTAAAATCCCTTAAAATACCCATTGATTTCTAGAAACCCTTGCTAATAATAATTATAATTACAGCTCAGGACCCATTCGCGTGAGAAATACAAATATATAGAAGAAGGAATGTGGTGTATTTGATACCCAGGGCTGCTTTATGTCACAAAATTGTTTTAGTTTTAGAAAATGCAGACAATTGTAGAATTTCCCTCCCACTGGTGGTCAGAGAAGAAGCACCTGCGCATGGTGGCATGTGGAAGGAAAACATCATTACATTGGTGGATAGTGGGAAAAAAAGCTCCTTATTTTGATGGTCATTGGGACAAGATTGCTAAAAAAGAACATGGGTATCAGTGGTTACGTATCTGAGAGTCAGAAATTGCTCATCTCTCAAAGAACCCCTAGCAATCACTACAGGAACTCTGGTTTTAAAAGCCTCCTCTACACAGATGATAGGAGATTTATTGACATGAGTCAGTAGGACAAATTATATATATTTGCTTTTTTTTTTTTTTTTTTTTCAATATCTCTTTATTGAAAGATGTTTAGTACAAAAAATCTGCAACTTCGTATTAGAAGGTTGAAATAACATAAAAAGGGAGAACATAAGGGTAGCATCGCAGGGCAACATGGTGTCCAGAACAACCTGTATATGGTGGTAGTTCTTTTACACAAGTATTACAGCATCAGCAATACATTTTTCATTACACCTGTCTTGGGATGGTATCAAGTAATCACAACAGTATTATTGTTCGAGTACCAAGTTGAGCAACTTTGACAAGCTGCATCAAAGGATCTTTTTGAGTCAGCCTGGTATGCTATGTCTTTCAAATGAGTAAATGGAATGAACTATGGATATTACTTCTGACCCATTGGGTACTCAGTCTCCCTTCCAGTGTCTGGCAATCGGGAGTCGGGCTGCTAGCAAAATGCCAGTAGTCACCTTACGGGGCACCAAAGGGAAGTCATCTATTCCTAGATTTAGAAGCGTTAGAGCAGGCGCAAGGTTGGTTAGAATGCCGGTAACACTGGAGAGGAGCACACTTCGCCAGAAACGTCATCGATTTTTTGCAGGACCAGAGGGAATGTAAGTGGTTACCAACTTGGCCACAGCTGCGCCAACATAAGGGGGACCCGTCTTGCAAAAGCGGACTAGCCTGTATGGAGTAAGGTACCACCGGGTTATTCAATTTTCTGTGTAGTTTCCCAGTAATTAACACAGTGTGAAATGGCAAAGGAGCATCGCAGTGCAGACAGCCATTGAAGAGGTTCAAACACTGTTTGCAAGTCGGCCTCCTATGCTAAGATAGAGGGACACTTGGTAAATGTCAGCTTGTTCTGCAATATCTTATACAAAAAGGAAAAATACCTTTGAGAGCAGGAGGTTTGTTATGGTAGTACTGCCAGATGTTAGAGGTGACCAGGATTTTAGGAAGGGGTTTGTCTTTCAGAAAGTGATGGATACTAAGGAGCTTGAGAAGAATGTGCATAGGAGCATTATGCGCCCCACAAAAAGTCTACACTTTTCTGAGCCTATCTCCCTCATAGAGGTCAGCTACATTGTAAAGACCGTACAACGACCAGTTAATGGGAGGTAGATGTGGTAAAAGCACATTAAATACGGCCTGCGGTATTGCTACAGATGACATAGATGTTTCCATATCCATACATAAAGTATCCGGTGTGGGTGCAATCCAATATTTTAATTGATCCAGAAGAACAACTGTGTAATAATCTCTTAGGTCTATCTTACCTATACCGCCTACAGATTTGTTTTTAATCAATTGAGTGTAGGAACATCTAGCTCTTTTCCAAATGTATTGTTTGAGGAGCAAGGTCAGTAAGAAGTAAGAAGACTTTAGGGGAATGGGGAGTGTGCGGAAGTAGTAAAATATTTGCAGAGAATAAGCATTTTGAAAGCTGCTAACCTGCCCGTCCAAGACAAGTCGTATTTCGAAATGTGCTGAAGCTTGGTTGATATTTTGGCCAGAAGGGCTTTATAGTTAGCCTCCGCTAAGTTGAACAGAGAGGAAGTAAGGGCTATGCCGAGGTAGGGGAGACCGGTATTAGTCCAAGTATATGGTAAGGATCTTTCCATAGCTACTTGTTCTTTGTTGGGGATACCTAAGTTCAAAATAAGGGATTTGGAGAAGTTTATTATATAGTAGGAGACAGCACTGAATTGATTAAGAATTTGGTGAGCTTGGTGGAGGGTTAGTCAGAAGAAGGATTACATCATCTGAAAATAAATAAATTAACATGAGATAGATTTTTAAACTGGAAACCAGAAATGCGGGTATGTGTCCTATCAGCTTCTGCTAGGGGTTCTACCATTAGGTTGAAAATGAGTGACCAAAGTGGGCAGCCCTGTCTTGTGCTGTTAGTATTTGTAAAAGATTTAGATAGCATGTTGGATGTGTACTGTAGATTTGTGCTAAGGGATAGGAGTATAGTGCCAGCACAGCAGAGAGTATTGGTCCCTGGAAACCAAATTTTCGTAAGACGTAGTTCATGTAGCCCCAGTGTACCCTATCAAACTCCTTCTCTGCATCAAAAGAAAGGAGCAGAGAACGCATCTGAGCACTCTCTGCGAAATTAATAACATTAATAATACGCCTTGTGGCATCTGATGTCCTCAAGGAGATTAGCATATCTTTCATGGTGATGTCTGAAATAGGGAAGGCTGTTATAGTGTCTGCAGATGGAGAAGCAGCTGTGGTTGGTGTATTGTGAGCGCTTACCTCCATCAGAGGTTCATCATCCCCTGTGTCATTGGAGTCACACCTGGGTTTGGATTTTGCTGGGCTCCTAGTGGAGGGGGTAGATACTCCTGATCCCCCATTTAACTCCCCTTAATTAGGGGTGACTGCAGATGTTGTATCTGTCACTTGGGCACTGTACACTGGGGGCCGTGCATCGCCTGTCCACTGGAGGCCGTGTCTCTCGCTGCCATTTTGTTGTGGTCTGCGGGAGAGGACTGGGAAGAAGCCCGAGAGCATGGCTGGCTTCAGCACGTCCCTTCTTTTTCTGGGCATATGGATGGGTGCAGTGGTATGTGCAGCAGCTGATAAAGCTGGAGGCGGCTCTGTTAGTGTGCTGGGCTCCCATGGTTTCCTGGCTATAAGCGGAGCTGTCAGATCATGAGGCCAATAACTTCGGCTGTCGCCACGCCCCAACCTATATATTTACTTTGATAGCCAGCCATCCTTATATTAACTCATGAATAATTAATAAACAAACAACCACCCCACCCTTAACAGTATAAAACTAGAGCCCTCCTATAGGGACAGCACTTTGCTGGGGTTCTTTCCTTTGCGTAGTGATTCTTTCTCTAAGTAATTTTTTTACAAGTGATATGCACTTCAGGCTCTGCACTTCAGCGATTGAATGAAGTGAACATACATGGCAAACTTCTTTGAAAAGCACTAAACAGGCTGCAGGTAACCCGTTCTTTCTATTCAGCTCTTTCCACTCTGTAACATGCGTTCTCTACCACTCCTTCTGACAGTTGTGTCCTCTCTCCTTAAACTCTCTTTCCTTCACCCTCTTCTCCACCCCACAGCTTATATACAAAATGTATCTAAAAAGTTTGGTAAATGGTCCGATATCTCAACGCCAACATGGGCCAGGTGCGCGTGCATGCACATGGCTATCCAGAGACACATCTAGAAGTGCCACCTAGCATGGAGTACACGTGACCGTTAGGGTAAACCCAATGTGGGCATTCAAACGTAGTCAGTGTGAGAAGTAGGGCCACAGTGCAATGAAGCGACATGAAGTTCTGCTACAAATTGGGGAAAACGGCGACGGAGACGCATGAAATGTTGGTGCAAACCAAAGCCATGAGCAGAAAATATGACGGGAAGGAAGTATAAGCTGCTTGACAAGCAGAACCCTAGACATGATCAAACGAGTGAGACAAATGCTAGCATGAGATCGGCGACTGACTTTACAATTGATGGTGGGGGAAATGTGCATTAGCAAAGACACAGTACGCACCATCACCCTCAAAGATTTGGATAAGCGGAAGATGGTTTGTGCCGCACAAGCTGACAGAGGTACAGAAAGCAAAAGGAATGGAAACCTCTTAAGATTTTGTTACCATGTCTGACCAGCACCCATCCTTTCTGCGAACCATCATCACAGGGGAAGAGATGCAGGTGCACCAATTCTTGGCTCAGCGCGGCATCCACTGTACTCCCCTGATCTGCCACCTGCGGACTTCTTTCTTTTTCCCCGCCTAAAGAGCATCATGAAAGGCACACCTTTTGCAGATGTGGCGGCAATCCAAGAATGTGTGACAGTGGTTCGACAATTGATTCCTAAAGAGGTCTTTGCTGACAGTTTCCAAAAGCTTTATGAACGTTGCCCAAAGTGTGTTGTGAAGGATGGCGATTATTTTGAAGGTGAATAAAGGTAATTTATTTGTATCTTCTCTTTTGTATATTTTCTGATACCATTCACCAAACGTTTTGGACACACTACGTATATCACTCTCCCTTCTGTTCTCCCTATTACTGGACTCACCAACTCATGCTATTTCTACAACCACCTGCTGATAAAATCTCTGGGATGCAGGGGTATGTCCTTTTATATAAATAGCACTCCCATATTACCTCCCTCACCCTTCTGCTTTTTCTAACCTCTGGTGACATATCCCCAAACCCTGGGCCTCCATCATTTATCTGTACCCAAAGCTCACATCACCCTATACCCTCTGGCAGCAGCCACAATCCACAACACTTAGTTCCCATTCCTTTTCTTCCAAAAATCAGCCCCCCCTCTTCTCCTGCACCCTCTGGAATGCCAGCTCTGTCTGTCACAAACTCACCTCCCTCCACAACCTCTATATCACAAATTCCTTTACCTACTTGCCATTACCAAAACCTGGCTTCATGAATCCGACACTGCTTCTCCTGCTTCCCTCTCCCATGGAGGCCTTCTCTGGACTCACTACCCCGACCCAGTGGATGGAAGGAGGATGGAGTTGGAATCCTTCTAGCTTCACACAGCACCTATGGGGTACTTCACCCACCTCCCTCGCTGACACACTCCTTGTTAAAGGCACATTGTATTTGTCTATTTTCTCCAATTTCTCTTAAGAATTGATTTGATCTACCAGCCCCCTGGACCAGTATGAACCTTCCCTGATGACTTCTCTGCCTGGCTACCCTACTTCCTCTCTTCTGAAATCCCCTCAATCATTCTTGGTGACTTCAGCATCCCTGTTAATGCTATTACTACTACTACTTCTAAACTTCTCAGTCTAACCTCCTCTTTTGACCTGAAGCAAAGGATACAGACTCCTACTCACTCCAACTACAAAACCCTTGACCTTGTATTCTCCTATCTATGCACTCCGTGCAACCTCTCCCACAATCCTTTTCCAACTCTCTTATCACCACCTTATTAGTTTCGCTCTCTCCCTCTCTTCCACCTCTTCTCCCTTCAATTGCCTAACAGTTACCTATGGAAACCTTCACCACGTCAATCCTTCTCTTCTCTGCTACTGACCAACTCTATGACAAAATCTCACCCCTGTCCTGCCCCAACCTAGCCTCTTCTGTCTACACCAACTCACTGTCATCCTCCCTAGACATTCACATAATCAGGCCCCAACCCCTACAATCTTGGCAATCCATATCAATCCATATCAGGCCCCCACAGCATTTAAAAAAGACACAGCGTGGAGTTCCCCTCAAAATCCATACTAGGCCCTTATCCAAGCATGCAGCCCGGAAGGTCAGGCAACGAGGGCCCCCCCCTGAATCATACCAGGCCACATGCCCTTGTATACGATTGAGTACCCCTTCACCAAAAAATTGTCAAAAAGAAATAAAAACACACACAGTTTTTTTACAATTCCTTTGTTAAAAATCAAAAAAACAATGCCCCCTGATGTAGATTCACTAAAAAAGTGTCAAAAAGAAAAAAAAAAACACACACACACAGTTTTTGACAATTTCTTTAATAAAATAAAACAACAACGTCCTTTATGTAGATCCATCGTCAATCACACCACTGCCACCGAGGGACCTGAAAAAAAAAAAAAAAAAATGCTCCACCCACGGAAAAGGCTAACTGCCATCTGCCTGCTCCGCCATCTGACAGTTCTTAAATAGGTAAGGGGCGGAGCCATCTGGCAACAACAGCTGATGGCACTGCCCCATGTGACATCACCTATTGGTGAATGCTGGGTCGGTGATGTCACATGGGGGGGTGTCACCAGGTAACATCACCAGATGGTCCTGCCCCTTACCTATTTAAGAACTGTCAGATGGCGGAGCTGGCAGATGGCAGTTAGCCTTTGCCGTGGGTGGAGCGTTTTTTCTTTTTTTTTCAGGTCCCTCGTGGCAATGGTGTGATTGATGACGGATCTACATAAAGGACGTTGTTGTTTTATTTTAATAAAGAAATTGTCAAAAACTGTGTGTGTGTTTTTTTTTTCTTTTTGACACTTTTTTAGTGAATGGGTAGGGGTACTATGTACCCCATACTTATTCACATGGGGGGTGGGATCTGGGGGCCCCCTTGGTAAAGGGAGCTTTGAGATTCTGATAAGCCCCCTGGCTGCAGATCCCTACAACCACAGCCCAGGGTTGTGGGCAAGAGGCCCTTGTCCCCATCATTCAGCCCCGTGACCCAAAGCACCCCCCCATGTTAAGGGCATGTGGCCTGGTATGGTTCAGGGGGAATGAGTGCCCTGGCCTGTAGGCCTGCATGCTCGGATAGGAGCCTAGTATGGATTTTGGGAGGGACCCCCAAAAAAAAAAATTGGCGAGGTTCCCCTTAAAATCAATACCATTTTTTTCACATTTTTCTACTGCCAGCAATGTTTTTTTTTTTTTTTTTCATTCAGCTGTCAGCAGGGAAGCCCATTGCCAGCTGATGACTCATCCATTGTTAAGGATGTAGCAGCGTGCTTCCTGGCCTGCTCCTTAACAACTAGCTATTTACTATGCCCCAATTGGGCGCATAGTGCATTGTGGGGTGCTCAGCGGGCAAACATCCCGCCGAGCACCCCACAAATTCGGGTGTTTGCCAAAATTGATACACTTCATGAGGAGATCTCTATTACACAGATACCTCCCCCACCTAACACCCCATGTCCACAGGTACAATCTTTACTTCCCTCATAAAACCCAGCTACGATAGATGAGGTTGCTAAACTTTTTTCCAACGCCCACCTAACCACCTTCCCCTTGGACCCTGTTCCCTCACAAATTCTACACACTCTAACTCACAACTCAATCTCCTTCTCTCTTCTGGCATCTTCTCCACTTCTCTAAACCAAGCACTAGTCACCCCCATCCTTAAAAAGCCCTCACTGGAGATTGGGGTAGGGAGTTCAAGAGGATGGGAGAGGCTCTGGAGGAGTCCCGGAGGCGAGCATGGGAGGAATTAACAAGGGAGCTAGAGAGCAGGAGGTCTTGGGAGGAACAAAGAAAACAATTTGGTTAGTATTTTGAAACTAGGTTAGTGATGTATCTGGTGGCAGAGTTGTAGATGGCTTTGTAAGTTGTTGTTAGTATCTTGAATTTAATTTGTTGGTTCAGCGAAAGCCAGTGGAGGGATTGGTCTTATATTAATTTTGGTACCAAAAGACACAGTAGGGCTTATTTTCGGGGTTGGTCTCATCGTGTAATGTGCTGTTATCTCTCCCCCTCTCCCTCCCTGCCTGCCAGGAATCCCCTATGTGAACTGAGTAAAAGTGTTTGTAAAATCCTAGAATCCACTCTATTATTAGTATTATCTCATGTCCAATGTGTGTGTCCTGTATTATAATTGTGTAAAATACCTTAGTTCCAGCACTGGTCGATGCTTCCGTGACCCGCTCTGAGCACTGCAGAGGGGGGGGGGGGGAGTGCTGAGATCCCCCACCGACAGCTGGGAGAAGAGGAGGAGAGCAGCGAAAGATCAACTGAGCACCGAGCGGCGCTGTACTGAAGGTAATTGACACAATTATAATACAGAAGCACATACATTGGACATTATATAAAACAGTAATAGAGTGGATTCTATGGTAGGATTTTACAAACACTTTAAACTAGGGCCTATTTTCGGGGTGGGGCTTATATGGCAGCCCTCCCCGAAAATAACAGTAGGTCTTATTTTCAGGGAAGGTCTTATTTTCAGAGAAACGCGGTAAGTATAAAAAATCATTTTTTTGGGGTTTTTTTTTTTGTATCGAGGTGACAGGATCTCATAAAATTTGGTAAGTTGTTGGTATCTATTACACAAAATGAATTGCTAAAAATGCAAAAATATTATTCTGAAAAATATTTTTTTCATAACCGATATGCTAAAATTGATCTGTCCTCTTCTTAAGTAAAAACACTAGAGTGCTTCACTTAATAAAGTAAAATTATTTAATCTATGTAAGTACTTCAATTCAATAAATTCTGTTTAGGCTAGGATAGCTTGTGTTATTATCTGTAGTGCAGAGACATAAAGCAATATCTCCCAGCTCCATGCACCTTTTTTTCTACATGAAGTTGCTGCTCAGCAACAACATATACTTAATTATGGTATGGGATAGTATAGTATAGTACAGTGTAACTTCCAGTGCACTAAACTGATATCTCAAACAATGGTCTCTGCCTTCTCAGCTACAGCATGGGGACAGATGGAGGTGTTTGCAGTTCAAAGTAGGAGAGCAGCCTAAGGTGACAACTTCATAGAAATAGTATAATAGATGTCCTATGACAGGATGTGGAAAAAATAGAAGGGGACAAAACCAGAAAAAGGAACTAATGCAGCCAATAAGGAATGCATTCATTTTTTGTTGCTAGATGTACTTTAAAGCTTCAGTCACATAACTTACCTGTAATATAGTGAGCCCCACATCCTGATCATTGCTCTTAAGTACCGGTTCACACTAGTGCGGTTTGCGAGATTGCATGTAATTCGGAGCGCACTGCTCCTTCATTAAATGCGATCTCATGTGCGGATGCGAATTCAGCCATACACTTTGTATGGTTGTATTCGCACTGTATCCGCACCAAAGACGCACAGGACCCTTTTTTTCAGCCGCATCAGGATTGGATCGCACAGTGGTTTACACTTGTGCGATCAGATCCTGTGCGAACTGTCAGATCGCACTGCGATATGCGATAAAACAGGGGGTGTCGTTAACATTTAATTGACACCCCCTGCGTATCGCATATGGCAGTGTGGACTGCCAGAGGTGCGGATGCGAATTTGCAGCCTTACCGCATCGCACAAGTGTGAACCGAGCCTTACTGTGCAAATCTTTTCTCCGGTGAAGCCCAGTTCTCTTAATAGAGTTGAACTTCTGCAACTGCATGGGTTAATTGCCTCGGGTCTAACATTGCAGCACATTGATGAAGACCCAATGGTCGACCACCCCTTTATTTCTGTCCTCCATTTATAAAAGTCCTTCTATTTGCTTTCACAGAACAACTTCTGAATGGAGGAGAGGATTCTGCCCTTCATCTATTCCTCCCCCATTAACAAGAACAAGTTGCATTTTGTAAAAACATTACAAGGACTTTTGCCAATGAAAGGGAAGAATAGAAGGGGTGAGCAGGACTTTTTCAAAGTGCTGCAATGCTAGATCCAAGGCAGTTACCTATATAGTGCCAGATGTTCAATGCAGTGAACCTCTCATCACTGGAGAGAATATTTCTACACTAAAGCCCCGTACACACGTACCGATCGTCGGCCGAACGATCGGCCGTCTTTTGTCCAAGGGCTGTCGTGTCTGTTGAAAACTGCAAAAGACTGCACAAGAATTTTGTCGGCCAACAACAGCCGACTGCAGAAGTGATGTCATGTGATGGTTAACTTTCCTTGTCTTTTTTCTTTTCTGAGCATGCCCAGTCTTGCAAATCTGCTGTCTGTCGGCCGAAATCTGTACTGACTGGCGAACAATCAGCCGTTCTGGTGTTGGCCAACAAAAATTTTAATGCCTGCACAACAGATTCTGTTCGGCCGAAAATGCGCTGTCGGCTGTCGGAAGCATCATACTAACAAGCCTACAATTGGCCGATCGTTCGTCGGCCGAATCTTTACGGCCGACAATCGGTACGTGTGTATGGGCCTTATGGAGCAATTATTAGGACAATATCTGCAAACTGCAGCTAAAAATTTTAATTTTTTTTTAACTAAACTTTGGATGTAAAGCTGAACTCCAGGCACATAAAAAGAAAATAAATCAGTCATGTGTTAATTAAAAAAAAATGACATGCATTTTTAAATGAGAGCAGTGTGATTACTGAATCTGTCTTGGTAACAGCATTTTATAATTCCTAATAGAGCAGCGCTTAGACTGGGAAAGGGAGGGTTCGCACTAGGAGCCAATCAGGTGTTCTGTATTAAATTTTGGAGAAAAAAAAAACAGATGAACGTAGGGGTAATCTGTAGCCGCAAATTCACTGTCCAGTCATAGGCTTGGGCAAGGAGGTGACGATCTGTATTTCCCTACTGGGGCCGAGAAAGTAAGGTCTGACAGTTTTAAAAGTTTAAAGCTTAATGAACGGTGGGGAACGGAGGTGTTGGAAGGGTTTACAGTGTTAGTTCACCTTTTAATTTTTTCTGGAAAGGCAAACTTACACTTAAGACCCCTTTCACATGGGGCAAACTCCGCCTGCTCAGCAGAGGGATCTGTCCGCTGATCCCTGCTGAGCAGGTGGATGGCTGGTCTGTGTCCGCTCCAAACAGAAACAGTCCGATCTCCTCTATGGGCAGTCAGATTTAAACGGACCGCCTGTCTGTTTACACCTGACTGCCATCACAAATGGATTGGATTTTGGTGGGTGTAAACGGACACATGTCTGTTTACATCTGCCTCTCCATAGAGGATAATGAAGGGTCCAATCAGGTTAACCTAAAAAACTGACAGGTCTATCCGCGTGAAAGGGGTCCTAAGAAAATCTCAGGATCAGATGGACAGAAATACAAACCAACTGTCTATATAGCTGTCTGTTGGGAGATCTTTTTTACTACAATGTGATCTTGCATGATGTACAAAAATTAGCGGAACCTATATAATGCTGCAGCAATTACCCCCTAAATATTTGCAGTCTCAGTAGAATGATCATGTCACGTACTGAGTTATTCCACTTACTTGAACATTAGGATTTGGATACAGTGTAATGAGTTTCCTGTCTATCTTCAAAATCTCTAAAAATAAAGAATTCTGTGTTCTGTATTATCGTACCATCCCCTGAGGTATCATGTGTAAGAGTCTATTTATACATCTTTTTACAGTAAATATAGATAAAAGACTATTTATCACTTGCATTGAGTCAAGACTAAATGAATGGATCTGGAGAGGGAAAAAAGCAGATCTAATAAAATATAATAACCATCATCAGACAAAACATAAGAAAAACATTAGGCACACAAACCGACTGGAAAATTTTAAGTGGACACGGACTGAAAATTACTTCTTTGGTATCAGGCACACAATGTTTATTATCTTCATCGCTGACATTAATCAAGCATAAATACTGAGTGAAGAAAATAGTGGTTATGTTGAAAAAATAAGTCTTATGTGCGACGAGTTGAATAATTATTTAGAAACTCTTTACAAAACAATGTTATAAGCAGAGATGTATAGTAACTAAGTAGAACTACTTCACTACTGTACTTAAGTACCGAAAGGCGGTATCTGTACTTTCCTGGAGTAGAATTTTTTTCTCCTACTTCCACTTTTACTTCACTACATTTTTTCAATGATTTCAATACTTCTACTCCGATATTTTTTTTTTTTTTTTTGTGCTGCATAGTTATCCGTTACAATTCAAAAAATTACCACTGCCAGAACAGTGGATGGCAGGTTTCATGAAGCTCAAAACATGTGTATTATCAGCGCGTACGAAAATAAATGCTACTGTATGTATAAATAAAAGCTGCATTTGAAATAATAAAAGACAATATGATGTTCAAACTTTTGACTTCTTTCTTTAATAACTACATAACACAGTACTTGTACTTTTACTTTCAGTACTTGAGTAGCATTTTTTTTTTTCAAAACTACTGGTACTTTTACTTTCAGTACTTGAGTAGCAGATTTTTTTTAAAAACTACTTGCAATACTTAAGTACAAAAAATGTTGAATACTTTAGAACTTCTACTCAAGTCACTTTTTGATTGAGCACTTCCACTTCTACTCAAGTCACTTATGATCGAGCACTTCCACTTCTACTCAAGTCACTTTTTGATCGAGCACTTCCACTTCTACTCAAGTCACTTTTTGATCGAGCACTTGTACTTTTACTCAAGTATGGGTTTCAAGTACTTTATACAACTCTGGTTATAAGACCATAATCCAAAATTAGTTTAGAATCTACAAACGCTTCATTATAAAAATCGTGTTTCTAATAATATTATTTTATGGAACCTTCTAGTACCCAATCATTACAAGTGTTAGCAACCCCTTAATGGAATCTAGATATATCCCTGAACCTGTGGGCCTGTATTACTAACACAAACACTAGGCATAAATCACTGTAATATGCTTGCATTGTGGGTTCACATACTGTAGGTTCACAGCACTTGTGACCCCTGGACCTACCCAGCTCATTGTACACTGATGTTCAATGCACACTTTGTGGTTCTAGTTTGTTGTGCATCTTGAACATCTTCAAAATGCTGCTTTTGTGCCTTCAGCTGGATAAAGGTGGCTAAGTGATGGCTGTGTCAATATTATACCTGAGATTTTGAAAAAAGAAAATCTAACATAACTGGCTCCAGGGGTAAATTTGGAAAAAAATATATAAAGCAATTTGCCCAGTGAAAGTGCAGCTTCATTCGTTCTGTGCGACTAGGGCAAACATTAATGTTATTAGGCTATGTCAGAAAACACTTCATTTGGCAATTAGATGGTGCTAAGTATGATAGGAAATTTATCTGAAAGGAAAGGTTTAAAGGAGGCCATAATGTTAGCAGTGCACATTTAGTGCCATTTTATCTATATGATATGCACATTTTACTACTACTTCCAGACTGCCCACAGTACATTTACTGCGAGCGGGCAGCATGGGCAGGCTGGATAATGTACATGTCTACCTGTACTGTGTGATTACCTGTAGCCAAACACAGATCACAACCATAAGCAAGCTGTTCATGAATTTAACCCATTTATGACAGTTAAAACTATTGCTTATACAGTGATCATCACAGAGTAACAGAGTAAAAAATAAAAAAATTCCCTGATCACTATGGTGACACTGAACTTCTTTGATGCAGTGCACTTTGGAGTACAAGTATTTGTGCTCACTGCATCGCTCCCATGCCATGACACACATCCTATGTCCTAAATAGGTATGTTAAAGTGATTGCAAAGTCTCATTTTTTGTGCTTAAAAAAAAACAACAAATATGTTATACTTACCTGCTCTCTAAAGTAGTTTTGCACAGAGCAGCCCAGATCCTCCTCTTCTCTGATCCCTCGCTTGTGCTCCTGACCCCTCCCTCCTGCCGAGTGCCTCCGCAGCAAGCAGCTTGCTGTGGGGGCACCCCAGCTGAGCTGCAGCTCTCTCTGTTCATTCAGACACGGAGCCTCAGCTAGGCCCTACCCCCTCTCTCTCCTTATTGGCTCACTGACTTTGATTTACAGCAGCGGGAGCCAATGGTGCGCCAGTGCTGTCTCAGCCAATGAGGAGGAGAGTCCCAGGCAGCTGAGTCTCTCCTGCAACACTGCTGGATCGAGATAGGAATCAGGTAAGTTTTTTGGGGGGGGCTGCTGCACACAGGTTTATTATCTTATTGCATAGAATGCATTAAAATAAAAAAAATTCTCCCTCTACAACCGCTTTAACACCTACATTTGGGCTTTCCTGTTCCAATGTCTGCCCTCTGTTTCTGCTCTATACAAGCCTGCCAGTTTTCTGAAGCTAAGTATACCTCTCCTCTTTTAGATGCACTGTGTTGGCTGCCATATAAATCCTCTACAGTTTGCCCAGCCTTCCATTTACTCTTTGTGTTTGCTTTTTAATCTTGCTTACCTCCAGACCATGTAAGCGTATGGCCTTTTCCCTATATGTTATACTATTACTCACAGAATGTTGCTTTAGTGCAATATTTAATTTATATATACAAATATACATTTTCTTTTTTATTGTATCCTTGGCAGATATCTGATCCCTGGGCTGTTCCTTTTGCTGCCCCAGCGACGACAGGGTTGGGGAATGTGGATGAGGCAAGTCCTCTATGCCCCCTCATGTGGTGGGACCGGTGAATTATCATCAATTTGGTTTTAACAATTGTATCTAGCAGATTTGTACCTATACCCTTTAAGCGCCTAGGTTAGTATCACCCTTTTTGAGAAGAAACAGTGTTTATGCTATGTCTAGAAATTACCTATGGTCATTGTGCATATGTGTATATGCTTATGTGCATATCATGTGCATGTGTATATATATATATATATATATATATATATATATATATATGCACAAATGTGTGTGTATACACAAAGCTGTAAACCAGCTTCTGCTATACGCTGTATTCAGACTAATTTTGGATATTATTATTTTTCATTTATAGTTTGCTCTATGTATGGCACCTCTGAAGAAGAAGGTGGCTTTGCAACGTGTCAAATGCCCCGGTGTTATTAATCACTGGCATGTTACCATGTGACAAACTTATGTGCTACGTTTTATACTCTAGCTGCATATGTTTTTATGTTTTTGTATAATACAAATTATATTTTTTATAGAATTTGTCTTGTGTATCCTAAAAGTAAAAATTGGTAATTCTCAGGATAATGGCTACATTTTTTTCTACTTTTTGAGTATATTTTGACACCCAAAAACTCTTTCAGTTTCAATGCCTCTTACTAAATACCGCAGACTGTCTACTTTGCAAAAAGGTGTCATTTGTGAGGAATTAGTTCTGTCCTGGCATTTTAGAGGCTCAAGAAATGAGATAAGCAGTCAGTACATCAGGGCTGATCAATTTTTAAATATATATATATATATATATATATATATATATATATATATACAAATATATATATATATATATACAAAAGTTTGTACACACTAAAACCTTCATACAAACCAATTAGTATACACTTATTGGGATTTTTTTGTACCAAAGACGTGTGGCAGAATACATTTTGGCCCAACTTTGATTTTATTGGATATAACAGACATTTTCTGTCTTTTCTCAATTATATAGCAAATTATATAGTAAAAATAAAAAACCCAGTGGTGATCAAATACCACCAAATAGCAAAATATTGACTGGTCATGAAGGGGGTAAAACCTTCTGGAGGTCAATTAGTTAAAATGTTAACAGTAGTTGAACAATATTAGGGAAAATCAGGTTTTTATTTTAGACACACCAAGGCTTAATCGGTGTAAATATAGGCGATAGAGCGTATTTTCCACAGTAAATCACACTTGTTCGTAAACTGTGTAATTATGCTGTAGCACTGCAGCATAGTAAATACTACTTGGGATATAATTTGGTTTTGTGATCTTCGCACCCGCTTACACACACACACAGGGGTTGGTTTAATAAAGCTGGAGAGTACAACATCTGGTGCAGAAACCAATCAGCTTTTAGTTTTTGTTGTCAAAGCTTAATTGAACAAGCTGAAGTTTAAAGCTGATTGGCTACTATGCACAGCTGCACCACATTTTGCTGACTCCAGTTTAAGTAAATTAACTCCACAGTGTCACCATTGCTTTACAGGTATAAAGGTGGTCAAAGTAAAGACCCTGCAAAGTTATAGCTCATTTTATTTTATTATTATTATTTTTAATTGCAAGTTAGAAGTTGTATACTACTGAAAATTACAGTTTAACAAACTGCTAGACACTAAGCAATAAATTACTGTATTTTTGGTCATTTTGCATATGTATAACAAGTCATATGATTCCCTTTAGGCACAACAGATTATTGCATTTCCTTACTCATTTATAATATGCTGTTAGATTTATATTATTTATATATATATATATATATATATATATATATATATATATATATATATATATTATTAAGCATATACAAAATATATTCTAATCATTTCTTATATTATTGCCTATTTCCATTATACAGAACAACATTTTTCACACCATCTTTTGTGAAAGCTAAACAACACTAGATGGCAATGTGCTCAAAGGCTCCTAGAAGGCTGAGCAGGTTTGTTGTACCTTTGCTGTACTGAAAGTTTCCGTTTTAAAAGAGAATTACAAGAAAATTTCTTCCATTTTAGATCAGTTGACAAAGGATACTTCACATACGCTACACATTAATTTTTCAGCTTACAGATTACTGCATCCAAACATGCACCGGGTTTGGAACATTTTAGCATTACATAACCAAAAGGTAAGATGTACTGCTCGTTAGATTTCATAGGAAAACCTAATAAGGTTTAAAGTAAGCCCCAGGAATGGAGGGCACAGGCAAGAAGATTGTATTTAGGTTTTTTTAGTTGGAGACCCTACCGAGTTTGATATTATATTTCATAGAATAAGGGTTGTAACTACAGATTATAGAGCCCCATAGCATGAATGTCATGGGGTTCCCTGGCATCCCCCCTGCTGCTATTGATCATAACATAAAGTATGTCTAAAGCAAGGCCAAGTAGCAGGAGAGCTGTCAGCATAGTCATTACATTACTTAGGAACAAGGGCTGTAATCAGGAAGTTATCAGGAAGGCTGGTTTCACATGGGTGGTCTAATCAGGTCCAGCCATTGTTCTCTATGGAGCGGCAGATATCAGTGGACATGTGTCTGCTGATACTCGCCGGCATCCGATCCTCTCTCCAAAAACAGACGGGTGGAGATCCATTCCCCATCCGTCTGGCGAATCGGATGACAGTCAGATAGAAACAGACAGGCGGTCCGTTTCCGTCCAACCTTCCCATAGAGAACACCAGGGCTGTGTCCGTGTCCGCTCTGCATAGCAGAAGGGACACGGACATGTCATCTGCCTGCTCAGCGGGGATCAGCGGAGAGATCCCCTGCTGAGCAGGCAGGTGCGCATTACAAAGTCTGCCTCCTGTAAATGGAGCTGCTGTCAGTCAGCAGCTCTCTGCTCTGCTCCCTCCTCGCTCATTGGAGTGCTGAGCTGTGGAGGGGCAGGGAGCGGCCAGCTCAGACTCTCAGCAGCTCACTGAGAGGCTGAGTCGGTTGTCAGTCCAGGCACCTGGCGGACTCTCACTCCGTGGTCGTGATGATGCGGTGCCTGGACCGACACGTGTGATATCAGCAGAGAGTGGACTTAAGTTCACTCTCTGCTAAAAACGGGTCACAGAATTGCCGAACGATCGGCACTCCTGTGATCCATAGGAGATGTACAGCCAAACAAGTTTTGGCTGTACATCTCTTTTAATGATGTGTGTCCAAATGAGCCATTGCTCTGTAACTTTAAAACAAATTTCTGTAAACTGTTTTTCTTGCAGGAATACAAATAAGTTTAATTTTTAGTTAACCACTTAAGCCCCGGAAGATTTTACCCCCTTCCTGACCAGGGGGTATTTTGCGATTCGGCACTGCGTGACTTTAACGGATAATTGGTCGTGCGGCGCTGTATCTAAACAAATTTGGCGTCCTTTTTTTCCCACAAACAGAGCTTTCTTTTGGTGGTATTTGATCACCTGTGCGATTTTTTGATCATGCGCTATAAACAAAAAAAGAGCGTAAATTTTGCAAAAATAGCAATATTTTTCACATTTTTTTTATATGAAATTCCCCCCAAAAAAATGTAAAAATCAAAATTTTTTAACATTTTCAGCCAATTTGTTTTATGCTACCTATGTTTGGTAAAAAAAATCGCAAAAAGCGTATTTTGATTGGTTTGCGCAAAAGTTATTGCGTTTATTAACAAAGGGAAAGATTTTTGTCATTCTTGTTGTTTTTTTTTTTAACGCGTAATGGCGGCGATCTGCGATTTTTTTTGCGGTACTGCGACATTGCGGCGGACAGATCGGACCCTTGACTGACATTTTTGACACTTTTGGGGTTACCAGTGACATTTCTACAGTAATCAGTGCTATACATATGCACTGTTACTGTAAAAATACACTGGCAGTGAAGGGGTTAACTTTTTTTTAAAGGGAGGGGCTATGTGTGTCCCTAGGGGCATGCTTTCTACTGTGATTGGCTGTGGCTTCAGATGTATGAACAGTGATCAACGGTTCTACATAGTAGAACCGTATGATCATCCTTCATACACAGGGGAGAATGACAGGCAGCTTGTTAACACAAGCCGCCTGACTTTCTCCCTCTCCCCCGACGATCGCAGAGTGACCGGCGGACATCGGGTCCGCCGGTCACACGCGCGGGGGGTGCGTGACCGCGCGGGAGCGCGCCTCAGGCAGCGCGCGCTCGCTCCCTAGACCCTCACAGGCTAGCGACGTAGACCTACGTTGCTTTGCCTGTGAGGGGCTGACTGCCGATGTAGATCGGCGTTAGGCAGTCGGCAAGTGGTTAAGGAGACACTGTGGCATTTTTACAACCTGAGAAAGATTGTGTTAGGTATACAGGGGTTGATATGCTAAAACTGGAGAGTGCAAAATCTGGTGCAACTCTGTATAAACACCAATCAGCTTCCAGGTTTTATTGTCCAAGTTTAATTGAACAAGCCAAAGTTAGAAGCTGAGTGGCTACCATGTACAGCTGCATCAGATTTTGCACTTTTTAATTTTAGTAAATGAACCCCACTTTGTTAATCTTACTGCGGGATGTTCAGAAACACTAAGGGAACAATTTCTATACTACTAAGGCAGCTAAACAAATTATTTTTACTGTACAGTTTGAAAAGGGGATCTGATCAGTGATAAGGATTCTGAAGTCTACTCCTGTACATCTGACATCAGCTCTTCTTGTTTGGAAATGTCACAGGGACAGGGGTTGCCACCTCATCCCTTTAAACCAGGACACACATTAATTACACAGGTTCTGTGGCTGATTAAGGTGGTAATTAAACTCACTTAGTGCCCTATGTGTCTCAGAACCTGTTCAATCACGGTTATACCTCACATGTGCGGTTGGAACACCGTTTTCATTTGCGGGCGCGACTTACGTATGCTTTTTTTTTTTTTTATTTTAGTAATTTTTTATTTTAAGCACTGTTTTAAAAAAATAAATAAAAAATCTGATCACTTTTATTGATGTCACAAGAATGTAAACATCCCTTATGACAGTAATAGGCATTGACAGGTACGCTTTATGGAGTAATCAGGGGTCTAAAAGACCCCAGAACCCTCCACTGCACTTCAAAGTATTCAAAATGCCGAAATCTGCATTTTGTAATACTGACAGTTTTTTTAAAATTGGCACCGTTAGCAGCCAAGTGAACCGGAAGTGACCTGATGTCGCTTCCGGGTTACTACATCGGAGACAAGATCAAAGCCGATCTTGTTTGGGACTCCAACCAGCTGGCGGACGTGTCGGCTGGTTGCTCAGGTCTCCCGTTAGGACGGGAGACCTGGGCAGAGCCACGGAATGCGGTGGGACAGGGGGGACTTCAGCACTCTGGGATAACAGCCGAGCGGACCACCGGCTCTAAAAAAAACTATACCAGGTTGATGCCTGCAGCTACAGGCATCATGCTGGTACAACCACTTCTGCAAGCTGACGTACAGGTATGTCGGTTTGCAGGAAGTGGTTAATAATACAGTGAGTGGTATATGGTAAAATTTGCATCAAGAGCCTCGCTAATAAGGTTCTTTTCTCCCCCAGGCTCCATCACAGCTGTGACGGCTGCTATGGCTATTGTTACAACACTGCACGGGATATAACCTAACCTGTCACAAAATTCAACATCTGTCTCAGAAGCATCTGATGGAAGCAGACTTTCTTTAAGATGTTACGCACATTTTAGTTCTGGAGCAAAGACAGAACAATAACAGTGTATCCCGACAATCTAATGACTTTTTTAAGCTGTTTATGCTATCCAACAGACTAAAGTCAGCCTGTTCAGACATAATGGAACAAAGAGTTATTATATTTAAATGTAGGCTAGCAATAACAGATTTGGGAACAGATGGTTCTGGAAATTCTGACATTTCAGCTTGTTGGATTTGTAAATGTGTAAATGTAGGAAACTTCAGGAAGAAGAAAATGATCTAGATTTTCATTTGATTCGGACCCCCCTTAGAAGAAGTATAGCCAAAGCTTTTTTGGCTGTACTCCAATGAATCATAGGAGTGCAGTTCGTAATGCACTCCTGTGGCCCATTTTCAGCCGACAGCAGACTATAAACCTCTTTTGGCTGACGTTACAGACCCAATCCAGGCTCTGAAAAGATCGCAGCCATATGGTGGGGTTCTGCCTAGAAGCCTGGCCAGCAGTTTAGCGACCTGCTGGGAGACTGAGTCAGCCTCACCCACCCCCTTCACAGCCCACTGCTCCAGTGAGCTCTGGAAGGGCAGAGCAGAAAGCTGGTGAATGACAGTCACCAGCTCTCTGCAACCTGAAGGCTGAAGCGGTGTTTGATCACTCAGTTCTTGGTCTTAAAGCCGGCAGTGGACATCCACCTAGGTGAGTATAATTTTTTTTTAGGAATACTATACTTCTCTTTTAAAGCCTTTAGTTCATAATCAGCTAAAAACTGTACTAGCCTAATCAGCAATTGCAGCCAATCAAGAAACACATTTCAGCAATGTATTGCAGTCTAATTTTTAAAAGCTAATAACACTCATATTCCTTTCCCTATCTCTCCTTCCATACAATTCTATTGGCCAATAGGCATGTGTCGGGACGAGCTTAGCTGCAAGTTCCAACATTACCTGGGACATGTCAGAGCTTTACTTGATCAGAACAGCTGGAAATTGGGTAAAGCATAGGATACGAAAAGCTGCTACAGGTATGTTTAGGCATCCTTCATTTCACATCTGCTGTATTCTTAAAGCAACAGAGTCTTTTTAGTGGGCCAATTACACTGCTGCATTTTAAGGCATGCTTTATAATGCACCAAACCGCATGTTTTGTGGCTCACCATAATAAAGACAGTGTCTGTTCCCATCTCAGCACTGCAATTGAACACAATTTTAGAAATATGACATGCCATTTTTTTCTGCTTTTTAGTGAATTGTGAAGCCCATAGAGGGCAATGGTTATGGTTAAAAACTAACATGCATTTTGATGTGTTTGCAACAGGTAATAAATAGCATTGGTTAATTAATGTAAAGAAAAATCCCTGCGCTAGTTATGTGAAAAAACTGAAACAAAGAAAAATTGGATTTTTGACTTACCGTAAAATCCATTTCTCTGATGTTCATTGACAGACACAGCGCCTGGTATTCATAACCACTGGGTTATACTGTCCCCTACAGCAATAGGACACTAGGCTGAAAATAATCCTGGCTACATCCATGGGCAGTCCCAGGGGATATACTCCCTCTCTCTGCTATAGCCATTCAGTTTTTTTACAATCAATGTCAGGAGAATAGTAACTCCACAGAGGGGTGGGTGCTGTGTCCATCAATGAACTTTAGAGAAATAGATTTTACGGTAAGTCAAAAATCCCATTTTCTCTTTCGTTCATTGACGGACACCGCTCCTCATATTCATAAACATTGGGATGTCCCAAAGCAGTGTTAAACATGAGACGTGGGAACAACAAAAACATTTCCAAGGCGAAACAGCAGCCAACCAGGCGACAGGAGCTTAACCAAAACATCTGCAGCTCACCTGAAAAAAACAATACACCCTCAAATGGACCAGGTCCTCTAAACCGCAGCCTGCAAAACCTTGCAGCCAAATGAAGCATTCACAGATGTCAACACATCCACTTTATAAAACTTTGTAAAAGTGTGCACCGACAACCAGATGGCTGCCTTGCAAACCTGCGTGACTGACGCCTGATGATGGAATGAACCACCATCTGTCTAAACCATCTGAAAATGGTCACAGAGGAAGTGGACAACCCTTTATGATGCCCATCCGTGAGCACAAATAGAGACTTCCTGAAAGACTCTGTAGCTGCCAGGTACATCCTAATTACCCGGACCACATCCAAAGCATGCAATGCCATTTCCTTTAGATATTTAGGCCTGGGACACAGGAAAGGCAACACAATGTCTTCATTCAAATGAAAATCAGAGACAACCTTTGGCAGGATAGACAGACAGGGGCGAAGAACCACTTTATCTCTGTGAATCACCAGATAGGGTGAACGACAGTATAACGCCGCCAGTTCTGACAACCTGCACGAAGAGGTGATAGCCACCAAAAAGGCCACCTTCTGGGACAGCGTAAGCAGGGGAATCCCCTGAATATTTTCAAAGGGAGGCTTCTGTAGAGCTGAAAGTACCAAATTGAGATTCCAAAGGCGGCAATGGAGCCCACACTGGAGGGACCAAATGTCGGACACCCTGAAGAAAAGTACGCAGCATGGAGTGTGTGGCTAAAGGTGGTTGGAAGAAGACAGCCAAAGCCAACACCTGGCCCTTGATGGTACTCAAGGCCAACTTCTGTTCAACTCCCCGTTGAAGGAGTAGGATCCGAGCCACCGAGAAGGAGCGAGGATGAACTACAAGCGACTCACACCATGCAATGTACGTCTTCCATGTACAATGGTAGATCTTCCTAGAAGTAGATTTCCTAGCTTTCAACAGTGTAGGAATCACCAAAGATAAACCTCTATCCTTCAGCACCTGCCGTTCAACAGCCAAGCCGTCAAAGCCAGCGACTGTAAAGCAGGATGGAAGATCAGTCCTTGGGACAGCAGATCCTCCCTAAGAGGAAGCTTCCAAGGAACGTCGGCGACCAGCTGCACCAGATCGGTGTACCAAGCTCAATGAGGCCTGCTATTCAATGCTCTTTACAATTATGAGAAGAGCTGCTGCTCTGCTTCTTGTTTCAAATGAAGGCTAGAAATTGGGACCCTTGAAGAGATTCAGTTAGATGCAGGCACTGTTCAGGTATTCTGACAGCCAGTGGAACCCGCTATCAGAATACAAATGCCTGGCAGGGAGGATTCGTCCATCCTCCCTCCCTGCAGGTGTGGATGAAGCAATCTACATGTGTATGTATGCAGAGCTGCTGTTAGAAACCACAGGGCCCCGTACAGCCTACCTGGCAGGGCCCCCCAGGAATATATCAAGACACTATTTTCACTAAAAATACACTAAAATCATTATTAGCGGACACAAACATAACAGAGAACCTGTGTGAATTAGCCCTTTTTAATTGTTTTTTACATTAAAAAAAATTATAATTTAAAATGTTTACAATTATCTTATTATACAATTTTTTAAATGATTCATCACAATGTTGAAAGATTATTATTATTTTTTTTTTACAATTTGTTATTTTTTTACAGGACAGGGAAGCCTGCAGTGCTGCAGGAGGGGGATTGGCACAGTGATAGGGGGGCACACAGGGGGAATCAGAAGCAGGCAGAACAGGGAGGGGGATCGGTGTCGGATAAATAATTACAGGAATGATGCCCTGTGTCCGTGTCTCTCCCTGCAGCAGCTGAAAGTTGGCAGGAGGGGGAGAAAAGGGCTTTCAGCTGCTGCAGAGAGTTGAACAGGGCTTCCTTCTGTAATTGCCCCTCTGCCAGACCGCACCGATTGCCCGTGTTGCTGGGGCCACCCTGTGTGCCCGGGCCAGCTACAGGAGGACTGGTGGTCCCCCCTATCAGCGGCCCTGTATATATGCATATAGCCAGCTATACTAAAGTACAAAGTGTGGTAATGTGTATTTAGGTAGCTTTTAAATCTTGATTATGCTGTTGCTGAAACACGGTGCTGCTTACTGTGTGTAGCATAAGCTACTATAGTATATTACATTCTTAGCAGCAGCCAAAAATTGGCTAGGTCCAAGCTGGCCCAAAGGATTTGAAGTGACAGGAAACCTGGAATTCTCTTCAAGGCTCGGTTCACACCTATGCGCTTTTTGGTGAAAAAAATGCACTACAGTTCATTTAATATGGTTTCCTATGGGACACGTTCACATCTCTGCTTTTTTCAGACACTGCGTTTTTTCGAAAGTGTCAGGAACTTTTTTAAACACAAAACGGTGCTTTCTTTTGCTTTTTTGGTTAAATAGACTTCAATATAGAAGCTGCAGAAAAGCATGTAGTATGTTTTTGCCACAATTTTGCTGCACTTTTACCAGGCTTTTGCAGCAATTCGTGTTTTTATCTGCCCAAAAACAAATTGGCCAAAAAAAAAAGCATAACTAATGCAAATCGTTGGAAAAATTTTGTGTGCAAAAATGCAAAATGCCCAGCAAAAATGACCAAAAGCAAACTGCATAGGTGAAGCAAACCTTAAAGTGTAACTATGGCCAAACTCAAAAAATACATACGATGTAGCCTGTCAGCAGCATTAACACAACAATTTTTTTTTATTTTTTATTACAAGTTGATCTCACCAGTAGATCTGTTATTTTTTTTTTTATTTCCTTTAACAAGTCAAGCTGTTCAGCAAAGGTTTCAGTTACTTACACCGGGGTTCTTCCTGCCCACCCTACATCAGTACTTTGTTTATAGTTGAAGATCTTCTATTCTCTGTCAATTCCAGCACTCCCAGAAGTTTTGGATGTTCTAAAAATAGAAGAGCATCATTCATAAAGATGGGAGAATTGATTTCCAGGAGAAACTGCCTATGGTTTAAATGGTTCTAAAGGCAGGTTTTTCTTATCTTGATGCATTCTATGCATTAAGATGAAAAACCTTCTGTGTGCAGCAGCTCCTCTCAGCCCCCCTCCATCCCCAATACTTACCTGAACCCCATCCAGATCCAGCGATGTTGCACGAGAGCATCGGCTGTCTGGGACTCTCCCTATGACTGGCTGCGACACAGCTGTAAATTAAAGTAAGTGAGCCAATGAGGAAAGGGGGCGTGGCCAAGCTGCAGCTCCATGTCTAAATGGACATACAGAGCAGCAATTCAGCTCTGGCGCCCCCCCCCCCCCAGGGCAAGATGCTTGCTGTGGTGTGCACTCAGCAGGAGGGAGGAGCCAGGATCGCTTGCGAGGAACCAGAGAAGAGCAGGAACTGAACTGCTTTGTGCAAAACCACCTCACAGGGCAGGCAAGAATAACATTTGTTATTTTTTAACAAAAAAAAAAAAAAAACTAGACTTTAATATTACTTTAATGATATGTACATGTTTAACCTGCCAGGTACAGAGTGGTAACATTCTCACAACATTTGCAAATGTATGTGGAAGCTGCCCTGTCTTGTCAAGACCCCTCTGTAAAGTGCGGTTCAAACTCTAATGTTTTATAATCTCCATAATGTAGCATATATAGCAGAGAATCATTTAAAGAGCTTGTAAAGGCTGTATGTAATAGACACTTAGGAGCTCAGGAGCAAACACGCACATGTGCCCCTATAACAAGCAGCTTGCTATGGGAGCACTTAGGGAAGAGGAGGGCCGGCCGGTGACCCCAGAAGAAGAGGATCAGGGCTGCTCTGTGCAAACCCATTGCACAGAGCAGGTAAGTATAACATGTTTGTTATTTTTTTTAAATAAAACAAATATCTTAATATCACTTTAAGGGTAGGTATGCCTGGAGTCAGCCTATTCACCCCTAAAGGTTCAGGGATACACTAGAAGCACAGCAAAGCACAATGGCAGTTGAGGGTGTCCAATGTGTCCCCACACCAATTAAAGGAAGCAATTTATACAAAAGTGGCAACCACCTTAATTAATAACTAGCTTTTGAAGTAAGGTGCACAAACAAAAATATTTTTTCAAGCACACTTACCAGCTAGCCTGCCAAAAAAAACAAAATGAAACGCTCTAACAATCTGAGTTAAAAATAAAGGCTAATGACCCGTATACAGGATCCAAAAATTAGAACAAATATCGCTTTCAAAGCAATCGTACGATAATCTAATTGTTAGTACACTTTTACAGCTTTTGAGAGCCATTAACGACATTTCATCCGATATTATCCGATCGGACAAGCACAAAAATTGTTCAGATTGTACGATTTTCATTTAATCAGTACAGTTGTTAGTCAAAAATACACTAGAAATACCATACAACACATTACATCACTTATGATTTTTTATTCTGTCGTACGAGGATTTTCATAACTTTAGTAAACTCAAAAGAAAAAGAAAAACAATCTGTCCTGCGATTTTCAGATCGTGTGTACGGGTCATAAGCCTATGCTCACATTTGGAGCCTGATAAAGGAGCCCGCATGCGCACTTCTCCTGCCTTCTCAGCTGCCGGAAGTGACGTCACCCGCACCTCTGCACAGACCCAGGCGCCATTAAACAGCTATGCTGACTGATAGACGCTGACAACCATCAGCCTACTCGTCTCAACAGCATCCATCCATTACCAAAGACTCTGCAGATGACCCATTACATTCACAATGTTGGCATACCATTTACCTTTGTGAGTGCATAACTTTTAACCCCTATCTCAGTAGGCTTTGCTTTCTTGTTTCTTCTTACCATAGAGCCTCTCCTTCTCCAGCCGGCAGCCCCTGAGTACAGCCTTGTTCACTTGGACTACTCCCATCGTTGAGATTTGGAAACTATCCAGGATTCCTCCACAGTTGTCTAATTATACATTGCATATATATTTCAGTTCTGTCCACACTAGCAGAGTGCCATAATATTGTTGTTGTTATGCTCACATCTGTGCAGGTGGTTCCCGCTGCAGATCAGAACCTGTTCCCGTAGCCGCAACTACCCACACCAAAAAATGTGCTGGATGTGGCACACTGCACGCACTGGAAACACTAGGCACCACACTGTGCACCACACTGTGCTTGCGGTTCCTGTGCGGGCTGCGATTTCTATAATGCTGCAAGGACCTTTTCTCTGCATTTCAGGAAGAACGGCAAATTAATGAGCTGCCGTGCCAGTGCAAACCGTGGCTCTCATAGGCTGATTTTAAACATTACCAAGCCATTTTTATATGGAACAAAAAGTGATATTTGCACAGCCGTCTTTCAAATGCAATTTTTTGGGAAGAAATACACTTTCATGAATTAAAAAAATCAAAACCATAAAGTTAGCCCAATTTTTTGTATAATGTGAAAGATGACATTACGCCAAGTAAATAGATACCTAACATGTCATGCTTTAAAACTGTGCACACTTGTGGAATGGCGACAAACTTACGGTACTTAAAAATCTCCATAGGCGACGCTTTAAAAAATTTTAACGATTACCTCTTTAGCCACTTCTGGACCGGAAGGATTTGCCCCTTAATGACCAGGCCATTTTTTTGCGAATTCGGCACTGCGTTACATTACCGAACAATTGCGTGGTCGCGTGACGATGTACCTTAATAAAATTGATGTCCTTTTTTTCCCACAAATAGAGCTTCCTTTTGGTGGTACTTGATCACCTCTGCGATTTTTATTTATTGCGCTATAAACAAAAAAAGAGCGACAACTCTAAAAAAAAAAAAAAAATTTTTCACTTTCTGCTATAGAACATTCCCAAAAAAAAATAAAAAAAATCTAATTTTTTCTTCCTTTTAGGCCAATTTGTATTCTGCTACATATTTTTGGTAAAAAAAATACCCAATAAGCGTATTTTGATTGGTTTGCGCAAAAGTTATCGCGTCTATAAACTAGGGGAAAGATTTATGTCATTTCTACTTATTAATTTTTTTTTACCGGTAATGGTGGTGATCTGCGATTTTTAGCGGGACTGCGAAATTGCGACTGGACAGATCGGACACCTAACTGACATTTTTGACACTTTTGTGGGGACTAGTGACATTAATACAGTAATCAGTGCTAAAAATATGCAATGTTACTGTAATAATGACACTAGCAGGGAAGGGGTTAACCCAGGGGTGATCAAAGGGTTAAGTGTGAGCCTGGGGAGTGTTTTCTAAATGTATGTAACACAGAGACCTGTGATCCTAAATAGGATGATTACAGGCGCTCTGTGATCATTCCAGAGAGAACAATGGTCTGCTGTGTTTACAACAGCAGACTGTCGTTCTCTCTCAGCGGGGAGCGATCGCGGGTGCCCGGCGGCAATTGCGCCAGCTGGCCCCGTGGATCGACATCCCCGGGCACTCATATGTCGGTTCGCACAGCCTGCCGCAGTATATCTGCAGCGGATGGTCGGCAAGTGGTTAGAGTTACAGAGGAGGTCTTGTGCTAGAATTATTGCTCTCGCTCTAACAATAGCAGTGATACCTCACGTGTGGTTTGAATACTGTTTACATATTCGGGCTCGACTTGCGTATGCGTTCGCTTCTGCGCATGAGCATGGAGGGATGGGGCACTTTACTCTTTTTTTCTTTATTATTTTCTTTTTTAACACTATTTATTTAAAAAAACATTTTTTGATCACCTTTATTGCTGTCACAAGGGATGTTTACATCCCTTATGACAGTAATAGGCAGTGACAGGTACTCTTTATGGAGGGATCTGGGGTCTGAAAGACCCCAAATCCCTCCTTTGCACATAAAAGCATTCAAAACGCCAAGTTTGGCTGTTTTGAATGCTGTCCTTTTTTAAAAAATTTGGTGCCTTTAAGGCTCCAGTACCCGGAAGTGATGTTATGATATTGCTTGCCGAATTTTTACATCGGAGACCTGATCAGAGTTGAATTTGGCTTTGCTCGGGTCTCCCGGGAGGACAGGAGACCTGGCCAAGCCGCCGAAAGCAGTGGGAGGGGGGGGGGGCGTCCCCTGCCACTCCTTGTAATGACAACCAATCGGCGGCTCTAAACAACAGTACCGGGGTGATGCCTCTAGCTGCAGGCATCACCCCAGTACAATCCCCTGAAGCCGAGGCTGCATGTTTGCGTTCCATCGGCGCTAAGGGGTTATAGTTGTAATTTTTTGTCATATCATTTTGGAAAATGAAAAAAAAGTTTTTCTTTACAATTTTTTGACATTTTTTACACACAGTCACTAAGGTAGTAAAGCTTCATAAGTTTTTAAAATATTTTCTTACTACATTTTTTTCTTTTTTTTAACATTTTTTTTTTTGTTTTACATACAGTGTCCAGGGCAATACAGTGTTACCATGTTAACACTGTACTACTCTGGGGAGGTAATCACTATTTTTTTTTTATATACTATGATTGCTTATAACTGAATAAAAACTATTTATTCAGTGTTTACTATTATGATTAGCTGTGATTGGCCACAGCTAGTCACATGGTACAGATGGGCTGTGATTGGCCCTGTCTGTACCATGTGATCACTGTGACCAATCACAGAGCTCATTACAATAATGCACATTACAAAAGGCTGTGCGGGAAAGGGTTAAAGAGGTTGTAAACCTCAGAAAAAAAAAATTAAAAAAAAACCTAAAAGACAAAGACATAATGAGCTAGTATGCATCGCATACTAGCTCATTATGAAATACTTACGGTAGACCGAAGCTCCCGCAGTGCCGCAGGCTCACCGGTAACATGTTCAGCCGTCTTACTTCCGGGTTTGCGTTATCCAGCCATCTGATTGGCCGGAGCCACTATGACATCACTCCCGTGCGGAGCCGCTGTTCACGGCACAAGGCTCTGAAGTAACGGCACCGGCGGGAGCGTCATTGGCAGCATGCAATGTAAATATCTCCTAAATGGTGCAAGTTTAGGAGATATTTACAGTACCTATAGGTAAGCCTTATCATAGGCTTACCTATAGGTCCAAATACTCCCTGAGGGTTTACAACCACTTTAAGTGGAAGTCCATCCTGACACTAAAATTGCTACATCTTCAGGCATCCACGATCTAAGACTAACCTAGCTAACCCTGTAAAGAAGAAATCAGTATAGATATCTTTTTTGAAGCAGATCCGGTCCGGTCTCCAGCAGCGGAAGCTCTGCAGAGGACACAGCCGACAAATGAAATGAATGGGGATTGACATCACCAATAGAGTTACTATTAGGCTTATGTTGTCGGCTGCCTCCTCTGCACCCACCTCCACAGCGAATGTTATACCTGAAGGGTTTCACATGTACTGTCACTTTAGGCTGGCTCCACCTAGAAGTGATGACAAGGGTCAAGGGGCAGAGTGGCCATCTTAGAGACATGTAAGAGATGTATTGATATACACAGCTGTCCTGTAATGCATGTTGTAGTGTACAGAGAGTCCTGAATAAACAACCGTTGTTCCAGACCAGAGTCCTGTGTCTCTCACAACACGGAGAATATAACAGAGGCGACGAGGATGGGATTTACAAGATTACTATGCATGTGAGAAAAGAAAGAAAGAAAGAAAAAAAAAAAACTCTGGATTGTCAGCTGGATACAAACACCCATAGAGCTCAGCAGGAAAATGTCATTGATTGGGACATTAAGTGAATTTGATGGAGAACAGACATCGCGGAGTTCCTGGATTGAGAGACTGGAACAGTATTTTTGTGCAAATGCCATCCCAGGCGACAGGCAAGTAGCAGTATTTCTGACAGTGGTTGGTGCTAGGACATATGATACTCTTAGGGATCTCCTTTTCCCTGAAAAACCAGCAACTAAGACTTTGGCAGAGCTCCTGACACTGTTAGGGAATCACTTCCAGCCTAAACCACTAGAGATTGCAGAGAGATTCAGGTTCTATCAGCGGCAGCAACAGCCGGGTTAAGATATTAAGGCTTATGTGCTCGCCCTTCGCAGACTAGCCTCAACCTGTTCTTTTGGGGAGTATTTACCGACTGCACTGAGGGATACGTTTGTCATGGGACTAAATAGTGAGTCTAGCCAAAAGAGACTGTTAACAGAGAAAGGCCTTACCCTTACAAAGGCAATTGAGATAGCTTCAGTGATGGAAATGGCTGTGAAAGATACAGAGGCATTGAACCCTCAGAGCAGAAGGGAAGAGGTTAAAGAGGAAATTTTCAGAACAGCAGTCAAGCCAACAGCAGCAAACTGGAAAAATAGACCCTCACCAAACCGGGAGTCAGCTTGCTACCGTTGTGGGAATCCAGACCATGATCACAAAGTCTGCCGGTTTAAGGATCAGCTCTGTCATAATTGTGGTAAGGCAGGCCATCTGAAACGAGTCTGCCGTAGTAAGAAGGTGCAAAATAAACAACCTCTGAACACCAGGACAAAAGCATATATGGTGGGAAGATATACATCGTCATCGGAATCAGAGGATGAGGAAGTGCTCCACAGATTGGACATACATCAAATGCATTCAGCACCCTCAGCAATGACTGTAGAGGTAACCGTGGAAGGAAAGAAACTCAAGATGGATGTAGACACAGGAGCAGCAGTTTCAGTTATCACCCAGAAACAATGGAGAAAACTTCTGATCTGAACAACTGTCCATCCAACACCAATCAAACTGCAGACATACTCAAAGCAGATACTCCACCCACTGGGTTACGTGAAAGTACAGGTATCCTACAAGGGTAAGACAAAGAGAATGCCATTGTATATCCTAGAACATGGGGGACCCCCTCTCTTTGGGAGAGACTGGATTGCTCACTTTGGCATGCCAGACATCGCCATAAACCCCTGCAACACCGTGACCATCCCATCAAGCGATAACGAGGGATGGGTGGAATCCCTGAAACAGCAATTCCCACAAGTCTTTGATCACCATTTGGGAAAAATAAAGCATGACTGTGTGAGACTCAGGCTGAAACCCAATGCCCAGCCTAGGTTCTTCAAAGCTCGGACGGTACCTTTCGCACTCCGGGCAGGTGTGGAAGCTGAACTAAGCCGGCTGGAGGAACAAGGTGTCATCTCAAAGGTAGAGCACAGCGAGTGGGCATCACCAGTTGTACCAGTAAAGAAAGCGAATGGGGACTTACGCATTTGTGGCGATTTCTGCATGGCACTAAATTCTCAACTGGAGATAGACCAGTATCCCCTACCCAGAGTAGATGACATTTTTGCCTCTCTTGCAGGAGGTCAAAAGTTCACCAAGCTTGATCTCAGGCAAGCTTATTTACAGTTTGAGGTCCACCCTTCGTCCCGCAAGTTTCTAACCATCAACACTCACAAGGGACTGTATGAATACAATCGGATGGTGTTTGGGGTAGCCTCCGCCCCAGCCATTTGGCAACGCAAATGGATGAGATTTTAGCGGACATTCCTTTCACACAGTGCCTGTTAGATGACATGATCATCATGGGCCTGACGGACCAGGAACACAAGCGTAACGTGGAGCTTGTGTTGGAGAGAATCCAAGAGCAGGGTCTAAAAGTGAACTTAGCAAAATGTCAATTCATGGTACCTAAATTGGAGTTTTGTGGCCACCTTGTGGATGCAGAGGGTATACACACCACGGAAGCCAAAGTTGATGCTTTAGTAAAAGCTCCAGCCTCAACCAACGTCCAACAGCTGCGATCATACCTGGGCTTGCTGAACTATTACCACAAATTCCTGCCAGATCTAGCACACACTTTGTTCCCATTTAACAAGCTTTTGGAGAAACACTCCCGATGGAACTGCTCGGCTGCATGCCAACGTGCTTTTGAAGTTTCTAAGCGAAAGCTGTTGGCGTCACGCATGCTCGTGCACTATGATCTCCAAAGGCCTCTCACCTTGGCTTGTGATGCCTCACCCTATGGTCTAGGGGCTGTGCTATCTCACGTTTTACCAGATGGGTCAGAGAAACCTGTGGCATTCGCATCCAGGTCCTTGACAAAAGCAGAAAGCAATTACTCTCACATTGACAAAGAGGCTCTAGCGCTCATATGGGCAATTAAGAAGTTTCATCTTTACCTGTATGGTAGGGAATTCCCCATACTGACTGATCATAAACCAGTCCTTTAGATCTTTAGCCCTGACAAAGGCATCTCCCAGACGACTGCGGCCCGTCTTCAACGCTATGCCCTATTCTTGGGAGCATATGGCTACAAAATCCAGTATCGCAGCCATGATGCCAATGCTACTGCGGACGCCATGTCCCGTCTGACAAGGACATTAACAGACTCTTCTCCACCTGTCAAGAGTTGTCATTACACCAGCCTGTCCTTTCTGTCTTCCGGGGAAGTAGCAGCCCATACAGCCAAGGATACCTTCCTTAAGACAATACTCTCCTGGGTACGGTACGGTTGGCCTGCAACTGTCACACAGGATTATGAACCTTACTTCCGTAGGCGTCTGGAATTAACTGTGGCTGGCAACTGTGTTTTATGGGGAGACCGAGTGATCGTTCCACAGACCCTCCGGAGACACATTCTGGACTTGCTACATACTGGTCATCCCGGGGGCACACGTATGAAACAAAAGGCCCGAGACTATGTGTGGTGGCCGAACCTCGACTCCGATATCACGACATATGTGAATGCGTGTGCTGGATGTGCACAAACTGCAAGAGACCCTCCTTGAGGGTGCGTCCAGCCCTGGACTTGGCCCACGGTTCCCTGGTTTTGCCTACACTTGGACTTTGCAGGCCCGATCAGAGGACACACCTTTTTGATCATTATTGATGTCCATTCAAAGTGGCCTGAGGTCATTCCTGTTACCCAGCCGACGACTAAGGCGACGATTTCCATACTGTTACATCTCGCTGCTACGTTTGGATACCCCAGAGAAATTGTCACAGACAACGGTGCACAATTCACAAGCCAGGAGTTTCAGAGTTTCCTGACTGCCCACAACATCAAGCACAAGTTGACCGCACCTTACCACCCGGCTACAAATGGTCAAGCAGAAAGGTTTGTACAGACCTTCAAACGCTATTTCAAAGCTACTGTGGCTACAAGTAAACAACAGTCCCTGTCACCCCAGCAGCTGGACTCCTTCCTTTCTGCTTACAGAAACACACCACATGCAACCACTGGGAAAACTCCAGCTGAACTTCTTTTGGGTCGGCAGCCATGGACTGTTTTGGTCATGCTCCGCCCTCAAACGGTCCAGGAACATGTACGGCAGTCCCAAGACAAGAGGGTCGAACACGACGAGATTCCTCGGTTTACAGGCCAGCAAAAGGTATGGGCCCGATCTTATGGCACTTCTAACACTTGTTGGCTTCCTGCTATCGTCGCAGAGACTTTGGGACCCAAAATGTATAGGGTCTGCCTGGAAGATGGTTCCATTTGCAGACGGCATGCGGACCAATTGCGTCCTCGTTCTCAGCTGCCCGAATCCCTGACATCGGCTGCACCTCCAGTGTCTCAAGGATCTGCTCCTACCGGATCAGGAGGCATTGAGACTGATGCTTGGGGGGACTCTGAACTTTTGAACTCAGCTCCAACAGAGCCCTCCAGCCCTGGTCCAGAGGTCTGTTCACCCTCTGAGCTAGGGGATCCCCTCTTGGCCCCGTCGGTGTCCATTCCGGCCAGCCCTGCTTCCTCAGGCCCCGAGTCGTTGGGTGCCCGTCCTCAACTACGCTGTTGCCTTCCTGACCGGTTTCAAATGCAAGACCGGTTACGAGACTTTCGACGGGCCTGCCGAAAGTGATCCGCTGCCATGTTCTCCCCGTAGCATCCCTGGAAGTTGTTCTCACATCCGGACGCGGAAGAAGCCATGTAAATCTCCTGAGTTGGAGGACTGTATTGGACAATTATGAGTTACTGTTTTATGCCTGTTCTCGTTTTGTTGTGTTTTATTTTTTGTTGTTTTTTTTTTTTAGGGATGGATGGAAGGTGTTATACCTGAAGAGTTTCACATGTACTGTCACTTTAAGGCTGGCTCCACCCAGGAGTGATGACAAGGGTCAAGGGGCAGAGTGGCCATCTTAGAGACATGTAAGAGATGTATTGATATACAGAGCTGTCCTGTAATGCATGTTGTAGTGTACAGAGAGTCCTGAATAAACAACCGTTGTTCCAGACCAGAGTCCTGTGTCTCTCACAACACAGAGAATATAGCGAAACCGTCACTGACAGCTCAGCGTGGGACCGGACCAGATTGGCTTCTTTACAGGGTTAGATAGGTTAGTCTTAGATTAAGTGGACTTATCCTTTAAAGAAAAATTCAGTAGTAAGGAATTTCTCACAGCTCAAGTGAACACAATTAATCAATCTATTAATTTTAACCAACATCTAAAAATAATTAATAGTATGTGAAAAAAAAATAATAAAATAAATCATCAGTCCATATATAAAATATAGTGCTCTCTGAATGCTGCCACCCACACCGCGCCTTCCTAATTTTCATTCATCAGGTGCTCTACCTCATGATATAGCACATAAATCTGCTCACCAAAAGCCCCAGGTCCCAGGGACCATACAGCCTTTTCCACAATCTGAAACCTTTGTATCTGTTCTGTCTCAGCATCGATTGTACCTGTGACCTCCTTGTAGACCCAGTCTGAAAGTGTGTGCAGCAGGTTGAATGATGGCTTTAACAGATAGTTTACTCAATGAATAAAGACTCCAGAGGTGTTCTCCAATGCTTCTTTATGCTTCAAGTTAGCAAAGGCATAAACATAGAGGCTATTCCATAGATAAATTTCCAATGAAGTTACACAGCTTCCACACTCTGCAGTCTCCTCATAACAACTAAACAAAATGGGAGTTACAGCAGGAAAATGGAGGATGGGAGAAACCATCTAGCCAGAAACAGGAGGGGTGCAAGGAAGATAACAATAACATAGCATAACATAACATGTAATAACAACTGCTAGACAGTTAAAGCTGCGTGGCAGCACACTCCCCGCCTGGTATCGTGAGATACCACTACACAATTATTTTCCATAAACATACAATTAACATTGCATACAGTAGAATGCTATGTAGCCCTCTCCTCTAAGCTAACTATGCTAGAGGTCTAAGTGACTCCTACACATAACACTGAATCAGAATTTTTGGAAGCAGGCATAATTAGGACTGTCTCAGTGACTGGTCTCAGGAAGGTTTTTGGGCTCCCGTCCTTTACAATCCTGACTTCCACACTTCGGACCTTTCCATCATCACTAGCAATGGCCTTTGTAATAACTCCAACTGGCCACTGGATCCGATTGGTTTGCTTGTCTTTTAGAAGAACCAGGTCCCCTTCCTTTAAGTTAGGCTTCTGGGTTTGCCACTTTTTACTTCCTTGAAGAAGTGTGAGGTATTCCCTCCTCCATCTGTCCCAGAAACAATCTGCAAGGTATTGAGCATATCTCCATTGACGTTTATATATGTCCTTTTCCTCAAAGATGCTCTTTGGCGCTGGGATCTGTCCAATGTTCCGGCTCAATAATGCAGCTGGAGTTAAAACAGTTGGACATTCTGAGTCTGTGGATACAGCTGTCAGCGGTCTTGAGTTGATTATTGCTGCGACCTCAGCAAGGAATGTAGTAAGTACTTCATGGGTAAGACGTGAAGAACTCACATCAAGCAACATAGAATCCAGTATGCGCCTTGCCATCCCAATCATACGTTCCCATGCTCCGCCCATGTGTGAAGCGTGTGGTGGGTTGAATTTCCACTGGTTTGCAGTGGTGGAGAAGGTGGCCCTTGGAGGTGGCTCTGTCTGAGAAGCTCGCTCCCGCAGGGGTTTGTTAATGCTCTGGGACGCTCTCTCGCTATAATTGAACTGGTTGGTCAGTTTTCTCTCCTTCTTGTTCCTGGATAGTATTTCCTCACCTTCTGTCCATTCTTCACTAGCCTGAGCATCAAACTTCCCATCTGTATCTTTGTCTCCCGGCTCTGTGGAGTCGTTGGTCTGAGTCTTTTCAATGACTCCCAACTTCCCAACTTCGCCCTCTGTCACCGCGCTTCATCAGAGTTTTTGTGTGACATGTTTCCATCCAGGGAGAAGTGTACGGCCAGCTGATCCACGATGCTAATGGGTTTGTAGGCCCGTTCCTTAAAACTGTACCTCACAATGTTCTGGGGGGCATGAGGGTTGTTTGCAGTCAGGATACGAGTGAATTCCTCCTTAAGTTCAGCGTCGCTGAGTTCCAGCTGGTCCGGAGGCTTAACCAGAGTCTTGGCCTGCATCCATTCATCAGCTCCATCCCCCATATCTGTGCAGTCATCTTCATCCTCCAAATTTCTTCTTGAGCAGATGTTGGAACTCAATACTACAACTTCAGGCCGGATTTCCGGATCAGTATCTGGATCCTCCAGGTGGAAATCGATAATTTCTTCTGAGTTTGTAGAAGACTGGTCCATTAAAAACTTGGGTCCTGAAAACCAAATGGTTTGTGTGAGGACAACTGCTGGCACTAAAATCTTCTGCATGAATGCTAGAAAGTGCTCTTGCATCTCAGGTTTGTTACGGAGAGTTTTCTCAAGTGCAGCAAACATGGTTAAAGCTTGTTCTCGATTGTTAGGGAGAGTAAGCCTTGGTACTCGGAAGGGTAATGGAGCTACCCAACTGTTGGAATTGTCCTTGAAGAACTCTTCATCCATAATCTTGATGAACTCCTTGTCTTCAACTGAAGAGGCAATCTTGTTGTCATCACAAGTAGTCTGGTACATTGAATCACCAAAGTCCTTTTAAGAAGTGAGCTTGCAGTTAATGCTTTGGAGTGCTTGATATGGAACTTCGTTCTTAAGATCAAGTCTTTCCTTCACATAATAGTGCGATGGACATTCCATCAATTGACAGGTAACATTAGTTTTGTAGGAAGCTACATCCAAGAGCTTGTGAGATTGGTCTAAGCAGACTTCTCCTATTATCACCCATCCAAGATCGAGTTTCTGGGCCTGAGGAGCATCATCTGGACCGTTACATAACTCTCTTATTTTATGAACTCTAGGAATGTCTCTCCCTAGTAGAATAAAAATCTTAACATCCTTGTTAAGTGGTGGAATGTAGTTAGCAATGTGGCTCAAATGAGGGTGATGACGTGCAACCTCTGGTGTGGGGATTTCTTCTCTGTTGTTCGGAAGCTGATCACATTCGATTATCTGATGCAACTACGAAGCCATGGGCTCTTCTTCCAGAAGTATTGACCTTTCCTGCACATGTTTGCAAGGTATAGGACCAGGTCTCTCCTTGAATGTTGAATAGGTCAAAGAATTCTGTACTGGCCAATGAGCGATTGCTCTGATCATGGAGTATGGCATACATTTTTATGGATTTTTGTGGACATCCTTCAGGAAAAACTCTTACAAGACATATCTTGCTACAAGACTTGCTATGAAGCCCTTCTCCACATACCTCTGTACACCTTATGGTTACGGGGTCGGCATATTGCTCAGTTCTCTCCCCGCCATCATCTGATGTAGTCTTGGGGTTGCTGCCGGGTGAAGGTTTCCTTTTGAACAGGTCTGAATAAAAAGCGTCCACATGTTTGTCACTGTTGCAGAGAGAACATCTGATGGCGATCTTACAGTCTCTAGCTAAATGATCGGAGGATGCACAACACTTAAAACAGATATTATGCTCTTTGAGAAATGACTTGCGTTCTTCAATAGGCTTGTCCTTAAATGCACGACATTTGGAGAGAGAGTGTGGCGTATTATGAATAGGACACTGTTGATTAAGATTGCTAGTTTTAATGTCTGTAGCTAAGACGTTGGATGCTATTGCAGTCTTCCTCACGGCAATAGGATGCCTTAAATCCTTGAATTTACTGTTGGTGGCAATACCCCTTGAAGTACTTAAAGGAATGGTGGTTGTATCTGGATAGAAGAAGCTTGGGTCATTCTTGGATCTTGCAACCTTCCGCACGAACTCTGAAAAAAAAGAAAAGGGAGGGAAGGAAACACGATGCTCATACTTATACTTTGATCCTACACTAGTCCACTTTCCCTGAAGATGACTAGGCAACTTTGCTACAATAGGATTTACGCCCTGAGCAGTGTCTAAATAGCTAAGACCTGGTAAACTAGGATCTAACTTATCAATTTCAAGTTCATGAAGGAGGTCACCTAACTCTCTAAGCTTATGATTGTCCTTAACAGAGATTTTAGGAAAGTTGTTTAGTCTCTGGAATAAGGCAGATTCAATGACTTCGGGGCTCCCATAGTCTTGTTCTAGACGTTCCCAGGCAGCATCAAGGCCTGCTTTAAAGTTATAAATGTAGACAGATTTAAGTCTCTTTACTTGTTCTGAAGATTGACGCCCCAACCACTTTATTAGTAAGTCAAGTTCTGCTTGAGGTTCAATGTCCAAGTTCTTGGTTACCGCCTTAAATGTATATCTCCAACTCCTGTAGTTTTCTGGGCGGTCATCAAATCCAGACAGTCCAGTTGTAATCAACTCTCGTCGAATGATATACTTGCTGAACTCTGCAATGTCAGTGCTTTCAGTTTTTATAGCCACAGGGGGTACTGATGGTGCGCCGTCTTGGACCATGGTTGGTATATGATGTTGGCTGGTAGGTAGAGAGAAAGGTTTTGCAGATGGGTTTAATTTAGGTAAGGGTCTGTCGTCTGAAGGTCTCTGAGCATTTGAAGTCAAAGAGAGCTGTATCAAAGGGGGTATAGAGTTCATTCTGTAGTCTTCTGCTGTGCCCTTGTAATCTCTATGCACATAGGGTTGCGGTGGCACATGAGCTGCGTAGGTTGATTCACTTGATTTTGTGACGTGCGGTAGTTGTGGAGGGTCTCTGTTAGTAGGTGCGTCTAGTTGACCAGCTTGCTTTGGCGACACATTGCCTTCTGATCCACTTGCTGGATGATTATGAGAAGAATCTCCAACTGTAGGTGGGACTGTATTGTCGTGGTTCTGAGTTAAGACAAACTGTAGGGTCCTTTCAACAGGGTCTTGAAAAGCAGCCAAGCTGGTACAAGCTGCTCCTTCTTCTTCCGATAGGGCTTGTTCCAAGACAGATAACTCTGCTAAAGCTACTTCCTTTTCTCTATTCTTCTGAAGAATTTCTAGCTGAGCCTCTGTTTCTGCTTGTATTCTTGCCTGAATGCGTTTAGCTTCTGCTTCCTTGCATTTAGCTTCTGCTTCCTTGCATTTAGCTTCTTCTTCCTTGCATTTAGCTTCTGCCTTGATGGCTGCTTCTTTTTCAGAGCAGGCGGCTTGAACCTGGGCTACTGCAACCTTTTGGCGAGCTTTGAGTATTTGGTCGCTCAGTATTGACCTTATAGAGCAGGACTGCAATGACTTAGAAGATTTATGATATGAGCGGGCAGACCTAGAAGATTTTCCTGAGTGTCTGGAAAAAGCAGAGTTACAGGATGTAGTTTCATGTAGCTGTGCCAATCTACCTTCTATCTGTGCCTTTGCTTCAAGATATGTGCTATGCCTCTGCTGGTCATTAGAAGTAAAGTCCTTTAATTCCAATGCAGCTTCCTCTATGTTGGAATGTGACAATAGGGAATAGTACTTCTCAGAAAGTCTTTTATAATTCTCAAATGCCTTCTTAACCCTTGAGAGAGCAGTGTTCAATTGCTCAGAATTGTTGCTAGTTTCATTAGTGGCTGTTATACAACTTAAAGTCTTTTCCCATAATGCAGTCAGGTTACTAGATGTTTCTTCCTTACTTGCTTCATAAACCTCCCTTGCCTTCAAGGATGGATGAGGGGCTCTGACAGGACAAGCAGAATGAAGTAAGGAGTCTGCTTTATCTTGACTAAATGCAGGTAACTCTGTGAGATCTCTGTCAGACATAATAAGTACTGTATTTCTGGTGTCTTGTTAGAAATCTGCCAGAGCTCAGCTCTGTAAGTAGTGACTTCTGTTATTAAGCAGGCTGGCTGAGGTGCTGGGTATTTGATACAATAGCTAGCTATTGCTGGAACTAGTTCAAACTGGATCACCTCTGCACAGAAGGCTGTAATAATAATGAAGCATTCAGTAGGTGTCTGGTTTCATATGCAGAGTAATGCTTCTCGTGACACACAGACAAGTGTGGTACTCACTGTTCTGAAGCTGCAGAGTCTTGGAAATTTACTTTCTGAAGCTGCAGAGATACCTGTGTGATGGATTATTGGAAATTTACTTCAAGTACTTCTTGGAAATGTACTTTCTGAAGCTGCAGAGATACCTGTGTGATGAAACCATTGGAAATTTACTTCAAGTACTTCTTTGAAATTTACTTTCTGAAGCTGCAGAGATACCTGTGTGATGAAACCATTGGAAATTTACTTCAAGTACTTCTTGGAAATGTACATTCTGAAGCTGCAGAGATACCTGTGTGACGAAACCATTGGAAATTTACTGTTCTGTCTCAGCATCGATTGTACCTGTGACCTCCTTGTAGACCCAGTCTGAAAGTGTGTGCAGCAGGTTGAATGATGGCTTTAACAGATAGTTTACTCAATGAATAAAGACTCCAGAGGTGTTCTCCAATGCTTCTTTATGCTTCAAGTTAGCAAAGGCATAAACATAGAGGCTTTTCCATAGATAAATTTCCAATGAAGTTACACAGCTTCCACACTCTGCAGTCTCCTCATAACAACTAAACAAAATGGGAGTTACAGCAGGAAAATGGAGGATGGGAGAAACCATCTAGCCAGAAACAGCAGGGGTGCAAGGAAGATACCAATAACATAGCATAACATAACATGTAATAACAACTGCTAGACAGTTAAAGCTGCGTGGCAGCACCGTATCAGTTGGCAAATCCTCCTCAATCACCTCTCGAATGATCGATATTGGTTATGTAGAGGCAAAACAAAAACACCCAATAATAGTGCAACACTGTTTTATTGGATAAACGATAAGCCACCACACACACACACATCTATGGTTATGCTTACATAAAAAAAGTGCCCTGACCAGCACCAGCTCAAACAGCATAAAAAGATTGCATCCCTTTGTTCCAATCAAGCGACAGGCTCACCCCTCTCTGAACGCTCCGAGAAGCCGGCCAATGTGCGTTCCACTAAATTGCTGGAAGTGACGTCACTGGTTAACGCGGAATTGTAGGCAGGCGGACATCAATGCATTTCGCAGTATGGCGTCTTCAGAAAATCCCAAGAACAATTACGATTTAACAGCGCCTACTTTATTTACTTTACTAAATTGTTAATGTGATTTCACATTTAAAGGGGCAACGGTTAAGGGATTATCACTTATGGATGAGGCGTCTTCACGGTTATATAACCATTAGTAGCTCATTAAATGTCTGCACTTGTTGATCGCACTTGTCTGAAAAAAGACCTGGTTTACTGCTTATAAAATGCAACCAGGCTTTACATTTCAATATCATTCCTAGAGGCATCAAAAAATAAAAGCAACAAGAACAGTTAATATAACAATGGTTTCCAACAAATGGCCACAACCTGCAAAGAAGATTGTTTTTTGTTGTTGGAAATCAGGTTGAACTAATCATTTTTAGTTAAATAATCAATATAAAAACAGAAACAGGTGGATATATCAACCAAAGCAGTAAAACCAATTACTAGCACTCGTGACTAGGTACAATATTATAAGAAAGAATATTAGCTACCTGCCAGTGTTATTTGTGTCTTTTTGTACTCACTATTTTTAAAAATTGATAAAGCTAAATATATCAGTAAACTGATAAAGCTTGATATATTAGTAAACTATGTCAGATCCTGATTGAAAATATACGGCATCGGAGGCATGGCCGGCAGCAGAGGAACATGGAAGCTTGCTGACTGAGCTCTGATACTACAGAATCCCCTAAGCAACATCAAGCGCAACTACAAAAGCCCTGAGACCTCATACGAGCTCCAGAAGTGGTGGGGACTCGAACACTTTGACCGGGAAACGGAAATCCGGGGAGCCTCCTAGGAAACTGGGTGATTTTAAAGCGGTGTTCCAGCTGTGGAAAATACTGTAGCTGCTGACTTTTAATATATAGACACTTACCTGTCCAGGGAGATTGCGCTGTGAGCAAACCAGCTGATTTTTGGATTGGCTGCCAGGTGCTGCCGCCGCCATTCACTCTAAGGGAAACTGGCAATGAAGCCTTTCGGCTTCACAGCCAAGTACCTACTGGGCAAGCGCGAAGAGCGCTGTGCAGTCTCATTGGCTCGGCGGTAGGGGAAGGAGAAAGGGGACGGAACTTCCGAGGGACGGTGCCATGGCGCTGTTTCCCGGAAGTGGGGAAGGGTATCTGTCAAAAACAGGTACCCATTCCCTCTGAAAGGTGCCAAATGTGGCACCAGAGATGGGGAGGAAGCTGATGAGCGGAAGTTCCATTTTTGGGTGGAACTCCGCTTTAATAGCCCAGTAGGGAGACACAGGATCCCAGATGGTGCTGGCTCCTCTTCACAGCCAGACACAGTGCCCCATGCAGCTAACACAGGAAGAGATAAGGAGAATCACAGTGAGCTGCAGATTTCAAAAGAAGCTGAAGTTATAAGCCTAGTGAAACAAAGAAGAAGAATATCTTCGTCTGAGGGTAATGTAAATCATCCTGTAAATGATTACAATTGTATACTTGAAAATAGCCCTTATGATGAGAAACTGAATGCTATACCCACTTCAGGGCAGCCTACTCTGGATCCCACAATCAAAGATATGATAATGTTATTAAGAGGTGCTTTACAACAAGATATGATAAATTTCATGTATAAATCCAAAATGGAAATAGATGCAATAGGAGACAGAGTGGATTATGTTAAGGAATAAAATGTGCTATTTTACTGCAGCACATAACTAGTTAGTTAGAGCTAGTTGATTCTCACTTTGAATTAGAGGAAGAAGTTAAACAACTTAGAATGAAAGTAGCGGACATAGAAGATAGATCCAGACGTAATAACGTGAAAATTAGGGGCATCCCTGAAAACGTGAAACCGCCTAAATGAAAGCGATTTCTGAAAGGAATGATCTCAGAGCTGTTACCCACGATTGCATAGCATGAGTTGGAAATCGATAGAATGCATAGACTCCCTAAACCCGCTAACATCCCTGAAAAACTTCAGAGAGATGTAATTGCCAGAATACATTACTACAACATAAAAGATCAACTAATGCACTATGCCCGCCAACACTCACCTCTTCCAGACCCCTATTCGGGAATCATTTTATATTCTGACCTATCACAAGTTACAATTCTAGCTCGCAAAATCCTCAGGAACCACAGTATAATTAATAAGTGGGGATTTCCAGCAAAGATACTAGTGGATTACAATGGTACTTCATGCTCCTTTTCTTCTTTAGAACAAGGTTTTAAAATTCTACGCTCATGAAAACTTCTGCCCAATAATGATGAAACCCTCCCGGATAAAAGCATACCTGGAAAAATATCTCAGCAATGGCACACAAGTCATGGGTAAATTTCTATACCCTAATCAGGAAAATCCCCTCTCAATATATTACTATGCCAAGGCAACATAATGGAATTATATAGGAATATTCACTCTTTCTCAGGATTCATTTACTCAGGGATTCCGAAGTTTGACTTTCACCTGTTACCTTCCTTCTAACCCCTGATAAATAGTACAAAGTTATTGTACACTGGAGTTCCTATCCAACTCCTTATTTCTTCTTCCTTCTATGGTTAAACCAGTTGTTTTATGTTTACCCTTTCCTTTTGAGCAAATACAATAAGATCTGCTGCCTTCTAATGGAGAAAAAGTATTATTACATCAAAAGTCTCAATACAGTAACAATCCTTTATACAAGAATGACATTGTTTCACAGCAAGCACATACACCAGCAACATGACTCTTAGGCCCCTTTCACACAGCCCGTCCATCAGACGGACTCAGTTTATCTCAGTGGGGGATCGATCCGCCGATCCCCCGCTGAGCAGGAGCATGACAGCTGTTCTCTGCACTGTGTGCGGAGACACAGCTGTCAGTTCCCCATACATCTCTATGGGGGAATCGGATGGGAACAGACCGTCGGTCCGTTCTCATCCGATCCCAACCGATCCGATCCGCTGGACGGATGGAAAATAGGGTTTCCATCCGTCCAGATTTGACAGATCGGATCAGATCGGATGTCAGCGGACATGACTCCGCTGACATCCGATGCCCCATAGGGATGCATGGGGGGACCGGTCAGATCCGCCAGAAAAACAGACAGGCAGATCTGAAGGGTCCGCCTGTGTGAAAGAGCCCTAAGGCCCCTTTTAAGCAGGCGGTCCGTTCAGTTCATCAGTTCAGTCACGTCAAAATTAATCCGTTTTTCATCCGTTTTTCAACCATTTTTCATCCATTTTCGTCCGTTTTCATCTGTTTTTCGTCCGTTTTTCATCCGTTTTTTTTCTTACATCCACTACCAATGCAAAAACGGATGAAAAACGGACCGTTTGTCCGTTTAATCCATTTTTCGTCCGATCCGTTTTTTTTAACGGAAGAAAAATAGGGCTTTCACACGTTCAAAAAAAACGGATATTGACGGAAGCGGATGAAAACGGATGTAAATGGATGATCATCCGTTGTCATCCGTTTTTCCATAGGAATGCACTGATGTCCATTTTTCATCCATCAACGGATGGATGAAAAACAGACAAACGGTCCGTATGTGTGAAAGGGGCCTTAAACTACTACACATTAAATGTTAAAGGTTTGAACAGCTCATACAAGAGGAAAACACTTTAGTCTGAAGCCCTATAACTCAGCAGTGACATTATTGCCATTCAAGAAACCAACTTTGCAAAAGCTAACCCACCAAAATTCAGTCACCCAAAATTTTCTTCAATTTTTGCCTCTAAAAATATAAAAAAAAGAAGAGAGTTATTGCAATTAAAGACACTGTATCATTTCAACTAATAGACCAAAAAAAGGACAATCAAGGAAGATATATCATTCTAGTTGCATCTATTGACAACACAACCTACACAATCGTTAATATCTATGCTCCCAACAAAAACCCTCATCAATTTCTTCGTAAGATCATAACTAAAACTAAGAAAATCAAGAAGGGACACCTCATCTTATGCAGGGACTTCAACACACCACTGGATCCTATTAACTTCAACACACCACTGGATCCTATTACGGACACTTCCAAGAATGGTCACTCATCTAGAACTGGGATAAAATCCATCTTCTCCACAGAAGATCTTTACGATCTCTGGAGATGCCTCCATACTACAGAAAGGGACTATACACTTTTCTCGCATGTTCACAAATCTTATTCTAGAATAGATTATTTCATCACAGACAAATCTCTACTCCAAAAAAATGTAAATGCAAGTATTCATAACATAACATGATCTGATCAGGTGCCAATCACAATTGAAATTAAACCTAGTCATCCTAGCGCCAATAAAACCTTATGGAGAAACATCTTTATCCTTTCTCAAGATAGATATTTTTCTGTGCTGAAAAACAATATTGAAGTCTTTTTTACATATAATGATTCTGTGAATTGTACTACACTATGGTGCACACATTAAGCATATGTGAGAGGGCTACTTATACAAATGGCTGCCAGCGAGAAAAAGAACAAGTCACATACTATAAACAAATTACTAAAATATATAGCTAAACTGTAAGAAACTAATAAAAAGCACCCAAATAATTTGAACCTAACACAACAACTTGGTAACCTTAGATCTGAATTATGGTCTGTTTAATAATTAATTAAAATTGAATTACTACTCCCAGAGCAACAAAACAGGGAAGCTATTTGCCTCCCAATTATGCCAACGTCAAAATAAAAAATAAAAAAACAAATTTCACAAGTTAACCCACCATTCCTCTGGGAAGGTCATTTACAACCCACAAGAAATTGCGGATGCCTTCTCAGATTATTATAAATCGCTCTATAATCACAAGGAGGATAAAAATACCCCTCAAACCTCTAATATTATAACTAAATTTTTAATAAAATTAAACAACCAGTTTATACCCTCATACCCTACAAATGCTCAGAAAACCAAAATCTTTGGAGGAAACGCTAAAAGTTATCAAAGCACTTCCAAAAAAATAAATCACCAGGTATTGATGGCTTATAGAATAATACAAAGTCTTTGCTGACATTTTAGCCCCATACCTGACTAGTATGTTTAACCAAGTAGTGAACTCTAAACTTTTCCCCAAAGAATTATTGGAAGCTATAATTATTACGATACCAAAACCAGGCTAAGACCCTTCATCCCCCCTGAATTATAGACCTATATCATTACTAAATTCTGACCTTAAATGTTATGCCAAAATCTTAGCTAATCAATTAATAACCATTACACCCTCTCTTATAGGCCCCGACCAAATTGTATTTGCCAAAGGAAGACAAGCCCCAGATAGCACCAGACGAATGGTAAACCTAATCAATCAAATTAATACGAATCTAACGCTATCTCTCCTTCTAGCACAGGGCTTGACAAACCCCAGGCGCCAGGTCGCAATGGAGACTAGAATCAACGGCTACGCGGGTGCGCAGACTACGATCCTGCACCGGCCGGTAATTGTGGCCGCGGCTTTGCGCCCTGCTGTAGGGAGACGCTTCAATTGGGGAAATGGCGCCGGGGGTGCAACAAGCAGTCACTGGTGGTGCTGAGATGGAAATTTTTATTTTTTATTTTTTTTTTATTAAAATAATTTTTTTATTATTTTTTGTTCTCTCCCTGTCATGCCACACAGCCGAAAGCCCCTTTCACATGGGCTGTCTGATCAGGTCCGCCTGTCAGTTTTTCAGGCGGACCTGATCACACCCTCCAGTCTCCTCTATGGAGTGGCAGTTGTCCGCTGACAACCGCTGACATCTGATCCTGTCGATTAAAAACAGACGGATGGTGGTCCTACTTTCCATCTGTCCGACGGATCGAATCAGATGGCATCGGACTGAAATGGACAGTCAGTTCATTTCCATCCGACTGCCCCAGAGAGGAGAGCAGGACTGTGTCAATGTTCCCTCTGCATAGCGGAGCGGACAAGATCTGTCATCCACCTGCTCAGCGGGGATTAGTAGAGAAATCCCCACTGAGCAAGCGGATTCTGCTTAGCGGAGGTGCATGTGTGAAAGGGGCCTAAGGTGGCATGAGTAACTGGATCTCCTATCGCCTCCAACTTGTTGCACTGTCCTTCCCTAGTGAGCCACTGCCCATAACACCATCAAGCCAAGTACACACGGGTCGAATGCCAGGCAACATTAGCTGGTTCATTAAAAAACTGGCCACCATTCGGCCTGTGTGAATGGCAGCCGGTCCAGCAGAAGCTGGCCATTCGGCATGGGCGAAAAGAAAACTGTCTCCTAACTATTTTAGCTGGCTCCTAGATTTCAAGAAAATTAGTCAAACCCTGTTCTAGTACTAGATGCTGAAAAAGCATTCAATAGAATGCACTGGGAATATATATCCATGATGTTACTAAAATTTGGATTTAATGACTTTATCCATTCGACAATAATGTCATTATACACACAGCCCTCGGCAAAAGTATTTACATCAGGCACAATCTCTAAAAGCTTCAATTTAACGAATAGTACCAGACAGGGATGCCCATTATCCCTTTTAGTTTTTTTGTTAGCAAAAGAACCAGTAGCAGAATATATGGTACAGTAAAACCTTGGTTTGAGAGTAACTTGGTTTAAGAGCGCTTTGCAAGACAAGCAAAATTTTCAAATAAATTTTGACTTGATATACAAGCAATGTCTTGATATACAAGTAGCCTCAAGTCACAGCTGAGTATAAAATAAGTATAAAAGAGAAGAGAGGCACCTCTAAGTGTAGCAATATGGTTAAATTAAATGAAGGTACAACATTTAGCAACTCACATGGTTGATGATTGGAACAGGGACGTCTAAGGATGCAGGCATCCGGGGTAAAGCTGTCTACATAGACCATCCTCCGCACCACCATCTATGTCATCCCTTCCAAGCTGCCCCTCGCTTTCAGATCGCTTTACTGCAGGGTGGTCTTCCCGGTCAGGATTACAGACTGGCAGCCGATGGTGCAGAAGATAGTCTATGTGGACAGCTTTACCCCGGATGCCTGCATACTTAGATGTGCCTGATTTATTCATCAACCATGTGAGTTGCTAAATTTTGTACCTTCATTAAATGGAACCATATTGCTACACTTAGAGGCGCCTCTCTTCTCTTTAATACTCTGTAGCTCCTGCTGGATTTTGCTTCTAATCCCCTTGTGGAAGCGGCTATTTGTGGATGCACATTTTATGGTTACACAACCTATCGCAATGCTATAATCTTTGTATATGGACTATAAACTGAAGGACTTACGAAAAAATGGTTGTGGAACGAATCATCTGAGTTTCCATTATTTCTTATGGGGAAATTTGCTTTGATATAAGAGTGCTTTGGATTACAAGCATGTTACCGGAACGAATTATGCTCGCAATCCAAGGTTTTACTGTATTAGTGTTGACCACTTTGAACATAAAATTGGTCTATTTGCAGATAATATTATTCTTACCTTAACTAATCCTTCATCTTCACTACCTATAGTCCAAAAACTACTAGAGAGCTATGGTGAAGTGTTATACTATAAAAAAATTAAAACAAATGCTTTGTTTTACCAACGAACTTCTCTAAGGAACTTTACGATAATGTGCGTAGTAATTATGGCTACAACTGGGATGAGGATTCAATATCATATCTAGGACTACAGCTTACCTATCCACCTTCCAAATTAGATGAAGTTAATTTTCCCAACCTTATATATCAAATCAATAAAGACTTACAAAATATGCAGAATATACAACTCTCATGGGTAGGGAAAATGATTGCATTTAAAATGCAAATACTCCCCAAAATTCTACATTATTTCAGATCCCTTCCACATTTTTTACACAGATAAACACAAAACTATAAACTATAAAATTTCATCTGGAATGGGAAAAAACCTAGAGTAGCATTTTCATTTTTGACCACAACTAAATTATCGTGTGGCATGGGGCTACCAGTCATCAAAATTATTATTATGCCTCTTTATTCGATCAGATGAGATTCTGGTTTTCCTCACCTGAAGAACTTTGGCTAAATATTGAAAAAGAGATTACTTTAGACCATGATTTAGCAGCTTTATCGATCGCAAGTTATGCTCTTCCTAAAATTAAGCCACCGAACTTATTGAGTATCAGGTCTGCACTAATAGCATGGAAACACATTTTAATCAAAACCAAAACCATGGAAAACAAATCCAAAGTATCCACTCCAACAAGACTATTGGATTACTGCAAAATACGCTTCTCTGTTTGTGACTGGATCCAACAGGGTTACCACATTTATACTGATCTACCTTTACAATTTAAAAATATAATTTTGAACAAATTTAATTAATATTCAAGGCTGAAAAATTTAGATCCCAGTAAACCTATAGAAATACCTAGTGCAATTTGGCATTACATGACTATAATGAACAAACGAGGAAAGGAATTTCTTTTTTTTATGGCTTGTTATCCCATTCAAATGACAGTAAAAGCTCACATATGATTAAATAGGAAGTAGAACTAAAACAAGAATTCTCCTGGAGTAAATGGCAGAAACGTATACAGATTGCAAGTAAAGCTTCCTCTTGCATTGAACACTGGGACAACACACAGAAGATTTTAAATAGATGTACCTAACACCTTGCAGGCTATCTAAAATATACCCTTTCACTTCACCCATATGCTGGGGATGTAACAAGCAAATAGGCAACCTGCGCCATACCTTATGGAGCTGAAGAAACTTGCATAGTTTTTGGAAGTCTGTATCCTCCTTTATAGCTTCTATTACAGGTCACTTAACTAAACTTACCCCTGATATGGCATTATTGGGTATAAATCTGGACCTCTACCCCTTAGCATTTTGGACAATCGTGGCCCATATACTAATAGCGGTAAGATTAACCATAACCAGTCTATGGAAATCCTCAGAATCACCAAACCTCTTGACCGTAATTTCTAGATTAAATATACAAGCACAATACGAACTAATGTTAGCGTATAAAAATGATTCCACTAATATCTTTAAAAATAAAGGGCTATAATGGCTATCGCATCCTAGAGCTTCTAATTATTGAAAAAAAATGTAACCTTTAACTGTTACCCTAACCCTTTTATACCTATGTATCTCAATTCAGATTTTGATTTAACTAATTTTCCTAACGTTTCTAACAATGTTCCTTGTTTTTTCTTTTTATTATTATTGGGTTATTGCCTGCTTACAGTCTGATCCCTTCTGCGGTGAGCGGGTTATAACCAGGAAGTACTATACCTATAACTGTTCCCTTCCATTTACTTAATTTTGTTATTACTTTACTTGCTTGACTACCACTTTACATTGTATCTGAAGTAATGGCTTAATTTGATTATCCTCTGTAATGTTACGCATTATACTTTAAAAAATGTTGTTAAAAAAAAAAAAAAAAGAAAAAAGAAAATTTACACCATCATTCTTTGAAAGACTCACTACTGCCTTCTTTTTTATAAATTCAGATGACAATATTAAATAAAGGCTTAAGAAAATAGTTTTTATTCTCATGGTATATTTAGTTGATGTTTTTAATCACTGGAAAATCATGAAGGTATTCCTAACTAAAATACATAATTTAGTTCCAAGCCAGTAACAACAGTCTATAAATAACAACATAATATGAAGTGCACTAACAATGTCACAAAGTCAGAGGTAACATATTTCTTAAAGTGTATCTCTAGTTATTTTTTTTTAGCCTAAGTTTACCTAAAATTACAAACAGAAAAATCAGCACAAGGGACATAACTGGTAGTTAGTAGGATGTGTCCCTTGTATTGATTCTTCTCCTTTGAGTCCAAATCTTGCCCTGTCTTACCCCACCCGTGTGCAAGTGTAATCTTCCAATGGTAGAGCCACCATTCATAGAAGTTGTATAACAGGTGAGAAAGGATCTATGAATGGAGGTGGTGCAGCTACCAATCATTCACCCATCCCATCCCCCATTTGTAGGTCCTTTTCTATTCATAGATTAGCTGCTTCCCTAATTACAGTAGTAAATACCAGTGAATGACGGATATTCCTCTATCACCTTTTGCTCTCAGTCTCCGCAATGGGAGTGCCTAAGAGCAACAATAATTATATTTGACAATCCAATATAAGCTTACTTGAAAAAATCTACTTTCATGTTGTGAATTCTGCCTGTGTGCTGGCCATCTCTTTCCACGACTTCCTGGCTTCCCTGCATGCTGTGTTGCTTCTTCTCTGCTGTTTACACTCAATTTCTAAACACTACATACCCTATGGTACCTTGCTTCCTGCAATCAGTGATTCCTGTACTGACTCCACCTCCTGAAACTCCTCCTTCCAGCATCTATGTAGATCAGAAGGCAGGCTCCGTGAATTATGTAACACAGCAGTGCCTAATCACAGGGTATAGTGAATATTTGTCACAGAATTCAAGGAAGTAAATTACTTTTCACAAAGTAGGTTTACAAACTTCAAGATCAGTCAGAAAGTGTAGGCTAGAAATAAATTAAATAAAAGGCATACATTAATATATGATGTATTTTGACCATAGATACACTTTAAAAAGACAGTGACTTGAAAAAGTATTCATACCCCTTGAAATTTTCCACATTTTGTCATGTTACAACCAAGATTGTAAATGTATTTTATTGGGATTTTATGTGATAGACCAACACAATGTGCACATAATGTGCACATAATTGTGAAGTGGATGGAAAATGATAAATGGTTTTCAAAATTGTTTACAAATAAATATCTAAAAAGATCTAAAAATCTAAAAAGAGTGGTGTGTATTTGTACTCAGCTCCCTTTACTCTGGTACCCCTAACTAAAATCTACTGGAACCAATTGCCTTCAGAAGTCATCCAATTAGTAAATAGAGTCCACCTAATCTCAGTATAAATTCAGCTGTTCTGTGAAGTACCCAGAGGTTTGTTAGAGAACCTTAGTGAACAAACAGCATCATGAAGGCCAAGGAACACACCAGACAGGTTAGGAATAAATTTAAAGTTTAAAGCAGGGTTAGGTTATAAAACTTTGTCTCAAACTGACAGGCCGGGCAAGAAAATTAATCAGTGATCCTCAGGTGGGAGAATCTGTCTACAGGACAACTATTAGTTGTGCACTCCACAAATCTGGTCTTTATGGAAGAGTGGCAAGAAAAAAAGCCATTGTTGAAAGAAAGTCATAAGAAGTCCCATTTGCAGCTTGTGAGAAGCCAGGTGGGGGACACAGCAAACATGTGGAAAAAGGTGCTCTAATCAGATGAGATCAAAATTTTACTTTTTGGCCTATAAGCAAAATGCTATGTGTGGCATAAAACTAACATTGCACATCACCCTGAACCATCTCCACCGTAAAACATGGTGGTGGCAGCCTCATGTTGTGGGGATGCTTTTCTTCAGCAGGGACAGGAAAGCTGATCAGAGTTGATGGGAAGATGGATGGAGCCAAATATAGGGCCATCTTAGAAGAAAACCTGTTAGAGTCTGCAAAAGACTTGAGACTGGGGAAGAAATTCACCTTCCAGCAGGATAACGACCCAAAACATACAGCCAGAGCTACAATGGAATGGTTTAGATCAAAGCATATTCCTGTGTTAGAATGGGTCAAAGTGCAGACCTAAATCAAATTGGAAGACTTGAAAATTGCTCTTCACAGATGCTTTCAATCCAATCTGACAGAGCTTGAGCTATTTTGCAAAGAAGAATGGGCAAAAATTTCACTTCCTAGATGTGCAAAGCTGGTAGAGACATAACCAAAAAGACTTGCAGCTGTAATTTCAGCGAGAGATGGTTCCACAAAGTACTGACATAGGGGGATGAATAAAAATGCACGCCACAATTTTAAGATATTTATTTGTAATATTTTTTAAAAACCATTCATTATTTCCTTCCACTTGACAATTATGTGCCACTTTGTGCTGGTCTATTTCATAAAATCCCAATAAAATACATTAACAATTTTGGTTGTATCATTACAAAATGTGGAAAATTTCAAGGAGTGTGAATACTTTTTCAAGGCACTGATATATAGGGGATGGTACCCATAGGCGGCTCTCTAATTAGGCAAATTAGGCGGTCGCCTAAGGCCTCGCACCTACAAAGGCCTCGCGGCCAGTGGCGGAGCAACATTTAGAAGTAAGATTGTTTTAAATCCTCGGATATAAAAGTTGCAGCAGTGTGCTGCAGTCATTTCACTGCGGCTGCCAGGTGTCTGTTGTCCGCTGACACTTACCCGCCTTCTCTGCCTGGGGATTGGCCGTCTGATCATGTAATCCTAAGATGTGGAGGAATCGGTGGGGGCGTGTACCTGCATCAGTAGGAAGTGACTGCCCGGTCAGCTCACTCTATCATCGGTTGTTGCTCTGGAAGGAGAGGTCTGCCCTGGCCCAGGAACATACAGGTAACCAGGCCCCCGACTTGTGACTCTGCAGGCTGGTCATAGATTTGTGGTGTCTACTACTCGAAGGGGGTGAATAGCCCCAGGGAAGTTGGAAGAGTCTTAGAATGGTTGGTGGAGGAGGAGGAGAAGGCCCTGGGTGGCTGGGGGAGGAGAGGGTGGCTGGAAGATGACACGTGGGCCCCTGGGTGGCTAGGGGAAAAGGAGTGGGCCCCTGGGTGGCTAGGGGAAAAGGAGTGGGCCCCTGGGTGGCTAGGGGAAAAGGAGTGGGCCCCTGGGTGGCTAGGGGAAAAGGAGTGGGCCCCTGGGTGGCTAGGGGAAAAGAAGTGGGCCCCTGGGTGGCTAGGGGAAGACGAGAGGGCCCCAGGGTGGCTAGGGGAAGACGAGTGGGCCCCTGGGTGGCTAGGGGAAGAGGAGAGGGCCCCTGGGTGGCTAGGGGAAGAGGAGAGGGACCCTGGGTGGGCTGGAGGAAAAAGAGGGGCCCCTGGGTGACTGGGGGAGGAGAGGCCCCCCATAACGCCAGAGTCAGTTGCCAGGGAAGAGAGTGGAGCTGAGCCAGTCCTGCATATCTGAAATCAAAGCCAAACATGGTGGAGCTGGAGCCCTTTGCCCTACACAATGACAGCACCCGAGGTGAAAGGTGAGGGGTAGCGGGGCTGTGACATTATATAGCACATGGACTCTGTACATTATTGGTAGTTTTGGTTGGAGTTGTCCTTTAGTGTTTAACTCTTATTTTTCCCCCCAGCTGTGAGGGACTGAGGAATGACAGACCACTATGCTGGGACTTAGTGCCCTAGAATGTGGAGGACTGGGGAATCCTCTGTCCCTCACAGAGGGCACTACAAGTTCCAGAATAGCAGGCTGCCATGCCTTAGTCCCCACAGAGGGCACTACAAGTCTTAGCATAGCAGGCAGTAGTTCCTCAGTCCCCTACAGAGAGCAGTACAAGTCCAAGCATAGCAGGCTTCCATTCCTCAGGGAGGAATGGCAGTGCACTATACTGGAATTTACAGTCACCTCTGTGGGGCATGGCAGCCTTCTGCAGTGGGAATTGTCGTGCCCTAGACTGTGGCGGACTGAGGAATGGAAGTGTAAGTCTCTGGAAACTCTGATGCAAGGGGGCGCTTTGGTGACCACAGAGTTCCCTTTTACACCAGAGTCCCCAGCTTTCCCCCTCAAATCAGGGTTCCCAGAACTCTCCTTACTTCAGAGTCTCAAGCATTCCCCCTAAACCAGGGTTCCCAGAACTCCTCTTACATTAGAGTCTTCAGAGTTCCCTCTTACAGTGTAAGGGGGAGACTCTGATGTAAAGGGGGCTCTGTGAAATTTGATTTAAGAGGGGGACTCTAATGTTAAGAGGAATTCTGTGGACTCTGATGTAAGGAGGAGGTGCTGGGGGGAATCTGATTTAAAGGAGAACTTTTATGTAAGGGGGGACACTGAACTCTGATGTAAGGAGGGAATCATGACCTATAGGGAAATGCTAGGGACTGTGATGTAAGAGCAGATATATATATATATATATATATATATATATATATATATATATATATATATATATATATATACATATACATATATATATACATATACATACACATACACACACATATATACACTATATATATATATATATATATATATACACCCGATGTTTAATGATCTTTCATTAAAGAAGAATTGGTTAGAGAAAATTCTAGAAACTGTGAATTCATAGTACGAAGGTTAAGGCTCTTAAATATGCAATTTATACAGTTAATTTCTATCACTTGAATTATTTTTCCCATTATGGGCGTGAGTGGGGCCTCATGTCCAAGTTTTGCCTTAGGCCTCACAAAGCCTAGAGCCGCCTCTGATGGTACCCCACCCCCTATATATACAGTGCCTTGAAAAAGTAATGTTAATGTTTATCACAAATCCACCTTTTTGCCTTTTCCTTTCAAATAAATAAAACTTGGTGATCTTGCCATGAAGGTCCTTGCTCAGGCATTTCAAGTTATTTGGTGACAACGCTCTATCCCTGTCTCACAGTTGTGCTCCAGCACCAGCACTGTCACCCTGTCACCAAGTCTTCCTTCCAATGGAGACTAAAGCTGGCTGTTTCAATACACATTACACATGCATGGTCCACTATTGTCACCACTGGAAAACTGGGCATGAGAAATGCCATGTAACCTTCAATGGACCAAGATGCAGGGGTTTAGAAGCACTCAGATGTTAAAAAAAAGGTAAAGTACTACATGTTAAAAAAAAATGTCTTGTTTATGATACACAGTGCTTTTGCAAACTAAATGTCATTCAGTTATGGCTTACATCTACCTAAAGAATAAGTTCACCTTTGTGACATACAGTAGTTTCATGCTTCATCTCTGCAAAAATTGGTACACACACACGATGATAGCAATAAGCAGTGACAGTTCCTCTTTATGGAGAGATCTGGGATCTAGACTACTGATCTCTCCTCTGCCCTTAAAAGCATCTGAACAAACCGAAATCTGTTTCATTGGATTCTTTATACAAGTAAAAAAATGACTTTTTTACATGCTGGATTTCTCATACCATAGAGATGATCAGGGAAGATATGGTTCCCCCATCACCTCTATGGTAAGCGCCATCTTCATTCCCAGGCTCCCTTGTGGAGAGCCCAGAGAGGCACCGAGAGGGGCGACAGGAGGGTGAGACCTCTTCCACTGCCTGAAAAAGCAATCCAGCATAATATTGAGCATTTTATATGAAAACAGGCTGCAAAAAAACAATGCCAGGATAATGCCTGTAGCGGCAGGCATCATCCTGGTATAGCACTTTAAACTGGCAACGTAAATGTACGTTAGCTGGACTTAAAGTGCTTAACCACTTCAAGACCGGACTGTTTAACCGCCTTCCAGTTCAGACCACTTTTCAGTTTTCAGCGCTGCCACACTTTGAAGGACAATTACTCAGTTATGCATCACTGTACCCAAATGAATTTGATATAATTTTTGAGATAGATAGAGCTTTTTTTTTGGTTGTATTTATTCACCACTGGGTTCTTTACTTTTTCTATAATGGAAAAAAGACAAGATAAACAGTTTTTCTTTTAGCTTCTGTTATAAAACTTTTCAAATAAATAATCTTTCTTCATAAATTTAGAATGAAAAGAATTCTGCTACATTTCTTTGGTGAAGAAAAAACAAACAAATCAGTATATATTATTTAGTTTGAGTGAAAATACACTGTGCACTTTGCAGGTGCAGTGACACAAATGTTTACCAAAGCTTAGTGAATGCGGAGAAGCTCTGCTACTTTCCATCATCCAATTATGTGCAAGCAACAGTGCATTTTTTTTTGTTTTCCATGCACCCGATTGAGTATTCTTTATGAAGTGAATCTTCACCACATTCACTAAGCTCTGGGCAAAATGAGTGCAACTGAACTTGCATAGTGCACAGTCTATTTGCCATTAATAAATCAACCCCATAGAGCCTACATAGTTTGGTATTGGTTTAACTTTTAGATATATTTGAAAATGGATCAATCCTGATGTACTGATCTCATTTATTGAGGCTTTAACCACTTGCCGACTGCCTAACGTAGATCTATGTCGGCAGTCAGCCCCTCACAGGCAAAGCGACATAGGTCTACGTCGCTAGCCTGTGAGGCTCTGGGGAGCGAGCGCACGCCGCCGGAGGCGCGCTCCCGCTCGCTCACGGACCCCCCCCCGCGCATGTGCCCGGCGGGCCCGACGTCAGCCGGGGGCACTCACAATCGTCCGTTAGAGCAGGAGAAAGGCAGGCGGCTAATGTAAACACAGCCGCCTGTCAGTCTCCCCTGTGTAAGAATGAAGATCATACGGTTCTACTATGTAGGACCGTTGATCTCTGCTCTTACACAAGTAGCCACATCCAATCACAGTTAGAAACACGCCCCTAGGGCCACACTTAACCCCTCCCTCTCAAATAAAGTTAACCCCTTCCCTCCCAGTGTCATTTTTACAGTAACAGTGCATATGTATAGCACTGATTACTGTAGTAATGTCACTGGTAACCCCAAAAGTGTCAAAAATGTCAGTCAAGGGTCCGATCTGTCCGCCGCAATGTCGCAGTCCCGCAAAAAAAAAAATCGCAGATCGCTGCCATTACTCATTAAAAAAAAAAAACAACAAAAATGACAAAAATCTTTCCCTTAGTTAGTAAACGCAATAACTTTTGCGCAAACCAATCAAAATACGCTTTTTGCCATTTTTATTACCAAACATATGTAGCATAAAACAAATTGGCCTAAAATGTTAAAAAAGTTTGATTTTTACATTTTTTTGTTTGGGAATTTCATATAAAAAAATGTGAAAAGTATTGTTATTTTTGCAAAATTTACGCCCTTTTTTTGTTTATAGTGTATGATCAAAAAAATCGCACATGTGATCAAATACCACCAAAAGAAAGCTCTGTTTGTGGGAAAAAAAGGACGTGAAGTTCGTTTAGGTACAGCGTCGCACAACCGCGCAATTGTCCGTTAAAGCAATGCAGTGCCGAATCGCAAAATAGGCCCTGATCAGGAAGGGGGTAAAATCTTCCGGGGGTTAAGTGGTTAAAAAGCCAGAATAATACAAATATGACCCCTTTTTGGAAAGTAGACAGTATACTCTACTTAGTAGGAGGCACAGTGAGCTTTTTAAAGTTGACATTTTTGTCACAATATTTTAGAAAACTAGGAAATTAAAGTAGTAACGGAAAGTTGTAATTAGGTGTTAGCTCCCTTTTAGAGAAAGCCTTCCACTAGTGCAGTTAAAATTCAAGGAGGTCCGGGTTGCTAAAATTTTCTTTGGGCCGAGGTCCGAATCTGAAGTCTTTGCTATGACTCAGAAAGATGGGTAAAACAAAACGTGTCCAACAGCGTTGCTCTCAACATAAAATATGCCCATCCGAGTGCCCCCTAACATAAAATATGCCCATCAGAGTGCCCCCTAACATAAAATGTGCCCATCAGAGTGCCCCCTAACATAAAATGTGCCCTTAGCATAAAATTTGCTCATCAGCGTGACCCTTAACATAAAATAAGGGACACGCTGATGGGCACATTTTATGTTAGGGGGCACTCTGATGGGCATATTTTATGTTAGGGGGCACTCAGATGGACACATTTTATGTTAGGGGGCACTCAGATGGGAACATTTTATGTTAGGGGGCACTCTGATGGGCATATTTTATGTTAGGGGGCACTCAGATGGACACATTTTATGTTAGGGGGCACTCTGATGGGCACATTTTATGTTTATTTTGGTTGCACTCTGATGGGCAAAACAAAACGTGTAAATCAGCGTTGCTCTTAACATAAAATATGGCCATTAGAGTGCCCCTTAACATAAAATATGCCCCTCAGCGTGCCCCTTAGCATAAAATATGCCCATCAGAGTGCCCCCTAACAAAAAATGTGCCCTTCAGAGTGCCCCCTAACATAAAATGTGCCCATCAGAGTGTCCCCTAACATAAAATGTGCCCATCAGAGTGCCCCCTAACACAAAATATGCCCATCAGAGTGCCCCTTAGCATAAAATAGGCCCATCAGCGTGACCCTTAACATAAAATAAGGGGCACGCTGATGGGCACATTTTATGTTAGGGGGCACTCTGATGGGCAAAACAAAATGTGTAAATCAGCGTTGCGCTTAACATAAAATATGCCCATTAGAGTGCCCCTTAACATTAAATCTGCCCATTAGAGTGCCCCTTAACATAAAATATGCCCATTAGAGTGCCCCTTAACATAAAATAAGGGGCATGCTGATGGGCACATTTTATGTTAGGGGGCACTCTGATGGGCACATATTTTTTTTTATGGGGCACTCTAATGAGCACTACAAAATATGCTCATCAATCTGCACACTTTAAAAACCTCCCATCAGCTTTAAGTGCAGCTATGACCACATTGCTTTCTCCCCTTGTGCTCTACATACCTGGAGCCAGGAGCCGAGCCAGAACCCACGAGCAGGGGGGCGGGGCGCGCACATAATGTCACGCCCCAACTAGCTGCCTGGCTGAATGGGAGCCGCAGTCAGGAGCGGGGGGCGGGGCGCACGCGTGATGTCACGCCCCTACTCGCGGCCCGACAGGACACCGGCCGGGAGCCGCAGCGCACACACAGCACGTCACTGGTTGCTGGGACACCCGCGGTCCCAGCAAACCATTGAATTATAAACAGGAGGCGGCCTCGCGGTCCGGGTGAAAGCATCGTGCGGGCCGCCAATGGACCGCGGGCCGCCATTTAGTGACGGACGCACTAGTGGTTTAATAGGTGGAGGTAGTGCCCACATAAATGCCAGAGGTCGGAGAAACTCAAGATAAATGGGGCATGGGGGCCAAACACCCCTAAACTGTCAAGATGTAAAGGGCCCTTTGCAGGGCTAAAGTCCCAGGCGAGGTGGAAAATCATCTATGAGCTGCGTGGGAGCCTGAGAGAGTATTTGCCAGAGGTGGGGGACTTGAGTCACATGACTTGACTTAAGTCACCAGTTTGAGGACTTGAGACTTGCTTGACTAAAATTAATAAAAGACTCTACTTGACTTTGACTTGGTATTCATGACTTGAGGCTTGACTTTGACTTGAGACATATGACTCGAAATGACTTTACTTTTTTAAGTTATTAAATATTTGCATTTTCTCAAGATGTGTTAAAGCGAAATGAATGTGCCTGTTATGTTTCTGACACCACAGTCACTTAAAACACCTCAGTGTGTTCTGATTTTTAGGACACTGGTTGTTTAACAATGGAAATACTTAACCTGTTTTTAGTGACTGTGGTGTTGAAACATGACCGGATGAAGGATTTTGAGCTGTTTGGGCATTCAAAGTGTTTCTTTAATATTCCAAGATCAGTATTTTGACTTGATTTGTGACTTGACCAAAATAAATGACTTGACTTGACTTCTAGCAGGGACTTGACTTGCTTGCTTTTCGCCACAGTAACTTGGGACTTGCTTGAGACTTGAAGGTTAAGACTTCAGACTTGCTTGTGACTTGCACATGTGTGACTTAATCCCATGTCTGGTATTTGCCATCCGGGAGTGTGCTCAGCTGGGCAGAGCTATGGTGGGGACCTTGGGAAGAGACTGGTATACTACAAAAGGCACCTTAATTCCCCTGATCCTCAGCTGCATGTTCTGTGACATGGTGAAGGAAGCATGAGTCTTTGGACTTAGTTTACATGGGGAAGTGGTCCCTACACTGTAGTTTACATGGGGAAGTGGTCCCTACACTGTGGTGCTCTCAAACAGAAGAAAGGAGGTACAAAGAGAAGAAGAAGATGACTTAAAAGATATGTGCTTGCGTTCTGCAAAGAAATGACAGCTACACAATGTCTACTCCTGTGCGTGGCGTTGATAGTGATAGAGTTTTGTTAGTGTGCCATATTTGATGTCAGATATCATATAAATCTTTGTGAAGTTACAGTTAAGTTTGAAAAATGCATTTTATGTATGGGCATTCCTTTACTCTCAAATATTAATGTCTCAGGCCAAGGATACAGTCAGTGAGCCTATGGTCAGGAGTATGACACAGTATGGCGGAATGTTAGAAAAAGGGGGAGATTTTGTCAGACTGTACAGGCCAGAAAGGAGCTCACATCGGATAATATAAAAATATCAAAATGTATTTATTTTTCATATAAAAAATTAGACACTGGTAAGCATCTCATTAAAAAAAGCACCAAATACATAGCAATAATTGGTAAACAAGTGGTTGAATAGCTACATAATGAGTACCTAAGGGATGAGTCCTCTATTGCCAACACGTTTTGCCTATTGTTGCTTCATCAGGGCTTGAGGAGCCATATAGTACTCATCTACAACAAAAGAAGTTATCATTTACAAAAATGTATCCTTTATCTATCCTTATGAACATATTCACAAAAGGTAATTTATTCAACATCTGTGTGGGACCCACCTCAGCACCAAAACCATACATGCACACAGTCTCCCTGGGTCGGCGCTGAAGTATGGAAGGAGAGGTTGACCGGAGAGATCCTAAACATGTTACAAGAATATATATATTCAACTATCCCCAAATATATACTTAATCAATAAGTGAGATAAAAATTTATGAAATTCTTACTGTAGCTCAAGAGTATGGAAGGCATATGTAAGCAAATCATTAGTGCTCAGATACGAGACATAAAATATATTGGGATATCTGAGCACTAATGATTTGCTTACATATCCCATCCATACTCTCGAGCTACAGTAAGAATTTCATTAATTTTTATCTCACTTATTGATTAAGTTATATATTTATATATATTTAGGGATAGTAGAATATAGTTTTTTTTACGAGCATGGGAATAAAAATAATAAGTACCTAGCAAGAGTATTAAAAGATGCGAGATTAACCACGCAGATTAATCGAATTAGAACAGCGGAGGATAAGTTGGTGGTTAGGACTGAGCAGATAGCTTCTGAGTTCCACCGCTTCTATTCTAAGTTGTATAATATCCCTCCACCACATAAACCATTTTATTTAGAGGGTGATAGGATTGAGATAATGCAGCAATATTTGGAAAGCAGTGGAATGCCTAAATTGTCTGCTCAGGAAATCTCTGCATTGGATCAACCAATTGATATTGGGGAACTTAAAAATGCAATTGAGTCTCTTAAACCTGGAAAGAGCCCAGGCCCGGACGGCTTTTCAGGAATTTATTATAAAACATTTGCTCCACTTTTGGTAACACATTTGTTAAAAGCATTGAATTCCTTACAAAATTCTCAAAAAGCACCACCCTTATTTAATTTGGCTTATATTACTGTACTTCATAAACCCGGAAAGGACGCTGTTGAATGTTCAAATTATAGGCCAATATCATTAATGAACTCGGATATTAAGTTATTAGCGAAAATTCTGGCCATGAGATTGGGGCATTATCTGCCTAAACTTATTGGTCCGGAACAGGTTGGGTTCACACTGGGAGGGGAAACAAGGGATAATATTATAAAAGCAATGAATTTTATTCATGAGCTTAAAAGAGGTTGCGAAGAAGGTCTTCTCCTATCAACTGATGCGGAGAAGGCCTTCGATATCATGGGATTTTATGTTCTCGGTTTGTAGACATATTGGACTTCAATCCAACATATTGGCATTGATTGAGGCGCTTTACCAATCCCCAACTGCGAGACTGAAAGTTAATGGGATTTTGTCAAATCCTGTTAAAATTAATAATGGCACTAGGCAGGGGTGTCCGCTTTCACCTATTTTATTTATCCTTACTTTGGAGCCTTTTTTGTGAACGATTAATAAGAATCCCTCTATCAATGGCATTAATATAAAAGGGCAAAGTTACAAGCTTGCGGCATATGCGGACGACCTCCTTTTTGCCTTGACACAGCCCCTGGTTACAATACCGAACTTAATGAAAGAGTTTGAGATATTTAGCTATATATCTAATTTTAAAATTAATATTCATAAATCGGAGGCGCTTAATATCTCCTTAAACAAAAAATCACTACAGCAGACTCAAATAAATTGTCCATTTAGGTGGGTGGCATCCCATTTAAAATATTTTGGAATTATACTACCGGGGGATATGGCAGGTATTTATACACAAAATTTTCTTCCGCTATTAAAAAAATTGAAGGGGGATCTTAAAAATTGGAGGGCAAAACCGCTCTCGTGGTTTGGGCGCGCAGCGGCCATAAAGATGACGGTCCTCCCAAAGGTACTGTATCTCCTAAGGAGTTTGCCCATTAGACTACCTAGGGTTTTTTTTCTATCCTTGAATTCCATTATAGGGAAATTTATATGGGCGGATAAAAAGCCGAGAATAAGCTTTTAGATATTATCCAGACCTAAAGAGGCGGGAGGTATAAATTTACCAAATTTTCTGCATTATCACTATGCTACACATCTTGTAAGGGTCGTTGATTGGAATTGTCACTCTAAATGCAAAGATTGGGTGAATATGGAAAGCTTGCAATCTACATTACCATTAAGATTTTTACCATGGATCCCATATAAATCACTTCCGATGGAAGTTAGAATACATCCAACCATCGGACCCACATTAGAGATATTTCATAAGGTGGTTAAGCATAGGGATTTGGTTTCTGTCCCGGGTCCATTGACCCCCTTGGAAGGCGAGATGTACTGGGCACAAAATAAGAAGGTGATAGAACCGGGAGGTGGAGAATCGACAGTGCCCTTGACGATATTTCACTGTATGGAGGCAGGAAGACTTAGGCCTTACACCCAGCTGCGAACGCAGGTAGTTGGAAACCAGTTTACATACTGGCAATATTTTAGACTTCATAGCTATGTTGGGAGCCCGATCAATCGGTCAAATTTTTCAAGACAATTGACACAATTTGAGGTCATGTGTTTTGAGGGTAAGCCGGTCGAGAAATTAACATCTAAAATGTATGATCGGATACAAATGCAGGTTTTGGATCTGGGCTCTAAATATAAGGTGGAGTGGGAATTAGCATTACAAACCTCATTCTCTGACACCCAGTGGTTTAATGCTTGTACCTTGGCGCACCAATGCTCGATAAGTTCAAATATACAAGAGACGGCATATAAAATTTTGACAATGTGGTATTATACATCTGTTAAGCTACATGCGTGGTTTCCGGAAATATCAGATTTGTGTTGGAGATGTGGCGAGGAGCGGGGCACAATGGTACATATATGGTGGAGCTGTATTAACATACAAAAATTTTGGAAAGAAGTGTCGAGGCAGATCCAATTAATAATTAACATCCCGGTCAATCTTACCCCTGAATGTTGCCTTTTGAATATAATAGGTCGGCCACTTAGCGAGAATAAAAAGTCGTTGGTAAGGCATATGTTGAATGCTGCGAAATCTATTATTCCTAAATATTGGAAGTCGACTAGAATACCTATTTTGAGGGAATGGGTGGGAGTGGTGAATTCAATTTTTTGACTTAGAGGAATTGGTAGCGGTAGCTAGGGAGAATACAAGAGGGTTTAAAAAGCTATGGGAACCATGGATCCACTTTAGGTCGTTAGATGCATATAAGAGCTTACAAGGGGATGGATTAGACCTGGCAGTTTAGGGGTGTTATTTAATTTTTTTTTTTTTTTTTTTTGATGTTGTATATGAATTATTTGAGTACTGTGAGTTTTGTTTTTTGTTTTTTTTCTTCTTTATGTATGTATTGACTATTAATCAATAAAATTTAAGTGTATAAAAAAAGAATATATTTATATTCTTGTAATATGTTTAGGATCTCTTCGATCATCCTCTCCTTTCACACTTCAGCACCCAGGGAGACTGCGTGCATGTGCGGTTGTTGTGCTGAGGTGGGTCCCACACAGATGTTGCATGACTGCTCTTTTATGAATATGTTCATAAGGATAGATATAAGATACATGTTTGAAAATTATAACTTTTTTTTTGTAGATGAGTACTTTATGGTTCCTCAAGCCCTGATGAAGTACCAATAGGCGAAACACGTTGTCAATAAAGGGCTTATCCCTTTAGTACTCATTATGTAATTATGTAACCTCTTATTTACCAATTTTTGCTATGTATGTGGTGCTTTTTAATGAGACGCATACCAGCGTCTAATTTTATATATGTAAATAATTTATTTTTTATATTTTTATATTATCTGATGTGTGCTGCTTTCTGGCCTGTACAGTCTAACAAAATATTCCCCTTTTTCTAACATATATATATATATATATATATATATATATATACATACACATACATACATTATGGATGGTGGCCTATGAGTGCTGCAATATCTGTTGAAACAATATGGCAGAAAGTAAACCAACTACAGGTTGGTAACTATCCTATCTAAGTAGAAGCAGGGAGGGGGCTTGTACAGTTTGGCGCAAACACCTTCCCAATCCTAGTCCCCCTTACATACTTACAATTAAGTGCTAAGACACTCCCAGCCACATAAAACAGAATTTTTGTAAGATCTTACCTGTAAAATTCCTTTCTCTGAGTCCTCCGACAGTCGCCAGCATATTCATCACTAATGGGGTTATTGACCTTTGCTCCGCAGGAGTAGCTAGGCAACAAAATAGTTAATATCAAAGCTTTTAGCATATCCCACCCCTAGGGGGTGGTCCCCTCAGTCAATACCTCCCTGCTTCCTGCATTCCCAACTCAGTTTCAGTAGCATAGCAGTAGAGTACATAAACAAACCCCAAAAGAGGGGCGGGGGCGGCGACTGTCGGAGGACTCAGAGAAAGGAATTTTACAGGTAAGATCTTACAAAAATTCAGTTTTCTCTTACGTCCTCAGACAGTCGCCGCCACTTCATATTCATCACTAATGATGACGTCCCACAGCAGTGTAGACATGAGGGGTGGGAAAAAAAGCAGCCGCACCTAAAGCAACGCAGTACCCACATCAGAGAAAAGAACCTTACCAAGGTAAGAGAACCAACTGGGCAACAGGAAAAAAACGTGCTCAGCAGGAGCAACAACCCAGGAAAACAAGTAACCTAAGGATAAAGACATCCCAACAGCCAAGGACCCAAAACAAGGGGCCCTAAGGCACTGCCGCACTAAGAACCTTGCGGCCAAAGGAAGCATCCGCCGATGCCTGAACATCCACCTTGTAGAATTTTGAGAAGGTGTGAACTGAAGACCAAGTCGCTGCCTTACACACCTGGGCCACAGAAGCCTGATGACGATAGGCCCAAGACGTACTCAGAGACCTGGTAGAGTGCGCCTTCACAGGGAAAGGGGGAACCTTCCCCTTCAAAGCATAGGCTTGCACAATGGTCTGTTTGATCCATTTGGCGATGGTCGCAGCCGACGCTGCCATGCCCTTCCGAGGACCCTCTGGAAGAACAAAGGCCGCCAGCTCCGATACCCTGCGAGCCGAAGTGATTGCCACCAAAAAGACAACCTTCTTAGACAAGAGAGACAACGAGATCTCCCTGAGCTTCTCAAAGGGAGCATGTTGCAAAACGGACAGAACAAGGTTCAAGTCCCATGGAGGTAAAGGATTCCTCCGAGGAGGAGCCAAGTGACGCACCCCTTGAACAAAGGTGCTAACCAAAGAATTAGACGCCACTGGGCGTTGAAAAAGAACGGCCAGCGCAGAAATCTGACCCTTAATCGTGGCCAACGCCAAACGCTGGTCCACTCCAGTTTGGAGGAAAGCCAACACTCTCGATACCGAGTACGAGCGAGGGGAATACCCCCTGGACTCACACCAGGCAAAATACGCCTTCCAAGTACGGTAGTAAATCTTCCCCGAAGAGGCTTTTCTAGCCTTGATCAAAGTGGGAATGACCTCAGGGGAGAGACCCCTATCCTTCAGGACCTGGCTTTCAACAGCCAGGCCGTTAAAGCCAGCGACTGTAAAGCAGGATGGAAGATCGGCCCTTGAGACAGGAGATCTTCTCGAAGAAGCAGACGCCACGGAGCGTCGACCGCCAGATTCACGAGGTCTGCGTACCAAGACCGGCGAGGCCAGTCCGGTGCCACCAGAATCACCGTGTGCGGTTCCGAGGCCAACCTGCGAAGGAACCTGGACAGCAGCTGAATCGGTGGAAAGGCATACATCAGACGATACTGACTCCAGGACGTCACTAACGCGTCTGAGGCGTCTGCCCGAGGATCGCGCGTCCTTGCTACGAACCTTTCCACCTTGTTGTTTAGACGAGACGCGAACAGGTCCACATCTGGGGACCCCCACTTCGCGCACAGCATCTGAAAGACATCCGGGTGAAGGGACCATTTTCCCTGGTCCAGGGTTTGGCGACTCAGATAATCCGCCTGCCAGTTCTCCACTCCCGGAATGTGAACCGCCGTTATCGCCGGGACATGCGTTTCGGTCCAAGACAGAATGTCGGCCACTTCCCGAGCCGCGCGGGCACTCCTGGTGCCCCCTTGGTGGTTGATGTAGGCTACCGCTGTGGCATTGTCCGTCTGCACCCGAACCGGACAGCCTTGAAGTCTGTCCATCCAACGCAGAAGGCAGAGATGTATTGCTCGCAATTCCAGAATGTTGATCGGAAGGGAGGATTCCTCCCCCGACCAAGTTCCCTGGGCGGACAGAACGCCCAGGACACCACCCCAGCCCGACAGGCTGGCATCCGTGGTGATCACCGTCCACGACAAAGGACAAAAAGACTTGCCCCCCGACACCGCCGGGGACTGGAGCCACCACAAAAGACCCCTTCGGGTGAGGCGGCTCAACGAAATCCGCAGATCCAGAGATTGCGGACGCCCGTCCCACTTGGCCAGGACCTCCGCCTGAAGATCCCGTGTGTGAAACTGGGCGAAGGGAATCGCCTCGAAAGCCGAGACCATCAATCCCAGACACCTCATACACGTCTGGAGGGACGAGCACTGATTGTCCCTGAGGGACCTGACCTCGTCCTGAAGTGTCCGGAGCTTGACTTCCGGCAGGAAGACCTTCGCTTGAACAGAGTCCAGTATCATTCCCAGGTAGGGAAGACGAACGGACGGACACAACGTTGACTTCGGGAAATTTATCGTCCAACCGAACTCCTGCAGAGTCTGCATCGTGATGGACAGGTCGTTCACCAGGCCCTGACTGGTCGCAGACCGAATCAAGATATCGTCCAGATACCCCAAGACAGAGATGCCCTGGGCTTTCAGTAAAGCCAGGACCGGCGCAAGCACCTTGGTGAAAACCCGCGGAGCCGAAGCGAGACCGAAGGGTAACGCCACAAATTGGTAGTGATCCTCCGCAATGGCGAATCGAAGGTACCTCTGGTGACCCTCGAAAATTGGAATGTGAAGATAGGCATCCTTCAAATCGATGGAGGCCATGAATTCCCCCGGAACCAGGGCAGCCACCACCGAGCGCAGGGATTCCATACGAAACTTGCGAACCCGCACAAAGTGGTTCAGAGCTTTCAAGTCCAGAATCGGACGTACCTTGCCCTCCTTTCTGGGCACAGTGAACAGATTGGAATAGAACCCCCGAAATCTGTCCCGATGAGGCACCGGAACAACCACTCCCTGGGCCCGCAGGTCCCGCACCGCCAGGTGCAGATCCCGCAAGCGCTCCGGAGTCAGCTGAAGGTTTGAGGGGAAAAATCTGCCCGCCGGCCGAGAGAGAAACTCGATCTTGTAACCAGATCGAACGATTTCCTGAACCCACCTGTCCCGAATGCGGTCCAGCCAGGGTTGAAGAAAACCGAGCAAACGTCCCCCCACCCCAGAACTGGGTGAGGGCATCCCTTCAGGCCGTATTGTTATGGGCAGCGGACCCGGACTGGCCGCACTTCTGCTTACCCGTCCACGGCTTCTTCTGGGAGCCTTGGCCCTTGAAGGGCTTGCCCTTATAGTGCGACCGAAAGGCACGAAAGGACCCCTGAGAGGGTCTAAACGAGGCATTCTTCTTACCATGAACAAACTTATTCTTGTGAGTCTGGGGCAGGAGAGTGCTCTTACCCCCAGAAATACCCTTTATCAGAGTATCCAAAGATTCGCCAAAAAGGCGAGATCCCGCGTAGGGCAAATTAGCTAAAGTCTTGCGAGATGATTGGTCAACCGACCAACATTTCAGCCATATCAGGCGACGGTTCAATACCGCCACACTTGAAAGACGCGCAGCCAAAGGGACCAAATCTAAGTCCGCATCACACAAATACATGACACCCTGATGAATCTGATCCACCATAGCCAAAGTTGTCGGCGGGGCAGAGTCAGCCACCAGGGTGCGCCTGAGCACCTGCGTCCAATCCGCAATAGCCTGGGCTGCCATAATGGAAGCAAAAATCGGCTTCAGCATAGAGCCAGCAACCGTATAAGAATGACGGGCCAGAGACTCCAATCTCCTGTCCGTAGGGTCCCGGAACACCGAGGTATCCTCAGCCGGGATCGCAGTGGATTTATTTAAAATCGCCACTGCATGATCCACCTGAGGCGGCACACACCAGCGCTCATCAGTGGCGGGTGTAAATGGATAACGCAGCTTGAACCTACTCGGCACAGCAAAAGGCTTTTTTAAATTGCGCCATTGCTCATCAACCGCGCGCTGAAATTCCGTAGAGCAAGGAAAAACCTGCGATGTTTTGCGTTTCCTTTGCGTCCCATAAGAGGACATCAAAACAGGAGGACACGGTTCATCCTGCAAATGCAGCGTTTGCTTGATAGAAGCAACCAACTCATCCATGAGTGCAAGCTCTTCAGACGAGCCAGGGGGAGAATTATCAACCCCTTCCACCTCAGCCTCCCCCTCAGACCCCACAAGGTCTAGAGATGAGTGAGACCCTGAGAAGGGCACTCCAGCCATAGCAGCCCCATCGCCCTCTGAATCAGAGGAAATAGACACTCTGGGCCGTTTTGTGGATCGATCAGCCACCAGCATCTGCACCTGAGCAGCCAAATTTGCCACAATAGTAGCCAGATCAGCCCCCTCGGGGGAAGCAGCAGCCCCTTGGCCCCCCACCAAGGCGGGAGGAAACTTGCAATCCTGAGAATCCATGCCCCAGTAGTATTAGGAAAAAAGGAATACTGCCCCTTTAAGATCGCGGCGAGGGTAGCCCACCGCACCCACTGAATACACCGACCCCCACAGGGATAAGAACACTAGGCAAGGAATACAGGAAAATGGAAAGGTAAAAACCTGGAGAGAGCACACAGGCTGCTGCCACCGATCGCTGTCCCAGAGCAAAAGGAAGTGATGCAATGACTGACCGCCCCTGTAAAGCCTATGTAAGGCTACACAAACATGGCCGCTCGGCTGAGAACTTCATAGGCAAATAGAAAATGGCGCCGACATGTGGCCTGATCGATCGCCGCCAAAATGGCGGCGTTTGGCGCCAAAACGCCGCGCCTTACCACACAGGACCGGCCACCATCATTCTGCCGCAAAAAAATGACGGATCGCCGCAGCGATCGCCGCACAGCATGTCCAAACCCAGACTGCTTCATGTATGCACTCAGCAGAGCAGGAGAGCCCCCCCCTCGCAGCCCACACATAGGCAGTAATTCCACACAGGAACTGGCAGGGAGTTCAGCAGCCACACAGACATGCAGGGTCACACAGTCCCAGACTAACACCCAATAGACAGGTCCCCACATAGAGATACACTTACCAGTCCGGATGGCGTGAGGAGCCTGCTCCAGCGACCAAACCGCTGTACTGAGGACAGGGAGTGTCGCAGCCGTGACGCAATGGAACTGCGGTGCGAAACTGCAATGGCGTCCAGTGAGGTAGCCACCTCACAGATAGCATCCCTGCAGCGAACAGGGATGGGTCGTTCAATGTGCCAGGGAAACCTGTGCTGAACGCTCGATGGCAGGCTGGGAAGCCCCTGGCCCTGAGCCCTGGGATCCAGGGTGGCCAGTCCAAGACCCAGCTCCTCACGATCATCTTCATCAGAAGAAGCTAACTAATGCTGAAAATAAACAGCTAAGTAAAAGAAAGAGAAAAAAACTCCAAATAAAATCAAAAAGAGAAAAGAAGCTGAGACTGAGAGCCCCAGCACAGGAACAGCCAGCCTACTCCTAAGCTAGGCATTAGAAACTGAGTTGGGAATGCAGGAAGCAGGGAGGTATTGACTGAGGGGACCACCCCCTAGGGGTGGGATATGCTAAAAGCTTTGATATTAACTATTTTGTTGCCTAGCTACTCCTGCGGAGCAAAGGTCAATAACCCCATTAGTGATGAATATGAAGTGGCGGCGACTGTAGGAGGACGTAAGAGAAAACCCCTTTGAATGTGCTCTCACTCCCTCCTGTCACAATAGCTCTGAGACTGCAACGGAGATAGTGGACCACACATGTGCAAAGGGGTTTGAGAGCTAGCTCTTGTAATGGTGGGGGTGAGCAGGGACGGCTGAGAGTGTTTTAACATCCTAACAAGGCGGGTTGGAATGATGCCATCTCTGGACGTTTTTCAACCAGGTTTCGGAAGGTAAATAGCCTGCAGCTATAGGAAGGGCATTATCCAACTTTAGTCAAACCTGCAGTTTGTTTTTATTTACAGGTGCCCCTTGCATGCAAAGGCATAGCATTGTTGACAAAGGTAAACTAACCCCTTAACTAACATTGTATGCAGATCAAAACTCACCCCTTTGATATGCAGATGAATGAAACAGAATTGATACAAAAGCAACAATGTTACTTTCTATTTTTCTATCTCAGTCCTGAACAGATTGATAAACATTGTGTCAGATGGTACTTTTTTCACAACAGCAACATTAGGTCCCCATTCACACTGGTGCGACTTGTTATGCCATTTGACAGTTCCAAATCGCATGACAAGTCGCTCCCCATTGTCAGCATGTAACCATTCATAGGGCCGCTACTCATGTCACAGCGATTATGGAAAAGATTCCTGCACTACTTTTTACTGATTTCATTGCGACTTACATAGACTTCTGTTAAATTAAGTCACAAGCCGCAATGAAATTGGCAGTGCACATCGAACTGATGTGCGGCTTTGAAATAGCGCTCGTAACACGATTTAAAAAGCCACACCAGTGTGAACCAGGGCTAAGAGCTGCTGTATTTACACAGCAACACCCAGTTTTTATTTTAAGAGGTGAGAATTGCCATCAAGTGGGTTTGTCATTTTCTGGCAATACAGAACAGGATATGTATTTGGTGTGGATAAACATTTCAACTTTACAGTTAAAAGGCAGTTCAACAGGCTGAGCTACCATAACTTTGAGCATAGCAAGCAACTTCAGATTTTTTATTTTAATTATCTAAATAGGAAATGTCTCAAACAAAATACTTTCTGACTGATCCCAGGACATCAGAACAACATTTTCAAAGAGGTGCTGGGAATTTTTGGACTTGAACGTGTAGTCAGATGAGGAAAACTTCAAACAAACTCAATAGCTCTCACGAGGAAGCTCCCACACTGCAAGGCTTCCCTCGATGGACACCCAACAGTAACTCAAACCACAGAAATACAGAGAGGAGTGTCAGACCAAAACCAGATAAAAGAGTCCTAAATAATAATTGTTGGTAAAAAATAGACATAAAAAACAGTCAATGTATTTCAGGGGCAACGCCACTCTCCCTTCATCAAGGCTTGATAAAAGATAAAACTTGGATGGACTCAGAGAAAACAGTGACTTCAACAAATCTACATTAGATCTAGTACGGAACTCTCCTCATGGAGTAATAATGTGACTGCAGTTTATTAGCTGCAATGGATACATGACAGTTACAAAATGGTAGTTCTATTAACCACTTTGCCACTGCTCACTAGAGCTCTACTGCGGCAAAGTGGTCCGTTATCGTCTGGCGACGTAGACCTACGTCGCCAGACACTCCCCTTTCTCGGCGGCGGCGCGCGCGCTGCCGGGGGCTCGCTCCCGCTGTATTCAGTCACAGCGGGAGTTGGGCCAGGGGAGGAGCAGTGGCGATCGCCGCTGCTCTTCCCCGATCGTCGGGGAATCAAGTCTGGAAATCCGCCCGCTTGTGTAAACAAAGCGGGCGGATCTCCTAAGTGACAGGCAGGGTCAGATTGCAGGGTTCAGCATAGCTGAACCTGCGATCTGTCCTTGTGTCACTCAGTCACCTCCCCCCACACATGTCAGTAAGCACCAGGCATACATTAACCCCTCCCTCTCCAATAAAATTAACCCCTTCCCTGCCAGTGTCATTTTTTACAGTAACAGTGCATATGTATAGCACTGATTACTGTAGTAATGTCACTGGTACCCCCAAAAGTGTCAAAAATGTCAGTCAAGGGTCCGATCTGTCCGCCGCAATGTCGCAGTCCCGCAAAAAAAAAAATCGCAGATCGCCGCCATTACTCATTAAAAAAAAAAAAATAATAATTACAGAAATCTTTCCCTTAGTTAGTAAACGCAATAACTTTTGCGCAATCAATCAAAATACGCTTATTGTGATTTTTTTAACCAAACATAGGTAGCAGAAAACAAATTGGCCACAAATTTAAAAAAATTATGATTTTTAAATTTTTTTGGGGGGGAATTTCATATAAAAAAATATGAAAAATATTGTTATTTTTTCAAAATTTAGGCTCTTTTTTTGTTTATAGCACAAAAAGTAAAAATTGCACAGGTGATCAAATACCACCAAAAGAAAGCTCTGTTTGTGGGGGAAAAAAAGGATGTAAATTTTGTTTGGGTACGGCGTTGCATGATCGCGCAATTGTCAGTTAAATTCGCACAGTGCCGAATCTCAAAAAGTGGCCCAGACGTAAGACAGCAAAATCCTCCGGTGGTAAAGTGGTTAAGATCATGTCAAGCAAATTCAGACTAACTTCCCAGAAGGACTCCAATCTGCTCCTTCAGGATCTGAGCCCAAGGAGGGGATTGGCACTGACTAGCACTGGCCACCAAGTCCAGATGGACAGCAGAGAAAAGTAGATGGAAGCTGGAGACACTGGAGGAATAAGAAGCTGAGTGGGGCAGTTGGAGACACATTGGGGCAGGTTTTCTAAAACTAGAGAGTGCAAAATCTGGTGCAGCTCTGGATAGAAAACATTCAGCTTCCATTTTTTTATTGGCAAAGCTTAATTGAACAAGCTGAAGTTAGAAGTTGATTGGCTACCATACACAGCTGCACCAGATTCTGAGTGCTCCAGTTTTAGTAAATCTCCCCCATATTGAAATATGAATAAGAGAAGTGGGGAAACAGACACGTGGGAAGAGGACCAGGCTAAGAATATCAGACCTGTTAGAGGAACAGTCCAGAGCTGAGGAGAAAGATGGCTAAGGGAAGAGGAGATTGTGAGCTTTTAAAAGCATCATGCTATTTCATGCATGTTCCTTAATATGACCTACTGTGCGAGACATATATGTCTGTTTAACTAACAATGAGAAGCAAAGTTAAAATCACCATCCAGGGTTGAGTGGGGCCAGGCTCTTTATATTGCTCCTTCAGTATCTGAACCCAAGAAGAAGGGTTACTGGCTAAGCAGCATGGCTAATTTAGGCACAAATCAAATGTCACATAAGCAGGCCATACACGGTTGGAACCACGGCTGGTTCAGCAGGAACTGGTCAAGATTGGAAATGTGTATTGGCAGGCTGAATGTACAAAGTTATTGATCTATCAACTTGGGTACTACCAGCATGCCGGGTTTTACCTGCGATTATCGCTAGCACCTGCTATAGGCGCTAGTAATAATCACTGTCTTCTCTCAGCAGGAACGGCTTCTCCCACCCTCCCCTACTGGGAGAAGACAATAGCCTGGCAGGAGGGATTTCCACATCAACACTGTCTGTGTTGATGTTGGAATCCAGTAAATTTCTTTCCTGCAACCACTTTGCTCCATGTATGGCTGGCCCTAGCCAGCAAGAGCAGATGGAAAGTAGGGAAAAGTAAAGATAGTAGAGATGAGAAGCTGAGTAGTGCAAACACAGAAGGTTTAATGCAGGTCCCTTAGCATGACCTATTGTGCAAGAAACTTAATTTAAATAACAAGAAGCCAAGTTGAAATCACCATCCTGGATGGAGTGGGCCAGGCTCTTTGGGAATTGAATCTTATGTGCGTTAGGTCCAAAAATAATGCTTTATGCAAGGATAAAGATCTTTCTTGTCAGCCATGTTACTGATATTTTCAAATCATCGGGACTCAGCTGAAATATTTGTTACTTTGTGGAAAATATGTATTCTTATCCTGGTGTATTTGCTTTTTTCAATTTTGCATATAATGTCTGACTACATTTTAGATATTTTACAAAGTTTATTAGGCAATGACAATCATACTTTTAGAAGTTATTTTTCCGAAAGATTTAACAACCTTAAGCATTAATTCAAGTTAATTTTATTAGACTTACATCATACAAGTATTACTGCATTAACATTACAAATATGAAACATCTGCTTTGCAAAAGACAGATTGGGATTCTGGCAGTTATAAAACACTCATGTTTGTGTTAGTTATCTATCGTGAATTGGAAATGTGACTGCAAAGCAATATTGAGTCATTTTTGAACACTTAGAAAATACAGTGCCTTGCGAAAGTATTCGGCCCCCTTGAACTTTGCGACCTTTTGCCAAATTTCAGGCTTCAAACATAAAGATATAAAACTGTAATTTTTTTGTGAAGAATCAAAAACAAGTGGGACACAATCATGAAGTGGAACGAAATTTATTGGATATTTCAAACGTTGTTAACAAATAAAAAACTGAAAAATTGGGAGTGCAAAATTATTCAGCCCCTTTACTTTCAGTGCAGCAAACTCTCTCCAGAATTTCAGTGAGTATCTCTGAATGATCCAATGTTGACCTAAATGACTAATGATGATAAATAGAATCCACCTGTGTGTAATCAAGTCTCCGTATAAATGCACCTGCACTGTGATAGTCTCAGAGGTCCGTTTAAAGTGCAGAGAGCATCATGAAGAACAAGGAACACACCAGGCAGGTCCGAGATACTGTTGTGGAGAAGTTTAAAGCCGGATTTGGATACAAAAATATTTCCCAAGCTTTAAACATCCCAAGGAGCACTGTGCAAGCGATAATATTGAAATGGAAGGAGTATCAGACCACTGCAAATCTACGAAGACCTGGCTGTCCCTCTAAACTTTCAGCTCATACAAGGAGAAGACTGATCAGAGATGCAGCCAAGAGGCCCATGATCACTCTGGATGAACTGCAGAGATCTACAGCTGAGTTGGGAGACTCTGTCCATAGGACAACAATCAGTCGTATACTGCACAAATATGGCCTTTATGGAAGAGTGGCAAGAAGAAAGCCATTTCTTAAAGATATCCATAAAAGTGTTGTTTAAAGTTTGCCACAAGCCACCTGTGAGACACACCAAACATGTGGAAGAAGGTGCTCTGGTCAGATGAAACCAAAATCGAACTTTTTGGCAACAATGCAAAACGTTATGTTTGGCGTAAAAGCAACACAGTTAATCACCCTGAACACACCATCCCCACTGTCAAACATGGTGGTGGCAGCATCATGGTTTGAGCCTGCTTTTCTTCAGCAGGGACAGGGAAGATGGTTAAAAATGACGGGAAGATGGATGGAGCCAAATACAGGACCATTCTGGAAGAAAACCTGATGGAGTCTGCAAAAGACCTGAGGCTGGGACGGAGATTTGTCTTCCAACAAGACAATGATCCAAAACATAAACCAAAATCTACAATGAAATGGTTCACAAATAAACATATCCAGGTGTTAGAATGGCCAAGTCAAAGTCCAGACCTGAATCCAATTGAGAATCTGTGGAAAGAACTGAAAACTGCTGTTCACAAACGCTCCAACCTCACTGAGCTCGAGCTGTTTTGCAAGGAGGAATGGGCAAAAATTTCAGTCTCTCGATGTGCAAAACTGATAGAGACATACCCCAAGCGACTAACAGCTGTAATCGCAGCAAAAGGTGGCGCTACAAAGTATTAACTTAAGGGGGCTGAATAATTTTGCACGCCCAATTTTTCAGTTTTTTATTTGTTAAAAAAGTTTGAAATATCCAATAAATTTCGTTCCACTTCATGATTGTGTCCCACTTGTTGTTGATTCTTCAAAAAAATTGCAGTTTTATATCTTTATGTTTGAAGCCTGAAATGTGGCAAAAGGTCGCAAAGTTAAAGGGAGCCGAATACTTTCGCAAGGCACTGTATACAGTAAACCCCCCTCCATTGCGGGGGTTACGTTCCGGACCCAGCCGCGAAAAGTGAAATTCCGCGAAATAGAAAAACCCTATTAAAATGCATTGTAGGCATGTTTTTTTACTGTCACTGTACGTGTAGAAGCATTTTAAGGTCTTTAAACACACTTTTAAAACAATAGAAACTCATTTAAACACATAAAAGATACTAAGAGACATAGCAAGAGCTATGGAAAACACAAAAATATTTCATTTTTAATGATTTATATAGTAAAATAACATTACAAAAAAAACCGCGAATTACCAGGACCGCAAAAACTGAACCGCGATGTAGTGGGGGATTACTGTATGTCATTTACACTGTAGGAAAAGAACTGACCTAAAATGTCTACTTTTAACCTTGTCATTCTAAATGTATTTATTTTAAACTCTTACAAATGTATTTTGTTTTTACCTAGGCTGGGATAAATAATCTCTTCTTTAAACCTATGCTTTGTGGGTCTGCTTTAATCCCCTTCCCAGCAGCACACCCACATTCCACCTTTGATGAGCTCCTTATAATCATTTTGATTGTTTATTTTCTGGGACCCATACCTTAGTATATGCACCCATATCTATCCATATGCCCTCTATTTTATCAGGGCCTTCACTGTGCTAGATGTATGAAGTTATACTTACCTTTGGGACCCTTTTAGCTATTAGAAACATATCTTCTTTATAACTGGGTAGTATAATTTCTAATTGTTTTGTCAAATAAAGTTTCGCCTAGCTATTTTCCCCGTCCCCGACTTGGGGACATTTGTGGCTGGTAGCTCTAGTATTTTTCTTTCTAAATACACTATATTACCAAAAGTATTGGTACGCCTGACTTTACACGCACATGAACTTTAATGGCATCCCAGTCTTAGTACATAGGGTTCAATACGGAGTTGGCCCACCCTTTGCATCTATAACAGCTTAAACTCTTCTGGGAAGGCTGTCCACAAGGTTTAGGAGTGTGTCTATGGGAATGTTTGACCATTCTTCCAGAAGAACATTTTTGAGATCAGGCACTAATGTTGGCCTGTCTCGCAGTCTCCTATCTAATTCATCCCAAAGGTATTTTATCGGGTTGAGGTCAGGACTCTATGCAGGCAAGTCAATTTCCTTCATCCCAAACTCACTAATCCATGTCTTTATGAACCTTGCTTTGTGCGCTACTGCTGCTCTGGCTCGACCGGGCCCACTGCATCCCCTGTGGTGTTTATTTAGAGACCGCTTTTTATCTTCATTTTGCTTTTAATCTATTCATTTGCGGCTATGTACATTTTCATAGTTTAATTTTCATAGTTTCATTCAATCATTACTCTATGTGATTTGGATACTTTTGTATGCTTATCATATCAATTCAGAAATATTCTTACCTAATTGTTTACTTTGTAGAACATCTTCCTTCTTTCCGCATAAGAGCATTCCTGTAGAAGATATATACCGCATTATTGGAAATGCGTCTGATATCCCTGTGGTCCTCTTGAAGGTAATGTTCATCTGCTACATGAAGGTAATGTTCATAAACTTATGCTGAGATCATTGTACTCTGTTTCTAGCTGCAATGTTTTTAAACATTTTTTATTAATGTTTAAAGTAATACAAGATTTGTTAATATTTTTCTATATTAGTTTGGAGCTTAATTGTCTGTATTGCCACTTTCAATGGTCCCAAAAACAAGGGGAGTATTCATTTTTCTAGAATTTACTGGCAAAGGCATTCCCACCCTTTCACCATACCTCCATATTGCTTTGTGCACTGGTGCACATTCATGTTGGAAAAGGAAGGGGCCATCCACAATTGTTCCCACAAATTTGGGAGCATACAATTGTCCAAAATGTCTTGGTCTACTGATGCCTTTAGAGTTCCCTTCACTGGAACTAAGGGGCCAAACCCAACCCGTGAAAAACAACCCCACACCATAATCCCCCCTCCCCGAATGATTTAGACCATTGCACAAAGTAAGCTTCATAAAGATGGATGAGCGAGTTTGGGGAGGAGGAACTTGACTGGCCTCAGTCTTGACCTCAGCCTGATAGCCAGGCCTTCTCTTCAACATCAGTGCCTGATCTCAAAAATGCGCTTCTTGAAGAATGGTCAAACATTTCCATAGACACAACTCTTAACCTTGTGGACAGCCTTCCCAGAAGAGTTGAAGCTGTTATAGCTGCAAAGGGTGCACCAACTCAATATTGAATCCTACAGACTAAGACTGGGATGACATTAAAGTTCATGTGCGTGTAAAGGCAGGCATCCCAATACTTTCGGTAATACAGTTATATGGTTCATTATTTATTACTCTCCGCATTTCACTTACGGAAGCAGGATTGAAAGAAAAGAGTGCAATTAATCCAATTGAATGATGACATTTGTTTGATAACCTGTATATTTGTTAATAACAGCTAACAATGGTAATTACAGGGCAACCCTATAGGGACTGCTTCATGCAGTAGCTAATACGCATTTTAAACACTTTGCCGCTGCTCACTAGAGCTCTACTACGGCAAAGTGGCTCGATAACGTCTGGCGACGTAGACCTACGTCGTCGGACATTCCTCTCTCTCGGCGGCACGCACGCGCCACCGGAGGCTCGCTCCCGCTGTATTCAGTCACAGCAGGAGTCGGGCCAGGGGAGGAGCGGCGGCGATCGCCGCTGCTCTTCCCCGATCATCGAGGAATCGAGTGTGGAGATCCGCCTGCTTGTGTAAACACAAGCGGGCGGATCTCCTAAGTGACAGGCAGGATCAGATTGCAGGGTTCAGCATAGCTGAACCTGAGATCTGTCCTTGTGTCACATAGTCCCCTCCCCCCACACACGTCAGTAAGCACCAAGCATACATTAACTCCTTGATCACCAATAAAAATTAACTCCTTCCCTGCCAGTTTCATTTTTACAGTAACAGTGCATATTTATAGCACTGATTACTGTAGTAATGTCACTGGTACCCCCAAAAGTGTCAAAAATGTCAGTCAAGGGTCCGATCTGTCTGCCGCAATGTCGCAGTCCCGCAAAAAAAATCGCAGATCGCCGCCATTACTCGTTAAAAAAAAAAACACCAAAAATGACAGAAATCTTTCCCTTAGTTAGTAAACGCAATAACTTTTGCACAAACCAATCAAAATACGCTTATTGCTATTTTTTTACCAAAAATATGTAGCAGAAAACAAATTGGCCTAAAGTGATAAAAAATTTTGATTTTTACATTTTTTTGGGGGGAATTTCGTATAAAAAAATGTGAAAAAGATTGTTATTTTTTCAAAATTGTCGCAATTTTTTTGTTTATAGCGCAAAAAGTAAAAAACACACAGGTGATCAAATACCACCAAAAGAAAGCTCTGTTTGTGGGAAAAAAATGACGTAAATTTCATTTGGGTACAGCGTTGCATGACCGCGCAATTGTCAGTTAAATTCGCACAGTGCTGAATCGCAAAAAGTGGCCCAGATGTAAGACAGCAAAATCCTCCGGTGGTAAAGTGGTTAAAATGTAATAATGTTTTTATGTCTGTATTAATAAAAGATCTGCTTCTGCTTTATTTACTTTTACATGAGCTTTGTATGATTTCAGCTGCAAGCAGCAGCTTTGAAAGTTCTGTGTACTTGTTACATGTTTTGTGCTCTTAAATATTTGGGATGTGGTGCTTAGACAATACCTAGTAGCACAGTATGCATGTTCTTTCTCACTGTACTAAACAGAAATTGAGAGTGAATTATGAATTTTATTAGGTTGCAATGGGTCTGTACTGCATGTTCTCTAGTTGCTGACCACGACATGTAGCTTTTCTGCTACAGTGCGAACCGGCTGCGCACAATCACCTATGTATGCGTGATTCTGCTCTTCCAGGTAGGGGCAAGCGCTACTTGTGCCAAGATTAGTCACAGCACAAGCTTATCAGCAGGTGCTGTAAAATAGATGACTGCTGGCACCCCCTGAACAGCGAGGAGAGAGATAGGACAGAGCTCTGCCTATGTAAACAAAGCAGAGCTCTGTCCTGTGAGCGGGGATGTGCTGGATTTTGTTTCCCTCCAAAGCAGAGAATAAAAACTAGCAAATCTCTTGGTGATAGCACCACATAGTAAACACAAAAACACTAGCTAGGCACACATTTAACCCTTTGTTCACCTAGATGTTTAGCCCCTTCCCAGCCAGTGTCGTTAGTACAGTGACAGTGTATATCATTAGCACTGATCACTGTTCGCATCCGACTGTCTGCTGCAATATTGCAGTCCCGCTATAAGTCGCTGATTGCTGCCATTACTAGTATAAAAATAATAAATAAATAAAAATTATTGCTATGGTATATATATATATATATATATATATATATATATATATATATATATACACCATAGTTTGTAGACGCTATAACTTTTGCACAAACCAATCAATATACGCTTACTGAGATTTGTAACCAAAAATACTGTATATAGCACAATACATATTGTCCTAAACTTATGAAGAAATTAGATGTTTTTTTTTTTTTTTTTTTTTTTTTAATTGGATGCATTTTATAGCAGAAAGTAACAAATATTGTTTTTTTTTTTTCAAACTTTTAGGTGTTTTTTTTATTTAAAGCATAAAAAAAACCAGTGGTGATCAAATACCACCAAAAGAAAGCTCTGTTTCTGGGGAAAAAAATGACTTACGTTTATGTACAGCGACGCATAATCACGCAATTGTCAGTTAAATTAACACAATGCCATATAGCAAAAAAGGGCCTGGGCACGAAGGGGGGAATAAATCAAGAGGTTTTGTTATTAAATGCACCTTATTTTGGGGATAAGCAACATCAGTTATTATAAGAAATTAACAATTTGATTACTTGCAGCTTCGGCATGCATTGCGGGCTCAGCCCTCCTTGTCCCATTCCAGTTTGTCCTCTACACCGGTATTTTTCCTTATGGATCAGTATGCTTCCACTAAAGGTTTTATATCTGCTTGTTACGTAGCCTTGTTGGGTTTATATCTGGACAGGTATCCTTGCAAGGCGTGTGACCAGTGGAGTGGGGATGTGGGGGAGATTCCTGACGAGCAGTGGGAGGATGCCTTGGAGTCGGTTAAAAAAATGTTCGCTCAACGTTTCCCATCAGGTGTCCCAGTTGTATATCCTCCTTCGTGTTCATCATACCCCGGTGGAATTGCATGCTATGGGTATTCGTCCAGACAATATGTGCAATAGATGTGAGAGGGATGTGGGGGGATCTAATACACTTGTTATGGAGATGCCCGAAACTGCATCGGTACTGGACATCTGTGACTTCCACTATAAACAGAGTTCTGGGCTTGGCGATCCCTTTGGATCCCAAGCACTGCCTCTTGGGTATACTGGATCACATTATAGACGATAGATATTTACGCGAGGCAGCTGCGCGAGCTCTGTTTCAGGCTCGGCTGCTTATTCCTAGACACTGGATTGATCGGGATCCTCCCACATGTAGGATGTGGATGGAGCAACTGGGCTCCACCCTTCGCATGGAGAAATATATTTACCTGCATAGGGGTGCTCCGACTAAGTTCCATAAAGTTTGGGGAGTCTGGCTGAGTTCTCTGGAGATGGCTCCTACGGACCTGATCCTCGACCGTCTGTTGCTTTAATTGCTGGGGGTGGTGTGGGCCTCTGGTGGTCTGGTCTGGGGGAGATGCTTTGCTCTTTGATATATGATTACTCTATAGTATTGCAATCTTAGGTTCAAGTTTCTACTGCATAATGGATTAATGGCTGAGATCTGTAAAATATTATGTGCCTTACCTTGTTATTTTTTTTCTGTTCCCGTTGCACTGTTCGTATGTGTGTGCGATTTTTTCAATAAATCTTTCTCTTGATTTAAAAAAAAAAAAAAAACAATTTGATGCTTTTTTGTTGTTTTTGATGCAGTCTTAAATAAAAGGAAAAAAACTGCTTATACTGCTTTAATGCATTTAACACATGAACAAACTATAGTTGTTTTCTTATATTCTGTTTTAGTGTAGTTTGTAAAATAAACATTATAAAATGAGGGATCATTATTATAAATGAGGTAATCTGGGAAATGTTGCAGCTTTTTAAACACAATCATATTTTGAAACTTGTTGGTTCACAAATTCCATCTAGTCAAACCAGCTGTAAGTTGTCATTTTGTCAGTTACCACTCATGAACAGCTCCAAATGGAAAATTACTTAAAGTGTCATTAAACCCACATTATTAAAAACTGTCAGTACATGCTGTTCAGTCTCTGCATTTTTTTTGTATTGTACCAAAAACCTGGTTGATCCTACTGTTTACTATCCCTTCCTACTTGCCTTTGTTCCTGCCGGAGCCTGAGATTGTGTAGACCAGCAATTGGCACATCTACTGAGCATGCTCCGGTTTCAGTTCCCTTCTAAGTTGTTCATTTCCTCCCTTTTCTTATCTGTGCAGCCCATATGACTGTAGAGTCACACATGTGGGCGAATAAACAGTGGATAAATGACAGCCTACTCCCTCCTCTTCCATGTCCACGAAACAGCTCTATACTATGCAGTGGGGGGGGGGGGGGTATTAAATGTTGATTGATGAAGTCTTTACCTCCCTGTAATTCTAACCACATACAAACAATAGACACAGGTTGAAGGTGCTTAAAGTGGAGTTTCACCCATTTTTTTATATGTGCAATGTATTTAATGGCCTTTGAGAATGCTTTTACTAATGGCAATTTTTTTTTGGAAGTGAATACCTTTTTTCTTTCTTTTTCAGCAGCACTCTGGTCTGCGGCCGCCTAGGCGATTATGTCACAAGACGATTCGCAAGGACTCCTGGGATAGTGGCATAATGTATTCCAGGAGTCCTTGCGAATCACCTAGTGAAGCAATCTCGCGTCATTTCCAGACCAGAAAGAGAAGAAAGGAGGAGAGAGCGCCGCACAGTGGCAGGCGCAAGATTGGAAGGTGCATGCTGGGTAGCCAGCTGCACCAAAATCACAGAAATGAAGAGAAGAGGGCTTTAGATGCCCCCAGCGAACATGGAACCTCGCCTGCTTTCTAGATCTTGTTAGTGATCAAATATTTTATCACAAACTACAACAACCACACATTTGACATGTTCTAAATGTTGCTGCATATGTTTAGACAAGTACAGAGGAGTGTGTAAAAAAACTGAATTTTTGTAAAATCTTACCGTAAAATTCCTTTCTCTGAGTCCTCCGACAGTCGCCGCCACTTCATAATCTTCACTAATGGGGTAATTGACCTTTTCTCCGCAGGAGTAGCTAGGCAACAAGATTTGTTAATATCAAAGCTTTTAGCATATCACACCCCTAGGGGGTGGTCCCCGCAGTCAATACCTCCCTGCTTCCAGCATTCTCAACTCAGTTTCAGTAGCATAGCAGTAAAGTATATAAACAAACCCCAAAGAGGGGCGGGGGTGGCGACTGTCGGAGGACTCAGAGAAAGGAATTTTACGGTAAGATTTTATAAAAATTCAGTTTTCTCTTACGTCCTCCGACAGTCGCTGCCACTTCATAATCTTCACTAATGGGGACGTCCCAGAGCCGTGTAGACATGAGGGGTGGGAAAAAAAACGCAGCCGCGCCTAAAGCAACGCAGTACCCACATCAGAGAAAGGAACCTTACCAAAGTAAGAGAACCAACCTGGCAACAGGAAAACGTGCTCAACAGGAGCAACAACCCAGGAAGAACAATTAACCCAGGGGTAAAAACACCCCAACAGCCAAGGGCCCAAACAAGGGACCCTAAGGGCACTGCCGCACTAAGAACTTTACGGCCAAAGGAAGCATCTGCCGATGCCTGAACATCCACTTTGTAAAATTTTGAGAAGGTGTGAACGGACGACCAAGTCGCCACCTTACACACCTGGGCCACAGAAGCCTGATGACGATAGGCCCAAGACGTACTCAGAGATCTGGTAGAGTGCGCCTTCACAGGGAAAGGAGGAACCTTCCCCCTCAAAGCATAGGCTTGCACAATCGTCTGTCTGATCCATTTGGCGATGGTAGCAGCCGACGCCGCCATGCCCATCCGAGGTCCCTCTGGAAGGACGAATAGGGAATCCGACTTGCGAAAGGACTTAGTCGATGACAGGTAAACCCTGATCGCCCGAACAACATCCAAGGCATGCAAAGCCACCTCCTTCGGATGCTTAGGCTTCGCGCAAAGCGAAGGCAAGACAATATCCTCATTCAGGTGAAATTCCGAGATCCTCTTCGGAAGAAAGGAAGGGTTATGTCGCAAGACCACCTTATCCAAGTGAATCACCAAGTAGGGAGAGCTGCAGGACAATGCTGCCAGCTCCGACACCCTGCGAGCCGAAGTGATCGCCACCAAAAAGGCAACCTTTTTGGACAACAGAGACAACGAGATCTCCCTGATCTTTTCAAAGGGAGCCTGTTGTAACACGGACAGAACCAAGTTCAAGTCCCATGGAGGCAAAGGTTCCCTCCTAGGAGGGGCCAAATATCGCACCCCTCTGAACAAAGGTGCTAATCAATGAATTAGATGCCACTGGGCGCTGAAAAAGAACGGCCAGCGCAGAAATCTGACCCTTAATTGTGGCCAGCGCCAAACGCTGGTCCACTCCAGTTTGGAGGAAAGCCAACACTCTCGACACCGAGTATGAGCGAGGAGAATACCCCCTGGACTCACACCAGGCAAAGTACGCTTTCCAAGTACGGTAGTAAATTTTTCCCGAAGAGGCTTTTCTAGCCCTGATCAAAGTGGGAATGACCTCAGGGGAGAGACCCCTATCCTTCAGGACCTGGCTTTCAACAGCCAGGCCGTTAAAGCCAGCGACTGTAAAGCAGGATGGAATATCGGCCCTTGAGACAGAAGGTCGTCCCGAAGCGGCAGACGCCATGGAGCGTTGACTGCCAGATTTACGAGGTCTGCGTACCAAGACCGGCGAGGCCAGTCCGGTGCCACCAGAATCACCGCGTGCGGTTCCGAGGCCAGTCTGCGAAGCAGCCTGGACAGCAGCTGAATCGGTGGAAAGGCATACATCAGACGATACTGATGCCAGGGCACCACTAACGCGTCTGAGGCGTCTGCCCGAGGATCGCGCGTCCTTGCCACGAACCTTTCCACCTTGTTGTTCAGACGAGACGCGAACAGGTCCACATCTGGAAGACCCCACTTCGCGCACAACATCTGGAAGACATCCGGGTGAAGGGACCATTCCCCCTGGTCCAGGGTCTGGCGACTCAGATAGTCCGCCTGCCAGTTCTCCACCCCCGGAATGTGTACAGCCGTTATCGCCGAGACGTGCGTCTCGGCCCACGACAGAATGCTGTTTACTTCCCGAGCAGCACGGGCACTCCTGGTGCCCCCTTGATGGTTGATGTAGGCCACTGCTGTGGCATTGTCCGTCTGAACCCGAACCGGACGGCCCTGAAGCCGTTCCGACCAATGCAGAGGGCAAAGTTTTATCGCTCACAATTCCAGAATGTTGATCGGAAGGGAGGATTCCTCCTCCGACCAAGTTCCCTGGGCGGATAGAACGCCCAGAACACCACCCCAGCCCAACAGGCTGGCATCCGTGGTGATTACCGTCCACGACAAGGGACGAAAGGACTTGCCCCCCGACACCGCCGGGGACTGGAGCCACCACAAAAGACCCCTTCGGGTGTGGCGGCTCAACGAAAGCTGCCGATCCAGAGATTGTGGACGCCCGTCCCACTTGGCCAAGATCTCCGCTTGAAGATCCCGCGTGTGAAACTGGGCGAAGGGAATCGCCTCGAAAGCCGAGACCATTAGACCCAGACATCTCATACATGTCCGGAGGGACGAGCACTGAGCGTCCCTGAGGGACCTGACCTCGTCCTGAAGTGTCCGGAGCTTGTCTTCCGGTAGGAAGACCTTCGCTTGAGCAGAGTCCAGGATCATCCCCAGGTAGGGAAGATGAACCGACGGACACAACGTTGATTTTGGAAAATTTATCATCCAACCAAACTCCTGCAGAGTCTGCATCGTGGTGGACAGGTCGTTCACCAGGCCCTGACTGGTCGCAGACCGAAGCAAGATATCGTCCAGATATCCCAAGACAGAGACGCCCTGGGCTCTCAATAAAGCCAGGACCGGCGCAAGCACCTTGGTGAAAACCCGCGGAGCCGAAGCGAGACCGAAGGGTAACGCCACAAATTGGTAATGATCCTCTGCAATGGCAAATCGAAGGTACCTCTGGTGACCCTCGAAAATGGGGATGTGAAGGTACGCATCCTTCAGATCGATGGAAGCCATGAATTCCCCCGAAACCAGGGCAGCCACCACTGAGCGCAGGGATTCCATGCGGAACTTGCGATCCCGCACAAAGCGGTTCAGAGCTTTCAAGTCCAGAATCGGACGCACTTTGCCCTCCTTTCTGGGCACAGTGAACAGATTGGAGTAGAACCCCCGAAATCTGTCCCGATGAGGCACCGGAACCACCACTCCCTGGGCCTGCAGATCCCGCACCGCCAGGTGCAGATCCTGCAAATCTGCTCGCCGGCCGAGAGAGAAACTCGATCTTGTATCCAGATCGAACGATTTCCTGAACCCACCTGTCCCGAATGCGGGCCAGCCAGGGTTGAAGAAAACCGAACAAACGTCCCCCCACCCCAGAACCGGGTGAGGGCGCCCCTTCAGGCAGAATTGGTATGGGCAGCGGGCCCGGACTGGCCGGACTTCTGCTTACCTGCCCACGGCTTCTTCTGGGAGCCTTGGCCCTTGAAGGGCTTGCCCTTGTATTGCGACTGAAAGGCACGAAAGGACCCCTGAGAGGGCCTGAACGAGGTATTCTTCTTATCGCGAACAAACTTATTCTTGTGAGTTTGGGGCAAGAGAGTGCTCTTACCCCCGGAAATTCCCTTTATCAGAAAATCCAAAGACTCGCCAAAAAGGCGAGATCCCGCGTAGGGAAGATTAGCTAGAGTCTTGTGAGAAGATTGGTCAACCGACCAACATTTCAGCCATATCAGGCGACGGTTCAACACCGCGACACTGGAGAGGCGTGCAGCCAAAGGGACTAAATCCAAGTCCGCATCGCATAAATACATGACACCCTGATGAATTTGATCTACCATAGCCAACGTTGTCGGCGGAGCAGAGTCAGCCACCAGGGTGCGCCTGAGCACCTGCGTCCAATCCGCAATAGCTTGGGCTGCCATAATGGAAGCAAAAATAGGCTTCAGCATAGAACCAGCAACCGTATAAGAATGACGGGCCAGAGACTCCAATCTCCTGTCCGTAGGGTCCCGGAAAACCGGGGTATCCTCAGCAGGAATCGCAGTAGATTTATTCAAAACTGCCACAGCGTGATCCACCTGAGGCGGCACACACCAACGCTCATCAGTGGTGGGTGTAAATGGATAACGCAGCTTGAACTTACTTGGCACAGTAAAAGGCTTCTTTAAATTGCGCCATTGCTCATCAACAGCGCGCTGAAATTCCGCAGGACAGGGAAAAACCTGCGCTGATTTGCGTTTCCTTTTCATTCCATAAGAGGACATCAAAGCAGGAGGACACGGTTCATCCTGCAGATGCAGTGTTTCCTTGATAGAAGTAATCAACTCATCCATGAGTGCAAGCTCTTCATGCGAGCCAGGGGGAGAAGTATCAACTCCTTCTACCTCAGCCTCCCCCTCAGACCCCATAAGGTCCAGAGATGAACGAGACCCTGAGAAGGGCACTCCAGCCATAGCAGCCCCATCGCCCTCTGAATCAGAGGAAATGGATAATCTGGGCCGTTTTGCGGATCGATCAGCCATTAGCATCTGCACCTGAGAAGCCAAGTTCGCCACAATAGCAGCCAGATCAGCCCCCTCAGGGGATGCAGCAGCCCCTTGGCCCCCCACCAAGGTGGGAGGAAACTTGCAATCCTGAGAATCCATGCCCCAGTATCAACTGAAATAAAGTACTGCCCCTTTAAGACCGCGGCGAGCGCAGCCCACCGCACACTACTGTATGCACCGACCCCCGCAGGGATAAGGAGCCCTGAGCAAGGAAATACAGGATAAGGAAGGTAAAAACCTGGAGAGACCACACAGGCTGCTGCCACCGATCGCTGTTCCAGAGCAAAAGGAAGTGATGCAATGACTGACCGCCCTATATAGCCTATGAAGGCTTCACAAACATGGCCGCTCGGCTGAGGGAATCAAGGCAACAAGAAAATGGCGCCGACATGTGCTTGCAGGAGCGATCGCCGCCAAAATGGCGGCGTTTGGCGCCAAAACACCGCGCTGTAACACACAGGGCCGGTCATCACAGTTTGCCAAGAAAAAATGGAGGGCCGCATCAGCGGTCGCCGCATAGCATGTCTGAGCCCAGTCTGCCCCATACATCACACACAGCAGAGCGGGAGAGCCCCCCCCCGCAGCCCACAGAAAGGCAGTTATTCCACACAGGAATCTGACAGGGAGCTCAGCACTTACACAGACATGCAGGGTCACACAGTCACAGACTGACACCCAAACAGACAGGTCCCCACATAGAAATTTACTTACCATTCCGGATGGCGTAGGGAGCCTTCTCTAGCGACCAAACCGCTGTACTGAGGACAGGGAGTGTCGCAGCCAGGACGCAGTGGACTGCGGTGCGAAACCGCAAATGGCGTCCGGTGAGGTAGCCACCTCACAGGCAGCATCCCTGCAGCGAACAGGGATGGGTCGTTCAATATGCCAGGAAAACCTGAGCTGAACGCTCGATGGCAGGCTGGGGAAACCCCTGGCACACAGCCCTGAGATCCAGGGTGGCCAGACCGAGACCCAGCTCCGCATGATCATCTTCATCCGAAGAAAACTAAACTAATGCTGAGAAAAAAACAGCTAAGTAAAAGAAAGAGAAAAATACTTGAAATAAAATCCAAAAGAGGAAAGAAGGCTGAGACTGAAAGCCCCAGCACAGGAAACAGCCAGCCACTCCTAAGCTAGGCAATTGAAAACTGAGTTGAGAATGCTGGAAGCAGGGAGGTATTGACTGAGGGGACCACCCCCTAGGGGTGTGATATGCTAAAAGCTTTGATATTAACAAATCTTGTTGCCTAGCTACTCCTGCGGAGCAAAGGTCAATTACCCCATTAGTGAAGATTATGAAGTGGCGGCGACTGTCGGAGGACGTAAGAGAAAAAAGTATTTGGGGGACTGGACCTCTGCTTTAAAACCGGACGTGGTTGGCAGAACCTCCCCATAGGTAGCCTACACCATGTTTTTGCACAAAAATAATAAATATTTGAGTTCAAATTAGGTTTTTGTACTGGCAGATGTGACTGACAACTGAGGACTAGGAACTCCTCCCACAAATGTTTGTCTGCAGATGGGCTGGGAAAGAGCTGGATCACATGACAGTTGTATATCGATCGAAGATGTATATCGATCGAAGATGTATATCGATGAAGAAAAGTACTTTGTATGTATATGGATGATTTTACTCTATTTTAATTAAAAAACATCTGAGATAAAGGATACTCAATTAAGCAGTGTGTTTAGCATCACTATAAAATGAAATGATATGTACTTTTTTACATTTTTTTTCTTTCTTACCGTATTTTCCGGCGTATAAGACGACTGGGCGTAAAAGACGACCCCCCTAATTTTCATCTACCGGTAATACTTATACTTAGGTTACCTTGGAGATATTATACTCGGCGTATAAGACGACCCCCCATTTTTGGGGGATTTTTTTGAGCTTCAAAAGTAGTCTTATACGCCAGAAAATACAGTATTTATATTTAGGCCCCGCTCACATCTTGCATTTTGTGATCTCGGCAGAATCACTGCGATTTTGCCTGCAATCCCAAATTGCACTGAAAATAACTGACAAAACCCACCATGCGTACTCATTTTCAATGGCATCTAAATGGTTTTCGCGCTTTCGCCACGACTGTCTACGGCAATCGCGCCAAACTGCAATGTGCGAAGCTTGTCCCCCAAAAAGGTGCAGGATCTTCTTTTGAGCGACAAGCTTTGCACAATGTATTTTTTTTGCGATTGCACGCAATTTGTTGCATGACAATACCGCACTGCCTTTAAGTGCCATTGAAAAGGAATGACACCCGAACACACATTTTTCTAATTATTGCAGTGAAATTTGGGATCACGGGCAGAATTGCAGCAATTCTACCCAAAATCACAAAACCCCAGATGTAAATGGGGCCTTAGAGCTTAAACATGCAAGTTTATTTAGGACCTCGTGCACACAGGCATAAAAACCGTCAATGGGTATTCAACATTTTTTTTATGTCTCTAAACTCAGTTCAGCCATATGTTAGCCATGCACATTAGACGTTCAGATCTGGATTTTTGGAGCAGCATTATTTAGAGGCATAAAAAAAATGCCCCAAAGCTGCATTTGGAGATGAGTTTATGGCCATAATTTACGTACTTTGACCTGACTGTGCCAGCCCCAGTCAGGACACTATCTGCATGGAGTTTGCATGTTCTCAGTCTGCTTGTGTGGATTTCTATCAGGCACTCTGGTTTCCTCCCGCACTCCAAACACAAGTAAATTGGCTATATTATAAAATTCTACTGAGCATACCACAGATGGCTACCCCAGTAGCAGATAAAATGCTTTCAGTACCCAGGGGGAAGAGAGTTATAAAAATATATTTAACCTACTAACTGCTTTTAGTATAAACTCTGTGCACAATATATCTGTGAGATTAAATACTACTTGGGAGATTCCACTGGCCATGGTCCAGTGCGTAAAGAGTTCCAAAAATGAAGCACTACTAGCTATGCTGCACATACAGTACAATGTATAAGGCAGCCATTTAGCAAGGTGAGTGACACCACACATGTATAATGAAAAAATCACTTGAAGTCTACTCTTTGACGCAACGTTTGATAAATGTTCTGAAACACATTTCAGAATGAATCACAGAAGATGGACACCACTCCTTTTCTCTCCTTGCAGGGTTAAAGAGACGCTGTCACTTTGTCCATTTAGGGCAAGGTGACAGTGTTACTCAGCCATGTTCTTCCATAATACAGCATCCCTACCTGTCTAAGCTGTGGCATGGCTGGTCTTGGAGCTTAAACAAGGGGATGATGTAATGGCTTCTCCTATATGACAATGTTCAGGCCTGGAGATTGGTCATATTGGTCACTCAGGCTTGAGTACTGTTACAGGGAAGGGCAAATGACAGTGACTCTTTAAAAGTACAATACAGTCAAAATGGAAAGAAAACCTCTGAGATCTCTATAGAAAGCACAGGCTGCCTGCTAGGTACATTCTTCCATCCTGACATACAGTAGCTCACAAAAGTGAGTACACCCCTCACATTTTTGTAAATATTTTATTATATCTTTTCATGTGACAACACTGAAGAAATTACACTTTGCTACAATGTAAAGTAGTGAGTGTACAGCTTGTATAACAGTGTAAATTTGCTGTCCCCTCAAAATAACTCAACACACAGCCATTAATGACAGACCGCACCATATCCCCCCCCCCCCCCGGGTCACACCAGGCCGCACACCATACCCCCCCCCAGGACCACAGCAGGACAGGACACAGGGGACAGGAAAGGACAGGGGACAAGACAGAGGACTCACCCTGCCTGGATATCAGCAGCAGCAGCAGGCGGCGGCTTCGGTTTATTTCTCCTGTCTTCTGCATCTCCTCCCTCCTCCTCCATGCCCAATGGCATGGCTTCTCCTTTTGGCCAATCGGGAAACGGGTCTCAAGTCCCGCTTCCTGATTGGCCAGGAGGAGGATCTGTGTACCAATAGCAAATTTTCATTCGCTTCATTGTCACACAACTGGGTGGGGTTGGAGCGCAGTGCTCTGCGCCCGAGCCTCGGGCTCTAATCACATGGCTAAAAAAAAAAACCCCCTTTGAAGTCCATGCGTCCGGCGCCCCGCATGTAGATTAGGGGGCCGGATGCATGGATGGGGGGGGGCAGCGCCCCTGCGCCCCCAATGCACCAGCCCACACTGCGCACAGGCGTATAACACGCACCTTCATTTTATGAGGGAAGTTTAAGGAAAAAAAAACCTTACTATATAAACAACTTTAAAGCAAAATAGGGGTCAGTGCCCATCAATGCAGTCTTATCAGTGCCCATCTTCAGCCTCACAATTGCCCATCATTGCAGCTTGATCTGTCCCATATGCAGCCTGATCTGTGCCCATATACAGCCTGATCGGTGCCCATCATTGCAGCCTGATCTGTGCCCATCATTGCAGCTTGATCTGTGCCCATCATTGCAGCCTGATATGTGCCCATCATTGCAGCATGATCTGTGCCTATCATTGCAGTGTGATCTTAGCCCATCATTGCAACCTGATATGTGCCCATATGCAGCCTAAAATGTGCCTATATGCAGCCTGATCTGTGCCCATCATTGCAGCCTGATCTGTGCCCATCATTGCAGCCTGATCTGTGCCCATATGCAGCCTTGCCATTCCCCATCATTGCAGCCTGGTATGTGCCGGATTACACAGAGGGATCTCCTGTGTACTCAGCGCTCACAGTCACACACAGTCCCTTCTCCTTGGCCGGCTCTTATGAGAGACAGAACACTGCTCCAATGCCAGGACATGTGACATCTATCCTAAGAGCCGGTACAGGAGGAAGGACTGTGTTTGACTGCGAGTGCCGAGTACACAGGAGATCCCGGCTTTGTGTAATGCGGCGAAACTCGCCCCACGCCCTTCCACTCCAAGGCATCCGGGTACAATATCGGCGTATAACGCGCACACGCGATTTGCCCCTATTTTCAGGGGAAAAAGTGTGTGTTATATGCAGATAAAACGGAATTTTTGTAAGATCTCACCTGTAAAATTCCTTTCTCTGAGTCCTCCGACAGTCGCCGCCACTTCATATTCATCACTAATGGGGTTATTGACCTTTGCTCCGCAGGAGTAGCTAGGCAACAAAATAGTTAATATCAAAGCTTTTAGCATATCCCACCCCTAGGGGGTGGTCCCCTCAGTCAATACCTCCCTGCTTCCTGCATTCCCAACTCAGTTTCAGTAGCATAGCAGTAGAGTATATAAACAAACCCCAAAAGAGGGGCGGGGGCGGCGACTGTCGGAGGACTCAGAGAAAGGAGTTTTACAGGTAAGATCTTACAAAAATTCAGTTTTCTCTTACGTCCTCCGACAGTCGCCGCCACTTCATATTCATCACTAATGGGGACGTCCCATAGCAGTGTAGACATGAGGGGTGGGAAAAAAAGCAGCCGCGCCTAAAGCAACGCAGTACCCACATCAGAGAAAAGAACCTTACCAAGGTAAGAGAACCAACTGGGCAACAGGAAAAAAATGTGCTCAACAGGAGCAACAACCCAGGAAAACAAGTAACCTAGGGATAAAGACATCCCAACAGCCAAGGACCCAAAAACAAGGGGCCCTAAGGCACTGCCACACTAAGAACCTTGCGGCCAAAGGAAGCATCCGCCGATGCCTGAACATCCACCTTGTAGAATTTTGAGAAGGTGTGAACTGACGACCAAGTCGCCGCCTTACACACCTGGGCCACAGAGGCCTGATGACGATAGGCCCAAGATGTACTCAGAGACCTGGTAGAGTGCGCCTTCACAGGGAAAGGGGGAACCTTCCCCTTCAAAGCATAGGCTTGCACAATGGTCTGTCTGATCCATTTGGCGATGGTCGCAGCTGACGCTGCCATGCCCTTCCGAGGACCCTCTGGAAGAACAAAAAGAGAATCCGACTTGCGAAAGGATTTTGTCGATGACAAGTAAACCCTGATCGCCCTAACAACATCCAAGGAATGCAAAGCCACCTCCCTTGGATGCTTAGGCTTCGCGCAAAGCGAAGGCAAGACAATGTCCTCATTGAGGTGAAATTCCGAGATCCTCTTCGGAAGAAAAGAAGGGTTAGGTCGTAAGACCACCTTATCCAGGTGAATCACCAAGTAGGGAGAGCTGCAGGACAAGGCCGCCAGCTCCGATACCCTGCGAGCCGAAGTGATAGCCACCAAAAAGGCAACCTTCTTAGACAAGAGAGACAACGAGACCTCCCTGAGCTTCTCAAAGGGAGCATGTTGCAATACGGACAGAACAAGGTTCAAGTCCCATGGAGGTAAAGGATTCCTCCGAGGAGGAGCCAAGTGACGCACCCCTTGAACAAAAGTGCTAACCAAGGAATTAGACGCCACAGGGCGTTGAAAAAGAACGGCCAGCGCAGAAATCTGACCCTTATCGTGGCCAACGCCAAACGCTGGTCCACTCCAGTTTGGAGGAAAGCCAACACTCTCGATACCGAGTACGAGCGAGGGGAATACCCCCTGGACTCACACCAGGCAAAATACGCCTTCCATGTACGGTAGTAAATCTTCCCCGAAGAGGCTTTTCTAGCCTTGATCAAAGTGGGAATGACCTCAGGGGAGAGACCCCTATCCAGGATGGAAGATCGGTCCTTGAGACAGGAGATCTTCTCGAAGAGGCAGACGCCACGGATCGTCGACCGCCAGATTCACGAGGTCTGCGTACCAAGACCGGCGAGGCCAGTCCGGTGCCCAAAAGAGAAAAGAAGCTGAGACTGAGAGCCCCAGCACAGGAACAGCCAGCCTACTTCTAAGCTAGGCATTAGAAACTGAGTTGGGAATGCAGGAAGCAGGGAGGTATTGACTGAGGGGACCACCCCCTAGGGGTGGGATATGCTAAAAGCTTTGATATTAACTATTTTGTTGCCTAGCTACTCCTGCGGAGCAAAGGTCAATAACCCCATTAGTGATGAATATGAAGTGGCGGCGACTGTCGGAGGACGTAAGAGAAATACTGTATTTGAAAAATCTAAACATGTACTTTAAAGCAGAGTGCCAGCTGAACATAAAAAAGGTAAATTAAACAGCACGTTAAAAGATAGCTGATTTTTTTTTGCAGTTAGAAGTCCCTTGTCTGACTACCAGCATTATTCAACCCACTCCTTTGAGCCCTGGTCACTCTAAACCTTCCCCAGCCTGTGAGTGGACAGAGATACAGTATACCAGGAAGCACAGTTATGAGCCCATCCTTCTGCTACTCTGCTATTCCCCCTATCAGCATGCTTACTGTCAGAACATAAACTGATCACCTTGTTCTGCTTCTTCCTCTCACACTTCAGCTCTGCTGTATAGGGATTGCAAAAGGCTGATCCCTGGCCAAATGAAGGTACTTACACTGCTTGCATACATTTATTATTGTAGAGTTCAAATCTTCACCTTGTGAGTTCTGGTCCACTTTAATGCGTACCTATTTGTAACTTTACAAGTCTAAGTAAATACATTTCTGGCTTGTCAGAACACAATACAACTGTAATTTTATTATACAAAGGTAGTCTTCAATTTCCAGTAAAGTGACTGTACCTAATCAGTGAGTCTGATGCAAGTATGAAGGAATGTAAGGGATTTTCTTAGTTCCCCCTCCCCCAGTGATCACTCACTCAGACAGTACATAGCAATTTTATGACTACTCACAAAGTGAGTGGTAGTAGCAAGAGAACTGTGATGTGTCAGAAAACCTGAATACACACAGCCAAGAACATAAATGCTACTGAGCAAACACTGGAATTTATAAGGCAGCATCATCCCTGAGCCTGTATATTGGTCCTAGAAGTACATGCTGACCCTGTCTAATGCATGAACAAAGACAGCATCAGCCTTCTGAAGAGAAGGGGGATGAAAGTATTGTCAGGGACATACTGTGATCTCTCCGAAAGAACATATCTGTACTCAGATCTCATTTAACAAACGCAGCTCCTATTTATTAAGACAGAAGCTCAATCTGTTGTGCGGTGTGTGAAAATCCTACAAGTAGTGGTCTATAATGTTGACATCTAAGTATTATGAAGAAAGTGTTTATCACCTTTTTACGCCACACAATATTTTAACTGAAATAAACTGCTTATGAACGATGCTGAAAGAACGTTGTTAGACTTGTTCAATGTAAAAAGTAATATAAAGCCTGGATTAAAAAAAAATAAAAATAAAAGTGGGGTGTTTTTCCAGCAACTATTCAAAAAGCAGATTACACACAGAAAATCATATTTGTATTTCAGTGTGAGTGGGAGTCGGCGTTATATTTGTTCTACCACAGGAGAAGGAAAAAACATCCACTGGCAGCAACAATACACTTAACAGCCAAAATATCATGACAAACAATATTCTGTTATTAAAGCCGAACTCCAGGCATATATGAAAAAAAAAAAAACACCTATTAGAGGCGCGATGTTTTATCAAAAATCATTAAAGGCTTTTTTTCATATTACATTAAAACCTTGGATTGCGAGCATAATTTGCTTCGGAAACATGCTTGTAATCCAAAGCGCTCGTAAATCAAAGCTAATTGCCTCATAAGGAATAATGAAAACTCACATGATTCGTTCCACAACCAAAAAAAAAAAAAAGTGTGTGGCCAAGGGTCATTGGAAGAAGACCCCCAAAGTCGACACCTGGCCCTTGATGGTACTGAAGGCTAATTACTGTTCAACCCCCCGTTGAAGAAAGGTCAAGATCCGAGCCACTGAGAAGGAGCAAGGATGAACCCCAAGAGACACACACTACGCAATGTACGTCTTCCACATACGATTTTAGATCTTCCTAGAAGTAGATTTCCTAGCTTTTAACAGTGTTGGAATCACTGATTCAGACAAACCCCTATCCTTCAGCACCTGGCTTTCAACATCCAAGCCGTCAAAGCCAGCGATTGTAAAGTAGGATGGAAGATTGGCCCTTTGGACAGAAGATCTTTCCTGAGACCAAGAGGGCCCTGCCGCCTCAGAGAGGGGATCAAGTGGGGAGATGTGCTCCAAAGACTCCATGAGTCAACAGGGGGACCCCACAAAAAGGTTAAAAGGATGCTAAGGGTCAACCCCACTGCTCTGGCAGCACCACCCAGTTGCCAGAAATGACACTTTGCTACACTGTAAAGTAGTGAGTGTACAGCTTGTATAACAGTGTAAATTTGCTGTCCCCTCAAAATATCTCAACACACAGCCATTAATGTTAAACCGCTGGCAACAAAAGTGAGTACACCCCTTAGTGCAAATGTCCAAATTGGGCCCAATTAGCTATTTTCCCTTCCAGATGATGTGACTCGTTGGTGTTACAAGGTCTCAGGTGTGAATGGGGAGTGGGTATGTTAAATTTGGTGTCATCGCTCTCACTCTCTCATACTGGTCACTGGAAGTTCAACATGGCACCTCATGGCAAAGAACTCTCTGAGGATCTGAATAAAAGTATTGTTGCTCTACATAAAGATGGCCTAGGCTATAAGAAGATTGCCAAGACCCTGAAACTGAGCTGCAGCACGGTGGCCAAGACCATACAATGGTTTAACAGGACAGGTTCAACTCAGAACAGGTCTCGTCATGGTCGACCAAAGATGTTGAGTGCACGTGCTCACTTCTTAAGAAGGGACTCCTCATAGGGGTATCACCAAGCAAATCGCTTAGGGACCCCAAGGGGATGCTTTGGTCCTCCCGACTCTTTAGTGACTATTCTGTCATATCCATAGGTTGGCTTTGGGAAATAGACCTATAAATGCTGCCAGCATTGCTGCAGAGGTTGAAGGGGGGGGGGGGGGGGTCAGCCTGTCAGCACTCAGACCATACTCCACACATTGCATCAAATTGGTCTCTATGGCTATCGTCCAGGAAGGAAACCTCTTCTAAAGATGATGCACAAGAAAGCCCTCAAACAGTTTGCTGAAAATAAGCAGACTAAGGACTTGGATTAACGAAACCATGTTCTATGGCTAATGAGACCAAGATAAACCTATTAGGTTCAGATGGTGTCAAGCGTGTGTGTCGGCAACCAGGTCAGGAGTACAAAGACAAGTGTGTCTTGCCTACAGTCAAGCATGGTGGTGGGTGTGTCATGTTCTGGGGCTGCATAAGTACTGCCGACACTGGGGAGCTACAGTTCATTGAGGGAACCATGAATGCCAACTTGTACTGTGAAATACTGAAGCAGAGCATGATCCCCTCCCTTTGGAAACTGGGCCGCAGGGCAGTATTCCAACATGATAAGGAACCCATACACACCTCCAAGATTACCACTGCCTTGCTAAAGAAGCTGAGGGTAAAGGTGATGGACTGGCCAAGCATGTTTCCAGACCTAAACCCTATTGAGCATCTGTGGGGCATCCTCAAATGGAAGGTAGAGGAGCGCAAGGTCTCTAACATCCACCAGCTCTGTGATGTCATCATGGAGGACTGGAAGAGGACTCCCATGGCAATCTGTGAAGCTCTGGTGAACTCCATGCCCAAGAGGGTTAAGGCAGTACTGGAAAATAATGGTGGCCACACAAAATATTTACACTTTAGTCCCATTTTGGACATTTTGACTTAGGGGTGTACTCACTTTTGTTGCCAGCAGTTTAGACATTAATGGCTGTATGTTGAGATATTTTGAGGGGACAGCAAATTTACACTGTTATACAAGCTGTACACTCACTACTTTACATTGTAGCAAAGTGTCATTTCTTCAATGTTGTCACATGAAAAGATATAATAAAATATTTACACAAATGTGAGGGGTGTACTCACTTTTATAGATACTGTATATTTTTTTAGCAGAGACCATAGAGAATAAAATGGCAATTGTTGCAATCTTTTATGTCACACTGTATTTGCGCAGTTTTTTGGGGAAAAAATACACTTTCATGAATTAAAAAAAAAAACAAAACAGTAAAGTTAGCCCAATTTTTTGTATAATGTAAAAGATGATGTTACGCCGAGAATTCGTGATCTTTATTCTAATGCCCCGTACACACGTGCAGATTGTCGGCCGAAAAGATTCGGCCGACGACCGATCGGCCAATTGTAGGCTTGTTAGTATGATGCTTCCGACAGCCGACAGCACACTTTTGGCCGAACAGAATCTGTCGTGCAAGCATTAAAATTTTTGTAGGCCGACACCAGAACGGCCGATTGTTCGCCAGTCAGTACAGAATTCGGCCGACAGACAGCAGATTTGCAAGACTGGGCATGCTCAGAAAAGAAAAAAGACAAGGAAAGTTAACCATCACATGACATCACTTCTGCAGTCGGATGTTGTTGGCCGACAAAATTCGTGTGCAGTCTTTTGCACTTTTCAACAGACACGACAGCCCTCGGACAAAAGATGGCCGATCGTTCGGCCGACAATCGGTACGTGTGTACGAGGCATTAGCAAAAAAATAGGGATTCTCATTTTATCCAGAATCGTGCAACTCTACTTTTAAGTGTAGATGTGAGATCTGAGGTCTTTTTGACATCAAAACTCACATTAGGGCTCCATTCACACCTGAGCGTATCATTTTCAGGCATTTTTTCTGTGTTTTTTCAGACGTTTTTTAGGCGTTTTTTACAGGTGTTTGGAGGCAGGCATTGACATCTAAAAAAAACGCTTGTAATCTGCCAAAAAAGAAGCTCATGTACTTTTTTGAGCTTCAGGCGTTTTGCTTCAAGTGAAAAAACGCTCAAATGTGAACAGGGACCGTTGAAATTAATGGGATTTTGCTTGTTGGGCATTTTGAGACTTCAGAGATGAGCATTTTACAAGCTAAAAAATGCTCAGGTGTGAACAAGGCCTAAAGAGGACCTGTCCTACTTATTTCTATTACAAGGCACAGTGTAAAAAAAAAAAAAAAATAAAATAAATAGGAAAAAAAAAATTAAACCACCCCGTCCCTCTGAGCTTGCGCGCAGAAGCGAACGCATACGCAAGTCGCATCCACATATGTAAATGGTGATCAAATCACACATGTGAGGTATCGCCGCGATCGTTAGAGTGAGAGCAGAAATTCTACTCCTGGAACTCCTCTGTAACTCTAAACTAGTAACCTGTAGAAATTATTAAAACTTCACCTATGGAGATTGTTGTCGCCATTCCACGAGCGTACGCAATTTTGAAGCCTGACATGTTTGGTATCAATTTACTCAGCGTAACATTGTATTTCACAATATAAAAAAATGGGCTAACTTTACTGTTTTCTTATTTTTTATTTCAAATAAGTGTATTTTTTCCAAAAAAAATTGCATTTGTAAGACCGCTGCGCAAATACGATGTGACATAAAGTATTGCAACTATCTCCATTTTATTCTCTTGGGTCTCTGCTGAAAAATAATATCTAATGTTTGGGAGTTCTAAGTAATTTTCTAGCAAAAAAATGCTGATTTTTAACTGGTAAACAATAAGTGTCAGAAATAGGCCTGGTAAATGTAACCATATTGCTACACTTAGAGGCGCCTCTCTTAGCCCCCGTTCACATGCAAGCGATCCGACTTCGGGTGGCGACCTCCGAGGTCGCGGTGCGAGCAGCGTGCCGCGACCTCGGAGCGGCCGCCACGGACTTCATAACATTGAAGTCTATGGCGGTCGCCTCCTGGTCGCCCCAAAGAAGCTCCGGACCCTTTTTCTAAGTCGGAGCGACTTGTGTCGCTCCTATTAGAACGGGTCCGCAGCTTCCCTATGGGAGGCGACCTACGGCGACCTGTGAGGCAACCAGGTCGCCTCACAGGTCGCCTTAGTGTGAACGGGGGCTTACTTGAACCTGAAAGAAGTTAAATATTAACCCTTTGCTAGTTAAACTTTTGTCCATTACATCTCTGTTCCTCCCTGTGACATGGACAGCCCCTCTCACTGAAGTAGCACTGAAGTCATACCAAATCGTTACAAATCTCACAAAAGTTGAGCCTGAAGTAGTGGTTAAAGTCGGACTTTAGGTCTCCATTCACACTACCGCGACTTGTCAGGTGACTTGTCAGCCTGACAAGTCGCGGTCCATGCAGTGCTACAGGACCCGTTCTAATAGGAGCGACACAAGTCGCTCCGACTTAGAAAAAGGGTCCTGTACTACTTCGGGGCGACCTCGGAGCGACTTGCATAGACATTTATTATATGAAGTCCGTGCAAATCGTGCCGAAGTCACGCTGCACGCAACTTCACAGGTCGCCCCCGAAGTCGCGCCGATTCAGTGTGAATGCGGTCTAAATTGCACTACTTTAAATCGTCCCCGGTTTGATTGCTCGCCTTGTAAAACACTTGCAGACCAAGTTACTCGCAATCCAAGGTTTAACTGTAAATGCAACCATATTGAAAAAAAAAAAAACATACATTTAACCCCTTTATGAATGCCCAACATATACAGTAAGTGGTGGCAAAAGGCTGGGCTTTAATGCTTTGCTTATTAGCTGAGAGCACACTCACTGCAAGCTCTCAGCATAAAGACTGAGCTTTCCAAGACAGCTTCCAATCAAGGCTAAAGAGCCATGGCCGGTGGGACCAGGTTCCTATCAAATGATCATAGATCCCTCCCGTTCCTCGGGCGTTTAGAACTTTTTAAAGGATTGTTGGGGCAGGTGGGAAGGAGTTAATACATTTTTCTTTGCATTTGAACCTCCAAAGCATTGCAACCGCAGTCATTGCAATGTACCTGCACATTATTCCTCCAGCTCCAGTCCCTACAATCGTGGACCTGAGCCATGCACAGCTGCTCCAAATTCAAAAGTTAACAGAAACCTGCAGGGAGATGAACCCCATGATTCAGGTACGAGAGAAAGAGATTTTGGGGTGTGGGCTGGGGAATGGCACCATGTTCCACTCTAAATATGAGGGTAACATAAAAAAATTCTGTGAAAGGTAAACTTATAAGAGCTCATTTATGCAAGCTTTGGTCTCTAAAGAGCGATCCACGATTGATCGCTCTTCAGAGAGCATTTGACAGGCAGTAAAAAGACGTTAATAGAAATAAAGAGATATTGTGCAAATAGTTGAAAATAAAATGAAAAGGTAAACTTCAAAAAGATAGTTTCATAGTTGGTAAAGTTGAATAAAGACACTAGTCCATCCAGTCCAACCTGTGTGGTGTATATGTGTTCATGTCAATATTCTTTTCCCATATCCCTGTATATTTTGTTCTCTAAGATGCACATCCAGGAGTCTTTTAAAACTATCAATACTTCTTGCCGACACCACCAATTGTGGAAGAGAGTTCCACCTCCTTATAACCCTGACAGTGAAAAACCCCATGCACAGCTTAAGGTTAAACCGTGTCTCCTCCAATCTCTTCGAGTGGCCCAGTGTCTTTCTACACTCTGAGACTGAATAGTTTTCTTCCTACACTAGGATCACCATTGAGATATCTGTATATCATATCTCCAAGATGTATAAGATAACATACATAACATAAATATTCTTTGTAAGACTTGGTTAACATATATGCGAGTTGGATGCGTTTTTAACCGCACCCAATTCGCATAACATGTGAATCGGACTGGCTTTCAAAGGAGCCAGTTCCCACATGTGCGAGGCAGCCGTGGTGTGGTTTTAAAAAGGGTTCTGTGTGGTTTTGGGTGAGTTTTTGTGTGATTTCAGGTAAAAATTTGCACCTGAACTGGTGAACAGAACCGCACTGGACTCCCACACTGAAACCGCGGCCGCATTTGTGTGAACCCAGCCTTAGATGCCGCGCTAACTTCAATAAAAAGATCCATACACATCAATGTGCAACTAGTAATTATCAGAAATAACATAAAAAGTGAAAAAAATTCATGATCAAATAACATAAGAAGTGAAAAGTTCATATGTCATAAAAATGATTTTATAGTTTGTGCAAACAAAAGAAATCCACACACCAAATGGTATAGTTCAAGATTAATCCTGGGATACAGCAACACAAATATTCATTCGTGGATACCAAAGCAGCAGACTAAGTATAGAAAAAAACACCACGTGTCCTTCAAACCCACATGTGAATATGCTTACCAAAGTCAATGTGACTCTCTGTGCACAGAAGTCAGGAAAGGCCTACTGTATGTGAGTAAGACCTCACTGTGTTAGCCGGGATCCTCCGTTCAGTCTCCGCGGACAGATGTTCCTCTGTTTCAAGGTCCCCAAAAATAGAAAGCACCAAGCTCATATAGGGTAAAATCACCAGTATTTAATAGGCGCTACACCTGTCGAGAGTGACAGGATGTATAAATCCTGCCACTACCGCAAAGCACTGCGGCATTTGTACACCCCTGGCCAGGGCTTTTTTTTCAGCGGGAACGCGGGGGAACGCAGTTTTGGCACCTCCAGTCTGAAGGTATGATGACGTAAGCCGGAGTGCTTACGAAACGCGTCGGTACCTGTGACTATGCCAACCTCACTTCCGGCTTCTCGGTGGTACGCTTGTGGAACGCGGAAGGCGTCCGTACACCGGAGACGGCATGATGTGAATTTATGCTCTGTTTTATCTATATAATTGTAAGTGCATCCTTTTCTTAATAAACTTCTTTGGTTTAACGTACTTCACCATCGAGCCCATTCTTGTCTTTCCCTGGTTATATTGTTCGGAAGCCCATCTCCCGGTTTAACAGATTGGGATCTTCAGTGGTTACGGGGAAAAGGTGCCTCCTTCTGATGCCTGGTGCTTGTGATCTTATCCGCGTGTCTGACCCCCTATAATAAGGGGTCCACAGCTTCTGGTAAGCGCATACACATTTTGGGTGTTCTGGTGGAGGTGTATAATGCCATACAACAAGCTTATCCATTGCCTTTCAACATCCGGATATCTGCTGCTAATTTATGGACTGTTTTATGGACACTTTTATTTGATTGATTGTGCAATTTATATTTCACCATCACTATATATCTTTTTACACAGAATTTTGTTAACTTTGTAATCTTTACACTTTATTGATCAACACAGTGGTTTTGGTTTAGCGCAATCTTATATTTAGCAATAAGTATATATATTTTTTGAAGGTATGCAATGGCAAAGGGATTCAGTGGGGTGAGCTGAATGGCCCCGGCATTCCCTGCTAAACACTTCTGGGCACACCTGAGATGGCAGCGCTGGAGAAGAACTTTTCAAGGTAAGTATTTCTTCTTACAGGTAAGTGCGACCCATTGTGGAATGTACTAGCCCTGACTGTCCCGGGGGTATTTTTAGCTAAAATTGACTCCCGAGGCCGGAACTCCGCTTTAATGACTAGGCCATTTTTTGCGATTTGGCGCTGGGTTATTTTAACGGAAAATTGCGCCGTCGTGCGACACTGTACCAATATTAAATTGATGTCCTTTTTTTTCTTTTGGTGGTATTTGATCTCCTCTGCAATTTTTATTTTTTGTGCTATAAACAAAAAAAAGCGACAATTCTGAAAAAAAAAAACAATATTTTTCACATTCTGCTATATAACATTCCCAAAAAAAAAATTTAAATCTAATTTTTTCATCCTGTTAGGCCAATTTGAATTCTGCTACATATTTTTGATATAAAAAAAAATCGCAATAAGCGTATTTTGATTGGTTTGCGCAAAAGTTATCGCGTCTACAAACTAGGGGAAAGATTTATATCATTTTTATTTATTTATTTTTTTACTAGTAATGTCGGCGATCTGCGACCGAACAGATTGGACCCCTAACTGACCTTTTTGACACTTTTGGGGGGGACCAGTGACATTACAACAGTAATCAGTGCTAAAAATATGCACTGATACTGTAATAATGACACTGGCAGGGAAGAGGGTTAACATTATGGGTGATCAAAGGGTTAAATATGAGCCTAGGGGAGTGTTTACTAACTGTGAGGGGAGAGGCTTGTGAAATGTCCATAGAGACCTGTGATCTTATATAGAAGGATCACAGGCGCTCTGTGATCATTTCAAAGAGAAGAACGGTCAGCTGTGTTTACAATAGATGACCGTCCTTCTCTCTCAGCGGGTAGCGATTGCGGGTGTCCGGCGGCAATCACGGCCGCCGGCCCCGTGCATCGGCATCCCCACTGCCCAGTGGGGGGCGGGAGCGTGCTTGCCCCCAGCACTACCCGCGCAACCGACGTAGTATGTAGTACGTATTTACTACCGACGTAGTAAATTGGCCTGGACAGGAAGGGGGTGGTAAGGTATCATAAAGACATTTTGATTCCTGTCTTGCCTTTTGGTCAGGTATTGGACAACATATGCCTTAAAACCACTTTTAGAAAAGTGATTCAGTGGGCATCAATATTTAAAGTGCATACAGTATTTCTCAAAAGTGAGTACACCCTTCACATTTTTGTAAATATTTTATTATATCTTTTCATGTGACAACACTGAAGAAATGGCACTTTGCTACAATGTAAAGTAGTGAGTGTACAGCTTTTATAAATTTGCAGTCCCCTCAAAATTATTCAACACACAGCCAAACATATCTAAACCACTGGCAATGAAAATGAGCACACCCCTAAGTAAAAATGTCAAGATTGGGCCCAAAGTGTCAATATTTAGTGTGGCCACCATTATTTTCCAGCACTGCCTTTACCCTCCTGGGCATGGAGTTTACCAGAGCTTGCCACTGGAGTCCTCTTCCACTCTTCCATGATGACATCACGGAGCTGGTGGATGTTAGAGACCTTGCGCTCCTCCACCTTCCGTTTGAGGATGCCCCACAAATGCTCAATAGGGTTTGGGTCTAGAGACATGCTTGGCCAGTCCATCACCTTTATTCTCAGATTCTTTAGCAAGGCAGTGGTCGTTATCATGTTGGAATACTGCCCTGCAGCCCAGTCTCCGAAGGGAGGGGATTATGCTCTGCTTCAGTATGTCACAGTACATGTTGGCATTCATGGTTCCCTCAATGCATGAATGCAGCCCCAGAGCATGACACTCCCACCACCATGCTTGACTGTAAGCAAGACACACTTGTCTTTGTACTCCTCACCTGGTTGCCACCACATAGGCTTCACACCAGCTAAACCAAATAAGTTTATCTTGGTCTCATCAGACCACAGGACATGGTTCCAGTAATCTTAGCACACATAGGTCTCCCAAAGACAACCTCTGGATATGAAGCTGAGCACATGCACTCAACTGCTTTGATCGACCACAGTGAGGCCTGTTCTAAGTGGATTCTGTCCTGTTAAACCACTGTATGGTCTTGGCCACTGTGCTGCAGCTCAGTTTCAGAGTCTTGGCAATCTTCTTATAGCCTAGGCCATCTTTATGTAGAGCAACAAGTCTTTTCTCAGATCCTCAGAGAGTTCTTTGCCATGAGGTGCCATGTTGAACGTCCAGTGACCAGTATGAGAGAGTGAGAGCGATAACACCAAATTTAACACACCTGCTCCCCATTCACACCTGAGACCTTGTAACACTAATGAGGGAAAATGGCTAATTGGGCCCAATTTAACAGATTTACTGCGTCAGGCAGCCGCTCCTGGGCAAAGCGACGTAGGTCTACGTCGCTCGCTCTCAGCGGGGAAGCCGATGCGTGTGTCTGGCAGCTTCGATTGCCGCCTGACACTCTCGATCATTCCCTGCTGAGAGAAAAGGACAGTCAGCTGTTGTAAACACAGCCGACCTTCCTTCTCCCTGAAATGATCATAGAGATCATGTGATCCTTCTACATAGGATCACATGTTTCTATGGTCATTTCAGAAGCCACGCCCCCCACAGTTAGAATCACTCCCCTAGGCTCACATTTAACCCCTTGATCACCCATAGTGTTAACCCCTTCCCTGCCAGTGTCATTATTACAGTACCAGTGCATATTTTTAGCACTGATTAGTGTAGTAATGTCACTGGTCCCCCCAAAAGTGTAAAAAATGTCAGTCAGGGGTCCGATCTGTCCGCCGCAATGTCGAAGTCCCGCAAAAAAATCGCACATTGCCGCCATTACTATTAAAAAAAAAAAAAATGACATAAATCTTTCCCGTAGTTAGTAGACGCGCAAACCAATCAAAATACGCTTATCGCGTTTTTTTTTTTACCAAAAATTTATAGTAGAAAACAAATTGGCCTAAAATGTTAAAACATTTTGATTTTTACATTTTTTTTGAGAATGTCATATAGCAGAATGTGAAAAATATTGTTTTTTTTTTTTTCAACATTGTAGCTCTTTTTTTGTTTATAGCGCAAAAAAATAAAAATCGCACAGGTGATCAAATACCACCAAAAGAAAGCTCTATTTGTAGGATAAAAGGACATCAATTTAATTTGGGTACAGCGTCACACGACCGTGCAATTGTCTGTTAAAGCAACGCAGTGCCGAATCGCAAAATAGGGCCTGGTCCTTAAGGGGGCAAATCCTTCCGGTCTTAAAGTGGTTAAGACACCAGCCATGTGATGGTCTTACAGTTTGGTTGAAAGAAAATGTAACTGACAGTTATCATTCACAATCACATGTCCTGAGTGTAGCTATTTTGGGAAACACTGTAGTTAAATTGAGTGATTTATTGTGCATTTCCTAAAGCTCAATGAGGCCTAACATGAAAATTCCTATTTTTCCCCCTTTTTGGTGAAGTTCCCCTCTAAAGTGGTTGAAATGAAAAGACATTTTTTACCTTAATGCATTATCTGCAATAAGACAAAAAATGTCCCAGTATTTGTATTATGGTAGCTCATTATGCCTTTGCCTTTCAGGTTTTTATTTTTTTAATTTTTTTGGGGGAGGTTTACAGCCTATTTAAAGCATAATTAAAAGCAATTTTTTTGTTTTAATTTGGATAGAGTGGAGATGAATTACAAGAACACCTGTCGGATTTTTATTGCTGGATGTGTCCCTGTTAGAGCCGGTTCACACTGAGGCGACACGACTCCTTACTACTTCGGGGGCGACTTGTGCATTACATTGCACCACAACTTCAGGGCGACTTGCAGGGACTTCACATAATGGAAGTCTATGCAAGTCGCACCGAGGTCGCCCCCAAATAGTACAGGACCCTTTTTCTAAGTCGGAGCGGCTTGTGTCGCTCCTATTAGAACGGGTCCTGTAGCGGTCAATGGACCACGAGGGAGCGCGACTTGTCAGGCCACAAGTCACCTGACAAGTCGCGCTAATGTGAACCGGCTCTTAGGGAAATTCACTCTCTCTATTTGTCCTGTTTCCCATTATCAACAAGAGTGAAAGTGCATAAAAATCCTAAATTCTAGGTTGTCGCCAGAACAGGAATATATGGGGAAATCTTCCAATATGGACACGCTTTGAGGGCATTTTTTCTTATTTCCTGTTCTAGCTATGGGACAGGGTGTGAAGGAAAATCTCCTCAGTGAGACACAGATGACAGAATAAAAAAAAAACAGGGGTCACCCTACCTAAGGCTGGCCATACCTGGATCAAATTTTGAAAGGAATTTCTTTCGAAAATCTTATCTAAGAATTTTCGATTGAATTTCGCAACATTAGTGGGCTGCAGCAATGGCGGATTTTCGCGCGGTCATCGAAGTTTCAGTGATCGGGCATTTTGGGAATTTTTTGAAAAATGAACAACTTTCTAATCAATGATGGGAGAATTGTGTGAGAACTATAATCGAAAAAGAAATGCACATGATTGCAAGAAAAGAAAATTCCCGGAAAGAAAAGAAGATTCCCAGCCACAAAAATTCTTTTCTGTAGCAATATGAGATGAAATTGAAGGCTTGGTTGGTCAAATTTCGAAATCAATGGTGGCACCATTGAATCACAAAACGCACTAAATTTCTGATTTTCGAAAGAATATTCTTTCAAAATTCGACCCATGTAAGGCCAGCCTTACTCTATCCAAAATGAAAAAAAAAAAAAACAGTTTTGCCCTTAGTACTTTACATTTACGTAATGACAACATTATCAATGAATCATCAGACCCATAGGTGAAATGTAAAAAATGCTCTGGTTCATAGGAGGTATGAAAGGTATGAGATCTGAAGTGTTTAATAATGGAATTGCCTAGTGTCAGGGTCTAGTGGGGCATAATTCAAATAATCCATAACTATATAATGGGGTACACTTTTCAAAAAGTTTAAGAGAATATTATTTCAAAATATATACCCATCCCCAGAGTAAGGCTACATTCACACTGGCGATTAAGGCTGGTGCAAACTGTAGAGGCGGTTCCTTCATTCCCCACCTGCCCCGGTGACTCTAATGACAGGTCACCGGCGGTCGCAGTTATTTGCTACTTTCTTCACAGCCAGCGATTACCTGCAGTGATCGCTGCTGGATGTACTTTGTAATTGCTGGCTGTGCAGAGAGCCGCTAATAGATGCTGTCCTTATAGAGAACGTGACCGGCAGCCACGCCTAGCCACTTAGAGTTGTTGAGAACCACAGCAAGAATCAGAAGATGGCTGCAGCTGAAATTCACACCAGCTCTTAACTCTGGTTTGGCTGTAGCCTTATCGTTTATTAACCACTTAAGCTCCAGAGGATTTTCCTGCTCAAAGACCAGGGCCTATTTTGCGATTCGGCACTGCGTGACTTTCACAGACAATTGTGCGGTCATGCTTCACTGTACCCAAGTGAAATTGATGTCCTTTTTTTTCCCACAAACAGAGCTTTCTTTTGGTGGTATTTGATCACCTGTGCAATTTTTTCTTTTTGCGCTATAAACAAAAAAAGAGTGACAATTTTGAAAAAATAACAATATTTTTCACATTTTTTTATATGAAATTCCCCCCAAAAAAATGTAAAAATCAAAATTTTTTAACATTTTAGGCCAATTTCTTTTCTGCTACATATGTTTGGTAAAAAAAAAATCACAATAAGCGTATTTTGATTGGTTTGCGCAAAAGTTATTGCGTTTACTAACTAAGGGAAAGATTTATGTCATTTTTATTGTTTTTTTTTTAACTAGTAATGGCGGCGATCTGCGATTTTTTTTGCGGGACTGCGACATTGCGGCGGACAGATTGGACCCATGACTAACATTTTTGACACTTTTGGGGGTACCAGTGACATTACTACAGTAATCAGTGCTATACATATGCACTGTTACTATAAAAATTACACTGGCAGGGAAGGGGTTAACTTTATTAGTGATCAAGGGGTTAAGTATGTCCCTAGGGGCGTGATTCCAACTGTAAAGGGGCGTGGCTAGTGATGTAACCACAGAGACATACGATCCTACATAGCAGGATCGTGTAGTCTCTGCAGTTAGATCAGGGAGAATGACAGGTGGCTTTGTTTACATTAGCCGCCTGCCTTTCTCCCTCTCCACCGGGAGATCGCGGGTGACCGGCTGAAATCAGAGCCGCCGGTCACTCGCGCGGACATGTCAGCGAACGAGCACCCGCCCCCTAGAGGCTCGTAGGCGAGCAACGTAGCCCTACGTTGGTTTGCCTGTACTGGGCTGACTGCCGAAGTAATTAGTTGTACAGCGGTCGGCAAGCGGTTAATTACCTAATATTGTGGCTAAAGAATTGCTAATGGAATTAAAAACTGTAAAAAAGTGTCTACAAAACTGGAGGCACACCTTAACTACACAACTGACACTATACAGCCTTTGATCTCTTTATTATAAATTCGTTAAAATTAATCTGACTTTAATATTGTTCTAGTCCTCAGGTATGGTGGTTTATTTTCCCGATTTGGACTTTTTGTGGTCACATGACGATATAGAGAGGGTTTGCGAAATCCCCATGCTGTAGGATCTAGAGATGTATTTTACCAATATAGTTTGGAACTTTTGTGTAACTATATATCATATGGTCCAGTACTTCAGACAGGTTTAGGCTCATTTATTTGTATGCATTTTATGCACCTTTGGCTGAGTTCATGTATCACTAGACCTTCATAAAATAGGGGGATGGTCATATACTCTATATGGCAGATAAGTTACTCGCTAGGGGGAGAACCTCTGGGGGAATCTAGGATGGAAAAGGATCTGGGGCCCTAGTAGATGACAGATTCATCAAAAGCAAAATCTACTCAAGAGATAAAACTATAATTCTACCACTTTACAAAACTCAGGTTTGGCCACATCTGAAGTATGCCATCCAGTTCTGGTCACCAATTCTAAGGAAGGATGTGCTTGAAATGGAGAGAGTCCAGAGTAGGGCAGCAAAGCTAATAAGGAGGATGAAGGACCTTAGTTATGGGGAATGACTACAAACATAAAAGTATTCTCCCAGGAGAAGAGACCCTTAAAGGAGAAGTACAGCCAAAGCTCATTTGGCTGCACTTCTCCTGTGGATCACTGGAGTACTGAAAGTTTTGCACTCTTGAGACCTGTATTTTGCACCTAGAGCCCGCTGTCAGCTGACGTCACAGAGCCACTTGCCTGGACCACCACCCGGCTCAGCCTCTTAGCGAGCCACTGAGAGCCTGAGCTGGCTTCTGCCACCCGTCCACAGCCCAGTGCTCTAGTGAGCGCAGGGGGGCAGAGCAGAGAGCTGCTGACTGACAGTCACCAGCTCTCTGCTCAGAAAACTCTGGAAACCACAGTGATCAGCGTTGTTTGATCACTCAGTTCTCAGCCTTAGAGTGAGCAGGGCATGCTGCATCCAGTATGATTACAAAAATAAGAGGGGATATGATCACAATATACAAATCTTTGAGTGGTGACTCTAGCATTTGGAAGAAACAATTTATAGTGGTTGTAAAGCCTGAACATTTTTTACCTTCATGTATTCTATGCAGCTTTCCCCGCAGCCCCCCGATTACTTACCTGAGCCCTATCCTGATCCAGCTATGTGCACAAGAGGGGCTTTCTGCCACCTCATTGGCACAGAGGCTGGCTATTGGCTCCTGCTGCTGTCAATCACAGCCAATGAGGAGGGAGCAGTGGTGGGGCCAATCCCCACTCTATGTCTATGTCTTGTGTGGCCCACACAGAGCAGGGCTCATGAGCAAGCACGCACGAAAGCCCCCAAAGCAAGCGGCTTGCTATGGGGGCACTTGGCAGGGGGGAGGAACCCAGAGCGCCAGGGGGGACCCGAGAAGAGGAAGATCTGGGCTGTTCTGAATTTCAAAATTATTGAAAAATCATTGCACAGAGCAGGTAAGTGTGACGTTTGTTATTTTGAAGCCTTTAGTATCACTTTAACCCAAGGTTTCTAAACAAGACAAGTAATGAAGTTTGAATGTGACAGGTTTTTTACTGTAATAGCAGTAAGGATGTGGAACTTCCTTCAACAGTTGGTGCTGTCAGCAGGGAGTGTAGATACATTCCAAAAACTGTTGTGTTTCTTAGCAAACACAATGTACAGGGATATGGAAAATGGCACTGACATAAACTGACACACACATACACACATACACACTCAGGCTTCAACCTTACCAACTATGTAACTATGTATGACATCTCTTTTTTTGTATCAGCCTTTCTGCTGTTCTGATATATAGAGGTACATTGCACTTCCTATAACAACCACAAGGGGGTCATCCTCCTTATTTCGACCCTCAGTTTTGTTTATATCAGATGTTATATCATATTTATTACGCTTCAGTTGTTTGCAATGTATCAATCCTTCCCCTGTCCTGGCCACTTCCACCTCTATGATTAAGCCCATCGGGGTGAAACACGTTAGAGGGGCGGGGTCACAGGCAGGGAATGTCATCTATAAAACACATATAGAGTGAGGTCATCTGTGTGCGGCTTCCCCTTGTTTACTATGGATCTGACTTACGTTGCTCAGTTTAAAACCACTGCTGGCAGTGTGTAACATAGCCATGTGTAGTTCATTGTGCAACACATGTTTTCCCAGGATAAAGTGTATTTTTCCTTAAGAACATTAATTTCAACTGGAGCACATGAAGTCTCAGGATGTGATCCAGAGTACCATGGTAATTTATAATGCTGACAGTTCTTTTGGTTTTTCCCACCAATTGCACCAATTTATAAATTGGGACCAGCAATAAACAAAGTGTAGTTAACAATAGAGTAACCAGTTAGCAAGTAACCAGTGTGATTGTTCTAACTATTCTTTAAAAGACACTAAACTAGTTTAAGAAAAAAAAAATGTATTCTAGTAAATATTAAGTCAAAAAAGTACCTTCCATTGCTTTCAGCCTCCTCCCATTCTCCAAAATCCTTTCTTTATTTTGCGGCTTTGACCCAACTTTCTGTTAGAGGGTGGCTATGTTCGTTCACCATCGTCCCACCATTCACCATGGTCAGAGATGTATAGTAACTAAGTAGAACTACTTCACTACTGTACTTAAGTATCGAAAGGCGGTATTTGTACTTTCCTAGAGTAGATTTTTTTTCTCCTACTTCCACTTTTACTTCACTACATTTTTTCGATGATTTCAATACTTCTACTCCGATATTTTTTTTTTGTGCTGCATAGTTACTCGTTACTATTATAAAAATTACCACTGCCAGAACAGTAGATGGCAGGTTTCATGAAGCTCAAAACATGTGTATTATCAGCACATACGAAAATAAAAGCTACTGTATGTATAAATAAAAGCTGCATTTGAAATAATAAAAAACAATATGATGTTCAAACTTTTGACTTCTTTCTTTAATAACTACATAACACAGTACTTGTACTTTTACTTTCAGTATTTGAGTAGCAATTTTTTTTTCAAAACTACTGGTACTTTTACTTTCAGTACTTAAGTAGCAAAATTAAAAAAAAAAAAACTACTTGCAGTACTTAAGTACAAAAAATGTTGAATACTTTAGTACTTCTACTCAAGTGACTTTTTGATCGAGCACTTCAACTTCTACTCAAGTCACTTTTTGATCGAGCACTTGTACTTTTACTCAAGTATGGGTTTTGAGTACTTTATACAACTGTGATCCATGGTCCCAATGTATGTAGGAAAGTAGCCACCCTTTCTTGCTCAATCCCAAAATAAATTAGGGACTATGGGATTTTTAGTATGCATAGAGCATATTAGCGCAACTGACGTTCACCGCTTGTTTCAAACAAACAGAAATTAGGGGAAAAGGGAGAGGTTTGGCAGCTCATGGAAGACATTACAAGGAGGCAGAAAAACACGATAAAACAATTTAATGAAAATTAGATTACAAAGCCATAAAATAGTGAATGTGTATGGATTATTTTAAGAATAGAAATATTGTTTAGTGTCACTTAACTTAAAATGGTTCTTTAGTCACTTTTTGAAAAAAATAAATAAAAATGTAGCTGCTGTCTAATAGACATTAACTGTCCCAGGCAGGGCTGGCCCAAGACATTGTTCTGCCTGGGAACAAGACTGAAATGCTGCCCCCCCCCCCAAAAAAAAAACACTCAACAAAAGGCCCCCTCATCCATTATACAGTGGGTACGGAAAGTATTCAGACCCCCTTACATTTTTCAGTCTTTGTTATATTGCAGCCATTTGCTAAAATCATTTAAGTTCATTCTTCTTCCTCATGAATGTACACATAGCACCCCATACTGACAGAAAAACACAGAATTGTTGACATTGTTGCAGATTTATTAAAAAAGAAAAACTGAAATATAACATGGTCCTAAGTATTCAGACCCTTTGCTCAGTATTTAGTAGAAGCCCCCTTTTGATCTAATACAGCCAGGAGTCTTTTTGGGAAAGATGCAACAAGTCTTTCACACCTGGATTTGGGGATCCTCTGCCATTCCTCCTTGCAGATCCTCTCCAGTTCTGTCAGGTTGGATGGTAAACGTTGGTGGACAGCCATTTTTAGGTCTCTCCAGAGATGCTCAGTTGGGTTTAAGTCAGGGCTCTGGCTGGGCCATTCAAGAACAGTCACGGAGTTGTTGTGAAGCCACTCCTTCGTTATTTTAGCTGTGTGCTTAGGGTCATTGTCTTGTTGGAAGGTAAACCTTCGGCCCAGTCTGAGGTCCAGAGCACTCTGGAGAAGGTTTTTGTCCAGGATATTCCTGTACTTGGCCGCATTCATCTTTCCCTTGATTGCAACCAGTCGTCCTGTCCCTGCAGCTGAAAAACACCCCCACAGCATGATGCTGCCACCACCATGCTTCACTGTTGGGACTGTATTGGACAGGTGATGAGCAGTGCCTGGTTTTCTCCACACATACCGCTTAGAATTAAGGCCAAAAAGTTCTATTTTTGTCTCATCAGACCAGAGAATCTTATTTCTCACCATCTTGGAGTCCTTCAGGTGTTTTTTAGCAAACTCCATGCGGGCTTTCATGTGTCTTACACTGAGGAGAGGCTTCCGTCGGGCCACTCTGCCATAAAGCCCCGACTGGTGGAGGGCTGCAGTGATGGTTGACTTTCTACAACTTTCTCCCATCTCCTGAATGCATCTCTGGAGCTCAGCCACAGTGATCTTTGGGTTCTTCTTTACCTCTCTCACCAAGGCTCTTCTCCCCCGATAGCTCAGTTTGGCCTGACGGCCAGCTCTAGGAAGGGTTCTGGTCGTCCCAAACGTCTTCCATTTGAGGATTATGGAGGCCACTGTGCTCTTAGGAACCTTAAGTGCAGCAGAAATCTTTTTGTAACCTTGGCCAGATCTGTGCCTTGCCACAATTCTGTCTCTGAGCTCTTCAGGCAGTTCCTTTGACCTCATGATTCTCATTTGCTCTGACATGCATTGTGATCTGGAAGGTCTTATATAGACAGGTGTGTGGCTTTCCTAATCAAGTCCAATCAGTATAATCAAACACAGCTGTACTCAAATGAAGGTGTAGAACCATCTCAAGGATGATCAGAAGAAATGGAAAGCACCTGAGTTAAATATATGAGTGTCACAGCAAAGGGTCTGAATACTTAGGACCATGTGATATTTCAGTTTTTCTTTTTTAATAAATCTGCAACAATGTCAACAATTCTGTGTTTTTCTGTCAGTATGGGGTGCTATGTGTACATTCATGAGGAAGAAGAATGAACTTAAATGATTTTAGCAAATGGCTGCAATATAACAAAGAGTGAAAAATTTAAGGGGGTCTGAATACTTTCTGTACCCACTGTATATACTGTTATCTTCTTCCATAACTCACTACCGGACCGGTCCACCAAACACCCACTGTCTGTCCTCAGTCCTCCTGTCACTCCTGTGTCTGCCACCCCCACCGCCCTAGAAGATCATGCGTGCCCTGCCTTGGGAGTCAATTTGCCACCCCTCTCCAAGTGCTGCCTGGGTGCAATGGACCCATCGGGGACTATGGTAGGGCCAGCCCTGGTCCCAGGACCCAGCACTGTTATCACCTGGCTGGTTTATTTACAGAGCCTCAGTACCCGGCGCTGGCATGTTAACTGTGGGCAGCCAGCTGCGAATGCTTGAGGCGTCACAGCCAGCTGCTGACTGCGCATGCACGAGCCACGGCGCGCTATTTGAATGGTCTTGCAGCTTTCTGGGACCTGTCATGTGTCCCGGAAGGCTACAGGGAAAGGAGGGGGGCAAACTTCTGCTTGGATCGCCGCAGTGATCTGACTGGAGGTAGGGGAGCAGGTACCTGTCAAAACCAGGTACCTGCCCCCCCCCCCTTCAAAAAAAAGTGCCAAATGTAATGATGAGGAAGAAAAGCAGCCCCCTTTTAGATGAAGTTTGGCTTTAAGCAAAATGAATTATGTTTGACTAATATTGCATATATTTCTTTGTACTGTTTTTTTTTTTTTTTTTAACAAGATAAAAAGCTTGCCAAGCCCAAAACCGAACAAGTACCAATCGGAAACTATGTTTCCTTTTTCTGAGTGTTCTAAACAAATGAACAACAAATGTGGTTGGTTACTGCACATCAATACACACTCCTTCATCGAGTTTACTGTTATATATTTCATCCATGTATCTGCCTGTCTAGCACTAGAAAACATTTGGCTTCAAGCTGAACTACATCTTTACAGGCTTCTTTTCCCGTACTGAAATGGCTACTCTGATTTCACTGCACGCTGTGAGCTCCTAGTAGTATGCATTAGAAGCTGCAGCAACTTGTTTTTTATAAATTGGTTTTGGCGTGATCCTTCTACTCCCACTGGCCCGCAAAGCCCCACCTTTTTCTATCCTTTTACTTTGTTAGTCATACCCTCCGCACTCCTCTCCTGCACATACTGCCTGCCATCAGTTCACATTTCGCTCCCACACATACCGCCCACCCATTACACCCGCCACAATGATTTCCTGCACAAACCAGCCATGATCCATTTCACGCTTCTTACCCGCACATATTGCCAGCCCATTTCACCCTCAGTACTCTTTTCCAGGGCATACTGCCAGACATCCCTTTCAAACCCTGTACATACCACCTGCCCATCATATCCTTCACACTCCTCTCATGCACATATTGTCCACTATCATAACTTCCACATCCCTCTCTTGCACATGCTGCCTGTGCAATACCCTCCACACCCCTCCCCTGCACATACTTCCCCCTATCATACCCTCCACATTCCTCTCCTGAACACACTGCCCATCATCATACCATCTACACCCCTCTTCTGCACATATTTCCCACTATCATACCCTCCACACCCCTCTCCTGCACATAATGCCCTCTATCATACCCTTCACATGCCTCTCCTATGCAGACTGCCCGTTATCATACCCTCCACAACCCTCTCCTGCACATAATTCCCCCTATCATACCTTCCACATTCCTCTCCTGAACACACTGCCCATCATCATACTCTCTACACCCCTCTTCTGCACATATTTACCACTATCAGACCCTCCACACTCCTCTCCTGTACATACTGCCCTCTATCATACCCTCCACACGCCTCTCCTGCACATACTGCCCACTATCATACCATCCACAACCCTCTCCAACACATACTGCCCACTATCTTACCCTTCACACCCCTTTCCTGCACATACTGCCTACTGTCATACCCTCCACACTCCTCTCCTGCACATACTGCCCACTATCAAACCCTCCGCACCCCTCCCCTCCACATACTGCTCACTATAATACCCTCCACACACCTCTCCTGCACATACTGCCCACTATCATACCCTCCACACTGCTCTCCTGCACATACTGCCCTGTCCTCCACACCCCCCTCCTGCACATACTGCCTTCTATCATACCCTCCACACCCCTCTTCTGCACACACTTCCCCCTATCATACCCTCCACATTCCTCTCCTGAACACACTGCCCATCATCATACCCTCCACACTCCTCTCCTGCACATACTGCCCATTATCATACCCTCCACACACCTCTCCTGCATATACTGCCCACCATCATACCCTCCACACCCCTCTCCTACACAAACTGCCCACCAGCATGCCCTCCTCACCCCTCTCCTGCGCATACTGCCTACTACAATACCCTCAACACTCCTCTTCTGCATATACTGCCTACTATCATACCTTCCACTCTACTGTTCTGTACATACTACCCATGTAATACCCTCCACACTCTTTTCCTGTACATATTGCCCACTATCATACCTGCCACACCCCTCTCTTATACATGCTGCCTGTGCAATACCGGCACACCCCTCCCCTGCAAATACTGCCCACTGTCATAGCCTCCACACCCCTCTCCTGTACATACTGCCCTCTCCTTCCCACCCCTCTCCTGCACATACTGCCCACTATCATACCCTCTACACTCCTCTCCTGAACATACTGCCCATCATCATACCCTCTACACCCCTCTTCTGCACATACTGCCCACTATCATACCCTCCAAACTCCTCTCCTCAACATAATGCCTACTAGCATACCTTCCACACTACTGTTCTGTACATACTACCCATGTGATATCCTACACACTCTTTTGCTGCATATATTGCCCACTATCATACCCGCCACACCCCTTTCCAGCACATGCTGCCTGTGCAATACCCTCCACACCCCTCTCCTGAACATACTGCCCATCATCATACCCTCTACACCCCTCTCCTGAACATACTGCCCATCATCATACCCTCTACACCCCTCTCCTCCACATATTGTCCTTTCCTCCGCACTCCTCTCCTGCACTTACTGCCTCTACTATACACTCCACACTCCTCTCCTGCACATACTGTCCACTATCATAACCTCCACACCCCTTTCCTGTAGATATTATCCACTATCATACCCCCACACTCCTCTCCTGCACATACTGCCCACTATCATACCCTTAACACTCCTCTCCTGCACATACCGACGGTGTATTACCCTCCACACTACTGTCCTGTACATATTGCCCATGTAATACCCTCCACACTTCTGTCCTATACATACTGCCCATGTAATACCCTCCACACTCCTCTCCTGTACATACTGCCCGTTTAATACCCTCCACACTCTTCTCCTGCTCATATTGTCTGCTGTCATACCTTCCACATTCCTCTCCTGGACATACTGTCTGCCGGTCAAAACTTCTGCACTCCTCTTCGACACATACTGCCAGCCATCACCCATTTCATACTCCTCTCCTGCACAAACTACTCACCGTCATACCCTCCACACCCCTTTTCCACACATACTACCCACTATCATATCCGCCATAACCTCTTCTGCACATGCTGCCTGTGCACAAGCATATCCTCCACACTCTTCTTCTTCACATACTGCCCAATATCATACCTTCCACACTCCTCTACTGCACATACTGTCTGCTGTCATACCCTCTGCACCCCTCTGCTGCACATACTACCCACTGTCATACCCTCTACATTCTTCTCTTGCACATACTGTCTGCTGTCAAACCCTCTGCACATTTTACCCACTGTCATACCCTCCACACTCCTCTCCTACACATACTACCCACTGTCATACCCTCTGCACTCCTCTGCTGCACATACTACCCACTGCCATACCCTCTGCACCCCTCTCCTGCACATACTACCCACTGTCATACCCTCTACACTCTTCTCTTGCACATACTGTCTGCTGTCAAACTCTCTGCACATTCTACCCACTGTCATACCCTCCACACTCCTCTCCTACACATACTACCCACTGTCATACCCTCTGCACTCCTCTGCTGCACATACTACCCACTGCCATACCCTCTGCACTCCTCTGCTGCACATACTACCCACTGTCATACCCTCTGCACTCCTCTGCTGCACATACTACCCACTGCCATACCCTCTGCACCCCTCTCCTGCACATACTACCCACTGTCATACCCTCTACGCTCTTCTCTTGCACATACTGTCTGCTGTCAAACCCTCTGCACATTCTACCCACTGTCATACCCTCCACACTCCTCTCCTACACATACTACCCACTGTCATACCCTCTGCACTCCTCTGCTGCACATACTACCCACTGCCATACCCTCTGCACCCCTCTCCTGCACATACTACCCACTGTCATACCCTCTACACTCCTCTCTTGCACATACTGTCTGCTGTCATTCCCCTTGCACATTCTACCCACTGTCATATCCTCTACACTCCTCTCCTGTACATACTGTATACTGTCATACCCTCTACACTCCTCTCTCCTGCCCATACTGTCTGCCTGTCATACCCTCTGCACTCTTCATCTGCACATACTGGCAGCCATTATCCATTTCACACTCCTCTCCAAAACTACCCACTGTAATACCCTCCGCACTCCTCTCCTACACACTTCTCTAGCATTGTTTGCGATATCCCTAACCTTGCACGCTTTTACTGGTAAATATATTAAACGCTCTTTATTCCCTGGCCTTCAAGCATCAGACATCTTCTTCCTGTCCTATTCCTCCATGCGTTGGATACAAAGGAGCCCCCAAACTCATCCATCAGTCCCAATTCCTAAACATCCATCAATTTTTCTTCGTTGTCTTGGCCATGTACGACAATCACACAGGGATTTTCCAGGACAGACGGGCACATCCATTAGGCGCTCCTCTAGTTTAATTGCAATGCATTACAGAAGACATAAATACTACGCATCTCTCCTCCTCCTCCCCCCCCCCAGTGATACACTAGGAAATCGACAATGACCTTAATTCACCGTGAGCGCGTATACAGATTATTGATTATCACATGTTGGAATATTAGTGGCTGGCAGGAAGGGAACGATATAGATGATGGGCTGTACCGCACCCACAAATAGAAATCTATAGGTACCATAGGTAGTTGTTTTTTTTTTCTGGACGCCCGCCTCCCTTTTCTGCTTTCTTTCTCCTCCTCCGCCGCCTCCAGTTCTCACGTTTTTCTAATGTTTCCTGATGATGGGGATTGTGTGCCCCCCCTCTGCCGCTCTCTCTGACTCCCTCCCCTATCTGTTGCAGCTGCTAATATCTGCTCTTCATCCTTCCCCAGCCGCTGCTGGTGTGATGATGCTGGAGGAGCAAATCCGGCTACTGCAGCACCAGACAAATGCACAATCCCCACATGCCACACCGGCCACTGCCATGCCATCTACACATTGGGGGGTGGGGAGACTGCAGGAACAGCATATGCCCCATTGCAATGAATGACAAATCACAACATGCATGATAAGAGACTACCAGCAGCTGCACCATTCAATGCACTTTGCATGGACTTCCAAGACATGGAAGTGATGGGAAAGGTAAAGGTGGACAGGGATGACAGGGGAGGAGGAGAAGGAGGGGGGGGGGAGGGGAGCTGTGCTCTTACCTAGTGGCTTTGGATGGGGGGCTGCTGCAGCTGGCTGCCTGCTCAGGGCTTGTCCAGGGAGAAGCTGGCTGCTCTCTAGCCGAGCTGTATTCTTGCCATCCGCCCAGCTTAAGCACCCAGCCGGCAGGAATAGAGAAAGAGAGAGAAGCATAGAAGATAGAGGGAGTAATAGAGTGTGAGAGAGAAGGCAAGGAGGAGGAGGTGGTGGTGGAGGGGGGGGAAGAGCACGGATGCTGCGCGCATGCGCGGCCGAGCAGCAGGGGAGCAGCAGAACATCCTTTAGCTAGAAGGTTACAACCATTTCTACACATCCTTCTCCATTCAAAACGCGGCTGCGGCCGCCGCAGGTTCCTTCCCCCGGCCTGGGCATAGGTAGCCGAACGTAGGAGGGTTTTATAGTCAGGAAGAATCCAATATCGGGGGCCCGAGGACGGAGCAGCAACATGGCTATCGCCTCTGTCACTGAAATCTCAGAGCGTGCAACAAATAGACATGACTAGAGAACAGGAGGATGGGGCAAACCTTGTACCTGAGAGGCTCATCCAATACTGCCATCCCAAACATTCAATATCTATAGAAAGTAAAAAAAAAAGAAACATATAAATCCTCCACAGCGCTAAAAGCGGACCTTCGCGCATGAAATCCTTTCACGCGTCCACGTTTTGTAGGGCCAAAACGCATCGACTGTGCTGGGAAGCCTAGACATGTAAAACGTGTAAACCGCTGTGGTGGGCAATACAAAGAAGTAGGGCATTGCAATCAGTGTTGCCAACCTACTAGATTGAAATTTACTGACACGACACCCAAAGTTTACTGGCACAGCCAGGTTTTTTTACTGGCATTTCCAAAAGTTACAAAATGACAGTTTTAAGTGCAAATTTCAGTATTTAGGATACAAAAAAGTGCAATATGCAGTTAGAAATGTGATTTACCGCTTTCCGCCCGCACTATAGCTGAAAGAGGGCTACAGTGCAGGCTTACTTTGCCAGGAGAGCGTACATAGATGTCCTGCCATGATTGCGCTTGCCTGCGCATCGCGCGGGTGACGCTCTCCAAGATTGCCAAATTCTTCAGACTCAGCTGATCACAGATCAGGGTAAAGGGTCAATCACAGCGGCTATCAGTGCTGCCTATTAGTGTCGCCTGCCAGGGACACCCATCAGTGCTGCTTATTAGTGCTGCCTATCAGAGCCCATCAGTGCCTCCTCAGCGCCCACCAGTGCAGCCTCATCAGTGCCCTCCAGTGCTGCATCATCAGTGACACCTATGAGTGCCCGTCAGGGCAGCCTCATCAGTGCCCACCAGTGCTGCCTCATCAGTGCCCTCTAGTGCTGCATCATCAGTGACACCTATGAGTGCCCATCAGGGCAGCCTCATCAGTGCCCACCAGTGCAGCCTCATCAGTGCCCTCCAGTGCTGCATCATCAGTGACACCTATGAGTGCCCATCAGGGCAGCCTCATCAGTGCCCACCAGTGCTGCCTCATCAGTGCCACCTATCAGTGCTCATCAATGCAGCCTTACCAGTTCCCACCAGTGTTGCCTCATCAGTGCCAATCAGTGCATCCTTATCAGTGCCCACCAGTGCTGCCTCAGCAGTGCCACCTATCAGTGCAGCCTCATCAGTGCCACCTATCAGTGCCCATCAATGCAGCCTTAGTGGCCACCAGTGCTGCCTCATCAATGCCACCTATCAGTGCAGCCTCATCAGTGCCCGCCAGTGCAGCCTCATCAGTACCCATTAGTGCAGCCTTATCAGTGCCCACCAGTGCAGCCTCATCAGTGCCACCTATCAGTGTCCATTAGTGCAGCCTTATCAGTGCCCACCAGTGCTGCCTCATCATTGCCCATCAGTGCCACCTATTAGTGCCTCCACATCAGTGCCACCTATCAGTGTCCATCAGTGCAGCCTAAAGTGCCCATCAAAAAGGAGAAAAATTACCTGTGTAGCACTGCCCCTAGGGAGCTGCTGAGTGTGGATTCCCCTGGGTTACCCATAGCAACAGTCCTTAAAATGTATCACTTTAAGACTTGGCTCAGACAATGAACAGTCCAGGGGATTTGGTTTTTGTGTTTTATTTTGGAACTTGGATGGGAGAAGGGATGAGTGGGATACTCCTGCTAACAGGAGGAGAGATCAATGTCATCCTCCTCCTGGGACCTGGCTTCCCGCCCAAAGATGCCCTGTCACATGTGCCCCTAGCTTTTATGACCAATCCCATGATGCAATGCGGTTGTGCCCTCCCACTGGGACAGCCACAAAAGCCTGTATGTCACTGGCTGGGTTTCCTCCGCTGTCCAACAGGCTCCCCTATTGGATACAGTGAGGACACTCCCTCAGACCAAGTGAATCACACTTGGACACATGTGTAGCGGTGTTTAATATGCCTGAAAGATGATTGTTTGACATTTGAGAGGAACTCGGCTCCATCTAGTGGCCAAAACGACACACTGCAGCTACTATGGAATTTCTTGTGATGTGATTTTCCTTTCAGGAAGTTGAGAGACTTCATCATCCATAGTGCTCTTGGACTACCAGGATGCACTGCTTCACCGCACAGCCTTCTGGGGGAAGCTTTATAAAGGAAGGGAGGAGCCAGGCTCAGTCTCTTGGGAGAGACACAGTGAGACAAGCAGGAAGCCAGCGCTGTGGGCTGATGCTGCAATGCTAGGCCGAAGCCTCTGGGCCTGAAGTGACGACGCTGAAACGTTCCATGCAAAGCAAGAGACCCTTCCCAGAGGTCCCATCGCTGTTTGCAGAGACCGGAGCCATCCACCCCAAACACCTCGCGCGGCTGGGGACAGAGAACAGAGACTAAGACAGCCGTGGAGAGTTCTAAGGGAAAATCCTGTTGGTGAGAGGGCACTTGCCCAAACCTGACTTTATCTACCAAAAGAAGTAACGTTATCCACAGATAGCTATAGTGTAACAGAAGGTGATAAACCCCGGGGTAGATCAGCATACTCTCTCAGGAGATTCATAGACAAACAATAATATCTGTAAAGGAGTCGCCAGAGGCCCATCTCTCTCACAGAAGTTATTGCTCAGCTACACAGATACCCTGTGGTGACAACCAACAGCTCACTGCTCTTTTTCTCTCTCTTGATCTTCATTCCTAATGCGGATTACAAATATATCTGCGCAGTTATCTTGCTAGCGAAGATTCAAGAAGAAGAAAGAAGAGGACTTTGGGGAAGGGACTCAGATAGGCCTATCTATCTTGTACTGTGTCTAGCATCAATGAGGGAGTAGTGTGGGATATTTCTTTTATCTTTTTAAAGCCGATTTAAGTAACCCTTTAAAATAACCGTATTTCATTGTATCTCACTTGCTTAATTTGATATACAGTAAATTAAGCTTTGGTTAATTACAATCCTGTGTGCTGTTCCATTGTGTCACCCAGAAAGACTACCATTGAAGAAGGTAATAAGTCACTGTTGCATATTGAAGTATTGTAGTCCAATCTGTGTATCCATTTGAAGGTCCAGTCCTATTCTGGTCAGTTGTGCCTGAGGAGGGATCGAGCCAGTTCTATAGGGTTGTTAGGCAGGGTGTAGACCCAATAACATAATCAGCAGCTCCTGCGGGGGTGGTGCTACACGTGGGGGCTCGTCCGGGATCTCTACAGTCCTGCAACACAACCCTCTCAGCCACAGAATCCCCCTCAACGCAGAAATGGATCCTACCGCTGCAGCCGAGTGGTGCAGGGAAGAGAATGTCGTAGTGGAAAATGGCCTGGTGGTTGAAATCAAGGGAGAGGTCTGGACTGAGGAAAAACTCCTCCCAGTTTTAAGGGCACTGTCCACAGACAGGAAATTCTGGGTGACTGACATAAAGACAGACACCACCGTTCCACACACGTATGCATTGTGTGAGTGGAGGAAGGGGGTCCCCGATTACTTTAAGGGAACCAGTGTAAAGACTACTGACCAAACAGAACTTTTTTTAATACATCCAGAAGTCCTTACTGAAGGTCCCTCATCCACCACTCCTGGGGGATCCAGCAAAGAAAAAGGTGTCCAAGAAGGAAGTCCAGAGTCACCACCTTTGTCTACCTTTAGCTCAGAACTGTGTGCTGTTCTCGGGGAAATCGTAGCAAAATGTAGTAAGGACTCCCCAAACTATCTGATGACTGGATATAGGAAGCTCAGGACATTCTCTGGGAAACAGCCTGTGCCTTCAACAGAAGATGGGTTTGAAGAGTGGTTAGATACCGCCACTCAGGCTTTGGAAGAGTGGGAGGTACCAGAACAGCATAAGAAACAGAGAATCACAGAAAGTTTAAGGGGACCTGCACTAGAGGCCGTACGTAATCTCAAGCTAAGCAAAAAGAACTGTACTGCACAGGATTATCTAGACATTCTACAAGATGTATTTGGTCGGACGGAGAACGTGGCTGAACTTCTTTACCAGTTAGACCACTGTTACCAAGAAGAGGAAGAGAAGTTGTCCGAATTTATTAGACGCCTGGATAAGATCATCCACCAGATCCTGTTAAAGAAAGGGATAGACCCCCGGAAGGTAGATGAGACTCGTGCACGGCAGGTGCTGAGAGGGGCTCAACCTTTAGATCCCATTGCCATACTGTTGCGAACTCGTCAAGACGGTGGCATTCTAGAATACCCTGACCTGATTCGAATGGTCAGAGAGGAAGAGGTCATGTTGGACAACAAAAAGAAGAGTCGGCAGTTTGACTCAACTGCTCGAGTCAGAGTGATAAGTGTAGAAGAAGGTGATTCGCAAGTTGAACTCCTAAAGACCCAGGTGTCCCAGTTGATAGAAATGGTGTCTATCCTGACTAGTCAGGCATCCACTCTACCTAATGGGAACATATCAGAGAAGCCAGATGAACCTGCTAACCTTAGAGCAGATCCGGAACCGAGACCTACAAGATTGTTAACTTGTTTCAACTGTGGGGGAGTAGGTCATGTTAGAGGAGTATGTCCCAGCCCAGGAAAGGTTGTCTCAAAACCTCGCAAGCCAGCGGAAAACTTCAGAGGGCCCCCGGTGAAGGAGTCAACCGGGTGCCCGCCAGTTTCAAGGGACTCCAGGAGGCTCACTGGTTCAGGGAAACTGAGTCAGGGAGTAAGATCTAGGTACAACGCCCCTCGTTCTATACTCCAGGCTACTGGGGGGAGGAAAATCAATGCACACCGTGCCCAGCGGGGACTGAATCCAAGAAAAAAAAGAAAGAAGAAAAGAGCTTGGGTGCAGAGAACTGAATCAGACAACAAGGCCACTTCAAGAGAATTCCCAACTAACTTGGTCGGGCCTTCCCCTGTAGTCTCCGTCCAGGTAGAAGGAATTTACACAAGAGCCCTCCTCGACACTGGGGCCCAAGTGACTCTTCTGTATAGAGACTTCTATGATAAACACCTTACCCATCTACCTCTGCAGAAGTTGGAAGATCTGGAGATATGGGGTATCGGGACTCAAAGTTTTCCCTATGACGGGTATCTGCCAATCAAGTTGACCTTTGACCCATCAGTGGCTGGTGAAGCTGAAACCTTTGACACCCTAGCGGTGGTCTGTCCTCGTCCGCCAGGGGCCAACAAAAGCTCTCTCATTGTAGGGACCAACACTGACCTAGTAAGGCGCCTCCTGACACAACTGGTCCAGGGACAGGATTCTCCAGCGCCAAGGATTCACCCCATGCTACGGCAGGCCTATCAACGACTAGTATTGGAGCAAGAGACTCCTGCAGAAGGAGTTGGAAGACTCTGGAAGTTGGACAGAACAGAAAAGGTCTTGCAGCCAGGAGAGGTGGCTTGTCTGAAAGCTTCAGTTAAACTCACATGGAAACAGCCTGGCCCTTTTATCATCTTTGAATCAGGTCCACAGGAAGAGGAGAGAGGGATAGAAGTAATCCCTGAAGTGATCCCTTTGAAGGTGTTACAGAAAAACCGTGGAAGGGTTTTAGTGAGTGTCAGAAACACCTCTACTACACCGGTGAAGGTACCGGCCAGATTGCTGTTGGGCCAAGTTAACCCGGCTACCCCAGTTGTCCCATCTGATCTTAAAGAGGAGGGAAGTGGTGAAGTTGTCATAGAAGAGCTCTGCTCTGGAAGCGCTGCCCTCCCACCGGAATGGGTGAAGAGGGCCAAGGCACAACTTGCTCGATGGCGAGGAATATTTTCTAAGGATGAGTTTGACGTGGGCTGCGCCAGGAGTGCCACTCATAAGATCCGCCTGAGTGAGGACAAACCTTTCAGAGAAAGAGTCCGGCGAGTTCCCTTGGGTGACTTAGAAGATCTACGTCAGCAGCTGGCGGAACTCAAGAAGACTGGGGTTATTCGAGAATCCAGGAGCCCATATGCTTCTCCGATAGTGGTAGTCCGGAAGAAAAACGGATCTTTGAGGCTTTGTATCGACTACCGAACACTGAACAGAAGAACCATCCCAGACCAGTATACCACTCCTCGAATTGAAGACGCCCTACAGAGCCTGTCAGGGGCGAAGTGGTTCAGTGTGATGGACTTAAAGAGTGGGTACTATCAGATCCCCATGCACCCTGAAGACCGGGAGAAGACAGCCTTCATAACCCCCGTGGGGTTCTTTGAGTTCAATCGCATGCCGCAGGGGTTGTCAGGAGCCCCTGCTACTTTCCAGAGGCTGATGGAAAGGACTGTTGGGGATATGAATTTGATAGAGGTACTGGTATACTTGGATGATGTTATCGTGTTTGGCAGGACTTTGGAAGAACACGAGGAGAGGTTGGAAAAGGTCCTGAAGAGGCTACACGAAGAAGGCCTGAAACTTTCTCCTGAGAAGTGTCAGTTCTATCAATCCTCGGTCCATTACCTGGGCCACATCGTGTCTGCAGAAGGGGTAGCCACCGACCCGGACAAGCTGGATGCTGTCTCCTCCTGGCCGAGACCTACAAATGTGACCGAACTTCGGTCGTTCCTGGGCTTTTGCTCCTATTACAGGAGGTTTGTGGAGGGGTTCGCCAAGATTGCCCGACCCCTCAATGAGCTACTAAAGAACGAGGAAGATGACGTTCCTGAACTGGTCAAGCCGACGAAGTCCACCATGGGACCCCGGAAGGCTAAGGAATCCATCCAGGATCAGTGGACCCCAGAATGTGAAGGGGCTTTCATTCAGCTGAAAAAGAATCTAACCACTGCCCCTGTGTTGGCCTATGCAGACCCCATGAAACCATATGAACTGCATGTCGATGCCAGCCGAGATGGGCTGGGTGGGGTACTCTACCAGGAACATGAGGGTCACTTGCGACCTGTCGCCTACGTGAGCAGGAGTCTACTACCTGCTGAAAGGAATTATCCTACCCACAAACTTGAATTCTTTGCCTTGAAGTGGGCAGTGGTTGACAAATTGAAAGATTACCTGTACGGAGCTGAATTCATTGTCAAGACGGATAATAATCCCCTTACCTATCTGTTGACTACAGCCAAGCTGGATGCCACAGGACACAGATGGTTGGCTGCCCTCTCTAGCTTCAACTTCAGCCTGAAGTATCGGCCAGGAATCGGGAACAGGGATGCAGATGCCCTATCCAGAAGGTTGCATGCACCACACGAACCTGATGAAGAATGGACCCATTTGGCTCCAGAAGGGGTGCGTGCCCTATATCAGGGAACTGAACTTCGATCCAGAGGAGGATCAAGAGCCGAAGAGATTGGGGTTTCGGCTGTCGGGGTACCCAAATACTATTGCAGGGGGACCCAGGTTGAAGGGGAAGATTTACCCCGGCTATCCAAAAGGGACTTGAGGAAGGAGCAGCTGGAAGACCCTCTGGGAAAACTTCTTTTGGAAGCCTTGGAGATCCAGCGCCCTGAGTTGCTTCTAACCGATTCTCCTCAGGGGGCCCGCCTGTTGCATAGAGAGTGGACCCGGTTACAGATCCGAGAAGGGGTGGCCTACCGAAGAGGCCCATCTGAAGATCTGGAGGAGAAGTGGCAACTGTTCTTACCAGCTAAATACAGGGAGAGAGTTCTGGCTGCTCTTCATGATAATCATGGCCATCTGGGACCTGAAAGAACTTTTCAGCTTGTCAGAGACAGGTTCTACTGGCCCTGTATGAGGGCCGAAGTTGAAGGATACTGTCATTCTTGTGTCCGATGTATACAAAGGAAGACTCTGCCACGTCAAGCAGCCCCAATGGGCCATCTGCAAAGCCAGGGACCCATGGAACTGGTGTGCATTGATTTCCTTTGCCTAGAGCCTGATCTGAGTGGCCAAGGGAATGTCCTTGTGATAACAGACCATTTTACCAGATACGCCCAAGCATTCCCAACAAAGGATCAGAAGGCCTCAACGGTAGCCAAAGTTCTTGTAGAAAAGTTCTTTGTACACTATGGGTTACCACAACGCCTCCATTCAGATCAGGGAAGAGACTTTGAAAGCAGACTGATCAAGAGACTGTTAGATCTGTTAGGCATCCAAAAGACTAGAACTACTCCCTACCATCCACAAGGGGATGCCCAGCCGGAAAGATTTAACAGGACTCTTTTGGACATGTTGGGGACTTTGAGCTCAGAGAAGAAACAGCATTGGGGCAAACATGTAGCTGCCATTGTGCATGCCTACAACAGTACTGTCAGTGATGCTACTGGATATTCCCCTTATCGTCTAATGTTTGGACGAGAGGCTCGGTTGCCAGTGGATTTGGCCTTTGGCATCTCGCCCGATCACACCTCTTCAGCATCGCACAAGGGATATGTGGACCGACTGCGGAAGAGTCTGAAATCGGCCTATGATAAAGCTCAGGCCACATCTGATCAACGTGGACTGAGGAATAAAAGGAATTTCGACTTAAAAGTTCGGATCCAAGACTTGCAACCCGGGGACAGGGTATTGTTGAGGAACTTGGGTGTCCCGGGAAAACACAAGTTGGCAGACCGCTGGAAATCCCAACCTTATGTTATCTGCAAGCAACTACCAAACCTCCCTGTGTATCAAATTCGGCCTGAAGGAAGTGTGGGCCCATTGAAGACTTGGCATAGGAACCATCTACTGCCTCTCTCTGAAGCAGTTCGCATGCCTCCTGTCGTAGATTCGCCAGATACCCCTTCGACCTCCCGCCTATCCAGACCAGTCACCAGATCTCAGTCGACACTCCCAGATGTGAGGGAGGGAAATTCTTCATCTGAAGATCTGGAAGATGAAGAGGAGGTACCTGACTGGATGTGGTCATCTCAGTTACCAGAACCCACACCTGCCTCCCTGTCTTCATCCGAATTGGCTGAAAGAGGAACCCTTCGGGCAGAAGCCCCCGAATTCATACCTTTTCACATGCTTCCAGAAGAAGTAGTTGATGATGAAGATCCTGAGGAGGAGGTTGCACCTTTCTCTGAAGAAGAACTGACCGCTCTTGAAACATCAGATTCCTGTGTGTTGGAACATGAGGAGGAGGACATTGAAGAATCCCCAGAAGTGGCTGGTCCTAGTACCTCTGAGATCGTGCCTCCCAAAGAACAGAGGGACAGGAGAGTCATTCACCCACCCAAAAGACTGACCTATGACCAATTGGGTGAATGCTCGGAAGAAGCTATCTTTACTTCCAAACGATCTCTTGATCAGCCTAGTTCTTCCACCGCAGATTTGGTGGAGGACAACCCTAGCTCACCCCCAGGCACATCTGTACAAGCCACCCAAGTGTCGGGGGTCTGTGAACAGAATTACCTTCCCTCCCCTGACAATTGGTGGGAGGTTCCTATGTCGAACCTGTGTTGTAATATGCAGTTGTTGAGTTTGAATTCTGCTTATGAAAAGGAAGATAATTCCCTGTTATGCATATGTTAATGTTTTTGTTGTGTACTGCCAACATATGCACTGGAGTACATGCTGTTGTCCTCTTTGGGGACCAAAGTTTCTTAAGTGGGGGGAGTGTGTAGCGGTGTTTAATATGCCTGAAAGATGATTGTTTGACATTTGAGAGGAACTCGGCTCCATCTAGTGGCCAAAACGACACACTGCAGCTACTATGGAATTTCTTGTGATGTGATTTTCCTTTCAGGAAGTTGAGAGACTTCATCATCCATAGTGCTCTTGGACTACCAGGATGCACTGCTTCACCGCACAGCCTTCTGGGGGAAGCTTTATAAAGGAAGGGAGGAGCCAGGCTCAGTCTCTTGGGAGAGACACAGTGAGACAAGCAGGAAGCCAGCGCTGTGGGCTGATGCTGCATGCTAGGCCGAAGCCTCTGGGCCTGAAGTGACGACGCTGAAACGTTCCATGCAAAGCAAGAGACCCTTCCCAGAGGTCCCATCGCTGTTTGCAGAGACCGGAGCCATCCACCCCAAACACCTCGCGCGGCTGGGGACAGAGAACAGAGACTAAGACAGCCGTGGAGAGTTCTAAGGGAAAATCCTGTTGGTGAGAGGGCACTTGCCCAAACCTGACTTTATCTACCAAAAGAAGTAACGTTATCCACAGATAGCTATAGTGTAACAGAAGGTGATAAACCCCGGGGTAGATCAGCATACTCTCTCAGGAGATTCATAGACAAACAATAATATCTGTAAAGGAGTCGCCAGAGGCCCATCTCTCTCACAGAAGTTATTGCTCAGCTACACAGATACCCTGTGGTGACAACCAACAGCTCACTGCTCTTTTTCTCTCTCTTGATCTTCATTCCTAATGCGGATTACAAATATATCTGCGCAGTTATCTTGCTAGCGAAGATTCAAGAAGAAGAAAGAAGAGGACTTTGGGGAAGGGACTCAGATAGGCCTATCTATCTTGTACTGTGTCTAGCATCAATGAGGGAGTAGTGTGGGATATTTCTTTTATCTTTTTAAAGCCGATTTAAGTAACCCTTTAAAATAACCGTATTTCATTGTATCTCACTTGCTTAATTTGATATACAGTAAATTAAGCTTTGGTTAATTACAATCCTGTGTGCTGTTCCATTGTGTCACCCAGAAAGACTACCATTGAAGAAGGTAATAAGTCACTGTTGCATATTGAAGTATTGTAGTCCAATCTGTGTATCCATTTGAAGGTCCAGTCCTATTCTGGTCAGTTGTGCCTGAGGAGGGATCGAGCCAGTTCTATAGGGTTGTTAGGCAGGGTGTAGACCCAATAACATAATCAGCAGCTCCTGCGGGGGTGGTGCTACACATGTAACAGGCAAAACTAGAAATCCTGCTACCTGATAAGCAGAAGAGCAAACAAATGCCTTTACCTAGCACCTGACTAGGAGGGTGCTACACCTGTTTGCAAAATTTTATAACAGACTATAAAAAATGTTTTTCTTTTTTTCAAAATGTCCGATCTTTTTTAGTTTGTTTAACAAAAAATAAAAAACACAGTGATGATTAAATACAACCAAAAGAAAGCTCTATTTTTGTGAAAAAATTATAAAAATGTCATATGGGTAGAGTGTTACATGACCATGCAGTTGTCATTCAAAGTACAACAGTGCTGAAAGCTGAAGAGGGCAGGAAGGGGGTAAAAGTGCCCAGTAAGCAAGTGGTTAAGGTAGCTATTAGGACAAAAAACCTATTTCTTATTTTATTTTTGATATAGTAAGTAAGTAGCTCAGGGACAGGGCGTAATTAGAATGGAATGGACTCTCACGGTGACACTGACAACAGAGTGCAGCAGCACAGATGATGATGACTCCTCACCGACACGACTGCTCCGGAGCAGAACTGCCCCTGCTTACCAATGCCAGGCGGAGGTTCATGTGAAAAAGAAAATATTAAGGCAGTCCCTGACTCAGAGATGAGCCAATTGTATGTAGCACTGGTGTACGCAATTCCTTTACAAGATGTTCACCCCAAACAACTACACACTGGCACTGATGTATGTGTTGTATTCAGGGCAATGCAGAGCCATTGCCCACTCCACCAGTTCAGCGTACCTCTGTCACCCCACTCCCATTAAGGATTGAAACCCCACCGGACACATAGAACAGGTCCATGGGAGTCTGCAGGTAGGGGCAAGGGGGGAAAATCCCCCCCCCCCCTAGAATCTCAACTTCCCCTTTAAAGTGTCTGTTAAGCCATTCTTTACCAATTTTTATTGCGCCGAGGGCCGCTCAAGTGTCCCGTCGGCTCTCTCCTTTCCCAAATCTGACAGCTACCTGCGGCGGGTGGGGCCGAGTATTCCTTGCTGACATCAGTCGGGAGGGGAGGGGAAGAGGAGGAGAGAGGCGGCGGGTCACGTGAGCGGAGATTGGCGCTCTGAAAACTTTTTATAAAACACAGACACAGGGGCACACAGGATTATTAAACAGACTCTAGAAAGGATATGAAACTTTAAGTGAAACTACAGCAGCAGGAGGGGAGGGGGTGGGCACTGACACAGGAGCAGACAGGCAGGGAGAGAGGGGGGGGGGAGGACAGGAGGGCTGCGGATGATGGAGATACGAAAACTGACCATGGTGCCAGAGCTCAGCAGCCATGGTATATCGTGGTCAGTTTACAGAGGGGAGGGCATAGCCAGGCAGGATCAGCCAGGTGTTCTAGGTGAAAGAAGGGACCAAATGACACAGCACAAGCACTGTGCTGTATAACATGCCTTAAGGGAACAGGACCAGTTTTTTTTTTTTTTTTAGGTTAACAAATGCTTTAAAAATAAATGCTGCCGTCTGCCCTTTAAAAATAAATACTCAAAATAAGTATAATGACTAAGCCCCCTCCCCTTCATGACATTGGTGACCTTAAAATTATGCCCCCCCCCCAAAAAAAAAGTTTTGCGGACGCCCATGCACGGGTCTCATATCCTGTACCTAGTGATCAGGCCTTAGATCTCTGTAGCGCTAGTCTGCTCCCGGTGACCAGAGGAGACAGACAATTAGGGAGGGAGTCAAAGGACCGACCTCCCCACTACCGGAGAACCTGACACCTAACCAGGTACCACGCCAAATGTCTGGTTGCTGTAGCTGTTCTTTTCTTCGGTTAACCAATTCTGGCCCGCAAGGTTTTACCCCCTTAATGCCCAGGCTATTTTTTGCGATACGGCACTGCATTAATTCAACTGACAATTGCGTGGTCGTGAAACGCTGCACCCAAATAAACTTGATGTCTTTTTTTCCCAAAAATAGAGCTTTCTTTTGGTGGTATTTTTTGTGCTATAAACAAAGAATAGCGACAATTCTGAAAAAAAAAAAACAATTTTGTTTACTTTCTGCTATAAGACAAAAGTTATCGCGTCTACAAACTAGGGGATGGATTTATGGCATTTTTTAAAAAAATTTTTTAGTAGTAATGGCAGTGATCAGTGATTTTTAGCAGGACTGCAGCATTGTGGCGGACAGATCGGACACCTCAGACACTTTTGACCCTTTTGGGGGGACCAATGACATTACTACAGTAATCAGTGCTAAAAATATGCACTGTTACTGTACTAATGACACTGGTAGGGAAGGGGTTAACCCAGGGGCGATCCAAGGGTTTAAGTGTGTCCCTAGGGGATGCTTTCTAACTGTGTGGGGGGTGGACTTAGTAGATAAACATAGAGATCTGTGTTCCTCAATAGCAGGAACACAGGATCCCTGTGTTCATCTGTGACAGAACGGCGGTCTGCCTTGTTTACATAGGCAAACTGCTGTTCTGTCTCTATGGGGAAAAATCGTTGGTGGCCAGCAGGCATCGCGTCCGCTGGACCTGCTGATTGGCTCCGCCTGTGGCCTATCAGCATTCGAGCATGCCACTGGCTATTGTATGTACAGGTACGTCATTTTGCGCAATAGAGCCGACCTGCCGCAGTAAAAGTAAGGTGGTTGGACGGCAAGTGGTTAAGCATGGCAACTGAACTACCTCCCCTTCTTTGCCTTGTGAGTTAACCTTTTGTAGTAGTGTTACACTTAACACCATAATGCTGTTACAGACCCAGGTTCTTTAGGAATTTACCAACACCCAACATTCACCCCTTTAACCACTTGCCCTCCAGAAGATTTTACCCCCTGCATGACCAGGGTATTTTTTGCTATTCGGCACTGTAACTGACAATTGCGCAGTCATCCAACACTGTACACAAATTACATTTTTAGCATTTTTTTTTATACAAATAGAGCTTTCTTTTGATAGTATTTGATCACCACTGTTTTTTTTTTTTGTAAAATAAATAAAAAAAGACAGACATTTTTGAAAAAAAAAGAAAGGTTTTTTTTATTTTCTCCTATAAAACATAACCAATAAAAAAAAAATATAAACACATTTCTTCACAAATTTAGGCCAAAATGTATTCTGCTACATGTCTTTGGTGAAAAAAATCCCCAAAAGTGTATATTATTTGGTTTGTATGAAAGGTATAGTGTTTAGTATAGACACTGGAATTCTTTTTGTACTAGTAATGGCGGTGATCAGCGACTTATAGTAAGACTGTAACAGTGCAGCGGGCAATCTGACACTAGCTGACTTGGCAATGGGTACACTAACTGACACTAACATCAACAGTGACACTAATACAGTGATCAGTGCTAATGCTATACACTGTCACTGTACTAATGACACTAGCTGGGAAAGGGTTAACATCTAGGTGCTATCAAGGGGTCAAATTTGTGCCTAAAAATGTGTGTAATATGTTCTGCTTTTACCAAGCAATCTTGCTGCTTTGCAAGGAATTAAAAAAAAAAACAGCATGATCACCTGTCAGTCTTCAGAGCTCTGTGTTGTTCACAACACAGAGCTTCCTTCTGTGAATGACGGAGCCAATCAGTGGGTCCCGGCGATCAGTCGTTGGCTGGGACCTGCTGATCTTTGTGCTGTAACAAATCATAGCAAAGCCAGGGTGGCGAGCGCGCACGTGTTCCCCCTACACAGGAGCGCCATTCACATACCAGATCACATACGTGATCAAGCGCAGCGTTGCTGTCCTGTAGCAGTACGTCTGCGTGGGGCGGCCAAAAAGTGGTTAAATAACTTCAGAACAGGCTCATGGCAGTTGAAACAACTTTTCTGAGAATTCAGCAGAACATGTATAACATGAATAAACGTCCTTCTCCTAACTACACCTAACTGTGGCTACCTCAGCGGGCCTGCAATGGTAAAGTCCTTTAGGGAAAAGTCAAATATTGGGAGAACTGGAGCGGAGGTGTCCATAGTTACGGGGATCCTGATGAGTTGGCGCTTCGATGGTGGACCCAGTGCTGTATTTTGGCCTAGGCCAACAAGGCCCAGGCCTAGGGCAGCACTTTGCATGGGGGCAGCAAAAAAGCCGCCCCCCCCCCCACCTGAGACTCCATTGGCTACTGGTTGCTAGAGCCGCCTCTCTCACTCCCCCTCTCTCACCTCCCTCTGTCTCACTTACCCCCCTCTCATCCCCTCTGTCTCTCATCCCCTCTCTCTTTCTCTCTCACCCCCCTCTCTCTCTCTAACCCCTCTCTCTCACCCTCTCCTCTCTCTCTCATCCCCCCCTCTCTCTCTTTCACCCCTCCCCTCTCTCTCTGTCACCCTTGCCCTCACCCCTCACCTCTCTCTCACCCCTCCCCTCTCTCTCTCTCTCACCCCTCTATCTCTCTCACCCCCCCCTCTCTCACCCCTCTCTCTCTCACTCCCTCTCTCTTTCTCTCTCACCCCCTCTATCTCTCACCCCTCTCTCTCTCTCTCACTCCCTCTCTCTCTCACTCCCCTCTCTCTCACATTCCCCCTCACTCTCTCTCTCGCTCTCTCTCATCCCCCCTCTCTCTCTCATCCCCCTCTCTCTCTCACCCCCCTCTCTCTCCCATCTCCCCTCATCCACCCCCTCTCTCTCTCACCCCCCTCTCTCTCTCCCTCCCTCACCCACCCCCCCTCTCTCTCTCCACCACCCCGTTTCACCTGCCCTCTCGCGAGATCTCAGGGGTTCATGCAGGGACTTGTAGTCCTTCATTTTTGGAGCGAGTCACATCCGTTAAAAGCAAGGAGTGGGGCAAATTTACATAGGAGGGGGAGGGGGGGGTGCCCAATTTTAGTCTTGCCTAGGGCAGCACAAAACCAAAATACACCACTGGGTGGACCACAGGTCCTAGTAAGCTTCTACAAGGTTTGTGTGCCCACTCTCTAGCCCTCACCTCCATTGGGACCCAAACCTCTTCCCTTTTATGTCAGACAGGAAGGGAGGCCGGACCCCAGAAAAAGTCAGTGAACCTGATTAGGGAAGGTGGCAAGAAACATTAATTCCTTCCCCTTGACCTGGGCAGCCAAGTAGCTAACTAAACATACATACCTGCCTACAAGTGTTCTTTAACTACAGCTTTGAACACAGCTGCATTGTTTTCAACACAGCTATTCACACGGGTGTGAATAAGTGTGCAATGCATTCAGATCCACAACACAGAATCCACAAATCGCTATCTTAGAACATGCTTTTTACGTGCTTACGCATATAAAAGCATGTATACATGCTTAAAAGCATGAAAATTATTTCTAAACCAAGAGAAAAAATGCATTTTGATATGCGTCTTTACGTGTTTGGATCAGAAGATTTTCCCCTTTAATGACCACGCAATTTTTTGTGATTTGGCACAGCGTTATTTTAACTGACAACTGTGCGGCCTTGCGACACTTTAGCCTAAAAAAATTGATGTCCTTTCCCCCCCCCCCCCCCCCCAAATAGGGCTTTCTTTTGATGGTATTTGATCACCTGTGCAACTTTTTTTTTTTGCGCTATAAACTAAAAAATTGCGACAATTTTGAAAAAAAATAAAACAATATTTTTTACTTTCTGCTATATAACATTCCCAATAAAAAAAAAAAACTAAAAATCTAATTTTTTCATCATTTTAGGCCAATTTGTAATCAACATATTTTTGGTAAAGAAAATCCCAATAAGCCTATATTGATTGTTTTGCGCAAAAGTTATCACTTCAAAAACTAGGGGAAAGATTTATGTCATTTTTATTTATTTATTTATTCTTTACCAGTAATGGTGGCGATCTGCAATTTATAGCGGGACTGCGACATTGCCGCGGACAGATCGGACAACTAATTGACATTTTTGACACTTTTGGGGGGGACAAGTGACATTACTACAGTATTCGGTGCTAAAAATATGCACTGTTACTGTACTAATGACACTTACAGGGAAGGGGTCAACACCAGGGGTGATCATAGGGTTAAATGTGAGTCTAGGAGGTGTTTTCTAGCTGTGAGGGGGATGGGCTTGTGGAATCAACACAGGGACCTGTGTTTCTATATAGGAGAAACCCAGGAGCCCTGTGTTGATTACTGGGAGAACAACGGCCTGCTGTGTTTACATCAGCAGACCACCATTCTCTCTCCACATGGAGCGATCGCGGGTGCCCGGAGCCCCCAGGATCGCTCCCGCGAACTGCCATACAGGTACTGCGATTCGCAGTTAAAGACATCTATACCCAAGTTTTTTGGTAGGTTGGAACTTTTCTGCTAGAAAACCCATGAGTAATTACATCAGTAAAATGTTTGTGTTAGTGAAGACCTAAGGCTCGTATACACTATAAGAAAATTGGGCAAATATTTTCATCCAAGGAACGATCATACGATTTTCTGATAGTGTGTACACAACTTTTGACAGCCGATTTCGACCTTCCGAACGAAAATTTCCGAAGGGACAAACTCCAAAAGTTTTCTTGTAAGGGAAAAAAAAACAATTTTTGTTTAATCTGTACCATTTTCTTATGAGAAACAAAAGACTGCCCATGATCAGAAACAATAAGGAACAAAAAAAAAAGCCTTTAACGTAGGAGAATTTTCCTCCATTATTTTCTTCCTCAGTTCCGACGTGCTAAGAATCAACGAGGACAATCGGACGATCGGGCGCCCCAATATTCTTATAGTGTATACCCCATTTTACACTTGTTTTGCACGGGCTGTGTCAAGTCTGTTCACGATCCAGTGAACTATTTTCAATGCACACATTCCTGGAAATGGCTAAACCATATCGGAAGTGGGTGCTCAAATGACCACCGACAGGGAAGCAGGATCGACACATTCCTGTGCAACTCACAGCAGAGCGATTTTCAGTCCATTAATGTGGATCGCACCAAAAAAAGCGCATGCACTACTTTTCAAAAACGCACTGCACCAAATCGCCTGGTACCAGGCCAACGCACTACATTTGCAATTTGCTTTTGGGGAGTCTGGTTTGTTCATGGATCCCTCTGCTGAATCAGAGCAGATTTTGTAACATCAATGTCCATTCAACTTCTTGCTGCATTTTAAAACCGGAGCTTTAATGGATCTATGAGGTGCTAGTTTGGCATGGACTTGCATCTGTTTACTTCAGACTACCTTAAATCTGTGATTTTTAGGTTCAAAAAAACATAAAAGGATGTAGGGCCCCTCCATTTTTTTTCCAGACCTGGAAAGACTCAGAGATAATCCAATGTAAATGGATACAAAGCCGTTTATATCTGGTCACTTATAGACTAATGGTGGCTATATATGTGTAGCACCCTCCTAGTCAGGTGCTAGGTAAAGGCATTAGTTTGCTCTTCTGCTTATCAGGGAGCAGGATTTCTAGTTAGGCCTGTTGCATGTGTCCAGGCGTGATTCACTTGGTCTGAGAGAGTGTCCCCACTGTATCCAATAGGGGAGCCTGTAGGACAGTGGAGGAAACCCAGCCAGTGACACACAGGCTTTTATGGCTGTCCCAGTGAGAGGGCACAACCGCAGTGCATCGTGGGATTGGTCATAAAAGCCAAGGGCACATGTGACAGGGCGCCTTTGGGCGGGAAGCCAGGTCCCAGGATAAGGGTGACTGTCTCTCCTCCTGTCAGTGTGGATAGTGGCTACAGGCAGTCGGCCTAGTGGACCAGAAGTGGGGTGCTGAGCCAGGAAGTCCAGGATACTGACTGTGGAACAAGTGGCAGAGCGACCTGAGGAAAAACAGTGTCCGTGAGTACCAGGGAGCTTGCCAGGGGTCTGCCCAGGAAGGGGACCACTCCAGGGAGAGTCAGTGGACAGGGACCAGCACACACAGCAAGTAAGAAAGGGGGTGCCAAATTAGACCCTGAAGAGAAACCTAAAGTAAAGTCCATCTTTAAATCTTCACCTCAGTGGCAAAGTGAAGCAGCGGCCTTGCTGCACACACCGCAGCAAGACGTCCTGAAGTTTTGTGCATAGTTACTAAGTTGGAGTATCCCACTCATCCCTTCTCCCATCCCAGTTCCAGATAAAATACAAAAAAAAACAACTCCCCTGGACTGTTCATTGACTGAGCCAAGTGTTAAACTTCTAAGATTTCACAGACTGTTGCTATGGGTAACCCAGGGGAATCCATTCTCAGCAGCTCCCAAGGGGGCAGTGCTACATATGCTATCGATGTGTGAATACATACAATTGAACAGCCATTACTTTTTAGACTAAATTGAGTCAGTCAGCAAGGGCAGAATATTATGGATCATTTTGCATCAGCTGACAGCACTGAGACAGATTGGTTTCAATTGAAATCAATCAGATTAGGAGAATGCAAGGTGGAAACACAGATGCCATTTCAAATTTACAATCGTATTGGAGCCCCTGTTCACATCTGGCCAAGTTGACATGTCAAATAGCATGCAAAATCGGAGCCTATTGCTGGCAACAACACCGTCCGAAACAGTGCGGCGCCGCCGATTCCCAAAAGTAGTTTCTGCACTACTTTTGGCGACTTTGGGGGTGATTTCAATAAACATCTGTGCATGAACCCGCACAGATGTCTCTCAAATCAGCCCGAAGTCAGACTGAAATGCCGGTTTGAAATCATGCAAGTTCAGCTGAACTTGCACGATTTCAAACCCACATTCAGTGTGAACCTAGGCTAAAAGTGGTTGTAAAAGCTAGAAGTTTTTGTTTTTTTACCTTATAGAGGTATTAAACCCAAAACAAAAAAATTTAATATATTGTAGCTTACCAATCATTAGATGTGGCGGCTGCATTTGCTTTGCTTTGCTTTACCTGGTGATCTGGTCAGTGACACGCCTACTGTGTGCCTACACTCTGGATGAATGAGAACAGTTGCACTGTAGGACAGCAGCGTTGTCAGAGTGTTAGATATACTGGCAGATTTTTTACTTTTTTTTTGGTGGCAGTTTTTATTGAATTTTCAGAAATCAAGAAATACAAGAACAAAAAGGCAGCAAAAACATTGCAAAAGTACAGACTGGTATAACAGGAACAGAATACAATTAAACCATATAGACTGCTGTGAGATTCACAGGCGAAAAACGACAAAATCCGTCCTTGCGAATACCAACATACAACAAAGAGGTAGCAAAGGGGAGGACGGATTCTAGATGCATTAACTTGCCGCAAACAGGGAATGTTCAATCCAAGTGGAGGGGAAGGGGATGTTGACCCTTCTAGACAGGACCCCCCCCAACCAGCCCCCCGCACCAGAGGACGTGCCCCTATGAGGTGGCGACACATCCGCCCCCTGAGCGGGAGGCTAGTGGCGGAGACCCTGCCCAGAGTACAGGGTTGATACCATATCAAATTAGAAAGGAGAAGGAGTGAAAGGAAAGCAGGAAGAGGAGGAGAGTCAAGAGGGAAGGGAGAGGGTCCTAGGTCAGACATGAAACATTTAACATCATATATCAATATGAACATATTTAGCCCATGGCTCCCAAGTAGACTCAAACTGGGCCACCCGGTCAGAGAGAATACAAGAGAGCTTCTCCTGGGTCATGATCCAGGAGATCTTCATTTTGGCTTCCCTAACCGATACGCGTGGTTTCTTCCACGCCCTGGCTATGGTAAGTTTGGCCCCCAACAGGATAAAGTGAAGGAGTTTTTGGGAAAATATAGGCAAACCCGAAACTCTACCATTAAGTAGGGCTATGAGGGGAGACTGGTCTATCGGATGATCCAACACCTTCCGGGCCATACGAAAGATGGACGACCAGAAGGCTCGGAGCCTCTGACAGGACCACCAGGCATGAAGGAAGTCCCCTGACATATCACATCCTCAAAAACATAGAGCAGAGGAATTGGGGTACATACAAGCTAAACGTGTAGGAACCAAATACCAGCGGGAGATCAATTTCACATTGGCTTCAATCAAGGAAACATTAACAATACCTTTAAAGGCGCGTCTGAAATGGGTACTCCAGTCATCCAGCTCCACACTGTGCTGCCACGCAGCTTTAACTGTCTAGCAGTTGTTATTACATGTTATGTAATGCAATGTTATTGGTATCTTCCTTGCACCCCTGCTGTTTCTGGCTAGATGGTTTCTCCCATCCTCCATTTTCCTGCTGTAACTACCATTTTGTTTAGTTGTTATGAGGAGACTGCAGAGTGTGGAAGCTGTGTAACTTCATTGTAAATTTACCTATGGAAAAGTCTCTATGTTTATGCCTTTGCTAACTTGAAGCATAAAGAAGCATTGGAGAACACCTCTGGAGTCTTTATTCATTGAGTAAACTATCTGTTAAAGCCATCATTCAACCTGCTGCACACATTTACAGACTGGGGGTCTACAAGAAGGTCACAGGTACAACCGATGCTGAGACAGAACAGTAAATTTACAGGAATACACAGCTTCAGAGAGTACATTTCCATGAAGAATCCATCACAGGTATCTCTGCAGCTTAAGAAAAGTAAATTTCCAGGAATACACAGCTTCAGAGAGTACATTTCCAAGAAGTACTTGAAGTAAATTTCCAGTTGTTTCATCACACAGGTATCTCTGCAGCTTCAGAAAGTAAATTTCCAAGACTCTGCAGCTTCAGAACAGTGAGTACCACACTTGTCTGTGTGTCACCAGAAGCATTACTCTGCATATGAAACCAGCCACCTACTGAATGCTTCATTACTGTTACAGCCTTCTGAGGTGATCCAGTTTGAACTAGTTCCAGCACTAGCCACTATTGTAACAAAAAATACCTCAGCCCAGCCTGCTTAATAACAGAAGTCACTTACAGAGCTGAGCTCTGGCAGATTTCTAACAAGACACCAGAAATACAGTACTTATTATGTCTGACAGAGATCTCACAGAATTACCTGCATTTAGTCAAGATAAAGCAGACTCCTTACTTCATTCTGCTCGTCCTGTCAGAGCCCCTCATCCATCCTTGAAGGCAAGGGAGGTTTATGAAGCAACTAAGGAAGAAACATCTAGTAACCTGACTGCATTATGGGAAAAGACTTTAAGTTGTATAACAGCCACTAATGAAACTAGCAACAATTCTGAGCAATTGAACACTGCTCTCTCAAGGGTTAAGAAGGCATTTGAGAATTATAAAAGACTTTCTGAGAAGTACTATTCCCTATTGTCACATTCCAACATAGAGGACACTGCATTGGAATTAAAGGACTTTACTTCTAATGACCAGCAGAGGCATAGCACATATCTTGAAGCAAAGGCACAGATAGAATGTAGATTGGCACAGCTACATGAAACTATATCCTGTAACTCTGCTTCTTCCAGACACTCAGGAAAATCTTCTAGGTCTTCCCGCTCATATCATAAATCTTCTTCTAAGTCATTGCGGTCCTGCTCTATAAGGTCAATACTGAGCGACCAAATACTCAAAGCTCGCCAAAAGGTTGCAGTAGCCCAGGTTCAAGCCGCCTGCTCTGAAAAAGAAGCAGCCATCAAGGCAGAAGCTAAATGCAAGGAAGCAGAAGCTAAATGCAAGGAAGCAGAAGCTAAACGCATTCAGGCAAGAATACAAGCAGAAACAGAGGCTCAGCTAGAAATTCTTCAGAAGAACAGAGAAAAGGAAGTAGCTTTAGCAGAGTTATCTGTCTTGGAACAAGCCCTATTGGAAGAAGAAGGAGCAGCTTGTACCAGCTTAGCTGCTTGTCAAGACCCTGTTGAAAGGACCCTACAGTTTGTCCTAACTCAGAACCACGACAATACAGTCCCACCTACAGTTGGAGATTCTTCTCATAATCATCCAGCAAGTGGATCAGAAGGCAATGTGTCGCCAAAGCAAGCTGGTCAACTAGACGCACCTACTAACAGAGACCCTCCACAATTACCGCATGTCACAAAATCAAGTGAATCAACCTATGCAGCTCATGTGCCACCACAACCCTATGTGCATAGAGATTACAAGGGCACAGCAGAAGACTACAGAATGAACTCTATACCCCCTTTGATACAGCTCTCTTTGACTTCAAATGCTCAGAGACCTTCAGACGACAGACCCTTACCTAAATTAAACCCATCTGCAACACCTTTCTCTCTACCTACCAGCCAACATCAGATACCAACCATGGCCCATGACGGCGCACCATCAGTACCCCCTGTGGCTATAATAACTGAAAGCACTGACATTGCAGAGTTCAGCAAGTATATGATTCGACGAGAGTTGATTACAACTGGACTGTCTGGATTTGATGACCGCCCAGAAAACTACAGGAGTTGGAGATCTACATTTAAGGCGGTAACCAAGAACTTGGACATTGATCCTCAAGCAGAACTTGACTTACTAATGAAGTGGTTGGGGCGTCAATCTTCAGAACAAGTAAAGAGACTTAAATCTGTGTACATTTATAACTTTAAAGCAGGCCTTGATGCTGCCTGGGAACGTCTAGAACAAGACTATGGGAGCCCCGAAGTCATTGAATCTGCCTTATTCCAGAGACTAAACGACTTTCCTAAAATCTCTGTTAAGGACAATCATAAGCTTAGAGAGTTAGGTGACCTCCTTCATGAACTTGAAATTGCTAAGTTAGATCCTAGTTTACCAGGTCTTAGCTATTTAGACACTGCTCAGGGCGTAAATCCTATTGTAGCAAAGTTGCCTAGTTATCTTCAGGGAAAGTGGACTAGTAAAGGATCTAAGTATAAGTATGAACATCATGTTTCCTTCCCTCCCTTTTCTTATTTTTCAGAGTTCGTGCAGAAGGTTGCAAGATCCAAGAATGACCCAAGCTTCTTCTATCCAGATACAACCACCGTTCCTTTAAGTACTTCAAGGGGTATTGCCACCAACAGTAAATTCAAGGATTTAAGGCATCCTATTGCCGTGAGGAAGACTGCAATAGCATCCAACGTCTTAGCTACAGACATCAAAGCAAGCAATCTTAATCAACAGTGTCCTATTCATAATGCGCCACACTCTCTCTCCAAATGTCGTGCATTTAAGGACAAGCCTATTGAAGAACGCAAGTCATTTCTCAAAGAGCATAATATCTGTTTTAAGTGTTGTGCATCCTCCGATCATTTAGCTAGAGACTGTAAGATCGCCATCAGATGTTCTCTCTGCAACAGTGACAAACATGTGGACGCTCTTCATTCAGACCTGTTCAAAAGGAAACCTTCACCCGGCAGCAACCCCAAGACTACATCAGATGATGGCGGGGAGAGAACTGAGCAATATGCCGACCCCGTAACCACAAGGTGTACAGAGGTATGTGGAGAAGGGCTTCATAGCAAGTCTTGTAGCAAGATATGTCTTGTAAGAGTTTTTCCTGAAGGATGTCCACAAAAATCCATAAAAATGTATGCCATACTCGATCAGAGCAATCGCTCATTGGCCAGTACAGAATTCTTTGACCTATTCAACATTCAAGGAGAGACCTGGTCTTATACCTTGCAGACATGTGCAGGAAAGGTCAATACTTCTGGAAGAAGAGCCCATGGCTTCATAGTTGCATCAGAATATGAGGACACAGAGTTTCCTCTCCCAACTCTAATCGAATGTGATCAGCTAACGAACAACAGAAAAGAAATCCCCACACCAGAGGTTGCACGTCATCACCCTCATTTGAGCCACATTGCGAAACTACATTCCACCACTTAACAAGGATGTTAAGATTTTGATTATACTAGGGAGAGACATTCCTAGAGTTCATAAAATAAGAGAGTTATGTAACGGTCCAGATGATGCTCCTCAAGCCCAGAAACTCGATCTTGGATGGGTGATAATAGGAGAAGTCTGTTTAGACCAATCTCACAAGCTCTTGGATGTAGCTTCCTACAAAACTAATGTTACCTGTCAATTGATGAAATGTCCATCGCATTATTATGTGAAGGAAAGACTTGATTTCAAAAACGAAGTTCCATATCAAGCACTTCAAAGTATTAACTGCAAGGTCACTTCTCAAAAGGACTTTGGTGATTCAGTGTACCAGACTACTTGCGATGACAACAAGATTGCTCCTTCAGTTGAAGACAAGGAGCTCATTAAGATTATGGATGAAGAGTTCTTCAAGGACAATTCCAACAATTGGGTAGCTCCATTACCCTTCCGAGTACCAAGGCTTACTCTCCCTAACAATCGAGAACAAGCTTTAACCAGATTTGCTGCACTTAAGAAAACTCTCCGTAACAAACCTGAGAAGCAAGAGCACTTTCTAGCATTCATGCAGAAGATTTTAGTGCCAGCAGTTGTCCTCACACAAACCATTTGGTTTTCAGGACCCAAGTTTTTAATGGACCAGTCTTCTACAAACTCAGAAGAAATTATCGATTTCCACCTGGAGGATCCAGATACTGATCCGAAAATCCGGCCTGAAGTTGTAGCATTGAGTTCCAACATCTGCTCAAGAAGAAATTTGGAGGATGAAGATAACTCCACAGATATGGGGGATGGAGCTGATGAATGGATGCAGGCCAAGACTCTGGTTAAGCCTCCGGACCAGCTGGAACTCAGCGACGCTGAACTTAAGGAGGAATTCACTCGTATCCTGACTGCAAACAACCCTCATGCCCCCCAGAACATTGTGAGGTACAGTTTTAAGGAACGGGCCTACAAACCCATTAGCATCGTGGACCAGCTGGCCGTACGCTTCTCCCTGGATGGAAACATGCCACGCGAAGACTCTGATGAAGCGCGGCGACAGATGGCGAAGTTCGGAGTCATTGAAGAGACTCAGACCAACGACTCCACAGAGCCGGGAGACAAAGATACAGATGGGAAGTCTGATGCTCAGGCTAGTGAAGAATGGACAGAAGGTGAGGAAATACCATCCAGGAACAAGAAGGAGAGAAAACTGACCAACCAGTTCAATTATAGCGAGAGAGCGTCCCAGAGCATTAATAAACCCCTGCGGGAGCGAGCTTCTCAGACAGAGCCACCTCCAAGAGCCACCTTCTGCGCCACTGCAAACCAGTGGAAATTCAACCCACCACACGCTTCACACATGGGCGGAGCATGGGAACGTATGATTGGGATGGCAAGGCGCATACTGGATTCCATGTTGCTTGATGTGAGTTCTTCACGTCTTACCCATGAAGTACTTACTACATTCCTTGCTGAGGTCGCAGCAATAATCAACTCAAGACCGCTGACAGCTGTATCCACAGACCGCTTCTCCCTGGATGGAAACATGCCACGCGAAGACTCTGATGAAGCGCGGCGACAGATGGCGAAGTTCGGAGTCATTGAAGAGACTCAGACCAACGACTCCACAGAGCCGGGAGACAAAGATACAGATGGGAAGTCTGATGCTCAGGCTAGTGAAGAATGGACAGAAGGTGAGGAAATACCATCCAGGAACAAGAAGGAGAGAAAACTGACCAACCAGTTCAATTATAGCGAGAGAGCGTCCCAGAGCATTAATAAACCCCTGCGGGAGCGAGCTTCTCAGACAGAGCCACCTCCAAGAGCCACCTTCTGCGCCACTGCAAACCAGTGGAAATTCAACCCACCACACGCTTCACACATGGGCGGAGCATGGGAACGTATGATTGGGATGGCAAGGCGCATACTGGATTCCATGTTGCTTGATGTGAGTTCTTCACGTCTTACCCATGAAGTACTTACTACATTCCTTGCTGAGGTCGCAGCAATAATCAACTCAAGACCGCTGACAGCTGTATCCACAGACCCAGAATGTCCAACTGTTTTAACTCCAGCTGCATTATTGAGCCGGAAAATTGGACAGATCCCAGCGCCAAAGAGCATCTTTGATGAAAAGGACATATATAAACGTCAATGGAGATACGCTCAATACCTTGCAGATTGTTTCTGGGACAGATGGAGGAGGGAATACCTCACACTTCTTCAAGGACGTAAAAAGTGGCAAACCCAGAAGCCTAACTTAAAGGAAGGGGACCTGGTTCTTCTAAAAGACAAGCAAACCAATCGGATCTAGTGGCCAGTTGGAGTTATTACAAAGGCCATTGCTAGTGATGATGGAAAGGTCCGAAGTGTGGAAGTCAGGATTGTAAAGAACGGGAGCCCAAAAACCTTCCTGAGACCAGTCACTGAGACAGTCCTAATTATGCCTGCTTCCAAAAATCCTGATTCAGTGTTATGTGTAGGAGTCACTTAGACCTCTAGCATAGTTAGCTTAGAGGAGAGGGCTACATAGCATTATACTGTATGCAATGTTAATTGTATGTTTATGGAAAATAATTGTGTAGTGGTATCTCACGATACCAGGCGGGGAGTGTGCTGCCACGCAGCTTTAACTGTCTAGCAGTTGTTATTACATGTTATGTAATGCAATGTTATTGGTATCTTCCTTGCACCCCTGCTGTTTCTGGCTAGATGGTTTCTCCCATCCTCCATTTTCCTGCTATAACTACCATTTTGTTTAGTTGTTATGAGGAGACTGCAGAGTGTGGAAGCTGTGTAACTTCATTGTAAATTTACCTATGGAAAAGTCTCTATGTTTATGCCTTTGCTAACTTGAAGCATAAAGAAGCATTGGAGAACACCTCTGGAGTCTTTATTCATTGAGTAAACTATCTGTTAAAGCCATCATTCAACCTGCTGCACACATTTACAGACTGGGGGTCTACAAGAAGGTCACAGGTACAATCGATGCTGAGACAGAACACACACCATGGTCCCTTTCCCAATCCAACATGTATTTCGGCTTATCAGTAGTGTCTGAGAGGGCACTGTAAATCAGAGATATACCCCCTTTAGGGTCACCGGCCTCCGAACACCACCGCTCGTAGGAAGTGACCTGGGGAGGGTCAGGCTTAGTCAGCCAAATTGAGTGGAGAAAATGGGAAATCTGTGTGTGGCGGAACCTCTCAATCAGAGGCATTTTAAGGGAACTGACACAATGTGGGAAAGATAGAGGGCCTATAGAATTAAAGAAATGACCTATCCGAAAGAGCCCCTCATTGAGCCACCAGCCAAAGGTTCTGATATTGAGACCAGGGGGAAAATTGGGGTTATGAAAAAGATGCGTAAGTGGTTTCATGGGAGAAATCAGGTTGGGGTGCTTAGATAGGGCATCATGAATGGAGAAGGAATGCGACAGTGTAGGGGATAGAATTGGGGGTCTAGTTTTAGGGGGCCTCCAGGCCAGAAAGTCCAGCGTGTGATTCGGGGGTTGCTTGTCTTTCTATATGGACCCAGTCCGGTTTGGCAGAGCGCCTATAAATAGCTGAGAATTGGGCTAGCTGGGCCGCTTGGTAGTACCATCGTAGATTAGGGAGGGCAAGACCCCCTTTTTCCCTTGAGCGAAAAAGTACCGATTTGGCGAACCTGTGACCTCTAGAACCCCAAAAAAATTTGATAACTGCCCTTTGTAGCTCCGCCAGATGTCCGGAGTTAACCGGGATTGGAAGTGCACGGAAAAGATACAGGACCCTAGGGAGCAATGTCATCTTCACCGCATGAATTCTCCCCAACCAAGACAGTGAGTGCGTGGACCAGGTAGCGAGGTCAGCACAAAGCTTTTTGAACAGAGGGGGGTAATTGGCCGAATATAGAGAGGAAATGGAGGGGGTCAGTTGAGTACCCAGGTACGGTATAGAGTCTGCTTTCCAGGAGAAAGGGAAGGCGGCTTTCGCAGTGGCCAACTGCGATGAGTCTAAAGAGACATTCATGGCCCAGGATTTTGACAAGTTGACCTGAAGACCCGAAGCAGCGCCGAATACTTTAAGTCGATCAAGAATTACATGTACGGAGACCACGGGATTTGTGACAAAGAGTAGCATGTCATCCGCAAACAACGCACATTTATGTTCTCTGTCCCCACAACGTACCCCCGAGACGTCGCCATCGTGATCAATGATTTGATCGCAATCACGAACAACAATGGCGAGAGAGGACAGCCCTGGCGGGTGCCTCTCGTTATAGGGAAAGGGTCGGAATAGCATCCATGAAGACGCACTCTGGCCGATGGTGAGGAGTACAGGGATCGTAGGATGTTCGTGAAACGGGGTCCAAAACCCCATCTCTCAAGCACCCCAAAGATGTAAGGCCACATCACCATGTCAAAGGCTTTTTGGATATCAAGGGAAAGGAGAAATCCCTTCTGTGGAGGCCCGCCATCCCAGGCGGAGCCTAGGACCGTGATTAAGTCCACCGCTCGACGGATTTGATCCGTGCCCTGTCTACCTGGAATAAACCCAGCCTGATCCTTATGAACATATTGGGAAATAAAAGCATTCAGTCTATTCGTGAGGAGCTTAGTGAGAATTTTGATATCATTATTGATGAGGGATATAGGCCTATAATTAGAAACATCACTAGGGTCCTTAGAGGGCTTGGGGATTACCGAGATAAGAGCAGCATTAAGATCTGGGGACAGTGGGGTACCGGAAGTCAGGGAGTTAAATAGTTTCGTCAGGTGTGGGGCCAGGGTATCAGTGAACGTTTTGTAATATATCGGCGAAAAACCGTCAGGGCCTGGGGCTGAAGAGGTTTTCAAATTTTTAATGACGTCACGAACCTCGGCTTCAGAGATTGGTCTTCTAGGCTCTTCCTATGAGAAGAGGAGAGCGTAGGGAGGGGGAATCGAGTCCAGGAAACGTTCGGTCGCCCCTGGGGCGTGCGACCCGTTGTCGTACAGTTCGGAAAATAATTTCTGGAAAGCCGCCATAACTGGGGCAGGATTTTGAGATAAAGCGCCGGTAGGCAGTCTGATCTTAGGGAAGGCCCGGGCTCGGGCCCTAGGGGTCAATTTGGAGGGAAAGCGGGAGCCTATCTTGTCGCGTTCTGCGTAGAAACGCGCGCCGGTCCATCGAAGATGCTTTTCCGCAGCCGTAAGAGCCATATTCAGGGCCACCCTGGCTTCGTCAAGGAGGCGCAACAAGACCGCCGTGGGATGCCGCTTGTGACTTTTACGCAAAGAGTGGAAGGAGCGTTCGAGATTAATCAGATCAAGTCGCCGCTCACGTTGAGTTTGGACGCCAGTTGTATGATATGCCCCCGGGTGACGGCTTTATGGGCCGCCCAAAGAGATACCGGGGAGATATCATTCACGTTGTTCAGTCGAAAATATTCCTTTATCCCATTGTCGATCATCATGCAGTGTACCGGGTTGGTTAGAAGCGATTCATTAAGTCTCCAGTACGACGGAGCCTTAGAACGAGACGGTATAGAAAAGGAGATGGAGACTATGGAATGATCAGATAGAGGTGTATCGCGAATGTCAGATTTGTAAACATTAGCGATAAAGGGAGCGGGGGCAAAAATATGATTGATCAAAGCATATGCGCGATGAGGGGCAGAGTTATGGGAGTAGTCCTTAGAAGTAGGATGTAGCTCCCGCCATATGTCGACAAGACCCATGGAGGAGATCGTCTTGGCGACCCTAAAGCTCTGTCGAGGGGGTTGTTTGTATGGAGAAGACAACGGCCTGGATTTGTCCAGGCTGCGGTCAAATGCCAAATTAGAGTCGCCCCCGAGGATCAAGGATCCAACCGCATGTTGAGAGATCAGGACAGCCAGGTTAGAAAAAAATTTAGCCTGACCCTTGTTAGGGGCATAATACGACACAAATGTGAACGTCTGCCCTGCTATGTCACCAACCAGGAGGAGAAAGCGCCCTGCGGGGTTGCGGACTGTCTTGGTGGGGGAGAATTTCACCCTACCCGAAAAGAAGATGGCCACCCCCCTAGTCTTAGAGTCTGAGTTCGCCAAATAGAACAGTGGGTACTTAGCATGGACAAAGGAGGGGTTGTATGAGGGAGGAAAATGAGTCTCCTGCAGGAATAAAATGTCATAATGTGTGGTGTGGTAATATTGAAACAACTTACGCCTTTTGAGGGGGGAGTTGAGACCCTGGACATTATGGAAAGCCAGTCTTAGCGGTGGAGCTCGCAGGTCAGAGGAGGCCATAACACCAATGGATGGGCTGCGCGGATGGGGAGCTTGCGGACGGAGCGGCCCGATGAGGGCCCGTGGAGTGGAGCCAGAGCTGGAGGACCTTAGCAGCACGTCGACCTAGGACAAGAGGAGAGAAGGAGGCAAGAGGGAGGGAGGGGAAGAGAGGGAAAAAGAGGAGAGGGAGGAGGAAGCGGAAAAGCACATGGAAAAAATTAGCCATTAGTGAAGACCATAAAAAAAGCCATACAAATGCATTTACAGTAGCAAAAGTACATAACAGTGACAAAAAGTCACATCCAGGGTCGCGACCGGTCAGACAGCGCCCGGTCGCGAACCCGGATAAATTCACCGGGAACAGGACCCGGGGGGGCCCCGGGGGGGCCCCAGGGGGGCACAAGAAAGCCATCTCGTGCAACCACTGGAGCAAGTGGAGTGGCATGACAGCCGCTCCGGCAAAGGCTCAAAAAATGGGCTAAGGGAGCAAAAAGGATCTCCCACCCCGGAGAAGGCACCGTGGAGAGAAAAGCTCCCCACAATGTTCTCCCTGTAAAGTAACAGCACCATACATAAATATAGCTCAAAAAGGCACCAGGAGAGCAAATATAAGACTCATAAAACATTCTCATATGTATTACATAGTTACATAGTTACATAGTAGGTGAGGTTGAATATACAATAGACAATAGTCCATCCAGTTCAACCTGTGTAGGTGTGTGTGGCTGTAATCATCTCACATACCCCTGAATGTTCTGATCCTTGAGATGTAAGTCTAAGAGTCTTTTGAAAGCCACCATACTACCCGCAGAAACCACCTCTTGTGGTAGAGAATTCCACAATCTTGTTGCCCTAACAGTAAAGAACCCCCCTCGTTGCCTGAGGTTAAAACGCTTCTCCTCTAATCGCATTGTATGTCCTCGAGTCCTCATGCAATCCCTTCGAATGAACAGCTTTTTTTCTAAGCTGGGATCCCCATTAAGATATTTATAAATTGCTATCATGTCCCCCCTCAGACGTCTCTTCTCCAGGGAGAATAAATCGAGCGATTGTAGACGCTCTTCATAGTCAAGGTCCTCCAATCCCCTAATTAGTTTAGTTGCCCTTCTCTGGACTCTCTCCAGCTCCAACACATCCCTCCTGAGGACTGGCGACCAGAACTGGACTGAATACTCCAGATGCGGTCGGACCAGAGTTTTATAAAGTGGAAGGATTATAGTCTTATCTCTGGAATACATCCCTTTCTTTATGCATGCTAATGTTCTGCTGGCTTTGGCAGCTGCCGCTTGACATTGCATGCTGTTGCCTAATCTATCATCAACCAAGACTCCCAGATCCTTCTCCATTTTTGATTCCCCCAAGGGTTCCCCTCCTAACATGTATTGTGTTTTTATGTTTTTAGTCCCCAAGTGCAAAACCTTACACTTCTCCACGTTAAACCTCATTTGCCATGTCGTTGCCCACTCTGTAATTTTGTCCAGGTCATTCTGTAGGATATCTGCTTCATGCTGTGCAGTTATTGCCCTGGCCAATTTTGTGTCATCTGCAAAAACTGACATCGAACTACTGATCCCGACCTCAATGTTGTTTATGAATAAATTGAACAAGGTTGGTCCCAAGACTGAGCCTTGGGGGACCCCGCTTACCACCTCAGACCAGTCTGAGTATGCGCTGTTTATTACTACCCTATGGACACGCCTTTTAAGCCAATTCCGTATCCAAGAGCAAACCCTGCTATCGATACCTGCAGACCTTATTTTATAAATTAAGCGCTTGTGGGGAACTGTATCAAACGCCTTAGCGAAATCCAAGTACACCACATCCACTGGTCTCCCCCTATCTAGCTCACAGCTCACCTCTTCGTAGAATGTTAAGAGATTGGTTTGACAAGAACGCCCATTTGTAAACCCGTGCTGATTACTGCTGATGATGTTGTTGTCTTTAGCAAACTCTACGATATAGTCCCTTATCATCCCCTCCAGAAGTTTACATACTATTGATGTCAAACTGACAGGCCTATAATTTCCCGGGATATGCCTCTGGCCCTTTTTGAATATCGGAATCACGTTAGCTTTCTTCCAATCCCCTGGTACATCTCCTGCCTTTATACTGTCAGCAAAGATCAGGAACAGTGGTCTCGATATAACTTTACTGAGTTCCTTGAGTACTCTCGGATGTATGCCATCCGGACCTGGTGATTTGTTTGTGTTAAGTTTATCCAGCCTTTCCCTGATTTCACCCTCTGTTAGCCATAGTGGCAAGTCCTGTGTATTACTACTAACCATACAGTCATGGTCAGTGTACCCCTCCGTTTCCTGTGTAAAGACTGATGAGAAAAAAGCATTCAGCACGGTTGCTTTTTCAGTGTCCTCTGTAACCATCCTCCCATCATTGTTAATTATGTGTGCAATATGCTCTGCCCTAGTTTTTTTGCTGTTGATATATTTAAAGAATTTCTTTGGTTTTTTTTTACTATCCTCTGCTATTTGTCTCTCAAAGTTGATTTTAGCCATCTTGATTTCTTGTTTACTTTTCTTATTTGCCTCCTTGTATTGCTCGAAAGCCGATACTGTGCCCTCTGATTTATACTTCTTGAAGGCCAATTTTTTTCCCCTAATAAGTTTTTTGACGCTACGGTTTAGCCAGCCAGGTTTGTTTTGTCTCTTCTAAATTTATTTCCCATAGGAATGCACTGCAAGATGCCTTTGCTTAATATGTTCCTAAAGCATTCCCATTTTTCCTCTGTGGTCAGGGATCCCAGGGTTTGGTCCCAGTTTACCCTTTCCATCAATGAGTACAATTTTGGAAAGTTTGCCCTTCTGAAGTTTAGGGTTCTTAAATTCCCCACTTGCCTTGTTATATTGTTATTTATACTAAATGTGATCATCCTGTGATCGCTAGAGCCCAGGTTGTCCTGGACTCCTACCTCCGAGATTAGGTCTGGGTCATTAGTGAGCAATAGATCCAGGACTGCGTTTTCTCTGGTAGGGGAATCCACCAACTGTGACATGTAATTATCCAGTAAGGTTTCCGTGAATAGACGGGCCTTCTGTGAGTGTGTAGTCCCCTCTTCCCAGTCAATGTCGGGATAATTGAAGTCCCCCAATATTTACCCATTAGTGCTAAAAATTCCAGCTCTACCTCCTCCCCTTGGTTAGGTGGCCTTCTAGCAAACCCCCACAATTACTTTCCCCTTTTCTCCTTCCCTATGGAGTTCAACCCACACAGATTCTAAATCCATGCTCATCCCATCCGTAATGTCACTCCTTTCTATCACCTTTATATTGTTCTTGACATAGAGACATACCCCTCCCCCTCTTTTTCCTACCCTGTCCTTCCGGTACACCGAATACCCTTGGATATTGGCCAGCCAGTCATGTGAGGGGTCGAACCAAGTCTCTGTTATTCCCACAAGGTCTATGTCCTCCTCATGTACTAACATTTCCAACTCATCCATTTTATTAGCTAGGCTCCTGGCATTAGCATATACCCCTCTTAGTTTTACGGAAGTTAAGCGCAATTGGCGGTTATGTTTATTCCTGTTTGGTCTGAGATTTTCCCGCACAGACCTGCCAATTGACATTGTGGACCTACTGTCGCTGCTGACAGTACAGCTGCCTTCTGTCCTCTGCTCCCACCTGACTGACTCTACTTCTGAGCCCTCCCCCCCCCCCCCCGGGGAAGATGGTAGAAAAAGAAAAATGGGGGGTAAAATACCCATTAACGTCAGGGACAAGGTCCAAAAATAGCGAAAATCAAAAACATCAGTAGTACCAGCCAGCCAAAAACTGGGACGGCATGGCAAAAAAGGCAGATCTTCCCAGTTTGGGAAGCAATCAGGCAAAAAGGAAAAACACTTGGAGCCACGAAGTGGGAGTCTCAGGGAGGTCTGGATTCCTTAGACTGTTTGTGTTGCTGCTTTTGCCACAGGGGGACCATGGGGCTGGACGGTGTGGGGCGCTTGGAGGATGAAGATTTCTGTGACCCAGGGATTGGTGCGTCGTGGGAAAGAACACCCAAATGAAGGAGCAATTTCTCGCCTTTAGCCATGGAAGAGAAGCCATAGGTTTTCTGATGGAAAGAGAAGCTGAAGCAAAAGGGGAACGACCACCAGTACTTAACATTCTTCTGGGTAAGAACCGTGAGCAGGGGTTTGAGGGAACGTCTCCTTTGGATAGTGAACGGTGAAATGTCCGCAAATATTTGAATTGGATGACCCATGGCGGTGAGTTGGGGTGAGGTTCTGGAAAGTTTCATAATTTCTTCTTTCACTGAGTAGTAATGGGGCTTCACGATAATGTCCCTGGGGAGGCCATCTTTGCGAGGGGGCTGCAGGGACCTGTGAGCACGGTCCAATTCAAGACGGCTTGCAGAAATGCCAGGTATCAGACCAGAGATAAAGGACTGCACCGCAGCCGTGACATCCATAATGGATTCCGAGAGCCCCCGGATCCTAAAGTTGTAGCGACGGGATCTATTCTCCAAATCGTCTATCTTGGCTAGCGCCGTCTCAAGCTGGTCTTGGATGTCCTGTATTCTAGCTGTGTTCTGGTTGGTTCTGGCTATAGTATGATCAGCTTTATGTTCGATAGCTTCTATGCGGGACCCCAGATTCTGCAAATCCCCCTGAATAGTGGACGTAATCTGAGCAGCCGTGTGGGAGAGGCCCCTAGCCAACATTTTAGAGAACATAGCCATCATTCCCTGCATATTAGAGGGGCAATTAGGGTCGTCCGATTGCAGGCCAGGTACCGGGCCTGGGCCGGGAGAAAAATCCGCCATAGGGGAAAGGAGAAGTTCTTCCAGTGTGCGGCCTATATAGGACTCTGTGGAGGCTGGGGAACATGGGGGGGCGGGAGAGGTACTCACGAGGTAAGCCGTATTGTCCCTGGGTGGTTGTGGGGTAGCTGGAGGGTCCGCTATGTCCTCCGAGTCCGTGAGCCCTCCTCGAGGTCTGGGTGGTGGTGCAGACACCGCCATCATGGCGTATGTAGGCCGCGGGAGGTCCGGGGTCAGAGACCGCTCCAGGTTCCGCCTGACCGGGACCGCTGACATAGGAGGGAGCCTGGATAGTTTGGTAATGCTGCGGGTGCCTCGATGGAGCCGGGGGTGCCGTGAATATCGTGTTACGAGCACTTAGATGCCGGAGCGGGATGGAGCTCCTGGATCAGACGTCCATGCTGGGCTGCCGCGCATGCGCACTCCTACTGGCAGATTTTTATTTATTTTTTTTATCCAAAGACTAATACTTTATTTGAAAAAATATAGATACATACAGCTCATATCAATACAGTTTGCCAAATGATCAGTAAAACAGCAATACACATAGTAGTAAAAACCATTCCAATACCATACACAATTTCTAAGCATATACATTATTATTTGCTATACAGGGATTAAGATATAGCACTCTCTTAATCCCCATATAGCAAATACCTCAAACATCAAAACCTCCACCTCTTTTATTAGTTTGTATTTCTCCTTCTCACCCGGCGATCCCGCCAAGTAATCTATCCATGACCAGGTCCACCAGGGCTAACCCAGTTTCTTCCAGCCATGGTCTCCATAATCTCTCAAATTTACGTATTTTTCCCCTAAGCTGATGGATTATTTTTTCCATTCAGGGAGTAGTACCAACGTTATTGATCCTCTCCTTAACCGTAGGAGGGCTCTCCGACTTCCAGCGCATCATAATCAATTTGTGTGCTAGAAATGGGGATCGAGTCATCGCCTCGTTGGTATGTCCCTCTAACTCAAAATCCTCAAATAAATTGAGCAACCATGGTTTAGGGTCCAGAGGGATAGAGGTCTGAAATATTGTGTTAAGAGTGTCCACCAACCCCTTCCAATAGGAGTGCAGCCTTGGGCATCTCCACAGCAGATGAATCAGATTTCCATGGTCCCCCTTGCACCTAGTGCATAGTGGGGTGGATGCCCAGCCCATGACATGTAATCTGTGGGGTGTGTAATATACCCTCAGTAGTATATATATAGTTGTGTTAATCTTTGTGAAACATTTAGAGAGCTGATCGATACTGCCTTGAGGGACTCATCCCAAGCTTCCTCTGAGATCGGTCCCACATCCCCCTCCCATTTGGCTGGTACCCTGAGAAGGTGCTTTTTCAGAAAAGTTTGTAGCAGTACATAATAACATTGAGATATAATCCCCTTGGAAGTAGTAGCCTCTTTGATCAAACTAAACAGTGATGTAGGAGACAAGGACCACTCAGAAGACTCATCCTGAGCCAATATGGCATGTCTTAATTGTAAGTAGTAGAAACAAAAAGGACGGAAAAGCAAACCTCACCTGCAACTCCTCAAAAAACAGCAAAGTACCATTTTGAAATGTTTGTCTCATATATAACCCTCCATATCTCTTGCACAACACCCCATGCTGCAAATTAGCCAATTCGACCAAATGGGGCTAAACTCTGTATTTCCAATCACTCCCTGAAGGTATCCAGTTTTATTCCACACCTTTTGAAATAAATTATATGTGGGGAATGCTTTGTTTGGCTTCCCAAAGGCCTGAGACTCTAGAGCCTCCGGGACAGATGTACCCCGCACAGTGTACGACATTATAGCCTCAGCCGAACTTCTATCTAAAGCTTCCTGTTCCACTGGCCCCCTCCACATGCAAATCGGATGCTGCAACTGGGTTGCTATATAGTAAAGCCAGGGGTTCCAAATTAGATCATTGAACAGGGAGTTTATAGTTCACAAGGTTTTAAAGGGAAAAACTACTGGTGAGTTGTGGAGGGCATATTGCAACTGGGGCATAAGGACCATCTTATTTAGATTTACCCGCCTGGCTACTGAGAGTTGTAGAGATTGCCACGTTTTAATGCGGTCTCTAAACCTTTGCAACAATGGACAAATATTGGTCCTTCCATACTCTTGAATATTAGGTGTCACCTGATTCCCAAATATTTAAAAGAAGTTGTTTATGGTATGGGACCCTGTATCTCTGCATGCAAACTATCCCCAGGGTCAATGAGCATTAGAGCCGATTATGTCCAATTTGTCCTAAGACCTGAGTAATCCCCAAACTCCGCTTTGATGGACATGGTTTCCTTGAGAGAAACATCTACGTCTCAAAGCAGAATCAATGTATCATCCGCACAAAGCATCGCCTTTTCATGTCTACCCCCATAGCGGAAGCCCACGATATCCGGATTGTCTCTGATTTTTATTGCCATAAGATCTATGGCTAAGGTAAAGAGCAGGGGCGACAAAGGGCACCCCTGTCTTGTGCCCTTTCCAAGGAAAAAGTGTGAGACATTCTACCCGATGCCTCTATAGCTGCCTGAGGGCGATAATATAGAAAACGGTGAAGTAGTTTTCACCAAATCCAAACTGTTGGAGCACCCCCCAGAGATACCTCCACTTGATGCTATCGAAGGCCTTCATAGCATCAAGTGAAAGCAGAGCTCTCTGTCCCATATTGTCAGCCGGGGACTGCATATTAAGTAAGAGTCTCCTAAGATTTACTGTTGACTTATTTGGCACAAATCCAGCCTGGTCTGGGTGAACTATAGACAAAATAACTTTATTAAGTCTAAGTGCCAATACTTCGCAGAGGAGGACAACAGCCTCTCATAAGCAGACTGAGCTGACTGCCATTCCTCCATGGCCTGGTTAGTGGGATCCCTTACATACCACATCTCCAATTTGTGAACCCTTGTCTCCAAGTCTTCCCTCAACTACATGAGTGTTTACCTTAGTAATTTCTACAATAAGGAGTCCCTTCAAATAAGCTTTAAATGCATCCCACTGAGCTAGTGCAGCCTCTGCAGAATCCTGGCCATTAAAAAACTCCTGTATGCTCCACTCCATCTCTTTATGCGATAAAATTAATTTCAGCCAGAAGGCATTGAATTTCCATGGTGCCCTGGACAGGTTCTAGGAGGGGGGGGGGGGGCACAGTCAGATGTATCACAATATGGGAATGGTCTGACACACTACGGGGTTTATACACCACTTTCAAAATGGATGGGAGCATGGACGAGTTACCTATCACCATATCAGTCCTTAAGTACTTTGCGTTTTAGAAAAGCATGAGAATTGCCTGTTCGTGGGGTATCTGTGTTTCCAGAAATCCAACCACCCCACCTTATTCAGTAATCTGAACAAGGGAGAACCCCCTCGATGCAGCAGAAATCCGTAAAATCAGGTGTCTGTCCATAGAGGGGCTCAGCCAATAGTTGAAGTCTCTCACAATCAACAACGGTAGGTTCGGCTTCCCCTCCAAGTAAGATAGCAGGAGTTGAAACACCACCATTGTGAATGGAGGAGGAATGTACACACAGGCCAGAATACAATGAAGCGACCCAATATGACAAGTCTTCCCTCAGAATCTACTGTATATTAACATCATACTCCTGGAATTCAATTGAGCCATGTACCAAAACGCTCAATCCCCTGGAAAAGGAGGTATGAGTAGAGTGGTATGCTCCGCCCACCCATGATTTTTTAGGACAATTTTTAGTCTCTGCAGGTAAATGAGTCTCCTGGAAGAATAAAATGGCAGGTTGGAATTTTTTTTAACTTGAAAAAATATCATCATACGCTTATGAAGAGAGCATAAGGCTTTAATATTCCATGAGACTATAGGGACCTCAGCCATTGTAAACAGTTATAAGAAATCGAAGGCCATCACTATGGCCACGAAGCCAGCAATAATCGTAGAAAGGGAAACACAAAGATCATTATAGCCCGAAGGCCAAAGGTAAGGCAAACTTGTAGGAATATCCCTCCATCTTCTCTCTTGCTTTAAAAGGGCTGTAGTCAGTAACTGCCAACACAACGGTGCCATGATCAGTAAGTTGGTAAATGTAGGTTCACCCACAGACCAGGCGAGGTCCTCCATGTAACATGCATAAATGCCAACACCTCCGAACAAAACTTTTGACCATCAACAGGACTGGCCATTTCAACACAGAGTCTGACAGAAGGAGGTACAACGAACCGCCCTCTCTCATTCCGGTGTGGTAAAGCACAAAGTGGTAAATCATGTTGTAGCTCGCAATTCAGTGTACCATATCAGATCTCCCAGCAGACCGATAATTTAAATGAACAAATAGAACATTTAGAACCTGTTAGAGCTCAATGTGAATGGGTGACCTGTGACCTGTGAATGCTGATAATGCAGACACTTGTACTTTGATTGTATTGTAGGCCAAGCCCACTACTAGGGCTGTTTGCAAGAAGCTTAGTACATTCTTGATCTCTGGCATGGACGGGGAAAAGCCCCGTTCTGTAGCAAAGGTTACAAATTTCTCCCACACTCTTGTATATGTAGAATTTGTAGATGCCTTCCTTGCCCTCAATAATGTGGTGATTACTTTCTCGGAGAGTCCCTGGGACCGCAATCTGGCCGATTCAAGAGCCAGCCTCCCTGGATTCTGAGGTGTCCACTGTCCCTGTTTCAATAGGTCTTTCTTCAGGGGCAGAGCTATTGGCGGGGCTGCCGCCATCTGTAATAGCAATGGAAACCAGGGTCTTCGAGGCCAGAAGGGTAGTATGAGGATGGCATGTGTCCCCTCTTTTGCGATTTTCAATAATGTCTTCAAAATGAGTGGAAACGGAGGGAAGATGTATACTAGTGGGAACGTCCATGGAATTGAGAATGCATCTTTGTAATGTTCTGGTACCTCTGGTACCCTTATTCCACTTTCCATTCCGTGTATGCGTCCCACCATTCTCTTCTGGTAGGTGCGCATACACCTTTAAGACCGATGCTGTCATCACTGAGCGCCGCAGAGCGGCTATTTCAACCGCCGGCGTTCTCACTCACATGTTCGTTCAACTTGCCTTGCATCTATGCTTACAAGCGTGTCTCGCTGTGGAACCTCGCTACAGATCCCTGTATCTCGCTACCAGGATCACTTCCTCAGACCCGAACCTCGCTACTGATCCCTGTATCTCGCTACTGGATCACTTCCTCATCACCGGACCCTTCTACTACTATACTATAGTGATAAGTACCCCGCAGGGGAAACCTCCATAACTTACACTACTACTATTGCATTAAGGACTGTTACTACCTATCCATACTATCCTATCATCTGCACTGTTACATAGATTGCTAGCTCTTGAGACTACTACCATCTATCATCTGCACTGCTGCATAGATTGCTAGCTCTCCTGTCTACTACCATCTATCATCTGCACTGCTGCATAGATTGCTAGCTCTCCTGTCTACTACTATCTATCCTTGCACTGGGTTAGTCTATCCTGTATTTGTCATCTGCTGTCCTCACCACCTGTTAGCATACTCGATACTAACCTATCTGCATTCCTAAATACCATCTTGAACTCTCCTGTACAAACCTATCAAGTGCTTACCATCCTTGTCACTGTTCACACCTGTCCCTTCAGCACATCACCTTCATACTATCATATACATCCTATCACTCCAGGAACATCTCATTGAGTGTGTATATATCTGTATGTTGAAGCTGACAGGCCCACGGTGATGAGTCCTGGAGAGTTGGATCTGGTATTCAACACATCTCTACATGACTACTGAGTGGAGATTTTGCAGCTGTAAATCCAGCCTATAACAAAAACGCAGGAGCGTTACAATCTTGTGCTATCGCTTTGTGGTTCTTGAACCTTATTACAAATTTTGGCAGCTGTGCATTCTCTGATGTTGCCATTAGATCCACGGAGGGTGTTCCCCATTCGGAGAAAATTGGTTCCAGGTAGCATCTGTTGACCGCCCACTTGCTGCTGGTGGGGAAATTCCGACTCAGCTGATCTGCAAGGATGTTCTGTCTGCCTAGAATGTAGATCGCTGTCAGGGCGTGTCTCGGCCCAGACAAAAATCCTGGTTATCAATTGCAGTAAAGAGAGGCTTCTGGTTCCTCCTTGTCGGGCTATGTAGGAGACTGCCGTTTGATTGTCCAACCTTAGTTGGACTTGGGCTCCTTGAATCAAGTCTTCGAAAGCACGCAGGGCTAGGAAGGCTGCTTGCAACGCCAGGAGATTGGAGTGTCTTGTCTCGATTGTTTGCCATCTGCCCTGAATCTGCTTGCTGAGGCAGTGGGCCCCCCAGCCCCGGAGACTGGCATCCGAAGTTATTGTTATCCACTCCCCTGGGCTGAGGGGCATGCCTCGCGACAGGCTGTCCGGTGAACTCCACCATACTAGGTTCTGGCGGATTCGAGTTGGCAACCTGATCCTCTGATCTAAGGATGCGCCATCCCACTGACAAAGGAATGACGTCTGAAAAGCTCTTGCATGGAATCTTGCCCAAGGTACTGCGGGGGTCGCTGCCGTAAACATTCCTAGAAGTGTCATGCAGTCTCTTGCTGATAGTGCAGGAGCACTCATTATGCTGTTGATACAAGCCATCAGTTCGGCCACCTTGCGATTGGGTAAGATGATCCGTCCCTTTTGTGTATCGAATATTAGGCCCAGGTACTCCATTCTTCGAGATGGTATTAATTGACTCTTTTGAGCATTCACCAGCCAACCAAAATTGGCGAGAATCTGTAATACTTGATCGCGATGTCGCGTTAATTCTGTAATTGATTAGGCTACCACCAGAATGTCGTCCAAGTAGTGGTAGATCCTTATCCCTTTTAGACGAATGTTTGCAATGGTGGCTAACAGAACCTTGGAGAAGACTCTGGGAGCCGTGCTGATTCCGAAAGGCAAGCATCTGAATTGATAATGGTCTTCTCCCAAAGTGAACCTCAGATACCTCTGGTTGCGTTTGTTGATTGGAATGTGCAGATATGCATCTGCGAGATCGATTGATATCATCCAATCGTCTGGCTGTATACTGATATAATCGTATATATGGACTCCATCCTGAATCCCTGAGGTTCGACGAATAGGTTTATTGTTCATGCAACGATGCAGGGTTTGCTCATTGCGATCTAGCCATGTAGCTGCATCCTTAGCTGAGTCAAAGAACTGCGCTTGCCCATTAGCCGTGACACACAGCTTTGCAGGGTAGAGCATCGCATAGGGAAGTTACAGGATCCTTAGTCACCTTTTTACATCAGCAAACTTGGTGCGATGTCTCTGCACTTCAGCAGAATATCCAGCGTCTGGATGGAAGGATATTCTGGTACCATTATGTTTAATATTGGCCTGTTCCCTTGCACAACGCAAAACTGCTTCTCTGTCTCTGTAAAGCAGAAGACGTGCCAATATTGGTCTTGGGGGGGGGGGGGGGGGAGTGTGGTGCGCCCTCTCAACAGTAAAGTAAGGTGATAAGGCCTCCTTCCCAAATAAGTCAATTAGCCATCCCTCCACAAACAAAGTAGGTTCTTTTCCCTCAGATTTTTCTGGCAGCCCAACAATGTGTATGTTGCTGCGTCGCAGGCAATTTTCTTTATCATCCGCTCTATTATTGGTTTCTTGGGCTAGCTGGTAGGCCGCGTGAGCCTCCCTGGTCACAGGCGGCAGTTTGTCTTCAGGTTTACTAACCCTGCTCTCCACAGCAGTCGTTCGTTCACTAATTTTTTTGAAGATCCTGCCACACCAGGGACACCTTCTCTCTCAGACCACCAAACTGATCTTTAAGTGTGTTAACTGACGCACCTGTACCGCACATAAAATTTCAGCCAAAGTTGGTTGCCCCTGTTCAACAGGATCTGGATAGGGAGAAAGGGAGGGTGTCAAAGCTGTATTTCTGCCTGCATCAGTGTCCTGTGTAATATCTCCAGCCACATGTCCCTGTGTCTCTTACTCTGCCAAAGCCTGTTTTTCCATGGCTTTGTCCACTGCCACCATCCTTTTTTGAAGTGTAACAAATCATGTCCCTAAGGGGGTCTTTACCCTGATTGCTCTTGGTCTTTTTATTGCTGCCATCCTTAGCCTTCTCAGCCGCCCGAGGCGTGCTTGGCATCAGGGCCACAGCGTCGCCATCTTGGATCGCGGGACCTGCTGAATCATGTTTTTTTTTTGTCATCCCTCTGATGCAAAGGCCCGGTGGAGGGACCAGGAGGTGGACCAGGTCGGTAGCCAGCTGGGGAGCCTGAGATCTCCTGTAGATCCCTGCTGGGAGAGTATCAAAAGGCTGTGCTGCAGCGGAGCTGTGAGAGACACATCCTCTCACATGCCGGACTTGGCCATGCCCCCATACTAGCAGATTTAAATGCACTAACAATTAGAAGCCAAACTCCAGCTTATACTTTATAAGCAGTTACAGAAAACATTTCTTTTCCTTTTAGGATAAAGGTTTTACGTTCCTAATTACAAGCTGATCATTGTAAATACCCCTGCTGATGTTAAATGGTTCTTCTCATCTCTGTAACTGATACATTCTGCTGGACAGCTTGTTCTTTTGAAAACAGTAGACTTACTGGCCAGATCACCAGGTAAAAAATAGCCTAAAAAAGAAAATAAATGCAGCCATAATATGTAAGCTGCTATAAGAAAACATGTTTGCTTTTGAGTTTAATACTGCTTTAATGCATTCTAGGTAATAAGGCACATACGAGTGCCCCCATAGCAAGTGGTTTGCTATGGGGACACTTGGCAGGGAGAGGAGCTAGGAGTGCTGGTGAGTGACCCAAAAAAAGGAGGATCAGGGCTTCTCTGTGCAAAACCATTGCACGGAGCAAGTAAGTATGCCATGTTTGTTATTTAAAACAAAGTAGAAAATGTAGGTTTATAATCACTTAAACTATCGATCGAAATCCACTTCCCCATGTGCAGTATATCGATAAAATGGGTTGTTAACTATAGATCGATCGATTACTTCTATCGGAAAAGATAGATCAGGAAAAAAAATCAGTCATTTATCAAAGCGTATATGGCCACCATAATTAAGAACTTCTTACAATGCAGCAGCTAGTGTGTGGTGAAAATTGTTGAGTTGACAACAGTGCTGATGTGCCTATTGTGGTACATCACACTGTTAACTTTTTTTTTTTTTTTAATGTCACACATTTCAATAAAGGTGTAGAGGTCAGCAGCTCAATCCCTGGTCTGATGGGGGAAGCCAACCTAGACTGGCTCTTGCTGTTAGCCTCAGATCCCTGCGAAGGCGCCAGAGACTGAAGGGATCTTGGCTTCTTTGAGGGAGCAGGTGTGCTAGATTATCAGGAGGGACCCACAGCATAGCAAGTCCATCCAGGCCCTACCATGGGTCCTGCTGGGTCCGTTGGACCCAGGCAACACTTGGAGAAAATTGACTCCCAAGATTTTTTTTCCCAGCAGTTTTGTGTCATCAGTTTGCGGTGCATTACGGGCAGCATTTCTCCATCTCATACTGCTGCCCGTAGTGCAAACGGATGAGTATGTGGGAGACGGAGTGTCTTCGGGGAACGTCCCTCATGTGATTGTGGTGTGCGTAATGATGTCAGACATCAGCACACTCCATCTCACGCAGTGCAGGCTGGATCTTCTAGGGTGGTAGGTGCGGCAGACACAGGAGTGACAGGAGGAGTGAGGACAGACAGTGGTTGTTTGGTGGACTAGTCCAGTGGTGAGTTATGGAAGAAGATAACAGTATATTTAATATTTTCTACATTTTATCGTTACAGTATAATAAATAATAGATTTGGGGGCCTTTTGTTTGGTGTGATTTTTTTGTTTTGGGCGGGGGGCAGAATTTTATTCTTGGACCCAGGCAGCACAATGTCTTGGTCCAGCCCTGCATCCAGGCTCGAGTTGCAGGGCTCCTTGGAGCCATCTAGCCTCTAGAAGAAGAGGGCCTCCCATATTTGGTAACACGCCCAAAGGTGGAAGGTGGAGAAATGTCTCCAGCAATATGGGCACATTATGCAGAGTTTGTCCCTCTCTCCTACTCTGTAGTGTGCTAGTCCAGCTAGGGGACGGTATGACAGACCCTTATCAAAGACAGTGGGAGCCAGCTTCCAAGGTAAGATCTCTCTAGCCATGGCTGAGCAGAGAAGCAGAATATCACATGGAATTTGGCATGCTTTTGGGTTTGGTTGTTATACAGTATATGCCCTTATCAGGATGCCAACCAGTCTGATGACAGTGCCAGAGTAGGAGCCAATCTGAAACATAGCATGGCAGTCATGTACCAGGTAGCTGCACAAGTCTAGTAATGCTCTAACTAACTAACTACTACCATGGTCTCTTTAGTGGTGGTCTTCTGGTGCATGAAGTGGGAAAATCCTGCCGACTACACCAAGTTGTGGGCAGGGTCACTTCACACTGCTTGTGGGGGTTCCTTTCGCATGGAGCACGCTCATAAATGCCCAGGACCAGGCAGAAACCGCGTTCATGTAAAAATCAAACATAATTGTGCTTTCCCGACTTAGAGATGATCATTACACAGTGTGCAGTAGTTAATTACCAGAGTCCTCATGTAAAAGCTCTGTCTCATGTCCCTACACACTTTAGTTTGGTAGATAGATGTTACATTTAGGAGGGATGCCGCTGTGCCCTCTCCACCAGTCCAGTGTGCCTCTGCCAGCTCACTCCCAGTGACAGAATAAGGTCCTGCCGTGCAGCTAGCAAGGACCTCATGCATGCACTTGTTGACTCCTTCTCTCCCTTACCATGCCGCCATGCTATAAGTCTCCATAACACAGGTTCAGTGTAGGTTGCTTTGGGAAACCGATTGCTGGGGAGGAAGCCAGATCACCAAACCCCTCACTACTGGAGGATCCTTCACCACGTCAGGCACGATTCATGACTGGCTGTAAGGTACCCTGCTCAATTTTTTGTTTCCCATATTAACTGCCTGACTCCTCCTGATTCTCTTGCTGAGTACACCTTCCATAGTGGCTTTGCTTCATACTCCACACGTGCTTTACTAGTTCTTGCATAAGCCAGAAACCTCTATGCACCGCTTTCAATTACTTCAGAACAGGCTTAAAACAGTTGATGCAACTTTACTGAACATTTTGTGGCAAAGTCCAACATGAAATAGTGCAACATGAAGTGCAACATTCCCTAACTGACTCAGCTAGGCTTCCCAGGCCTACCCCAACAAGGTAGTAGTCTATTAGTGGCATTATCCAAGGTCTGGCAGTTCTTAGAATTCTCTGTGTTTTCCAACGGACTGCTGGGTGCAGCAGTCCCACTTAGTGCTCCATGACCGCTACAGCACCTCAAGGAACGGGGATGAGTGAGACCCATAGAGAGCAAGCCCCAAACCAGGCCTTCCCCCTCCTTTATATTCCATGACAGATAGGCACTGTCCACAAAACCTAGTAACAGAATTGCAGAAAATTAACCCTTCCCTAGCCTGGGTGAGCCAACTTCCTAACTAACATACTGTAGCCAACCTACCTACACCTAGACATTCCTTATGATGTTTATAAAAGTGGTGTTCCCCTGCAACCAAACTCTGCCCTGAACCTTTTCCAAGCATTGGGAGATAAAAATGTGACCATATAAATATATATAAATATATAAACAAATGCTAAAGAAAGTTATTATAATAGATATTTGATAGTTACCGGTCAGTATGTAATTGCTCAATATTTTATCTACACTCTGCTCAACTTTTATACTTTGGGTTTACATCTGCTTTAACCACTTCACGCCAGGAGGACGAAATTATGGACCCGAGCATGGGTTCGGGCCGAACATTGGCAGTTTTCCCGTTCAACTAAAACCCGGAATATCGGAGCGTTTGACAATTTGTTCGCCCCACCGAATGACCACAATGCACTGCGCCGCCGCCACACAGTGCATTGGAAGCCCCGATTGGCTGAAGCAATGAAAGCTTAAGAAAGTGCTAGTGAGTGGTGGCGCTACCTAATAATAATAAATAAATATGGTGATGTAAATTAAAAATAAAAATGTAGAAAATACTTCCTATGTTTGTTTAAGGTCATGTTCAATCCATATAAATAAGATTAAAAAACAGTAGTAAAACCTGTGTGGATTTATCAATAAGATATCTATAGTAGAAATGTATATAATAAAAAACAGTGGTGATATTAGTGCCAACTAATCAGTAAACTACCTATGATAAGTGCCAAAAAATAATTCACAATTGAATAAATATAATGTGCATGCTATTCACATAAAAAGGCTAAAGTGGCTATGTGCTATACTGTAGGTGATCCGATAAGTGCAATGTGCAAAAAAAGGGGCAAAAGCCAATACACAGTGAGGTATAAACCAACAAAGAACAGCTCTATCCATATAATGTTGGTGAACAGTGGTACATCTTTGCTCAATGTCCTATTTAAAGTCTGTTGTTCAAAAACGCCACTGTCCCTTTAAAAGTGACATACAATATGCAATGTCTTTTGATAGTGCAGCAGTATCTCCAGAACAAAACCAATCTCTTGTTGTGTGACTGCAAGTCCAGGAACATACCCCCATTGTGCGTTGGTACACAATGCTCTCACTCATGCTCCCCAAATGGGGTTACACTCACCAGATAATAGGCTCCTGGTTTGGGGTAACCAGCTTTATCTAGGTGTCTTTTCCCATGAGCGGCTCCTCTCCCCGCAATTTCATACATTGGGTATTGCTCCACATGGGTATAAAAATAAAATCTCCATAGTGCAGTATCTCAAAATTAAATTTTATTGTATAAAAATCACTTGTAAGTTTAAGGCTGTCGGCGTTGGTCTGACTACAAACAGGAAGTCCGGGATCGTCTGTGTATTCCAAGGACAAAAACCGAAAGTGACGCAATGACACTTGGCTCTGCCCTACGCGTTTTGTCACTCTGATGTCATCTGGAGCCATGATTGGAGAAAATAATGATGACTCTATCCAATCGTGGCTCATTGCTCTTAGTCCCACCCCACACTAAAAAAGTATTTTTTCAATAGAGGCCATTTGTAGTGGGATATCGGCATGGAGAGAGATAGAACAGGGCTCTGTTCAGTGCTACTAAAGAGTTAGGGTGCTATAGTGTGCTATTCTAAGTCTATTGTCAGTGTAGAATATCAGTTTAGTGTGAATCTAGTGATAGTTCAGTCAGTGTGAATGTAGTGACCTGACCATTCATTTTTACTTTAGTGTGAATCTATTGGTATTTCAGTCAGTGTGAGTGTAGTTTTTTCATATCCGCTATCTGAGCTTGCAGTGTTGCGACTTGCTCTGATAGGTTTTTCTTTGCTTCCCCCTCCTCCTTTAATTGTTCCAGGAAGCCATTTTTCTCATTTTCCATTTGTTTGAGCTTTGTGCTAAAACTCAGCCTTTGACACCTCTCTTCCTGTAAGAGTTCCTGCGTGTCTTGCAGCTGCGATTCCAAGATAGAGAAATCTTTGGCAATTTCTCTAGATTTGCTGTCTGCTTGAGAAAGCTGATTTGTGACATTGTCCAACTCAACCTACAGTCGGTTTGCCTTCTCTGACAGCTTAGCACACAATCGGTCACCTTCTGACACCTTGACTTGCGATTCCTGCAGCTGTGCCTCTACTTTTTTTCTCTTATGTTCACAATCTCCTTTTCCCTGCATAAGAGCCTTCACCTCATTGGCTAGTTTCTGGGAATGAGACTAATTCTGCCACACAGGCTTCTTCTTTAGCTGCTGCTGGACACGTTGGGCTTCATCTTTCCAACTTTCACAGTCCGTACGCAATTCATCTACCACATTTCTCAAAGTGGTGAGCTCATACACAGTACTCAGTAATTTAGCCTCTCTCTCATTTTTCTCCTTGTAGCTGAGCGACAATGTCGTTTTCAGAGCGACATTCTGTTCCTGCACCCCCTGCAGGTCTATTTTTGTAGCTTCCAAAGACTGAAGACTTTTTTCCAGCTGATTACGCAACTCCAACATATCACCCATACTTTGCTTCTGCAAAGTCTGAATTTCAATTTTCTTTTCCATGAGGATGGTATCTTTCTCCATTATAGTCTCTCTACGTTTTTGTAACTCGGAAAAAAGAAGAGCAGTGGATTCTTCCCACTGTAACACCTGAGCCTGCAAGTTTCTATTCTCCATCCTAAGCAACTCCAGGGCGTGTTCCTTTTCTTCCATTTTCCGTTGCAAGGCATCCAGCTCAGCCCTGCACACATACTCGGTTTCCTCCAAACCGATGGCCTCCATTGGCTGCTGGCGTCTGTTTCCAGCCTGCCATGCTCTCTTGGTGAGCCTTTTGTTGAGCTGCAAAGCTCCGCTGAAAATCCACATTTGCCCCAGTGTTGCTAGGGACAACAACCTCTCTTTTTAGCAGACTCCGTTCAGGCATGGATGGGGCTCGTTCAGACGGTAACATCCCCTCCATCCATAGAATCTGGTCTCTCATTTCAGCTATCTTTGCATCTTTCAGGTGTTTTGATCGCCCCATCTTCAATAACTCCACAATAAATTTTTCACAGTCCAGCAAAAAAATTTCTCTTTAAAGCCAGTAGCTTTTCTCTCTCTTGCAGGATCTCCTTTCCTGCAGACACAGTTTGTGCAGTCTCATGCACCAGACACAACAAAGTCCATCAAAAATTTTGAGACCACTGTCTCTTTAAAACAAGTAGTTTTTCCTCTCTTTCAGGATCTTCTATCCTGCACACACAGATTGTGCAATCTCATGCACCAGACAAAGTTCATAGAACATATGCACTTCTTTGCAGGGATCTCTGCTTCTGCCCAATGCATACCTCCACCATATGTGGGAGATTAGCTCGGTGGCGGGTATGGATGACCCCTTGGGGGGGTGCGTTTACACAGGGAGATAGCCGAGAAGTGGTTGCAAACAACAGTTTGGTTTATTCATGCAATTTTCTTCACACAAGTGCAAGCGTCAAAAACATTGAAATAAAAATAAAACACAAAATAAATCCTTGCCACTGTGGGCGGCTACCTTCTCACATACAGGAACCTACCTACGGAGTCTGTCTCCAACCTACTGATCCTACAGCAGACACTCAATAGTCCATGTTTTTTCTTCACACAACAAATGTCCATTGATGATGTCCCTTTTCCTCTTCACATTTAACATGTCCTTTTGCTTTTCTCTTCACATAGAACACATTCCTTTGTTTGTCTCTTCACATAGCAAACAGTGCATTTATTTCTTTCCACATAGAAATAGTCCAAGACCTCACCTTGAGTAGTCTTCAGTCTTAATTAATTTCCCCTTCACACAGGAAATGTCCATTGGTTTCTTTTCACATAGAAACGATCCAAGACCTCACCTCGAGTAGTGTTCACACTTATTACCCTCCTCAGCACACATCGCTTCAGGAGGTCTTCCCCATGCTCACACAGCTTTCAGGGGGCACACATCTGACTGTCCTCCTCTCCCCATGCCCACACAGCGTCAGGAGGCAGCAATCCTTAGACTTCCTTTGGACAAATTATAGAGGCCTTCATTTCCTCATTCTGAACAGCTGAATGGTTTTCAACTTCCTGCTGGCTATCTCTGCAGCCGACACCCTATAGTAATTGGTGAATTTTCTAAACCAGGTGGAAATGTATCTCCTGTCTGTGACTACATCCACAGATTTACCTGACTTCCTGTCACAGGGGATTAAGTACTTTATCGGTCACTTGCGTATATCCTGTACCCATCACATCTCTATCTATATATAGGGTTATGGATTACATCATATCAGGTGAATAAGTACTTTATCGGTCACTTGCGTATACTGTATATCCATCACATCTCTTTCTATATATAGGGCTATCAATTACCTCATATCAGGTGATTGAGTACTTTATCGGTCACTTGCATATACTGTATATCAATCACATCTCTATCTATACAGTATATAGGGCTATCAATTACATCATATCAGGTGATTGAGTATTTTATCGGTCACTTGCGTATACCCTATATCCATCTGATATATATATATATATATATATATATATATATATATATATATATTGTAACAGGAAGTCAGCTAAATCTGGGAATGTAGTCACAGGAAGGAGATACATTTCCACCTGATTTAGAAAGTCCATTAATTAATTTAGGGTGTTGGCTACAGAGCTAGCCAGCAGGAAGTTGAAAGGCCTTCACCTGTTCAGAATGAGGGAGTTAAGGCTCTATAATTTGTTCAGAGAAATTCCTATTGTTTGCTGCCTCCAGAAGCTGTGTCCTGAAGCCATGTGGGCTGGGAGCAGGAGGACAGTCAGCGTGTGCCTCCCGACAGGATGTGTGGGCCTGGGAGAAGACCCCCCGGAGTGATGTGTGCCCGGGACGGTAACCAAGGGTGAATACGTCTCAAAGGTGAGAAGACGAACTGTTGATGTGAAAGAAACAAAGGACTGTGTTGCCCTGTGAAGCTATTATAAAAGGACTATTGAGTGTCCGCTGTAGGACAAGGAAGTCTGCCCGACGGTAGGTTGGAGACAGACACTTAGGCAGGTTCCAGTTGTGAGAAGGTAGCCGCCCACAGAGGCAAGGATTTATTTTCTGTTTTATTTTATTTTGGATGTTTTGCTGCATACAGCCTGGTGAAGAAAACACCATTTAATAAACCACACTGTTTGTTTGCAAGCACTTGTCGGCTACCTCTCTGGGAAAACGCACCCCCCAAGGGGTCATCCACACCCGCCACCGAGCTAATCCCTCACATATGGTGGAGGTATGCAGTGGGCATAAGCAGAGATCCCTGCAAGGAAGTGCAAATGTTTGATGAACTTTATCTGGTGCATGAGATTGCACAATCTATGTGTGCAGGAGAGAAGATCCTGACAGAAAAAAAAAAGTGTTTTAAAGAGACAGCGGTCTCAAAATTATTTGATGAACTTTGTCGTGTCTGGTGCAAGTGACTGCACAAACTGTGTGCGCAGGAAAAGAGATCCTGCAAGAGAGAGAAAAACTACATGTGTTGAAGAGACAGTGGTCTGAAAATTGTTTGCTGGACTGTGAAAAATTTGTTTGTGGAGTTATTGAAGATGGGGCGGTCCAAACGCCTGAAAAATGCAAAGATAGATGAAATGAGAGACCGGATTCTATGGATGGAGGGGATGTTGCCGTCTGAACCAGCCCCATCCATGCCTAAAGAGAGTCTACTAAAGAGGAAGGTTGTTGTCCCTAGCAACACTGATGAAACTGCTATGGAGACGCAGTGTGCTCAGATGAAAAGTAAACTCAAAATGGAGGAGATGTTGAAACATCTGATTATATCAAATGCAGCTCAACAGCAGGCAAATGCGGATTTTCAGCAGAGCTTTGCAGCTCAACAAAAGGCTCTTCAAGAGAGCATGGCAGGCTGGAAACAGAGACGCCAGCAGCCAATGGAGGCCATCGGTTTGGAGGAAACCGAGTATGTGTGCAGGGCTGAGTTGGATGCCTTGCAACGGAAAATGGAAGAAAAGGAACAAGCCTTGGAATTGCTTAAAATGGAGCATAGAAACTTGCAGGAAATGAATGAACTACTCAAGTCTCATGTGTTACAGTGGGAAGAATCCACTGCTCTTCTTTTGGTCGAGTTGCAAAAACGCAGAGAGACTATAATGGAGAAAGATACCATCCTCATGGAAAAGGAAAGTGAAATTCAGACTTTGCAGAAGCAAAGTATGGCTGATATGTTGGAGTTGCGTAATCAGCTGGAAAAAAGTCTTCAGTCTTTGGGAGCTACAAAAATAGACCTGCAGGAGTCGCAGGAACAGAATGTCGCTCTGAAAACGACATTGTCTCTCAGCGACAACGAGAAAAGTGAAAGAGAGGCTAAATTACTGAGTACTGTGTATGAGCTCACTACTTTGAGCAATGTGGTAAATGAATGGCGTGCGGACTGTGAAAGTTGGAAAGGGGAAGCCCAACGTGTCCAGCAGCAGTTAAAGGAGAAAGAAGCCTGTGTGGCAGAATTACATTCTTATTCCCAGATGCTAGCCAATGAGGTGAAGGCTCTTATGCAGGGAAAAGGAGATTGTGAACATAAGAGGGAAAAAGTAGAGGCACAGCTTCTGGAATCGCAAGTCAAGGTGTCAGAAGGTGACCGATTGTGTGCTAAGCTGTCAGAGAAGGCAAACCGACTGCAGGTTGAGTTGGACAATGTTACAAATCAGCTTTCTCAAGCAGACAGCAAATCTAGAGAAATTGCGGAAGATTTTTCTATCTTGGAATCGCAGCTGCAAGACACGCAGGAACTCTTACAGGAAGAGAGGTGTCAAAGGCTGAGTTTTAGCACAAAGCTCAAACAAATGGAAGATGAGAAAAATGGCTTCCTGGAACAATTAAAAGAGGAGGCGGAAGCAAAGAAAAACCTATCAGAGCAAGTCGCAACATTGCAAGCTCAGATAGCGGTTATGAAAAAACGCATGGAAGAAAGCGTTGGTTCATTACAGTGTGTTGAAGATGTGAAAAAGAAGTTTGATCAGATGCTTGGTGAAGAGAAGAATGTGTCTGCAAAATATGCAGAAGAACGCGCACGTGCAGAAACGGAGGTGCGTGATAACGAGAGCAAAGCCCTGTTCTTGGCTCGCTCTTTGGAGGAAGCTCTAGAGTGTAAGGCTGAACTAGAAAGTGTTAAACAGCTGCGTACAGAAATGGAAGAATTGGTCAGCTCCAAGGATGATGTTGTGAAAAGCGTTCAGGAGCTAGAAAAGTCTAAGCGAGCCTTAGAACAGCAACTAGAAGAGATGAAGATTCCGTTGCAGGAACTGGAAGAGGAATTCCAGGCAACAGAGGATCTGTCCCAAAGAGGGGATAGTGTGCCTGATGCAGTTTTTAAAAGGATCAGTGTTTTGGGGTCTGTCCTGAGTGAGCCTCAGAAATGTGACGACATGTGGCTTGAATCACCCCTTTGGAATAAACCGTTCCTTCAAAAACTTCAAGCATTGGAAAATGTATCATTAGAGCTTCAGCAAACAAAGGAGCTGAGTAAGAAATGTGGTGATTTCTCAGTTCAGGCTGAAAACCTAGTGGAGAAAACTAAGGCTGTTGGTGAAAACGTGAAGCAAATGAATAAGTGCCTTTCAGGGAGTGTTTCCAAAATGGAACTGGTGAAAGACGGGTGGCAGAAGTTTGATCGTGATCTTGAGATGCATTCCATGTGGAATTCAGATAGAGAAAAAGAACTAGGTGACCTTGAGCGGTCAAATAGTTCAGCAGAAAGTGCATTGAAGAAACCTGTAAAAGAATGTGTTGCAGTTCCATGCTTCTTCACTGATGCAGAGAGGAGGTCTATAATGGATACCACCCAGATCGCTGGGTTCAACTGTGTTGTTGCCTTTGACCCCTATGTTGGTGGAAGGAAAGTTGATGATGTTCTGGTTGGCTACTTCTGTGAAGAGTTTGGCAAGAAATATAAACTGAATATCAAATCAAATAGTAGGCCTTTACTGCGACTCGCTCAGGAGGGCGAAAAGTTTAAGAAGTTGATGAGTGCAAATGCTTCAGATCTGCCTATGAATATGAAATGTTTGAATGATATTGATATCTCTGGGAAAAGGAACAGGGGTCACTTTGAAGAAATGTGTGACAGCCTGTTGTCTCAATTGGAAAATCCTCTGCACAGCATCTTAGAGCAAGCAAAGCTCAAGAAGGAAGATCATTCCCTTTTACAACAAAAAGTCAATGATTGTGTACAGCTGTATGGAGAGGCAACTCAAGTCACAGAGGGATGTCAAGAGTCCCTACTTGGAACAAAGCTTAGTGAAGCAAAGGTTCTCAAAGTTGTGTGGAAAACATTTATGGATTGCAGAGAGAGGCGTCTTAAGAATGTTGAAGACATTAAGACTAGCCCAATTGAGTTGCCTATGGATCACGGTCCTCCGTGGTGGATTGGACAGACGGTTATGAGGGACAAGCTGTCTGACATTTATGAGAAAGCTGTCAATGAAGATGACAGAAACGAGAAGGAGCGAAATGATGCCAAAAATGCAGTTGAAGAATGTGTATATGAGATGAGAGACAAACTGTGTGGCATTTATGAGAAATCCGTCAATGAAGATGACAAAACAGTTTCATCCGGAAGCTTGAGGATAATAGGAGGCTTATCAGTGAGTCAGCAGTGCTTGACACATGCGTGCCTGGAAATCTGTGTCCCAACCCTAGGGTTGAAACAAGAGGGGGGGGTATGTAACAGGAAGTCAGCTAAATCTGGGAATGTAGTCACAGGAAGGAGATACATTTCCACCTGATTTAGAAAGTCCATTAATTAATTTAGGGTGTTGGCTACAGAGCTAGCCAGCAGGAAGTTGAAAGGCCTTCACCTGTTCAGAATGAGGGAGTTAAGGCTCTATAATTTGTTCAGAGAAATTCCTATTGTTTGCTGCCTCCAGAAGCTGTGTCCTGAAGCCATGTGGGCTGGGAGCAGGAGGACAGTCAGCGTGTGCCTCCCGACAGGATGTGTGGGCCTGGGAGAAGACCCCCCGGAGTGATGTGTGCCCGGGACGGTAACCAAGGGTGAATACGTCTCAAAGGTGAGAAGACGAACTGTTGATGTGAAAGAAACAAAGGACTGTGTTGCCCTGTGAAGCTATTATAAAAGGACTATTGAGTGTCCGCTGTAGGACAAGGAAGTCTGCCCGACGGTAGGTTGGAGACAGACACTTAGGCAGGTTCCAGTTGTGAGAAGGTAGCCGCCCACAGAGGCAAGGATTTATTTTCTGTTTTATTTTATTTTGGATGTTTTGCTGCATACAGCCTGGTGAAGAAAACACCATTTAATAAACCACACTGTTTGTTTGCAAGCACTTGTCGGCTACCTCTCTGGGAAAACGCACCCCCCAAGGGGTCATCCACACCCGCCACCGAGCTAATCCCTCACAATATATATATACGGGCATCAAATACATCATATCAGGTAATTGAGTATCTATCAGTTAGTTGCGTATACCCTATATTGATCTCTATCAACAACATGTCCGAAAGCCTGACAAGGAGAGGCAGACGCTCACAGGCCAAGAAAAGCGGGCAAGCAGCCTCTGTGTCCACTGTGAAAAGTGGTGGTCACAGTCGACATGGTGCATCCTTTGCAGGCAGGGCACGCCTGTCCTTTATTTCCGGTGCTGCCTGTCTTATTTAGCCACAACATGTGGAAGAGTTGGTGGAGTGGATAAATAAGCCGTCCTCATCGTCCTCGTCCTCTGACACCCACGCTCACAGTAGTTTGCCTTTCACTGCAGCTGCCAAAGCAGCCTGTTCCAAAGGCTCTTTCTCCACAGCTACTCCTTCTGTTGCCCCACCATCATTCACGGAGACGATCATAGTGTCAGTGACATGCTGCTGGAGGTTGCGCAGCAATTTGAAAGCTGTGATGTGGGTTCGCAGGTTGATTAAGGGAATAACGTGAGCCTAGAGAGGGGGTGACAATGACGGACAAGAAACCAGCATTAAAGTTGCCACAGCTGAAGCATACTGCCAAGTTTGTTCCAGTGACAAGGAGGGGATGAAGGGGTCACTGACTGAACTTGGGTGCCTGATAGGATAGAGGAGGAGGAGGGGGAGGAGGTACAACTCCAATGAGGCAGGATGTGCTCCAGGGGCCGCTATAGGAGTAGCCAACCTATTGCGTCACAGCACAGAGCTCCACAGGTGCAGGGTGCTGCAAACTTCCCGCAGACTTCAAAAAGTTCATTAGTGTGGGCTTTTTTCCGCACATGTGCAGTAGACTGCAGTGTTGCTGTTTGCAACATCTGTCTGAAGCGGATCAAGCGCGGCTAGAACACCAGCCGCTTGGGCACCACATGCTTGACAAGGCATGTGACGACCTGCCACGCAGTCCATTGGCAACAGCACCTGAAAGAGCCACCAGATCAAAACAAGCATACATCACCTTGCTCATCATCTGTGATCTCTAACCTTACTATACCTCATGCCTTCTCAAATACCAGCATTGAGAGGGATGATGGTATAGCAATGAGTGCCACAGAGACTTGCACCCAATCTGCTAGCATTACAAATTGCTAGCATTACAATTGCTGACTTTTCATCTGGTAGACTCTGGTGGCAGGTCCCAAAAATGCATTTCTTTTCACGTAAGGCAATTCCAGCTCTCTACCGTCATGTGGAAGGTAGTGTTTTGGCCTTGTTGGACAGAGCGGTCCAGAGTGGAAGGTGCACATTACTGCTGACTCTTGGTCCAGCAGGCATGGACAGGGACGATACATTTAGTTCATGGCGCACTGGGTAACTCTGCTGACAGCTGGGAAGGATGCAGGACAGGGTTCGGTTTTGCAGCTTGTTTTGCCACCACGCCTCCAAAAAGCTGGTGCTCGTTCTGCCACATCTGGCCACTCCACCACCACCACCACCTCCTCCTCCTCCATGTCCTCTTCTGCTCAATTGTCCTCTGAAGCAGCAGTGCTCCCTAAGCGTTCAAGGGGCTACGCAAGCAGTCAGGCTAATGTGCTCTAGCAGGTAGACTAGTGCTAGAGCACACACTGCGTGGAATCATGGACAGGGCACTTGAGGCAGAACAGCGGGAGTAAGAGGAGGACTTCCTTTCCTCACAAGGCCCCCTTTATGCAGATATCATTCCTGCAGGGCCACAAAACACACAGGAGGAAGAGGAGGATTTTGGCAACATGGATGTAGAGGATAGCATACAGCAGTCTTCAAGGGATGGTTTTGATTCCCCAGAAACCCCAGGAGTGGTATGTGGTTGAGGAGAAGTTGCTCCTGCTGACAATGTCATCCTTAGTGACCCAGAGGACTCAGAAGCTCATGCCTCCACCAACTTATGTTGCATGGGCTCCCTGATTCTGCAAAGCCTTTGAAAGGACCCGAGGATTCATGTTATCAAGGAGAGGGATAATTTCTGGTTGGCAACCCTCCTAATCCACATTACAACGGTAAAGCTGCAGAGCTCATCCTGCCTTTGCAGAGGGAGCAGAGGATGAAAGATTTTGAGGAGGCCTTGAAAAAATAGTTGTGTACCACCTTTCCATACACTGGGAGGTCAACATTCTCTTGATGTGTTTTTGAGGCATTGTTCAGACAAAGGAGGAGTGGTGGAGAAGGCAGCCAACTGACCGATGCCTTTAAACAGTTCTTTGGTCCTCAGCAGCACCCAGGGCTGTTAGGTTTAAGCAACCATCGGCAGCATCTCCATCATATGTGCATGATTATCTAGGCCAGTGTTTCTCAACTCCGGTCCTCAGGGCACACGAACAGGCCAGGTTTGCAAGAAAACTGAAATACATCGCAGGTGATATAATTTGCTGCTCGGTGACTGCAGTATTCTAGTCTGCATCTCCCCAAGTTAATAGCTAAAATCTGGCCTGTTAATGTGCCCTGAGGACCGGAGTTGAGAAACACTGATCTAGGCACAAGAGCAGACTTGGAGACCTTTCCAGCTGACCATCCACTGGGTTACTGGGTCTTGAGGATGGACAACTGGCCAGAACTTGCACAGAGCTACTGGCCTGTCCTGCTTCCAGAGTGCTTTCTGAATGGAAATTCAGTGCTGCTGGAGGTTTTGTGACCGACAAAAAGAGTGTGTCTGTCCACAGACTCTGTTGACCAGCTGACTTTTATCAAAATGAACCAGTCCTGGATCAACAAGAACTATCAAGCCCCTGATGCTAATGTAACTGATTGAATTTGCTAAGGGTCTGCCATCCCTTGAAGACTGCATATGCTGATTATCCTATTCCACTACCTTGATTCTGCTAGCTTCCAACAATGTTTTTGGTTTAGGTCACTACCAACCCCCCAAGGCCTAATTTTTCTGTACTTGTATGACAGGTGCATACAATTTAAATGTCGAATGTAATTTTTAACAGCAGGCCCTGTCCCTGTGCCCTGCTAACTGTAAGGGGTTACGGTGTTCAGGCACCGGCAACACCAAAGGCCCAATATTTTTGCACCTTTATGACAAGCACATGCAATTTCAAATTTGTATGTTCCTGTGCCCAGCAAGGGTAACTGTGAGGGGTTGGTTACGGTGTTCAAGCACCACCAACAGCAAAGGCCCAATTTTTGGCACCTGTATAGTACATGCAGTTTCTAATTTGTATGGAATTCTTACCAGCAGGTCCCATTCCTGTGCCCAGCAAGAGTAACTGAGGGGATGGTTATGGTGTTCAGGCACCACCAACACCAAAGGCCCAATTTTTTGCCACCTGTATAGTACATTCAATTTTAAATTTGTATGGAATTCTTACCAGCAGGTCCGATTCCTGCGCCCAGCAAGGGTAACTGTGAGGGGTTGGTTACGGTGTTCAGGCATCACCAACAGCAAGGGCCCACTTTTTGGCACCTGTATAGTACATGTAATTTCTAATTTGTATGGAATTCTTATCAGCAGGTCCCATTCTTGCGCCCAGCAAGAGTAACTGTCAGGGGTTGTTTACGGTGTTCAGGCACCACCAACACCAAAGGCCTAATTTTTGGCACCTGTACAGTACATGCAATTTCAAATGTGTATGGAATTCTTACCAGCAGGTACCGTTCCTGTGCCCAGCAAGAGTAACTGTGAGGGGTTACGGTGTTCAAGCACCACCAACAGCAAAGGCCCAATTTTTGGCACCTGTATGACAAGTACATGCAATTTCAAATTTGTATGGAATTCTTACCAGCAGGTTCCATTCCTGCGCCCCAGCAAGAGTAACTGAGAGGTTGCGGTGTTCAGGCACCACCAACAGCCATGGCCCAATTTTAGTTTCAGTTCCTGCTGATACTAACCTTCCAGGTCCCCATCACTCTAGCCAGTTTGCAAAGCCACCAAACCTTGGCCAGGTCAGATGACAGCACAGCGCACTAGATCACTGATAAGAACACATACAACACTTGATCTCTGCCAATTTCAAATTGGTATGGAATTTTTACCACCAGGGCCCGTTCCTGCACCCAGCAAGAGTAACTGCGAGGGGTTGCGGTGTTCAGGCTCCACCAACACCCAAGGCCCAATTTTACTGCCGCATTGACAACTGACAAGTACATGCAATTTCAAATTTGTATGGAATTTCTACCAGCCGGTCCCATTCCTGCGCCCAGCAATAGTAACTGTGAAGGGGTTGTGGTGTTCAGGCACCACCAACAACCAAGGCCCAATTTTTCTGCACCTGTATGACAAGTACATGCGATTTCAAATTTGTATGGATTTTTTAGCAGAAGGGCCAGTTCCTGCGCCCAGCAAGAGTAACTGCGAGGGGTTACGGTGTTCAGGCACCACCAATAACCAAGGTCCAATTTTTCTGCACCTGTATGACAAGTACATGTCATTTGAAATTTGTATGTATGTTTGTATATTACATTTTATGCTTTAGAAATGTCAGTGTTGCTTCAGTGGGCTACATACATTGTAGAGATGCACTACTTTACAGGCACATTTAGGGGACCCCCCAGGCATGATATTTGAAGGAATTTTTCATTTTTATAGTTTCACTTTAAGCCTCATTAAAATCAGTAAATCACTGCTCCTTTAAAAATGATCATTTTTAAAAACTTTTTTTCATTGCTACATGTTCCCGAGGTCAGTACCTGGACCCCCATACACTTTTTTGGGGCAATAACTTGCATTTAAGCCTTTAAAATGAGGCCGTTTGATTTTCGAGGTTCAAGTCCCATAGACTTCAATGGGGTTCGTTTGTTCGAACAAACTTTTCCTCTGTTCGCGTTGTTCTGGTGCAAACCGAACCGGGGGGGGTGTTCGGTTCATCACTACTCCATGACCTCCCCTGCTGAATTTTCCCACGAACCACAAGAACCCTTAAGTGTTCAAGGGGCTTTTCAATTAGTCAGGCTAAAAGGTGCCATGCAGTGCTTCAGTTGGTGTGTCTATGGGGACAGGAACCACACCGGAGCAGAGATTCTTGCAGCTCTGCAGGGGCAGGCCCAGAGGTGGTTCACGCCATGCCAGCTGGAGCCAGGAATGGTAGTGTGCGACAATGGCACAAACCTCCTGTCCACCCTTAGACAGGGAAAGTTGACACATGGGCCATGCCTGGCACATGTCTTAAATTTGGTGGTGCAGCATTTCCTAAATAGGTACCCAGGGTTGGAAGCACCTCAAGCAGGTCAGAAAAGTATGTAGCCATTTCAGGCGATCATACACAGCCAGTGCTTGGTTGGCTGAAATTCAGTGAGAATTGCACCTGCCCATAAACCGCCTGATTTGTGACATGCCCACCAGGTGGAACTCGACTTTGGCAATGCTGCAGCAGCTGCACATGCAGCAGAGGGCTGTCAACAATACCTGTGTGAGTATGGGACAGCGACAGCCTCAGCCCGGCTCGGCTTTTTTTCCTCAGGCCAATGGCTGCTGATAAAGGATGCATGCACTGTACTGTCACCATTTGAGGAGGCCACAAGGATGGGGAGCCGTGACAATGCATGCATCAGTGGCACAAGCCCTGTTGTGATCCTGCTGGAGCAAACTCTGCGTGGCATTATGGACAGGGCACTCGAGGCAGAGCAGGGGGAGGAAGAGGAGGACTTCCTTTCCTCTCAAGGCCCGCTTTATGCCGACACCATTCTTCCTATGCCACAGAAGGCACAAGAGGAGAGGGAGGAGGAGGAGGATTCTTGCAGTCTTGGAGGCATTGAAGCAGAGGAAGACATATGTCAACCCTCAACAGATGGTTTTCCAACCCCAGAACCCTTGGAAGTAGTACGCAGCTGGGAAGACGCAGGTCCAGATACTGTAATCCTCAGTGACCCCGAGGAGTCTGCATCTCATGCCACCTCAAACTTGCAGTGCATAGGCTCCCTCATGCTTCAAAGCCTGCGAAAGCAACCAAGAACACGTGTCATCAATGAGAAGGATCACTTTTGGTTGGCAACCCTCCTTGACCACCGTTACAAGGGGAAATCTCAGAACTCATCCCATTCCCACAGAGGGTACAAAAGATGAAAGCTCTTGAGGACACTTTAAAGAGGAGTTTATCTAATGCTTTTCCTGACTCTGGTAGGTTACAGTGTCATGGAAAACAGTTTTGAGGCTTCTGTTGGTCAAGAAAGGAGCGGTGGAGAAGGGGGCCACCTAAGTGATGCATTTCACAATTTTTTTAGTCCTCGCCGCTCAGGGCTCTCAGCTTTCACATCCCATCGGCGGTGTCTTCATCATATGGTGGATGATTATCTAGGGGCGAAAATAGACACGGAGAGCTTTCCAGTTGACGATCCACTGGGTTACTGTGTCATAAAAATAGACCACTGGCCAGAACTTGCCCAGTATGCAATTGAGCTGCTGGGCTGCCCTGCATCCAGCATGCTTTTCAAATAGGCATTCAGTGCTGCTAGAGGATTTGTTATTGATGATAGAAAGTGTCTGTCCACAGACTCCATGGATCATCTAACATTTATTAAAATGACTCAGTCCTGGATTACCAGTGTAATGTTCTGGTATCTCTGGTACCCTTATTCCACTTTCCAATTCAGTGTATGCGTCCCACCATTCTCTTCTGGTAGGTGCGCATACACCTTTAAGACCGATGCTGTCATCACTGAGCGCCGCAGAGCGGCTATTTCAACCGCCGGCGTTCTCACTCACATGTTCGTTCAACCTGCCTTGAAGCTCATATGCTTACAAGCGTACCTCGCTGTCGGAACCTCGCTGCTGATCCCTGTATCCCGCTACCGGATCACTCGCTCATACCGAACCTCTCTACTACTGCTTGCTATTAGTGATAAGTACCCCGCAGGGGAATCCTCCATAACCTTCCTACTAAGCTTACACTATCTAGCTCTGCATATTAAGGACTGTAACTATCATCTGCACTGTTGTTTAGATTGCTAGCTCTTGAGCCTACTAACATCTATCCTTGCACTGGGTTAGTCTCTCCTGTATGTCATCTGCTGTCCTACCACCTACTACCATACATGATTGCTAAACCTATCTGCATCCTACCTGTTACCATCTATACTCTCATGAACATTTCTCTCAAGTGCTGTTCACCTATTGTCACTGTTCATACCTGTCTCTTCAGCTCATCACCACTATACTGCTATATACATCTATCACTCCAGGAACATCTTATTGAGTGTGTATATTTGTATGCTGAATCAGACAGACCACAGTGATGAGTCTTGGGAGTTGGAATTGGTATTTCAACGTATCTCTACATGACTGCTGAGTGGAGTTTTTCTGCAGCTGCAAATCCATCTTGTTTCAGAAAACGCAGGAGCGTTACAGATTGAACGAACCTAAAATGGATTCAGCAGATTTACCCACTCAAGTGACAAATTAAAACAACAAGTGACTGCGTTAATAGACGCTCTTACTGAATTAAAAGAAGACAATCAGGCTCTGAAGCAGCAGGTAACCCGTCTATCACAACTTGCTGCTGCTCAGCCCCCTGAACCCAAAATAAATCCTCCTCTAGTGTTTACAGGTGATCGCAAAAAATTTTGTGAATTCAAAAACTCCTGTCAGTTACTTTTCTTGCTAAAACCTCATACCTACCTTACTGATCATATCAAAGTCTGTACTATTATTTCATACCTAACGGGTGATCCACGGGCCTGGGCAGACTCTCTCTTTGAGAAAAATGATCAGCTTCTCAACTCCTATGCTTTATTCCTAGCGGAACTCGCTAGTCTATATGATGACCCCAATAGGCAGAGTACTGCCGATATTCAATTGAGGTCCTTGAAACAAGGTAGGAGACCTGTAGAAGACTTTGTAGCAGAGTTCAAAAGATGGACCCTTGATTCAGGGTGGAATGATACATCTCTGAGAACTCAATTTAGACTCAGCCTATCAGAAGCCGTTAAAGACGAGCTCGCCCGAGCGGATTTACCGGACACCCTGGATGCTTTGATACAACTCAGTATCAACATAGACAGGAGGCTGCGAGAAAGAAAGGCTGAAAAAATGGGAATGCCATTGTCCAGTCCTTCTCGGATTTCGGCCGTTGACCCTACTCCTATGGAGGTAGGAACCATACGCCCACCTTTATCAACTACTGAAAGAGCCAGGAGACGATCCAGTAACTGCCTCCCCATAGGGATTATGATTGCACTATTGATCTACTCCCAAATTCTAAATTGCCTTTTGGTCATGTTTATCCTCTTTCGCAGGATGAACTTTCCCATCTCAAGGAATACTTGGATGAGAATTTGACAAAAGGTTTTATTAGACCTTCCACTTCTTCCACAGCTGCAGGACTTTTTTTTGTCCGCAATAAAGACTCAATTCTCAGGCCTATTATCGACTACAGGCAATTGAACGCCATTACAGTAAAAGATCGTTATCCATTGCCGCTTATCCCTGAACTCATTGAACAAGTGGGTGGAGCTACCTACTTTTCAAAATTGGACCTGAAAGGGGCATACAATCTAATCTGAATCCGTGATGGAGATGAGTGGAAGACAGCATTCAGAACCAGATACGGATTGTTCGAATATCTTGTAATGCCATTTGGGCTATGTAACGCTCCCGCAGCCTTCCAACGATTCATAAACGATATCTTTAGAGACTTACTTGATGTCTGTGTTGTGGTATATCTGGACGATATACTTATTTATTCACGATCCTTGTCTGAACATATAAAACATGTAAGACTTGTGTTATCCAAATTACTCACACACAATCTATACGTGAAACTAAAAAAATGCTTATTTCATAAAGAAGAAGTATTATTCCTAGGATACATCATATCCAAAACAGGAATCAAGATGGATATGAGTAAGATATCCTGTATTCAGGATTGGCCTATACCAACCACCCGCAAAGCACTACAGCGATTCCTTGGATTTTCAAACTTCTATAGGAAGTTCATCAAGAACTTCTCTGCCATTGTGAGACCTCTCACACAACTCACAAGTTTTAAGAAACCATTTAAATGGTCAGATGAAGCAAATGAAGCTTTTCGCTTGTTAAAAACAAGCTTTACCTCTGCTCCCATACTACGCCATCCAGACCCATCCCTCCAATACATTCTGGAAGTAGATGCGTCAAATACGGCAGTAGGAGCAGTACTCTCCCAACGACCAACGAATACTTCACCACTCCATCCAGTCGCCTTCTTCTCTAAATCTCTAAGCAGCCCAGAGGTGAATTACCCAGTGGGTGAAAAGGAACTGCTTGCTATAAAACTGGCTCTGGAGAATTGGCGACATCTACTTGAAGGCACCCGATTACCAATACTCATATATACAGATCATAAAAATCTTCAATATCTTCAGACTAACAAAACCCTCTCCCACCGGCAGGTACGATGGTCACTATTCTTCCTAAGATTTAACTTCCTAGTGACCTACACACCTGCAGACAAGAATAAAAAAGCGGATGCGCTATCACGATTAACTGAAGATAATTGCTCCGAAATCCCTTCCATTCCTATAATACCCTACAAGCGTATTATTGGGGTTGTCCGTTCCTTGAAGGAAGAGATTCTGCACAGTATAGGTTTGGATTCACCTCCACCACAACTAAGTGCTGATGCAGAAGGCTTCCTCTACTACAACGACAAACTCTACATACCCCCTACTATGCGCACCAAGATCTTGGAATTGTCACATGATGTGCCTATGGCAGGACATATGGGTATGACAAAGACCCTTAATTTGCTTACCAGGCAGTTTTGGTGGCCTGATATGAAGACATCTATACAAAAATTTGTCTCTTCATGCAACGTCTGTGCCAGGTCCAAAATTGACACTACAAAACCATCCGGTCTACTATGCAGTCTACCAATACCCCAGACTCCATGGGAAGTTGTGTCCTTGGACTTTATAGTAGAACTACCACCTTCCAAAGGATTTAATACCATTTTAGTGTCAGTGGACCATCTGACAAAGATGGCACATTTCGTTGCTATTCGCACACTACCTTCGTCCAAACAAACAGCGGAACTACTGATGAAACATGTCTTTAAGTTACATGGTATTCCAAAAACTCTTTTGTCTGACCGTGGATCACAATTCATCTCCAAGTTTTGGCAAGAACTATGCCACATACTACGAATTGAGCGAAAGCTCACTTCTCCCTACCATCCTCAGAACAACGGACAGACTGAAAGAGTCAACCAGTGCATCGAGCAATATTTACGTTGCTATACATCATACCTACAGGATGATTGGGTGGATCTCCTCCCTCTGGCAGAATTTGCCTACAACAACGCAACCCACAGTACGACCAAACAGAGTCCGTTCTACTTGAACTATGGGTTTCATCCCACTATTCTTCCACCACGCATCCTTCCATCAAGTAACCCAGTAGCCTCAGACTATCTTACCCAAATAAAAGACTCTCTGGGTTTACTTAATACTACCATCTCACACGCTCATAGTCAACAAAAAAAGTACTATGACCTTCGTAGAAGACCTTCTCCTCAGTATGCTATTGGGGACCTCGTTTGGCTATCAACAAAAAACTTAAGATTAAAGATCCCTAGCAAAAAGCTTGGGCCTCTATTCTTGGGACCCTTCCCAATCAGGAAACTTATTGAAAAAGCTGCAGTACAGCTCACATTACCAACAGACCTCAAGATACATCCCATCTTCCATGTGTCGCTACTGAAGCCCCATGTTCCTGACCAAGGAATAAGGCCTACCATCCCACCTCCACCTCCTGTACAAGTTGAAGGCGGAGAAGAATATGAGATAAAGGAAATTCTGGATTCTGGTATCCACAGAAGAAGACTCCAATATCTAGTACGATGGAAGAACTATGGGCCCCAAGACGACACCTGGCTGGATACCTCTGATATACATGCCCCTAGGCTGATTCGCAATTTTCACGCGAAATACCCGGAAAAAACAGTTCTAGAGGCCTTCCGGAGCCGGCCTTAAGGGGGGGTACTGTAATGTTCTGGTACCTCTGGTACCCTTATTCCACTTTCCAATTCAGTTTATGTGTCCCACCATTCTCTTCTGGTAGGTGCGCATACACCTTTAAGACCGATGCTGTCATCACTGAGCGCCGCAGAGCGGCTATTTCAACCGCCGGCGTTCTCACTCACATGTTCGTTCAACCTGCCTTGAAGCTCATATGCTTACAAGCGTACCTCGCTGTCGGAACCTCGCTGCTGATCCCTGTATCCCGCTACCGGATCACTCGCTCATACCGAACCTCTCTACTACTGCTTGCTATTAGTGATAAGTACCCCGCAGGGGAATCCTCCATAACCTTCCTACTAAGCTTACACTATCTAGCTCTGCATATTAGGACTGTAACTATCATCTGCACTGTTGTTTAGATTGCTAGCTCTTGAGCCTACTAACATCTATCCTTGCACTGGGTTAGTCTCTCCTGTATGTCATCTGCTGTCCTACCACCTACTACCATACATGATTGCTAAACCTATCTGCATCCTACCTGTTACCATCTATACTCTCGAACATTTCTCTCAAGTGCTGTTCACCTATTGTCACTGTTCATACCTGTCTCTTCAGCTCATCACCACTATACTGCTATATACATCTATCACTCCAGGAACATCTTATTGAGTGTGTATATTTGTATGCTGAATCAGACAGACCACAGTGATGAGTCTTGGGAGTTGGAATTGGTATTTCAACGTATCTCTACATGACTGCTGAGTGGAGTTTTTCTGCAGCTGCAAATCCATCTTGTTTCAGAAAACGCAGGAGCGTTACAACCAGCAGCTATGAAGCCCCTGATGCCAATGTCACTGATTAAGCGTTTTTGGGATGTTGAATCTCTGCAAGACTTCTAGACTGCCTAGTGTCGTGGGTGATGATTTCATCCAAAATAAAAAATTTTTGTGTAGGTTTTCCTGGGCACAATTAACACCCAAAGACCAATTTTTCCACACCTGTTTGACAGGTGCATAACATTTTAATTTTTAACAGCAAGGCTAATTCTTGCTTTCATCTGGAGTACCTCTATAGGGTTATGATGTGAAGGCGCCAAAGACACCCAAAGACCAATTTTTTCGCACTTGTTTAAAACCTGCTAATCATTTAAATTAAATTAAACAGCAAGGTCAATTCTTGCTTTTATCAAGAGTGCCTAAATAGGGTTACCTTTTGAAGGCACCACAGACGCCCAAAGACCAATTTTTCCACACTTGTTTTACAGGTGCATATCATTTACATTCTTGACAGCGAGGCCAATTCTTGTTTTCATCAAGAGTACCTCTATAGAGTTATGGTGTGAAAGCACCTTCGACACCCAAAGACCAATTTTTCCACACCTGTTACTTTTATCCAAAGGAAGAGACACCAGAATTTATCCAACAAATCTCTAATCTTGTTCCCAGTGCACTACATTGTGGCCTCAACACACAGACTGGCTCCCCAAACCATTGTTTAATAAATAAAAGAAAGCTTGCAGGAAAAATTTCATCTCTTTGGCTTTTTAAATGCAAATATTTCTGCAGCAGCTTCTATACACAGTACAGATGTGCAACTTTACAGGTAGACTAAGGGGACCCCCCAGGCACTATATTGAAAGGAATTTTTCATTTTTATTGCTATTTATCATTTTGATGCTTTCACTTTAAGCATCAGTAAAATCACTGTTCATTTAAAAGTGACATTTTTTACAAACTTTTTTTCATTGATACATGTCCCCCAGGGCAGTACCCGGACCCCCAAAATCATTGTATGTCTAATTACTTGCATATAAGCCTTCAAAATGGGCACTTTTGATTTTTCCAGTTCGGGTCCCATAGACTTCAATGGGGTTCGTTATTCTGTTCCAAACTTTTGCAATATTTGAAAGTTTTGGGAACCAAACATGGGGTTGTTCGGCCCATCCCTATCTGGGAGGGAAAGAAGCCCGTAGCGCCCATGGTAGACTCATTAAGCTATTTTGGCAAATCCTCCATGAATCTCTGCTAATAGGAGCAGAACCCAATAAATTACCTCAGTTCAGTCACATTACTTTCTCTTGGTCTTGGCTAGGAGGTAAGCTGATAAACATTGAGGCATTCTGTCAAACTCATAGAATCCCAGTGGGCAGATAAAAGGTAGTCTTCTCTCTGTTCTCTGGGTGCATGGGAATTTTGTAGTACCCACTCTTCAAGTCTAGCACACTAAACCACTTTGCCCCAGGCAGGCATTGAAGAGCATCTTCTATTCGTGGGGAATAGTTCTTCGGTTGAGTGTTTGGGAGTCGATACACATTTTAAGGGAGCCATTCTTCTTCCTCACTACCACTATGGGAGAGGCATAGGAACTTTGTGACTCTTGGGTGACACCTGTTCATTTTAAGTCTGCCGATTATTCACGAAGGTCTTCTGGGTCACTCAATGTAATATGTCGAGCTTTTTCTTTGAAAAGCTTGTCTTCTGAAGGCAAATTCTGTGTTGGGCACTATTTGCACATCCCACATTAAAGTTATGTTTGAAGAAAATCTCAAGAGTTGTACTTTGGCTCTTTATCTCCATTCAAGTGAAAGTGTGGTATTCTGTGGGTAGAAGCTCTCTACTAGGATTTCATCGGCTTACCCCATCCCACCACATCGGATGGTGAGACTGGAGTAGCAGGGTTTACTTGTCTGATTAACATTCAGGATTGCAACTACCTCTGAGAGTCAGTAATGTTGTGGACACTAACAGGAATCTTCCCATAGTAGCTGCACTGCTCCAGGTCTGTTCACCTCAATCTAGCCTTTAATTCCACATAAAAAAGGTGCAGATCCAGCTTGCAAATGCAGAGTCTTGAAAAAAAAAAAAAAGCGGATGACCACATTCAGTTATGTAGAAGATTACAGGAGCTTATTGTAGACAATCCATAAAAACAGACACATATACAGTATCCACAGGACAGGAACAACATTGATGAGTTTTGCGCTCCAAGCACATACAGCTAAGTGCTTGTTTTTATGGATTGTCCTAAAAAAAAATCCTGTGATCTTCTGCATATCTGAGTGCGGCAATCCACCCTTTTCTTCTAGAAATCTTCCCATGGCTTTGTAGCAGTGCTCTAGTTGACACGACTTCAGGGATCAGCTGCACGCTGTGTCCTTTCCCCTGGAATTGGCTTTAAGGATAACAAAAGGTTCAGGCTGGTCCCATGTAAACGTGACTATAGCTCATAAACCCGCTATCACCCCTGGTTGTGGTAACTTCTATCCTGTGTCCAGTCGCCATAACTTTCCCACTCCTTCAACTGGGGCCTTCTGTTCCTGTACTATGTGCTGGTATGCTTGTTGTAGCTTAGGGTGAACATTTCTGGTTTTAAAGTCACTTCTTGCACCAAGGGAAGTAAGCAGTCTCCTCACAAGATCAGTGTTTGCCCCCACTAGCAAGGAGTTTTTAGCCCCAGGGTCTCCAATTACTCAACTACAGATGAGCTTGATTGGTTAGTACCCATTGTAGGGGAATACAAAGGTCTTCCAAATTAAGTAGCAGTAAATGCTTAAGGTATTTATCATACAAGTCTTGGTACAAAATGGTTACTTGTGCTGTGACCTAATTTATTGCTTTTGGCACAGCACCCTATGGCTAAGCCCCAGTGGGAGGGAGGAAGTGCATCAGGGTGTGTGGTGTGGTGGAGGCATGTAGGCTGAGGCTGTTCCTTATCGTTTATTTATGTGGGCTGGTTGGTAGTAGTGTGAATCCTTTCCACTTTGCATTTACTATGGTTACTTGTGCTTCTGTATCAAGTAGGACCCTAGTGTAAATACCATGGACTGGTATTATGGGGGAAGGCCCTGCTAACTTGTCAGGAAACTTGCTTGGAGTTGATACCGCAATCTGTATTTGTACTTTCTTCTTGACCTGCTTCTGTGGTGTCAACAGCTTTGTTGAAGTTCTGGGAGAATGGTGTGCATTGTCTTTCCATGACCATCTGCCTGAGGTCAAGTAGAGTGAGTTGCACAGTTGCTGGGAAACAGCAAGGTGGCCTTGCTGCCAGGCTTTAGACCTCCACTGTTGTTCCCTTAGATCTTTGAATTTGGAGCTGACTGTTGTAGATGGGCACCTAGTTGGCCCCCTTACTAAGGCAGGCCTTACACGGTTTGCATCTCTGTTGGTTCAGCCATCGGCGTATGGGCAGGCTGAATGTACCGAGTTGATCAATCGATCAACCATCATACCAGGTTTTACCTGCGATTATCGATGGCAGGTGCTAAATAGTGTGGTGGGTTCTCTGTTCTTTACCTGTAGACAACCTCAGCCCCTTTAACACAGCAGGGTAAGCAGACAGAAATGCATGGAGAACTTGATCTTTGAAGCATAAAATCTGTGGTTTTAAAACACTTACTAAGCTTTGTTCGATAATTTTGTAATAAAACTTGCAGATCAGACTTACTCAGTTCATACCAAGGTTAAAGCCAACATTTTAGTATATTCCAAGTATTAGACTACATGGGTACACACATGAAGTTTATGAAAGTACCACTGCAAATGTGAGCAGCAGAGCTGGTGAACTCTTTCCAGTGTTTTGTGTTTTCATGTCAGTTTAATTTGCAAAATAAATTGGACTTGTGAGAAACAACTAGTATATGGTTCTGTTTTCTTTAATCAGTTTTAAAATTCTGGTTATCGAGTTAGTAACTTTCAAAACATGAACAAATTGCAAATACCTAACAAAAATCCTTATGTGGTGATAATAAGTACTTCTACGCTACATGAGCTCAGGAGTGGACACAGGAACGGGGGATGCATCACGTTTTAATACTGGTTTTACTCCTGGAGTTTTCAGCATGGTTTGGTTTAACTTTAATTCCAGGAAAATAAAGTGCTATTACAGGCAGATTTTTTTTTTTTTTTTTATAACAAACATGTCATACTTACAAGCTCTATGCAGTGGAATGCACAGAGCAGCCCAATCCTCTTCTCGGGTCTCCCACCGGTGCTCCTGGTCTCGCTCTCACTGCCGAGTGCCCCCATAGCAAGCAGCTTGCTATGGGGGTGTTAGGGCTGGGCTTTTAGCAGCTCTCCTCTCAGTGTTCTAGCTGCTCAGCTGTCAGATAATTACCAGCCACTCATTATTTCCACACTGACTCACCTGGTTACCATTACGTGCCTCATTATGCCATCCTACAGCCAGTCCCTTTTGGCAATTTGCCTTCGCCTTGGTCAACATATGCTGTGTCTCTGCTGTGTTTCTGTTTGACTTTGCTGATGTTTTGCTGATGTTTCTTCTGGTTCCTGATCCTGATCTTTGGCTTCTGACTACACTGATTCCTGGCTCGTCTGATTACCCATTTTGACTTCCTCACCCTGACTTCTGTTTTTGACTACGTTCTTGATTTGTATTATTTTACTATTACATTTAAGGTGTGATTTTTAACTGCATTTTCTGTCTCTGCCTGGTTCATGGTCTCTGACATTAGGCGAAGGCCATGAATTCAGAAGATGCAGGCAATCCACTTAGTTGTAATATTTTTTCCAGACTGGATGGGCAGGACCACTGCATGGATCAGTTTGCATAAATCAGCAGTGTTACAGACGCTACAGATTTGAACTTGACCTGGGCAAACCCTCTATGAGAGACGCAAAAATCTGTTGTCTCTCGGATAACGTTAAAGATGAGATTGCAGCCCGAGACATAGCTAGGAATCTTGAGGAGTTGATTTTGTTTGCCATTCTCATTGATACCAGACTCCGAGAGAGACCGTCCCTTAAAGAGGAAGTAAACACTGCTTTCTTTTTCTCCTTTTTTTAATATTGTCATACAACGTTTTTTATTAATTGCACATTATAACTTTAGTAAAAAAGGATTTGCAATTACCTATTTTAGTATTATACTTATGTCTCCTTCCGAAAAATTGGCTGCACCATCTTTGGTATTGATTTCTGTCTCCCGTGTGGACGTAATTTCCGCCCTTCCTCTTTTCCCCTATCGAAATCTCGCACATGTGTGATCGCGTGCTATCCAAGCCTCTTTCTCGATCACCGTTACTACAGCAACCAAGCTCCGCCGTTCTTAGCTGCCTTGACTAGTCACAAGGGGAGAACCAGGAAGCTGAAGAGGAAGGCACAGTATCGCAAGCCTTCCTAGCTATGCCAGTTTCAGAGTAACTTACAGACCTGACATGCTGTTGTTACGGACCAGCACACATAGCATGCTATGCTACAATCTAATAAAAAAACTGCGCATGCGCTGATGACATCATAAAAGATTGCTGGATGAATTGTAAGAAGATTATACAAGTAAGAAAAGTTTAACAGGCAGCGATCAATAGCATTAGTAATATAGATTACAAAGAGCTAAAGTTTTAGTGGAGAGTTTACAACCACTTTAAGGAGCACTTGCAGAAGCCTCCTGTATGTTTAGCTCTGAGTTTTGCATTCCCACCTATGCCTCCCTCACCTTCCATGCCTTCTGGGCCTGAGTCCTCCAGTGAAGTAGAGCCCACGTAGCTGGGCTTCACATGTCTCTCTGCCGAAGAGAGAGCCTTTAGGAGGAGGGAGAGATTGTGCCTTTACTGTGGCCAGGCAGGTCACTTATTGAAGTATTGTCCTACCTGTCTGAGAAATGCCCACACCTGAGGTCCTTTAGGGGAACAGACCTTAGGTGGCATCTTTGCATCATAGAATAATTAATAGAAAATATAATAGAAAAATAGTGCAGCCTAATCCTAGTGGTAAAATTAATAAATCATATAATCATGCAGAGTCCTAGTGTTAATAGGTGTCCATATAAACAGATAAAAGTCTCCAGTGTAAAGTGGTCCTAGGGCAATTCCATAAGGTGCTTGTCTACACGAGTGCTCATGCAATCCCACCACCTGTTCATACTGCCGCTCACCTTAACAAAGAGACCCTACAGGGTCAACCAGCATGTCATCTCAAAATCAAAGCATCCTCACACTTTCTTCCTTAAGCGTAGTAAATGATTACACCTCCGATGCACTGTCAGCTCCTCAAACAATGTTACCAATATATGTAGGAGAAAAGAAAGAACAATCTAATGCTCTCTGTATGCAATCAAGCACTCTTTAATCCATATAAGTAAACAACTCACATTTTTGAAGAAAATAACAGCGCATATCTGCAGAGTTTGCAAGCAGGCGTGCATCAGGTCCACCAACCCGGAAGAGTGAGAGGCGGCCGCGGGTCACGTGACATCCCTCGTATGCGTTGCGTCCGTAAAAGTAAGCGGGACTTCTTCAGCGAGGGTCACGTACCATACTGCGGACCCGTCTTTTATGACAATATGATCTGCCCACCTCCTGTCTTCAATCAGCTAATCAGTATGATTCCAAATGGAAACAGGAAACAGGAAGTGATGTAAACAGGAAGTGATGTAAACAGGAAACAGGAAGTGATGTAAACTAAGGGCGGAAGTAAACACTGCATGACCCTTAAGCCAGGACCAGCCTGTATTCTTATATGCAGTGTGTGTGGGCAATTTAAAAACTTTCCACAAGAACCAGCTTGGGGAAATACATTAAATACAATTTAATAAATATACTATGCCTGAATTTAAAAATAAGTATTAAACATAATTAATACATCTTCCCATAATCCAAAGGATTCAATGGGTGGTAATCGTCATTGTGACTCCGTCTAAATCTCAACTCTCCACTAGATGGCGTATCTGAGCATTGCCTGATCATAAATGTGAACAATAAGTGACATATACACAATATTACACATAAAAATTACACATAAAATTATTAAAATTACTAAATATAAACTGCAATGTGAAAACTATAAAGGACAAATAACAAAGCAATAAATACATTCCCTATAAAATATAAGAATATGGGAACAATAAAAAGGCAAAAAATATCTCATCGGTCAGAAATAAAACAGTTGAGATCAAACTCAACATTGAGTCCTAATGGCGTTAAAACTTTACATTCAAAAATCCAATAAGACTCCCGTTGACTCAACTGTCTAATAAAATTCCCACCTCTCCAGTGTGGGTGGACTCTCTCTATTCCCCAGAATTGCAACCCACTGGGAATTTTTTGATGGAATTTTTTAAAATGTCTTGAGACACTATGCGTTTCTAAACCTTTATGGATATTAGTGATATGCTCGCCCACTCTAACGTGTAAAGCACGAGAGGTACGTCCTATGTACTGAAGGCGGCATTCACACTGTAACATGTACACCACCTCTTGTGTTTTACAGGTGATCAGATTTTTGATTTTATATGATTTATTAGTAGCAGTAGCTACAAATTATTTTCGTTTCTTTAGATTCTTCTTGCAGCTCTTACATGTAGCACATTTTCCACATGTGTAGGTGCCAGAAAGAAAAGAAAAAATATGATTCTCCCTGATACGAGGTGGGTCAACAATCCCAGGCGCGATTTTATCTCGCAGTGAAGGGGCCTTCCGGTAGATAAACTTAGGGAATTCTGTCAGATGGGGTCCTAGAATTTTGTCCTCTTTAAGGATAGGCCAATACTTTTTAACAATACGTTCTACTTTTTTGTAGTGTATATTGTAATCAAAAATAATTCTGTAACCTGGATCCACTGGATTAATTTTGTCTCCATTCAGGAGAGTATCGCGGTTACTCCTTCCCACATCCTCCAATTCTTTTCTAATGGGGTCCTTTTTGTATCCTTTCTCAAGAAAACGCTTTTCCAAAACCTTTGATTGTACTTGATAGTCACTATCCGAAGCGCAATTGCGTCTTAATCTAGTGAATTGTCCCCTTGGAATGTTGCAAAGCCACATCTGGTGGTGACAACTATCCAAGGGGATAAATGCATTCCTATCAGTAGGTTTGAAAAAATTCCTTGTTCTCAAGGCGCCTTCATGTTTATAAATCTCAAGATCGAGAAAGGCAATCTTTTCCTTCTCCAAATTCCATGTTAAAGTGATATTTTTGGTGTTACTATTCAACCTATCCATAAATGTTTGCAGATCTGCCAGGTTTCCTTCCCATACCATAAAAATGTCGTCAATATAACGTCTGTAACAAATAAGTTCCTGTGGTAGGGTGCCAAATACAGCCTCTTCCTCCCAGTGGGCCATGAAAAGGTTGGCCACACTGGGAGCAAACTTGGCCCCCATCGCTACTCCCCTTGTTTGGAGGTAGTAGCGATGGTCGTACCAGAAATAATTCCTGTTTAAACAGAAGTTCAAACTTCTGTATAGGAATCTTTTGTGTTTATTGGTCAGAGTTGAAGTGGCTAGGGACCATTTGACTTCTGCTAAAGCGTCCTCATGCCCAATGATAGTGTATAGAGACCCAACGTCTGCTGTAATTAATACACTATCATTGGAACACGGCAAATCATTCAGGAGTTGGATCATATACTTAGTGTCTCTCAGAAAGGATCTTGTTTCCCTCACAACTGGCTGTAGATAGTAATCAATATACTGGCCCAATCTTGAAGAAATGGAGTCTATTCCATTCACGATTGGGCGGCCAGGGGGGTTATCTGTACTTTTATGAATCTTAGGGAGGCAATAGATAATTGGTTTTCTACAAAAAAGGGGATTAAGATACGAAGCCTCTTTATGACTCAATAACCCTTTTCTTTCTCCTTTTGTCACTAGAGAGTGCAATTCATCCTTAAACTCCAACATGGGATCATGGGGCAGGATCTGATAAGTGCTCCTGTCACCCAAGAGTCTCAGCATTTCCTCTCTGTAATAGGTTCCACTAAGGACTACCAAGCCTCCTCCCTTATCGGCAGGCCGAATTACAATGTCACTCCTATTTTCAAGTGACTGAATCCCTCTTTTTATGTACTGGGGATCTGATACTCTTTTCACATTTAATTTCTCTAAGTCCCCACAGACCATGTTGCGGAACACTTCTAAATGTTTTATATCTTGGCCTGGAGGGTTAAAGGTAGATCTATTCCTTAGATTAGACTGATTAGTTGTATCAGAAGATGCATTTTTTGTAATCGGATTGGAGAGGAAATATTTCTTAATATTCAACTGTCGTGTAAATTTTTGAATATTAATATACGTCTGAAATTTGTTAAGATTTCTGATGGGGGCGAATTTCAAACCCTTATCCAGAACCCTCATCTCATCTTCTGTGAGTGGGATCCCACTAAGGTTAAAGACTCCAGCTCCTACCGAGGTCTCTGTTTTTTTGACTTTTCGTCCTCCCCTGCATCCTCTCGATTTTTTCGTTTGCCTGACTGGGGATGGTTCCCTCTCCAGGGGTGTTCCTGTTGCGGGGTTCTGAATGCTCGTGGGGGGAACTGAGTCTGTGGTCCCCTCCAAGGGGACCCTCCCCCTAAAAAAGAAGAGGAAGAAGAGGTCGGATTGGAGTACCCTTGATTCTCTTGATAATCTCGAAGAGGAGCAAATCTATTACTTGAAAGATCAACTCCTTCTCTCTTCGCTGGGTAAGGGTGATAGTTGCCTTTACCCCTTCCCCTCCCTCTTCCTCTTCCCCTAACCATCTGCCACTGATTGGTATCTCTATGTGGAGGTGGTGGGTCAGGAATTGGGGCATATATAGAGAACGAGGGGGGGCCATAATCATGTCCCCTACCCCGTCCTCTCCTATTTTTTCCCTTATTCCCTCTTTGATGGAAAACCTGGGAACGTTGAGGCAGAGGTGTTACAATTTGATGTATAGACCCCTGGGACCTTTCTACATTTATATTATTAGAAGAAGAGGAAGCTTCCATTTCTTCATTCCCCCCCCCCTTCCATGTTGGACGATGAGGGTTCCAAGAAGGACTGTTGTCATTTAAAAATATCATTGGAACCAAAATCGGTCAAATCCCTCTGACATTTGCCTTTCTTTTTCTCTTGAATGTCCCTATCCCATTTTTCCATTTTAGTTTTTAAATCCTTAGAAAGTCTCTGAAAATCAGAATGATCCTTTTTAACCACTTTACCACCGGAGGATTTTGCTGTCTTCCGTCCAGGCCACTTTTTGCGATTCGGCGCTGTGCGACTTCAACTGACAATTGCGCGGTCGTGCGACGCCGTACCCAAACGAAATTTACGTCCTTTTTTTCCCACAAACAGAGCTTTCTTTTGGTGGTATTTGATCACCTGTGCGATTTTTACTTTTTGCGCTATAAACAAAAAAAGAGCGTTTATTTTGAAAAAATAACAATATTTTTAACATTTTTTTATATGAAATTCCCCCCAAAAAAGATGTAAAAACCAATTTTTTTAAAAATTTTTGGCCAATTTGTTTTATGCTACATATGTTTGGTAAAAAAAATCGCAATAAGCGTATTTTGATTGGTTTGCGCAAAAGTTATTGCGTTTACTAACAAAGGGAAAGATTTCTGTCATTTTTGGTGTTTTTTTTTTTTAACGCGTAATGGCGGCGATCTGCGATTTTTTTTGCGGGACTGCGACATTGCGGCGGACAGATCGGACCCTTGACTGACATTTTTGACACTTTTGGGGGTACCAGTGACATTACTGCAGTAATCAGTGCTATAAATATGCACTGTTACTGTAAAAATGACACTGGCAGGGAAGGGGTTAATTTTATTGGAGAGGGAGGGGTTAATGTATGCCTGGTGCTTACTGACGTGTAGGGGGGGAGGTGACTGTGTGAGTCATGGACAGATCGGATGTCCAGCTATGCTGAACAGTCCGATCTGTCACTCCCTGTCACTATGGAGATCCGCCCACTGTGTTTACACATAGCGGGCGGATCTCCAGACTCGATCCCCGATGATCGGGTAAGAGCAGCGGCGATCGCCGCTGCTCCTCCCCTGGCCCGACTCCCGCTGTGAATGAAAACAGCGGGAGCGAGCCTCCGGCGGCGCGCAAGCGCCGCCCAGAAGGGGGAGTGTCCAGTCACGTTAATACTACGTGGCTGGACGATAACGAACCACTCTGCCGCAGTAGTATTACTGTGAGCGGAGGTAGAGTGGTTAAGCTCTAGTTTGTCCTTTATTTCTTTAATTTGTAATTCAACCATATCTTTTTTCTTACGTTTGCGGATTAATAGAAAACTTAAAAGTTCTATACCTTTGGAAATAAAAAATTCCCCCCATTCCAGACCGTCATTAGGAGGGACATCCCACCTAAGATGTCTGGGAATAATGTTTGCGGATAAATAGTATTCAAATGTTAACATGTCCCACCAGATTTTTATTTTTTTTCTCAAACAAATGTCCAAGTTTTTTAAACAAAAAACCTAGATCCTCTGGATCTTTAGAGGGTACGGGAACATTAGAGAATACACCTTCACTTCACAGACTCAGTTCCCCCCACGAGCATTCAGAACCCCGCAACAGGAACACCCCTGGAGAGGACAGGAACACCCCTTTATAGTTTTCACATTGCGGTTTATATTTAGTAATTTTAATAATTTTATGTGTAATTTTTATGTGTAATATTGTGTATATGTCACTTATTGTTCACATTTATGATCAGGCAATGCTCAGATACGCCATCTAGTGGAGAGTTGAGATTTAGCCGAAGTCACAATGACGATTACCACCCATTGAATCCTTTGGATTATGGGAAGATGTATTAATTATATTTAATACTTATTTTTAAATTCGGGCATAGTATATTTATTAAATTGTATTTAATGTATTTCCCCAAGCTGGTTCTTGTGGAAAGTTTTTAAATTGCCCACACACACTACATATAAGAATACAGGCTGGTCCTGGCTTAAGGGTCTTGCAGTGTTTACTTCCGCCCTTAGTTCACATCACTTCCTGTTTCCTGTTTACATCACTTCCTGTTTACATCACTTCCTGTTTCCTGTTTCCATTTGGAATCATACTGATTAGCTGATTGAAGACAGGAGGTGGGCAGATCATATTGTCATAAAAGACGGGTCCGCAGTATGGTACGTGACCCTCGCTGAAGAAGTCCCACTTACTTTTACGGACGCAACGTGTACGAGGGACGTCACGTGACCCGCGGCCGCCTCTCACTCTTCCGGGTTGGTGGACCTGATGCAAGCCTGCTTGCAAACTCTGCAGATATGCGCTGTTATTTTCTTCAAAAATGTGAGCTGTTTACTTATATGGATTAAAGAGTGCTTGATTGCATACAGAGAGCATTAGATCGTTCTTTCTTTTCTCCTACATATATTGGTAACATTGTTTGAGGAGCTGACAGTGCATCGGAGGTGTAATCATTTACTACGCTTAAGGAAGAAAGTGTGAGGATGCTTTGATTTTGAGATGACATGCTGGTTGACCCTGTAGGGTCTCTTTGTTAAGGTGAGTGGCAGTGTGAACAGGTGGTGGGATTGCATGAGCACTCGTGGAGACAAGCACCTTATGGAATTGCCCTAGGACCACTTTACACTGGAGACTTTTATCTGTTTATATGGACACCTATTAACACTGGGACTCTGCATGATTATATGATTTATTAATTTTACCACTAGGATTGCGCTGCACTGTTTTTCTATTATGTATTCAGAAGGTGTTTTGGAGATATTGCCCTTGAGTGCTTAGCTGCTGGTCCATTTATTAGTGGTGTGTACAAAAGTCCAGCGCTGAATATTTTTTCTTTATTTGGCATCTTTGCATCCCCAGCTATCCTGAAGGATAAACCTCTAGTTCTGGTTACCCTTTTCTGGTCTGAGTTTTCCATCGATACCCAGTCTCTAATCGATTCTGGAGCTTAGGCTTGTTCATAGACTTGGGTGGAGGTCCATAAATCCCTTACAACGTGCCAGTGATGGGTACAGACTCCATGCTGACTGCAGATGCCTACCTGCGCCCTCCTACTAAGTTGGGGAGAGGGTCAGGCTGTCTTCTCGTAACCTACGACTCCATGTTTCCTCATTGAAACTGGCGCTACTGTATATAGGGCCTTTTGGCATTCTCGGTAAGATCAATCCAGTGGCCTACGCATTGGATCTTCCTTCCAACATGCGTATTTCTAATGTATTTCATGTTTGCTTATTAAAACCTTTGGTGTGCAACCGCTATACCACCTCAGTACCACGTCCTCGCCTGGTTCAGGTTGACAACCATGAGGAATATGAGATACAATCTATCATTGACTCCCGTTGGTTTTGTGGGTGCATATAGTACCTTGATTATTGGAGAGGTTACGGTCTGAAGGAAAGCTCTTGGGTCTCATCCTCGGATATACATGGTCCTGCCTCTCTCAGTGCTTTCCATACACGTTTTCCCCTCAAGCCTGGTGCCCCTCCGAGAGCGAGGGGTCATTGAGGCGGGGGTACTGTCAGGGCTGGGCTTTTGGCAGCTATCTTCTCAGTGTTCTGGCTGCTCAGCTGTCAGATAATTACCAGCCACTAATTGTTTCCACACTGACTTACCTGGTTACAATTATCTGCCTTATTAATTCAGCCTGAAGCCAGCCCCTTTTGGCTATTTAAACTAACTGTCTCATTCCTTTGGTGCCTTCACCTTGGTCATCATATCCTGTGTGTCTCTCTGCTGTGTTCCTTTTTGGCTTTGCCTGGCTAATGTTTCTTCTGGTTCCTGATCCTGTTCTTTGGCTTCTGACTACGCTGATTTCTGGCTCACTGATTCTGGCTCTTTTGATTACCCATTTTGGCTTTCTTACCCTGGTTTTTGAATACATTCCTGATTTGTATTATTTTACTATTACACTAAAGGTGGGATTTTAATTGCATTTTTGATCTCTGCCTGGTTCATGGTCCCTGAAAGGGGGCACCCGAACAGGCTCACTGCTGTTCCATGCACACACACAGCGTGGGTCAGCCCTGCCCCGCTCTCTCTGGCACAATGGCTTCCAATGGCTCCCGCTGCTGTCTCTGCCAATGAAGAGGAAGAGACCCGGGAAAGCTGCTGCTCTCATGCACATCACAGTTATATTATATACATTTAGGAAAGAATCCAGGTCTTTTTTAAAGCAATCTACTGAGCTGCAAAGAACCAGTTATTGAGGAAGTCTATTCCACATTTTCACAGCTCTTTCTGTGAAGAAACATTTCTGTATTTGCAGATTAAATCTCTTTTCCTCCAGATGTAGGGAGTGCCCCCTTGTCCTCTGTGATGACCGTAAAGTGAATATCTCAACACCAAGTTCACTATATGGACCACTTATGTATTTATACATTAGTACAGTATTTATAAGTATGTGTTTATTCATTATAATCCCCTCTTCTCAAGAGAGAATAAATTCAGTTCCTCTAAATTTTCTCCATAGCTGAGCTCCTCCGTGCCTCTTATTAGTTTGGTTTCCCTTCTCTGCACTTTCTCCAGGTCCCTAATATCCTTTTTGTGAACTGGTGCCCAAAACTGAACTGCATATTCTAGATGAGGTCGTGCTAATGATTTGTACAGGGGTAAAAATATATCTCTCTCTCTGGAGTCTATACCTCTCTTAATACAAGAAAAAAATTGCTTACTTTGGAAACTGTTGCTTGGCATTACATGCCATTACTTAGCTTACAATCTACCAGAACACCCAGATCCTTCTCCACCATTGATTCCCCCAGTTGTACTCCCCCTAGTATGTATGATGCATGCAAATTCTTAGCTGCCAAGTTCAAAATTTACATTTATTGACATTAAACCTCATGTGCCACATAGTTGCCCAATTAAACAGTGTATTAAGGTCAGCTTGTAAGTTGGAGACATCCTGTAAGGATGTTATGGGACAGTAGTCAGGATCTTTGATATACCCTTAAAACTAGAATAAAAACTAATATAAATGCTTCTAATTTATAAAAAATACAAGAACTCAAGACTTGGCTTAAAAATTGGCCGCGGCCGTTTATTACTGGTTAAGCTTCAATAAATAATCAATAAAATTTTTATTAAAATCCAGACAACCCAGCCATTAGAGCTCAGGCTGCATCAATAAATAAAGCAATTTTTCTTCAAAACAAACTCCCATACTCAATAACAAACTTGTCCACCCTTGCATAGTTGCAAGAGTGACGTTCCACATAACAAACAGCCGCGACATAAGGGGAGGGGGGGTTGGGAAACTCCAATGTTGAGTGCTGTGAGGTGAATGAGCCCCTCAGGTAATGCCAGCTCCTTATATAACCTATTGGAATGTTCTAGAAATTCCTGAGGTGCCTTCCCACTTTCCTCACTAACTGACCTATCACCTGACAGACTGCCTAAACTCCACCCTTTACTACAATATCTCTAGGCAGGTTCCCTGAGGTAAATTCTACCTGCTATCTTCCCGCCTAAAACTGACTGGAAATATTCTGACCTGCCACTTATCCCATGAGAAAAAGGGGGGCATATGAAATGCCCCTTTTTCTTTCATTCCACTGCATAGCTTGGTGTCATCTGCAAAGACTGAAATTGTACTTTTAATTCCAGACCCTTTATTATTTATAAATATATCAAAAAGTAAGGGTCCCAACACCAAAGCTTGGGGTACACCACTAACAATCGTAAACCATTTAGAGTATGAATCATTAACCACTACTTCCTAAATATGGTCTTTTAGCCAGTTTTCTATTCATTTATAAACTGATTTTTCCAAGCCTGTAGACTTTACCTTATACATTATCCATGTGTGGGGAACTGTTTCAAACGCTTTTGCAAAATCCAAGTATACTATGTCCACAGCCACTCCTTTTTTAAAGGTTTTACTTACCTCCCCATAAAAAGAAATCAGATTTGTCTGACAACTTCTGTTTTTCATGAATCCATGCTCCCTGCTGCTTAAAATATTTTTTTCCAGGAAGAGCGCATCTATGTGGTCTTTTATTAAACTCTCTAGTATCTTCCCAACTATAGAAGTTAAACTAACGGGTCTATAGTTGCTTAGTAAAGACTTTGATCCCTTTTTAAAAGGCACCACATTGGCCTTACCCCAATACAGTGGTACTATTCCAGTCTTTAAAAAGTCCCTAAAGATTATAAACAATGGCTTTGAAATGACAGAGCTCAATTCTTTTAGGATTTGTGGGTGTATGCCATTTGGTTCAGGTGCTTTATTCCCCTTTATGCTGTCTAAATATTTCTGGACCATATTAATTTTGAGCCATTGTGGATCATTTGGGGCTGTGTCAATACCATCCCCAGTATGGACATGAACTCCCCCATGCTCCTTTGTATACACAGAGCTGAAGAATGTTTTTAATAAAGTTGCCTTCTCTTTGTCCCCAGTCACCCACTCTACTTTAATATCTGTTTATAAATTTTTCAAAAATTTAAATAAAATAAAAAAAATACAAATACAATCCACCTAAATTCACAACAAAAGCAGAGATATTTATAGTACTTCCTAATTTAAATAATATACAAACAAACTTAGATAAGATGTATAGTAATACACCTACCTATATGCAAACCTTTTTAAGTTCTAAGTAAATAAAAAAATACGGATGGGGAGAAAAAAAAAGTGGGGGAAGAAAGGGAAGAAGGGAGAGAAAGAAGGAGAAGGGAAGAATGAAAATAAAAGAGGAAAAGAGCAGGGGATCTTACACGAGTTTATTAAACAGAAAATTTTCCTTTTCATTATTTACTGGTTTTAACCACTTCTGGACCACCCACTTTATATATTTGTCATTATTTGACGTTAAATACCGTGGTTATGGCAGAAGCTAGCTGCTATAACCCGGAGAGCCATCGGAGCCATTGGAAAAGGGGGATGGGCAGGAAGTCGAGTGAGGACAAGCTGACCCCCACTCAACTCTATGACCTTGGAGGACCGGAGCGACGTCTGACGTCACTTCCATCTAAGGGCCTTAAAGGGCCAATTTTTTTGTTCTGCTTTAAGGTGTAAATGTGAGATCTGAGGACTTTTTGACCCCAGAACTCGGAAAAAAGAGGCCTTGTCCTGCTTATTTCTATTACAAGGGATGTTTACATTATGTAGGAATAAAAGTGGTTGAAAAAAAAAATTTAGGGGACAGTGTAAAAAAAATAAAATAAAAAGTAAAATAAATAAAAAAAAGGGGAAAAAAATAAAGCGCCCCGTCCCTACTAAATTTACAAGCTTAACCTGTATAGAGTTAATTATTAACAAATATTTGTAGTTTTTACATTGCGCCTTTTTGCAAAATGGTGGAAATAGAAAAGAAGCAAAAGTGTAAAAATACAAATTTCTCTAAAAATCTGAAAGTTAAAATTTTTCCCTTACAGCTTTCAGAATTTGTGAAAGACCCCTGAAACCATATATTTTTTGAAAGCATATGAGCTCTAGAATAAAAAGAAGCTGCTACTTATTTTTTTGGCCCTGCAGTGTTTGCACAAATGTTTATCAAAACAATATTTTTGCAAAAAATACACTAACACCATTATTAGCAGATAAAAACACCACTAATTTTACAAAATTCCTTCTAAATTCCTACTAAATATAAAATCTTAACTTGTATGGAGTTAATAATATAACAAATATTTGTAATTTTTACATTGCCCCCTTTTGCAACATGGTGAAGATCGAACGTACGCAAAAATGTATATATCCAAATTTCTCTAAAAATCTGAAGGTTTTCATTCTTCCTTTACAGCTTTCAGTTCTGAAAGACCCCCCCCCCCCCCAAAAAAAAAAAAACATATATTTTCTGAAATCATATGACCTAGAATAAAAAAAAGGTGCTACTGATTTTTTAGTCCCTGTGGTATTTGCACAAATGTTTATCAAAACAATATTTTCCCTAAAAATACACTAAATCCATTATTAGCAGATAAAAACACTGCAAATTTTACAAAATTCCTGCTAAAGTCCAACTAAATATAAAATCTTATCCTGTTTTGAGTTAAATATCAACAAATATTTGAAAATTGTAAATTCCCCTTTTTTGCTAAATGGTGAAAATCGAATCTACCCAAAAATGTCTCTACTATGTAGCATCTCAGCTCCAACATATGGTGGGTGGTTTAGTTGGGCCTAATTATAACTTTAGGCTGAATATTATGCTACAATTTAGTGGGGCACCCAGGCTAGCAGAGAGGCTGGAGGTGCAGCTTTTCTCTAAACCCAATAAGCAATACCCAACCTATTGACTTCCTCAAAAAATATGGGATAAAGCCAAACAATTGCAGAAGGTAACTGGTTACACTACCTATAGCCCGATATATGGGATAATCATACTTACCCTGAACTTCTTAAGCTTCAGCATGCTGCCAGATGGCGCACCCTGGGAGTGACACATCTCAAACATATTTTTGACAATGGTGTTTCCATAAAATTTTTTTTTGCTTTGCAATGCGCCTTTGAACTTGCTAGAAAATGTTACTACACCTAGTTCCCTAGCATAGCTTCCTCCCCCCCTTGCATGTCAAAACCTTCTCCTCTTTTGTGAATGCCTAATTACTGTCTGTGCTGGCCTAGCTCCTCCATCACCTCCTTTTATACACTTCCACGTAGCTGCTAGGAGATGAGCAAAGGTGAATACTAAGGAATATCAACTGAATAATTGTTCCAAGTCTGCTGGGGCTGTTAACAACAGATGAAAGATGGTAGCACCCAGCATCAGTCTTAAGCACTTTTGATGTCTACACAGGGGAGGATATTACAGTCAATTACCATTGCTAAAATATGTTAAATGCACATATAATCTTATGGAAAGATTTTTGTTGAAATGAATAGTCTGGTGACAAGATCTCTTACTCATTTTCATTAGATAATTTCATGCTAGCACTCCACCAGTTTACAAAAAAATTGAGAGACATTTGAAATTCAGATTGCTCTTTCAAATAGTTTTTATTGAATTTTCAAACATACAGAGTAAAGAAACATGGTAAAGAAATATGGGGAACAAAAAGGAGCATGCTTGACATAAATTTGTGTATTCAAAAGAGGAAGAAAATAAACATTCCTCCCAACAAAACAGCAGAAGCGATTTACAGAAATTCAGATTGCTTAATTGAAGGTACAAGAGTACCAAAAGGTTAAGTACAAGAACAGTTTCATATGTTACATTGTTTACAATGCAGAGGGTCAAGTCTTAAGCCTCTCCCACTCAATTTCCGACGACCACAATTCGCAATGGTGCTCTGTGTGCCACCTAGGTATTTTTCTCCCAGTGCCTAGGGTTGAATCCCTCCCCCCCAAGAAAAAAAAATATCTTCAGCCCTGATGACAAATAGTACCTTGTTGATAACTGCCTTCTCTCAAACAAACTGTTTTAAGTGGGCTGAGATCCTGTCGCTGGTAACGACTCATCAGCATTACTACAAGGTAAAATCACAGATATTGTCGGTTGAACATGGCTAGTAATTGTAACATTGGCTGCATAGAGTATATGGCTAGATTTCCAACCATATAAAAATGTAAAAAAAAAAACAAAAAAGTATCTTTTTTTCAAATGCAATTACTCTGAAATTGCAAGTTAAAAATTTTGCATGAATGCATACCTGCAAATCTGTGTTACCTTTTGCATTATACATATTTAATTTTTTACATAAGCCATCTTGCCTAGTTTATTTATCACCATTAGTGGAAGATGATGAAAGTGTGGTAACATCTGAGAGAAGAAAAGTATCATTCCCTTACAGGAAATTCCTTGTAGAAACATTTTTTTTTATTCTTTGCTAGGAACTGGGCATGTAATTGGGCAGCTATTTTCCCATCCAATCCTCCCTCTCTCCTGCTCTTTTTCAGCAATTTGCTGCTTCTTTTGAAAATGCAGCTGTAAACCAATTAGACATGGGACACTGGACAGGACTGGAGAAACCACATTATTCTCTGCAGTAGTGATCCCATATACTGAAATGGAAGCATAATGACATAGTAAGAATAAGGTGTGGAAAGTCTATGACTTCTGAGCTGTGAACCTTGCAGAGCTAAAGCAAAGAGGTCATAGAGAATCCTTGGTGCTACACTGTACCTGCACAGCAGCTGAAAGATCTGGGGAAGCCAAAAAAACACATACAGGGGAAGTTACTAAGACTGGAGCAGCTGTGCATGGCAACCAATCAGTTTCTAGCTTTCATTTTCAAGGACCTTGTTCACACTGTTGTGGTACAGGATTTGCAGCGATTCCTGCACCAGATCACAATCACACTGCGTTTTTGTGAACCGCAGGGGTTGTCAATGTTAAGTTAACGACACCCCACAAATGGTTCGCACAACTCAGTGTTATTGGCAGAATCGGTTTGCGTTGGGTGTGAATTGTTAAATTGTGAGCCACAGTTTTTCTTAATGCGACTCTGGTTTTCCACTTTTTTATTAATTTTGTTTTTATAGTTTTTCAATTTCTGTCAACACCCACCAAACACCACTTTTAGTTCAATAAAGTGCATCCAATCACCCATTTCCTATTAACTATTAAATTTTGGTAATAAGTCCCTCCATCATGTCTGGGAGGCCAACGAGGAGAGGCAGACATTCCCATGCCACTATGAGGGGACCAGCAGCACTTGTGTCCATAGGCAAAGATAGACGTGGTCTTTCCTCAGGTAGGGCACATTTGTCTCTGTTTAGTGATGTTGCCTGTGCTATCCAGCCACAGCATGCAGAGGAGGTGGTGGGCTGGTTTGCTAAACCATTCTCATCCTCCTCTGTCACCCAAACTGACACTAGTTTTCAGTCTACAGCAGCTGCCAGAGGGGCCTATTTTGCCTTCCTGTCCACAGCTACTCCTGCCATAGCCCCAGCATCATGCATGATGGAGGAGTAAGCTGAATTATTTGACCACAGCGTCAGCCACTTGCTTCTTGAGGATGCACAGCCATTACGTTATTCTGATGTTGGTTCTGAGGTTGAGGAAGGTAGTAATATGAGCCTACACAGAAGGGAGGACACTGATAAACAACAAAGTGGCAGTCATGTTTCCCCATGAACATGGGCCAGAGTGTACTATCATTTGGCTTCTTCACATAAGGCTTGCTCACTGGGGTGCAAAACTTTGTAATTTCCATTGTCTACCAAAGAGACACTAGAATTTATCCCAAATATCTCTAATCTTGGTCTGAGTGCACTAAAATGTGGCTTCATCATACAGATTCACTCCTCAAGCTGTTGTTTACAAGATAAAGAAATCTTGCAGGGAATAATCAATTTTAATGTAATTTTCTTTCTTTATATATGTTAGTTTTGTTGCAGCAAGTTCTATACAAATGTGCCACTTTACAGGCAGACTAAGGGAAACACCAAGGCACTATATTTAAAGGAATTTTTCATTTAAATTGTTTCACTTTGAGCATCATTAAAATCCCTACTACTTTAAAAAAGATTGTGTGTTGAGGATAAAGGCTTGTGCAGATCTGCAAAACAAAGTAATGCAGGCCAACCACAAAACCTGGGGGTTTGAATGTGCCACATATACTATAAGATATTTCCACACTTCCAGACAATGTTTAAAACAATGAAATACAAATTTTATTAGTTTTTGTTTACAAAATTATGAAAGAAAAAGGGGAAAGACATTCATATACAGCACAAAAACAATATGTGAACAATGCAGATAGTATGTTAATTACAATCCAGGAGGCCCAGTAAATGGGACTGTACAATCAGAAAGGGAGCTGGAACTACGCGTTTCGCAGAAAATGCTTCTTCGGGCTCCAGCAAGTTAAGAACATTAATTTTTCTAAGAAGTAAATGGCATGTGCATTAGTATTCAGAAAAGGATATCACATTATCATCAACAGCTTTGAAAAATGTTGGTTAAAATCAAAAACAATTACAGATTTTATTACGTTCTATTTTATATCGAAATTTAATGTACTATTTATCTCTATATGACTATAAATGGTATTTTCTCCTTTTAACCAGTATATATCCAATATTTTCTACTTTATAACATTTCACCTCTATCTTTATGTCAAGACTTTATCAATGTTGCCCATTTTAGCGACATATTCAATATGAGGGCAAAAAGGAAAGAGAAGTAGGAAAAGGGGGAGGAGAAAGAAGGGGAGGGGGAAAAGGAGAAGAAAGAAACACAAAGACAATAAAATAGAGAAGAGAAAGATTTTGTATATAAAGTGGTCAGTCAGAAGAACTTAAGGGGGGGCGTGTTGGCCAGACCCCTGGTCACCACTGGGCAAAAAACCCCCAGAGCGATCAGGGGAAGGGGCCAAACGGGAAGAGAAGGGGTGTTGTAGGTTAAGAATATTTTGTATTTTATCAAAGTAGTATCATATTTAATTGAAATTTCTCATTCGTTAGTTATTACTACATATCTAGCATCTGTGGCAGAAGTAGCAAGATAAGAGATGAAAAGATTGAAATATTACAAGGGTATATAATAGGAAAAGCTTACCTATTAGATTGTTGTATCGTTGGTTCTTACTGTATAAGTATATCTAGTCTGATGACTGGGTATATGTCTTTCAAGGGAATGTGAGAAGGGAAAGGACTGGGAAAAGGGGGCAGGAAAATAGGAGGGTAGCATTTAAAACCTAGGAATAAGGAAAGATATTACAAAAAATACATCTGGGCTCATTAAGTCACTCGTGGAGTCTAGAAAGAAGTTATAAGGTAGAAGAGAGGTTGAGTGTTAGAATATCACCCATGCTGTAAAGAAGAAAATTTAATCTTTAAACACCAAAAAGTGTGCCAGAAACCTAATAAGGTGTAAAAGAGACCCTCATACGTGAGATTAATAATGGGATAATGGAAGGAAAGAAATTAATAAGGAGAAAAAGGAAAGATGGGGTTAATGAGGTTAAACAGATCAGATGAGTCTGAAAGTTACTTTCACAAGGGAAGACTTACCCTGTGAAGATGGGATAAATAATCACAGAAAAGTATATAAAAATGGGCTTCAAAAAGAATGGTTGTCTTATGGTATTCGAGAGATTGGATATGCCATAGAGATATGTTGATATGGGATGGGCTCCCACACAGAGGAGCATGTTGTTAATTAGTTCTATGTAGCCGTCTCTTTAAATAGCGCTGTTTAGGGGTTCCACTGACTGGGAAACAGTCTCAGAGACCCTGTCTATAAGGGAGATATAATAAGGGAGATTTACAGGTTTTTTATTGCCAAAAGGGGGTCAGAATATGACCTCCTAAAAAAGAAATACATAGAGAGGAGAGGAGAAATGTATTTAAAATCCATGAGGTTTTACCTTATTCCATCAGCGCGGATTAGAAGAGTGTGCTCATTATAAAAGATAAGAGGTTTGCTGGAAGATGTCTCCCTCATGTATCGTCTGGCAATGGTGATATGCACATTTGTTTGTTGGTTAAATAGGGATGAATTTGGCGCCAACCCGCCTCTCTTACGTCTCCCGCCCCCCACATCCGCCCGCCAAATGTCCGGATTGGACATGCGGGAGGATGTTCCTGTGTATCATACAATAGCGTCAACTTCCGGTCAGGTGGACCGGAAGTGACGATAAAGTTCCGCCCTAGGTGTCAGCAGAGGATGTATCAGTGAACAAAGAATAGAGATATGTATGCCGAAAGGTCAAAGGCAAGTACAAATAATTAGTAACATGCTCTAAAGGTAATGCCTGGTTATCTAGTCTATATAATATTTCAAGGAATACCGCAAAAAGAAGAAGAAAACTGCGGAGACTCCCAAAGGGGATTAGAAAATCTATATGTGTTCCTATATCGATGCGCCAGTGATTTTAGAATAGCATGCATATGGGTTAAACGCATTTGAACATTATTAATAGTTTAAAAATAACATGTGTGTAAAACAGGCACGTTCGAGCATAGATATGCAGACAGATTAATGTGTTTATCTTTCAAAATTGGATACAGAATTGGATACATATGTCTACATAATATATTCATTGACACATTTAGTGTCATCCCGCATGTCCAATCCGGACACTTGGTGGGCGGATGTGGGGGGCGGGAGACGTAAGAGAGGCGGGTTGGCGCCAAATTCATCCCTATTTAACCAACAAACAAATGTGCATTTTGCCATTGCCAGACGATACATGAGGTAGACATCTTCCAGCAAACCTCTTATCTTTTATAATGAGCACACTCTTCTAATCCGCGCTGATGGAATAAGGTAAAACCTCATGGATTTTAAATACATTTCTCCTCTCCTCTCTATGTATTTCTTTTTTAGGAGGTCATATTCTGACCCCCTTTTGGCAATAAAAAACCTGTAAATCTCCCTTATTATATCTCCCTTATAGACAGGGTCTCTGAGACTGTTTCCCAGTCAGTGGAACCCCTAAACAGCGCTATTTAAAGAGACGGCTACATAGAACTAATAAACAACATCCTCCTCTGTGTGGGAGCCCATCCCATATCAACATATCTCTATGGCATATCCAATCTCTCGAATACCATACGACAACCATTCTGTTTGAAGCCCATTTTTATATACTTTTCTGTGATTATTTATCCCATCTTCACAGGGTAAGTCCTCCCTTGTGAAAGTAACTTTCAGACTCATCTGATCTGTTTAACCTCATTAACCCCATCTTTCCTTTTTCTCCTTATTAATTTCTTTCCTTCCATTATCCCATTATTAATCTCACGTATGAGGGTCTCTTTTACACCTTATTAGGTTTCTGGCACACTTTTTGGTGTTTAAAGATTAAATTTTCTTCTTTACAGCATGGGTGATATGCTAACACTCAACCTCTCTTCTACCTTATAACTTCTTTCTAGACGCCACGAGTGACTTAATGAGCCCAGATGTATTTTTTGTAATATATTTCCTTATTCCTAGGTTTTAAATGCTACCCTCCTATTTTCCTGTCCCCCTTTTCCCAGTCCTTTCCCTTCTCACGTTCCCTTGAAAGACATATACCCAGTCATCAGACTAGATATACTTATACAGTAAGAACCAACGATACAACAATTTAATAGGTAAGCTTTTCCTATTATATACCCTTGTAATATTTCAATCTTTTCATCTCTTATCTTGCTACTTCTGCCACAGATGCTAGATATGTAGTAATAACTAACGAATGAGAAATTTCAATTAAATATGATACTACTTTGATAAAATACAAAATATTCTTACGCTACAACACCCCTTCTCTTCCCGTTTGGCCCCTTCCCCTGACCGCTCCGGGGTTTTTTGCCCAGTGGTGACCAGGGGTCTGGCCAACACGCCCCCCCTTAAGTTCTTCTGACTGACCACTTTATATACAAAATCTTTCTATTCTCTATTTTATTGTCTTTGTGTTTTTTTCTTCTCCTTTTCCCCCTCCCCTTCTTTCTCCTCCCCCTTTTCCTACTTCTCTTTCCTTTTTTGCCCTCATAATAAATATGTCGCTAAAATGGGCAACATTGATAAAGTCTTGACATAAAGATAGAGGTGAAATGTTATAAAGTAGAAAATATTGGATATATACTGGTTAAAAGGAGAAAATACCATTTATAGTCATATAGAGATAAATAGTACATTAAATTTCGATATAAAATAGAACGTAATAAAATCTGTAATTATTTTTGATTTTAACCAATATTTTTCAAAGCTGTTGATGATAATGTGATATCCTTTTCTGAACACTAATGCACATGCCATTTACTTCTTAGAAAAATTGATGTTCTTAACTTGCTGGAGCCCGAAGAAGCATTTTCTGCGTAACGCGTAGTTCCAGCTCCCTTTCTGATTGTACAGTCCCATTTACTGGGCCTCCTGGATTGTAATTAACATACTATCTGCATTGTTCACATATTGTTTTTGTGCTGTATATGCATGTATTTCCCCTTTTTCTTTCATAATTTTGTAAACAAAAACTAATAAAATTTGTATTTCATTGTTTTAAACATTGTCTGGAAGTGTGGAAATATCTTATAGTATATGTGGCACATTCAAACCCCAAGGTTTTGTGGTTGGCCTGCATTACTTTGTTTTGCAGACCTGCACAAGCCTTTACCCTCTACACACAATTTTTGCTTATTGGGGGAGGTGCCAACAAATGCCTGTTTAACTAGCTGCTATCTCCCCTACCACAATTCCTACTTTAAAAAAGATCTTTAAGAAAAAAAAAAAAATTGCATTTTTTAGCAGTTCTCTATCCAGGTACTCAAATAGGGTGAGTACCTGGATAGAGAATTGGCTCCAGGGGCGAGTCCAGAGGGTGGTGATAAATGGGGAGTACTCAGATTGGGCGGGTGTGGAAAGTGGGGTCCCCAAGGTTCTGTCCTGGGACCAATCCTGTTTAATTTATTCATAAATGATCTAGAGGAGGGGATATCTGGCACAATCTCGGTATTTGCGGACGATACTAAACTAAGCATGCCAATATCTTCTATACAGGATGTGGAAACCTTACAAGCAAACCTGAACAAAATAATGGGGTGGGCAACTACATGGCAGATGAGGTTTAATGTTGAAAAATGTAAAGTAATGCACTTGGGCATTAGAAACACAAAAGCAAGCTACTCACTAGGTGTAACGCTCCTGCGTTTTTATATGGTGTGGATTTTCAGCTGCAGAAATAGTTCCACGTCAGTAGTCATATAAGAGATATGCTGAGATACCATTCCCAACCTCAATGACTCATCATGTGTGGAAGGTCTTATTTCAGCCAGTAAATACACACAATTAGCAAGCTGGTTCTTAGAGTGACTTTATGCATGTGGTAACACAATGATGAAGGTTGAGGGATAGGTTGAGTGGAGGTGGTAGGTGATAGACACTTGAAGGTGAGACAGTAGCAGATGGATGCAGGAAGGTTTAGCAATATTGTATGATAGCAGATGATAGAATAGCAGGTGGACATACAAAAGAGATCAACCCAGTGCAGAAAAGTAGCAGTAGTCTCAAGAGCTAGCAATCTAGTTTATGCAGATGTGATAAACAGTCTCTACTATGCAGAGCTAGATAGTGTAAGCTTAGTATAAGTTTATAGAGAATTCCCCTGCGGGGTACTTAGCACTATTAGCGATACAGCCGAAGGGTGGTTCAGGAGAGGCGGATGATCCAGTAGCGGGATACAGGGATCAGCGCAGCGAGGTTCCGTCAGCGAAGTAAGCTTGCAAGCATGGAAGCTTCAAGCAAGGTTAGCATCCAGATAAGGGTGTTTGAACGAACACATGTGAGTGAGAACCGACGCCTTAAATAGCCATCTAGTCCGGCGCTGAGTGATGACAGCTCCAGTCTTAAAGGTGTATGCGCACCTTTCCAAAAGTAAATGGTAGGGCGCATACACTTGTGGATGTGGAAAGTGTAATTTAGGGTACCAAAGGTACCGGAACATTACAATACCCCCCCCTTAAGGCCTGCTCCTGAAGGCCTCTGGAGCTGGTTTGTCTGGGTATCTCGCATGAAAATTGCGGATTAATTTAGGGGCATGTATGTCAGAGGTGTTTAGCCAGGTGTCGTCTTGGGGCCCATAGTTCTTCCATCTAACCAAGTACTGAAGTCTTCTTCTGTAGATACGAGAATCCAGAATCTCTTTTATCTCGTATTCTTCTCCACCTTCAACTTGTGCAGGAGGGGGAGGTGGAATATTAGGCCTTATTCCTTGGTCCGGAACATGGGGTTTTAGTAGCGACACATGGAAAATGGGATGGATTTTTAGGTCCATTGGCAATGTAAGCTGCACTGCAGCTTTTCCAATAAGTTTCTTGATTGGGAAAGGTCCCAAGAACAGAGGTCCAAGCTTTTTGCTAGGGATCTTCAGTCTCAAGTTTTTTGTTGAGAGCCAAACGAGGTCCCCGATAGTATACTGTGGAGAAGGTCTTCTACGAAGATCATAGTACTTCTTTTGTTGACTGTGAGCGTGTGCAATGGTAGTGTTTAGTAAACCCAGAGAATCCTTTATTTGGGAAAGATAGTCTGAGGCTACTGGGTTATTTGAAGGAAGGATGCGTGGAGGGAGAATAGAGGGATGGAACCCATAGTTCAAGTAGAACGGACTCTGCTTGGTTGTACTGTGAGTTGCGTTGTTGTAGGCAAATTCTGCCAGGGGGAGAAGATCCAACCAATCATCCTGTTGGTAAGAAGTGTAACAACGTAAATACTGCTCGATGCATTGGTTGACTCTTTCAGTCTGTCCGTTGGTCTGCGGATGGTAAGGAGAAGTGAGCTTCCGCTCAATCCGTAGTATGTGACATAGTTCTTGCCAGAATTTAGAAATAAATTGGGATCCACGGTCAGACAAAAGAGTTTTTGGGATACCATGTAATCTGAAGACATGTTTCATCAGGAGTTCTGCCGTTTGTTTGGACGAAGGCAGTCTGCGAATAGCAATGAAATGTGCCATCTTTGTCAGATGGTCCACTGACACCAAGATGGTATTAAATCCTTTGGAAGGAGGCAATTCTACGATGAAGTCCAATGACAGAACCTCCCATGGAGTTTGGGGTATTGGTAGACTGCATAGTAGACCGGATGGTCTCGTAGTGTCAATTTTGGACCTGGCACAGACATTGCATGAAGAGACGAATTTTTGTATAGATGTTTTCATGTCAGGCCACCAGAATTGCCGAGAAATCAAATTGAAAGTCTTTGTCATACCCATATGTCCTGCCATAGGCACATCATGCGATAATTCCAAGATCTTGGTGCGTAGGGTAGGTGGTATGTAAAGTTTGTCGTTGTAGTAGAGGAAGCCTTCTGCATCGGTAGTTAGTTGTGGTGGGGGTGAATCCAACCTTATACCATGCAGAACCTCTTCCTTCAAGGAACGGACAACTCCAATAATGCGTTTGTGAGGTATTATAGGAACGGAAGGAATTTCAAAGTAGTTTTCTTCAGTTAGTCGTGATAGTGCATCCGCCTTTTTGTTCTTATCTGCAGGTGTGTAGGTCACTAGGAAGTTAAACCTTAGAAAGAATAGTGACCATCGTACCTGTCGATGCGAGAGAGTTTTACTAGTCTGAAGATATTGGAGGTTTTTATGGTCCGTGTATATAATTATTGGTAATTGGGTGCCTTCGAGTAAATGTCGCCAATTCTCCAGAGCCAATTTTATAGCAAGCAGTTCCTTCTCACCCACGGGGTAATTTATCTCGGGACTGCTCAGGGATTTAGAAAAAAAGGCGACTGGATGAAGTGGTGAAGTGGGGGTAGGTCGTTGGGAGAGTATTGCTCCTACTCCCAGGTTTGACGCATCTACCTCCAGAATGTATTGGAGGGATGGGTCTGGATGGCGTAATATGGGAGCGGAAGTAAACCTTGTCTTTAACAAGTGGAAAGCCTTATTTGCTTCTTCTGGCCATTTAAATGGTAATTTTATGCTAGTGAGCTGTGTGAGGGGTCTCACAATAGCAGAAAAGTTTTTTATGAACTTCCTGTAGAAATTTGAAAATCCCAGAAATCGCTGTAGCGCCTTGCGTGTAGTTGGTGTAGGCCAATCCTGAATGCAGGATATTTTACTCATGTCCATCTCGATTCCTGTTTTGGATATGATGTAGCCTAGAAAGAGTACCTCATCTTTATGGAACAAGCATTTCTTCAGCTTCACATAAAGATTATGTGCAAGCAATCTCGATAATACAAGTCTTACATGTCTTATGTGTTCAGACAGGGTCCGTGAATATATAAGTATATCGTCCAGATATACCACAACACAGACATCTAGTAAGTCTTTAAAAATATCGTTTATAAATCTTTGGAAAACTGCAGGGGCATTGCATAGGCCGAATGGCATCACAAGATATTCGAACAATCCGTATCTAGTTCTGAACGCAGTCTTCCACTCGTGTCCATCACGGATTCGAATGAGATTGTATGCTCCTTTCAGGTCTAATTTTAAAAAATAGGTAGCTCCACGCACCTGCTCAATGAGCTCAGGGATAAGCGGTAGAGGATAGCGATCTTTTATTGTGATAGCATTCAATTTCCTGTAGTCGATGATAGGTCTGAGACTTGAATCTTTATTGCGAACAAAAAAGAGTCCTGCTGCTGTGGAAGAAGTGGAAGGTCTAATAAAACCTTTTTCCAAGTTCTCATCCAAATAGGTTTTGAGATGGGCAAGTTCATCCTGTGAAAGAGGATAAACATGACCGAACGGCAATTTGCTATTTGGGAGTAGATCAATGCTACAATCATAGTCTCGATGAGGAGGTAATGCTTGAGCATTTTTCTCAAGAAAAACCTCAGAAAGATCCTGATAACATAGTGGTGCAATCTCATCTGTCACCACAGACAGAATCTTCCCGGAAAACGGGAGGTTACACGTTTCCTCGCAATAACAAGAAGGGAAGGTCAAGGACCATTTCTTCCAATCTATGGTTGGTTGGTGTGTGTGCAACCAGGGAAGTCCCAACACAATGGGAAAGTGGGGTGATGGTATTAAATCGAAGGTAGAAGTCTCCCTATGAGACTCGTTAATAGTGACTAGAAGTGCTTGTGTCTGATCGGTGATCGGACCAGAGGATAACGGAACACCGGTAATAAGACTTACTGAGACAGGTTTGAGTTTAGAAATAATAGGAATTTTATTTAAAGCAGCAAAACATATATCCATATAATTTCCACAAGATCCTGTGTCAATCATGGCCTTAGTAGTAATCCTGTTCTGGTCCCACTGTAATGTCAAAAAAACAGAAATGTAGGGGTTAGTGAATGAAGTTGTCAATCCTCCTAGAGAGACATGTGAACACTCACCCTTCTTTTTGTTGACTAGGGGACAGACGTTTATCTTGTGATCCGGGGATGCACAGTACAAGCAGAGATTTTCATTTCGTCTTTTGGCTTTTTCCATAGTTGATAGCGGTGGGCGTATGGTTCCTACCTCCATAGGAACGGCCAGACTCCGAGAGGAAACGGATAATGGCATTCCCATCTTTTCAGCCTTTCTTTCTCGTAGTCTTCTATCTATGGTAATACTGAGTTGTATTAATGCATCCAGGGTTTTTGGCAGATCCGCTCGGGCGAGCTCGTCCTTAACGGCTTCTGATAGGCCAAGCCTAAATTGGGTTTTCAGAGATGCATCATTCCATTCTGAATCAAGGGTCCATCTCTTGAACTCTGCGACAAAGTCTTCCACAGGCCTCCTTCCTTGTTTCAAGGATCTTAACTGAAGATCAGCAGTACTCTGCCTATTGGGGTCATCATATAGGCTAGTGAGCTCTGCCAGGAACAAGGCATAGGAGTTGAGAAGCTGGCCGTTTTTCTCAAAAAGAGAATCTGCCCAGGCTCGAGGATCGCTTGATAGGTAAGAAATAATAGTACAAACCTTAATGTGATCAGTAAGGTAGGTACGAGGTTTTAGCAAAAAAAGGAACTCACATGCGTTTTTAAATTCGCGAAATTTTTTGCGATCGCCTGTAAATACCAAAGGGGGATTTATCTTGGGTTCAGGGGACTGAGCAGAGGTAAGTTGTGTCAGTCTAATTACATGCTGCGACAGAGCCTGATTGTCTTCTTTTAATTCAGCAAGTGCGTGTATTAACGCAGATACTTGCTGTTTTAATTGTGTCACCTGAGTGGTTATTTCTGGAACTATTTCTGCTGAATCCATTTTTAGGTTCGTTCAATCTGTAACGCTCCTGCGTTTTTATATGGTGTGGATTTTCAGCTGCAGAAATAGTTCCACGTCAGTAGTCATATAAGAGATATGCTGAGATACCATTCCCAACCTCAATGACTCATCATGTGTGGAAGGTCTTATTTCAGCCAGTAAATACACACAATTAGCAAGCTGGTTCTTAGAGTGACTTTATGCATGTGGTAACACAATGATGAAGGTTGAGGGATAGGTTGAGTGGAGGTGGTAGGTGATAGACACTTGAAGGTGAGACTGTAGCAGATGGATGCAGGAAGGTTTAGCAATGTTGTATGATAGCAGATGATAGAATAGCAGGTGGACATACAAAAGAGATCAACCCAGTGCAGAAAAGTAGCAGTAGTCTCAAGAGCTAGCAATCTAGTTTATGCAGATGTGATAAACAGTCTCTACTATGCAGAGCTAGATAGTGTAAGCTTAGTATAAGTTTATAGAGAATTCCCCTGCGGGGTACTTAGCACTATTAGCGATACAGCCGAAGGGTGGTTCAGGAGAGGCGGATGATCCAGTAGCGGGATACAGGGATCAGCGCAGCGAGGTTCCGTCAGCGAAGTAAGCTTGCAAGCATGGAAGCTTCAAGCAAGGTTAGCATCCAGATAAGGGTGTTTGAACGAACACATGTGAGTGAGAACCGACGCCTTAAATAGCCATCTAGTCCGGCGCTGAGTGATGACAGCTCCAGTCTTAAAGGTGTATGCGCACCTTTCCAAAAGTAAATGGTAGGGCGCATACACTTGTGGAAAGTGTAATTTAGGGTACCAAAGGTACCGGAACATTACACTAGGGGGGAAACCTATGGGTGAATCTAAGATGGAAAAGGACCTGGGGGTACTAGTGGACAGGCTTGGCAGTTGCATGCAATGCCAAGCAGCTGCAAGCAAAGCAAACAAAATACTGGCATGTATAAAAAAGGGGATTCACTCCAGAAATAAAGAGATTATTCTCCCACTCTACAAGAATCTGGTCCAGCCACATCTGGTGTGACATGTGGCCACTCACTAAAACTAGAGGAAAAACGGTTTAACCTTAAAATACGTAAGGGGTTTTTTATTGTCAGAGCAGTAAGCATGTGGAATTCTCTTACACAAGCAGTAGTATCAGCAGGGAGCATTGATAGTTTCAAAAAACTATTAGATGGGCACCTTAAAGACCACAACATAAAGGGGTATACAATGTATGGTTAACAGCAAACACACACACATCATAGGTTGAACTGGATGGACTGATTTATTTTTGTCATCCTCACAAACTATGTAACTATGTAAGCATTGATACATGTCCCCCAGGGCCATACTCTTTTTATGGGCAATAACTTGCAAATGAGCCTTCAAAATGGGGACTTTGAGTTTTTCAAGTTTGGGTCCTATAGACTTTAATACAGTAGGGTACGTGGTTCGGGTCCAAACTTTTTCCATATTTGGGAGTTCTGGTGCGAAATTAACCGGGGGTGTTCAGACCATTACTACTCAATCAAATGAAATGGTCCAAATGAAATTTTATATTTTGAGGTAGCATTATCTCTACTATTTACAATTATCTAGTTATCTAGGGTCTGGTTGCAGTGATTGGTTCTTTACATTCAAGTCGACCTTTTTCAATAGGTTGATAGGAAATGGGAGAATATCTGCTATATCTAATATCTAGCATTCTTTGAATGAAGTCTTCTAAATCAGTGGAAAATACAAGCATAAAAAACCTGGTGTGCTGATTTCTCCCCTGAAAATCTGGCATAAAAATTAGTGGAGGGATACATCAATTTATTTTTTTTGCATAGAGCATTCATCCCATTTATAATGAATCCCTTATTGCTGTATGCAGGAATATGTCTAAAACATAATTTATATAGACCCAGTTCTTTCTTTTGAGAGCAGGTGTTGGGATATATAAATTTGGCTCAAATCAGACCCAAATTAACATTTTTTTAGGGGTGGAAAAAGTTCATAGACTGCACTTTAGAATTGGTGGAAATACAACAATTTATGTTGACATTTAAATATACAGAATGATACATAATTTATAGAGACCCAGGCTGGCACATCGGTCATGTCATTGTCCAAAGAGTTCATTCTTTTGAGAGCAGGTGTTGGGATATATAAATTTGCCTAAAGGTATTACCATTCACAAGTGCAGTGGATTCATATATGTTCATTGACAGCTCGGAGAGCCATTATAAGTCACTGGATTACTACTAGTGCCTCCCTTATGGTGGCAGAAATAATAACAGATATGAAAAAAAAACTGCTATATATAAAAAAAACTGAGCGTGGAACTCTCAAATCAAACCCAAATTAACATTTTTTAGGGGGTGAAAAAAGTTCATAGACTGCACTCCAGAATTGGTGGAAATACAACAATTTATATTCACATTTCAATATACAGAATGGTATATAATTTATATAGACCCAGGCTGGCACATCGGTTGTGGCATTGTCCGAAGAGTTCATTCTTTTGGGAGCAGGTGTTGGGATATATCAATTTGGATATAGGGGAATTACCATTCACAAGTACCCTTTAAAAGTACTATTCAATTGTGACCAGGATGAGGCAATGAGCACTATAAATAGCCAGATATCTAATCTGCAGTGGATTTGTATAAGTTTATCGACAGCTTGGAGAGCCATTATGAGTCACTGGATTACTAGTGCCTCTCCTATGGTGGCAGAAATAGTAACAGATATGAAAAAAACTGCTATATATTAAAAAACTGAGTGTGAAACTCTCAAATCAGACCCACGTTAACATTTTTTAGGAGGTGGAAAAAGTCCAAAGCCTGCACTCTAGTTTTGGTTGAAATACAACAATTTATGTTCACATTTAAATATACAGAATGGTATCTCAAAGCAGATACTGTTAATAGTTTAGGTAATCTTAAAGTGTAACTCCACCTTTGTTGAGAAAAAAACATTTCCCTCTGGGTGATCTATGTACATTGCAAGGATTCCTACCTTTTGTTATTCTGAAGAAATCCCTGTTTGTTCCTCTGTGCCTCTGTGCTCAGTGGGTCTAATGGGAATGGTTTCATAATTATTGAACAGCTGTGCAGCTGCAGAGCACTAATGAGGAAATCTGCTGGGCCTGGATCCCTTTAGACGTGTTCCTATTGGGAGTGTCTCACCAAAAACGAAATTTTTGTTGCAGGGGATGCCTAAAACCTGACTTGTATCTTATGCTGGCCATACATACTGTATATGTAAAAATCATTCAAAGTAATTTTTGAAGAGCAGACAATCGTGCCATCGTGTAATGTCCGAATTTTGATCGATAAATTGTTCAATGGACATAAACGAATCCGCTTTTCATTCATTTTGTCACATATGCCTACTGCCTATTGCAAACAGTTCTGGCGATAAACACATTAACCTTTCAATGAATCGTTCATTCAAGAGAATTTTCCAAACTGTTCCACATTGAATTACAATGTGACTTGTGTTGCAAATGTATAAATTATATATTATATATTAATGGCTAAGTCCCATTAGCATATTCCAAACGCTAATATATCCATCTTGTGGTGAGTAGGACACCTGGAGGGTCACTCATGAGAGCACTTTATATACCTGGAAGGATTTGCACCTGAGCACCTTTATTTATTTATTATCTGCACTGGAGAAGAAGGATTTGCACTTGAGCACTTCAATATTTTTATATAAATTATATGAGAGACTCTTTATTAATATATTTATTCAGCATTTCTAATCAATTTAATATTCATTTTTTTATCACATGTTGGTTGCCAGCGCTGTATAATTTATTTGTACACATGTTTTTCCAATAATTGATTTGGATGCACAGCAGCTGCACATTAATTATTTAATCACATACATATTATTTCCCAAAATTATTTTATTTATATGTAGGTGTATAGCGCTGTTATAAGTTTGTTTTTTCTCATATTTTTTCTTTATTTGCTATTTTTCTTTACCCACCAAAATGGAGTTACCCTTTAAACTCAAAGTCAAATATATATACTGGGGGGTTGTTTATTATTCATTAACTTATTTATTTAAGATATATGAGTACAGGTATTATAAAGGATTGCTGTCTGATGTACTGTAGATAACAATTATTGGTTATATTTGTTAGTATATGTTTTTGTTGGAACTATAATTTTTGGTATTTGTAGTATAATTAGTATATACTAATTATTATGGTTTTTTTTTCTATTTCTTTTGAAAAGAATGGTTAAGTATCATAGTATAAAAAGAATAATTGATTTATGTGTATGTCTTGATATTATGCCATTCAGAAAATGAAAATAATATTAAATAAATATAGGAATTCTTTGGCTTTAATCAGTCTCATTGGGGCTCCTGAATTACCATTATTAGGGGTTTCAATAAATTGAGATGGGATAGTGTTTCATATAGGGAATTTCATTAAACAGATTTTTTAGCCTGCAAGCAAAAAATGCATGGGTTCTCCCAGTTTAAATCTTTTGTTGGTGGAAAATATCTTGACATCCTCTGTCAGTTTTATAGAGAGCAATGACGTACGTGCCTGTTTTGTTATCTTGGGAACAGAATATTTGTTTAAAAATGATCAAAGGTGGCTGGAGATGCTGTAGGGGAGCTGAAAAAATGTTTAGGTAATAATTGTAGTAAAAATCATACATTTTATTTGAACCTGAAATGGTGCTGCCCATGGGAAAGGAAATGTAGTAATTGGCGTTCATCTGTTGTCTGTATCTCTTTTTCATACCTAGTAGCTTATCTAACCTATTAGTCATTTTATAATAGGCAAGCTTGGTCCGTCCCAGGGCTCTCTCAGTTTTATTGCCAAGGATAGCATTTTTATTTGTGATTGTCCAAACAACCTAGAAGACATTTATTCTTGTGCACCAGCCAGGTAAATATCTAGCTACAGTTGCATTATTTCCATAGAAATTTGTGGGTGAGTCTGTCAATAAAAGTGTAATTTTTGGGTTTATTAACTACTTCTGGCACTTTTTGTTTACATGTAACAATCAGTTTTTTGTTTTTTTTCGAGAAAATACTTAGAACCCCCAAACATTATATATATATATTTTTTTTTATGTCACTTGTTTTTTGCAATGCGGTTTTTCAAATGCAATTTTTTGTGAAAAAATACACTTTTTTTGAATTTTAATGCAAAACATCACAATACATACATAACCCAATTTTTTTGTAAATTATAAAAGATAAAAAAAAAAAATAAAAAAAAGATGAAGTTAAGCCAAGTAAATAGATACCAAACATGTCACTCTTTAAAATTGTGCATGGCCATGCAACGCCGAAAAACTATGTACATTTTACTATCCATAGGCGACGCTTTAAAAGCCTTTACAGGTTAATCCACTTTCTCAGAAAAAAACAAAAAGAAAAAAAACTATACCATATACAATTTCTACGCCATGCATGTTGTAATTTAATGTTATTGAACTAACTTTCCTTTAACATGTGCAGCTGTTGTAATTTTCTGTAAAATTGTAATGTAATAAGGCAATCTGGGGACATTTTGTACACTGCTGAACATTTTGTACACCGTTGAATAGTGTTACCTGCTTGTTCCATTGGCTCACTTATTTTTCCAGAAGTCTGCACTAAGATACTTTTAGGCACCCCACGCAATCAAAATTTTAGTTTTGGTGAGATATTCTGCAAGGGTTAAATTCTTTTAAAAGGATGCAGACCCTACAGCTTTTCTCATCACAACAAACACCATTTACCATTTTGACATATTCAAAATCAGTTTCGAAAGAACATGATAAAACAAGTCTTTTTTCAGAGCAGAAACAAGTAGAGCTCTGCAACAAAGTTTTGTAAAATTCCTGCAATAGAGCCGTTAATACCAGATCTTCCAAAATGTTTTTCTAAGCCATAAAACAATAGTAGGTGGGTTTGGAGTTTTCCAGCACTGGGATATACACGATTTCGCAGAATTTAGCAGATGGCATAAGATTGATTTTCTATATTTCTTAGAAAATATTGGTGTACAGTGAAGTAAAAAGAAGGCAGGGTCCTTAGTTATAGGAAAATCAGAAAACTGTTGGGCTATGGCCCTCACTTCAGGCTTAAAATCGGCAAGATCAATATATGAGAACTTGGGCGCTTTGGGACTTGTTCATTCACTCCGAGGAAGGTAAAGCCTTGTTGGGTGAGACATCATCATGATAGCAGAACAATTGGTGGCAACCAGCACAACCCCCCCCCCCTTTTTTTTCCCTTTTCCTCCTTTCTTTTTTAATCTAGCTTATTTCCTCTCATATTGCTCCCTCATTGAGACGGTATTGTTCTCTCCGTCTCAGTTGGTGGGAGTTGGATTTATCGTCTTAAGAAGTGTTTGATGATTTTTGTTACTTGCATTGAGATGAATATTTTTCTTGGGATATTGTAAATGATTCATGTTTGTTTGTTTTTTTTTTTTAGTGTTGTTAATATACTTGTCAGCTGCGGGGTGATTGTTCACCGCAGCTTTATTACCTGTATGACTTTTTTTTTCTTCATAAATAAATAAAGAATTTGAAAAAAAATAAAATTCCTGCAATATATTATACATTGATCATTGAGATGGGATTCTTTTTTCCTCAACAAAAGTAAAGTTACTCTTAATGGATATATGTGTTTTAAATAACTATAGGATGGTTTTGGCAGAACTTTGACAAGGTTGAGGCTGCATTCACACATTGTTGGGAAGTGAGGGCTTCTGGGAGATGACCTATAGGAAGTGAATGCTGAGAGACAATCTACAGTAATTTAAACCTCCTGTAAATAATAGTTTTGTTACGGTGGCCTTCTTCCACTAATCCAATCAATTCCCTGATGACGTCTATATGACGAAACGCATTTGGAGGATTCTGTTCCGGGTAAATGTCATCACGTACGGAGGTCGGCGGTTTTGCTGGTTTGAAACACCACAGTCACATTGCAGCTTACAGGCATTATTTTTCTCTCTGTTTGGTGAGTGGTATTCTGATATTTTATTAAATATGAGTCACTGAGACTCTCCTGCTGATTCTCTCTTGACTCTTATGTACTCAACCTGTGGATGTGGATGAGCGTTTTGGCTGTTAAGGATCTATCTGAATCTGAGGCTGAGTGATCCTCATTTAATCACGCAAAATGCATTAGACCATTATGGAAATAGTGGTCCACATCATGCAGTAAGAGTCAGTGTGTTCATCGTTGATGGTGGAAGACTGTGTTTTGCACCTTTTATATGAACCATACACTGTGGGGGAAGATTCTGACATGGATTTTATCTCCGGGACTTTTCACACATCTGTTGTTTCATTACATTTTAATTGTGTTTGAAGCACTGCATTTTTTTTTCATATGTCTTTTATCATTACCAGTGTTTAATGCTAGCTGCTGTCTTTACCTATTCATAGTAGCGTGGGTTTCGTGTGTTTTATAATTCACACTTGGTTACTCTGAAATTGTGCACAGAATTGAAAATTTTCTGAAAACGTTTTTAGAAATGTGGCAAAACACATGATGCATTTTTTGTGACATTATTTCTGTCAGATCACTTCTTCGTAGAGGCCGAAATGCTGAGAGGGCTTCCCTTGCAGCTTGGTGCGAATCACCCCTGGAAGTGGGACAGGAGTAGACGCGTCCCAAGGAGCACTGGATGCTTGTGGAGTGCAGGTAAAGGTTCACAAGGGTATCTGGAACAACTTTCAGGGCCTCCAAGGAATCAAGCAATGTGCAGGTAAAAGCCAGGCCAAGGGTCATACACAGGTATCAGTCCAAACAGGCGCCAAGACAAGGGGATTTTAGCAGAAGCAAGTCCGTTGAGCAAGCCGAGATCGGTACACTAGAAGTCAGGCAGAGGGCAAAAGAGCAGGGATGGTCACACAGGCCGAGGGTCAAACACTGGAGCAGGATCGGATGGTCAGACGAAGCCGGGGGTCAAAGCCAGGAGAGAGAGCAGACAGGTCAGGAACAAGCCGGGTCAAACTGGAATCCAGGAAGTAGCAATGCACAGGAAACAGGAAGAGCTGAAGACAATCCAGCAATCTGATGGGCTGAGCAGTGTCCTTTTATAGGCCAGTGAATTAGTCTATGGCCTGAGTCCATTGCGGTCATGGAAAGTACTGGCAAAGTTGCCAGTTGCAGCACAGCCATTTCACTGACAATGAGTCTATGGCCTGAGTCCATTGTGGCCATTGGAAGTACTGGCAGAGTTGCCAGTTGCAGCATGGCCGTTTCTCTGACAGTTTCTATATGGCATAACAAACATGGTGCTGTTTTGCCGAGTTTGTCATGCAACAAAACGCATGTCACCAAACGCTCTTGGATCAGTGCCAAAATTTGATACATGAGCTTATTTAGTGTGTTTTTCACACATTCAGCAATATCACAAACTAAAAAGCTGGAATGCACGTTCCTGCTACGCTAAGTGTGAATGGGACCTATTGGAGTTAAGTTGACAAGATTTAGATTTGTGCTACAATTTCTTTAAGGTATATGTAAACCCTCACCTTGTAAAACAACTTATTCAATTTAACCACTTCAATACTGGATACTTTCACTTGCCCAGGGCAATTTTCAGCTTTCAGCGCTGGCCCACTTTGAATGACAGTTGTGCGGTCATACAACACTTCACCCAAATTACATTTTTATCTTCTTTTGAGACAAATAGAGCTTTCTTTTCGTGGTATTTCATCACTACTGATTTTTTAATTCTGTGCTAAACAAATTAAAAAAGACTCAAAATTTTGAAAACAAATTTTTATCTTAGTTTCTGTTATAAATTTTTGCAACTAAATAATTTTTCTTCTTCACTGATGTACAGTGATGAGGCTGCATTAATGGGCATTGATGAGGATGCACTGATGAAGCTGCGCTGAATGGCATTGATGCGACTGTACTGCTGGGCACTGATGGGGCTGCACTAATGTGCACTTATGAGGCTGCACTGATGAGGCTGTGCTGATGGACACTGATGAGGCTGCACTGATGAGGTGGCACTAATGGGCAATGATAAGCTGCATTGATCTGCACTGATTGCCACCGATAGGACTTCACTAATAATCAGGGCACTGTCAGGCCTGGCGGGTTATCGGCTCTCCTTTCCTTACACAAAGACAGTTTGCTTACGTGTGACCAGCTGTGATTGGACACAGCTGATCACATGGTAAAGAGCCACTGTGATTGGCCCTTTACTGTGATCTATGATCAGCTGTGTCCAAAGGACACAACGGTCAAAGAGCATGCCTGAAAAGCGCCCCTGGGGACTGGGAGGACATCTATGGATACACTTCCAGAACTGGAGAGCCACATTGTAGCCATCTTTTGGCTATAGTGTGGCCTAGAGAACTATGAATTTTCCAAAGAGAAAGCAGGCACGCAATGAAAACCCAAACCAAGCTTGAACTATTGAGATCTATGAAAAGAAAGCAAGGAAACTTTGAAAATACGTGAATCTAATGCTCTACCTGCTGGTAGAAAATGAGAATGAATAATATCAAAAATATTACAGACAAACAATATTTTATATTTACCTGACAAAAAATGAAATATAATAATATATATAGACAGGGCCGCCATTAGAAATCATTGGGCCCCATACAGCCTAGCTGGCAGGGCCCCCTCTTGGGCATCCAGAAAAGAAATATGAGGTGTCCTTTGGGTGTGACAAAATTGTGTTAACAGTGGAAGGGCCTTAAAACTTAAGCCTATGTATAGTAGGCTTAAGTGCAGGTGTCAGGTGCATGTAATGTGCAGAGTGCAGGGCTCATGATCACACAGAGTACATTGGTCAGGAGTGTGTAACATACAAAGTACAGGGGTCAGGAATGCAAAAAGTACAAAATGCACAGTCATCTGTAGGTCATTAAAGGGTCAGCGCTTTCAGAGAGATAATTTCCCCTTAAGGCTTCCTTCTCACTGGTGGAGACTGCTCACTAGCCATGTTTGCAATGGTTTGTGTCATGGTTGTGCCAGATTTGGCCCTTGGATGCACCACAACCATGAGCCAAGCACACTGCTTGCGGCTCATATAAACTGCCAATTGGCAAACAAAAAAAAAGGAAAAAAGTTATTCAGGAGGTTTGAGGATCATCTCTTGGGTTCCTCACAGCAGCTGTTTAGATGCACTCTCAAAAGCGATCCACCACAGCTTGGTTTTCAGAAACATTCGCTCGTGTGAACCTTTCTAATAGCACTTGTTGTAATTCCACCCATATGCTTGTCTTTTTAACATAGTGACAGTAAGCTGACAACTATGCTGCACAGGTTTACATTTACCCTGTTAAAAGGACCGCAATATGGGTGAAATTACAATGAGTGCTATTAAAGGGGGAAAAATCATTGATGGGGAGAATGGGCTGCACAGTAACAAGCACTTCTAGCAGCTCCCCAGTTTTTCTTGATTACTACTGGGACAAAATTCTTCTTCACTTTGATCATAGCAGTTTTCTTTTTTTTTTTTTTTTTCAGGTGGTAATGTTTTTTTTTTTTTTTTTTTTTTTTTTTAATATTATTTTTTATTGAAATATAACAACATACATGAAAAGGAACATGAAAGGCACATATGAGGCAATAGGTATACAAATTAACACAGTTGACGCATTGCACCAGATAAATTTTACGCATAACAAGAAGAGAAAAGGAGGGGGGGAGGGGGGGGAGAGGGAGGGATCAAGGGGGGGAGGAGGGGAGGACAAGGAACGTTCCGACCATAGTGAAGTCAACAATTTTCATAAAACATACATACAGTAATTGAAAAAAGCCAAACACTCAAAGCGGCAGCCACAACTGTGTCATGAAGGATAGAGTCAGAGATACATTAAGGCAGTACATCCACTCCCTACATAGAGCACAAGGCATAAGAAGAGAGAGAGAGACAGATGCTAGAGGGAAGGAGGCGACGCTCCCAGTGGGAACATAATTGCCACAAGAGCGTCGCGCTCCTCCCATTCCCCACACCTCCCTCAAGAAATGTATTTTCAGTGGGGATTTCGCCAATGAAGCCAGGCGTTCTGGAACTTCGGGTATAATAAGGAGTTAAATGCCAGAGACTTCTGCATATTAAAGTTATCGTTTACAATTTTGACCACCTCTGTGAAACTAGGTATTTCAAGAGACCGCCAGCGGCGCAAAATCAGCACCCTGGAAGCCAAGAGGATGTGCAGGATCATTTGTCTGTAGCAAACCGGGTACTCATCCAGACCTAGGTTAAGTAGGGCCAATTCCTTTTTAGGGGGGCGTAGTATTCCCGTACACTCAGCTATGCATCTGAACACTCGGTTCCAGTAACTAGTCAAGGATGGGCAGTCCCAAAGGATATGCGCAAGAGTGCCCCGATATCCACAATTCCTCCAGCATAGGTCAGGGAGAGTAGGGAAGATTTTCGCCAGCCGATCAGGTGTATAGTACCACCTATTCGTAATTTTTAACATCATTTCCCAGTGTGTGGTGCAGTGGGAGTAGCGATAGGTAGAGGAGAGGGCGTGGGACCACTGCTCTGGCGTGCATTGAAGGTCTAGGTCCTTCTCCCATTTCAGCATAGACTGAGATTTGAGAGGGTCGGGCATACTCATAAGAAGGTCGTAGAACAAGGATATACCCTTCGCGTTTTTTTTTTGGGAGAATGATAGTGGGTCCAGGCCTTAAGGGGAATGTGTCTAGTGGAGAGGGGATGTTGCTTAAGGATGCTGTGAATGCGGAGAATGCTGAGGAAGAGGGCAGGTGGGACTTGGGACTTACTCATCAAAACTTGTGATGTGAAAGCATCCCTGTCGTAGAAGTGGGAGAGGTCCGAGATGCCTAGCGCCTGTAACCTGGAGATCTGGAGGGAAGGTAGGTGAGCTGTCAAGAGGCCTAAAGGCAGGGAGGAGAAGTGGTGAGGGAACTCTTCACACTGCTTCCCCCGGGCGACCCCCAGCTTGCGCCAGGCCATCAAAGATACCCGGAGAGTCAGAGGAAGGTCAGGGAGGGACCAGGGGACCCAGAGGTCCCCCAAGAGAAGCAGCCGAAGGTCCTTAGTCGGGGACAGGAGGCGCTCCATGGACGACCAGAGGGAGTCGCCGCTGGGGGAAAACCATGACCTTAGCTGATCAAGTCTAGTGGATCAATGGTAGGCATACCTTCTTGGGAAGGGAACGGGCAGGGCCCTAAACATATAGAGCACCTGGGGCAGTATCGATATTTTGTACGCTGCCATCCTTCCACACCAGGACAGCTCAGCCTTTGCCATAGTGGCCAGTGTGTGGTGTAGCTTCTTAAGAAGGGGGTCAAGATTAGAGGGAACAAGTTTAGAGATACTAGGAGTGATTAGGAGCCCTAGGTACGGGATATTCCCGTCAGTCCAAGGGTAAGGACATAGGGATTTTAAGCGAGACACCACTTGTTGACTAATACCTATATTAAGCGCCAGGGATTTGGAGGTGTTAATCTTATGATAAGAGATAGCCCCAAATGCCAATAATATGCGGTGCACCGCTGGAAGCGAGCGTGTTGGATTCGTCAAGACAACAATAATGTCATCCACGAAAAGGTTGACTTTATGTACGTCATCGCCCAGGCGAAACCCCTCCACCGCACCATCAAACCGAATGGCCTCCGCCAGGGGTTCGATCATTAAATTAAAGATCGTCGGTGACAGAGGGCAACCCTGGCGGGTGCCATTGGTAATGGCAAACGGAGTCGAGGCAACGCCCGAGGTGAGGACCTGTGCTGAGGGACACGAGTATAGTGCCAACAGGGCAGAGAGTATCCCTCCGGAGAAGCCGAAACGCTCCAGGGCCATTCGCATATAGAGCCAGTTAACCCTGTCGAACGCCTTCTCCGCGTCCAGAGTAAGGAGCAGAGAAGGCGTTCGAGTGCTGCTCGCCAGATGCACCAAATTAATAATTCGCCTAGTGGCGTCAGATGTCTGCCTGCCTGGCATAAATCCCATTTGATCATTGTGAATCAGATGGGGGAGGATGGGTTGCAAACGTGCTGCAAGGACTTTGGCATAGATCTTGACATCACTGTTTAGAAGGGAGATAGGCCTGTAGTTGGCAGGGAGGCTGGGATCTTTACCTGGTTTGGGTATCGTCGTAATGTAGGCACTAAGCATGTCATGGGGAAAGGCAGACCTCTGCGCCGCCAAGTTAAACACGTCGGTAAGGAACGGGCTCAGGGTGTCGTTGTGGAGTCTGTAATATTCATTGCACAGCCCATCTGGGCCCGGGGATTTGCCTAGTGGTAAGGAGTGAATAGCTTTGGAGACCTCTGCGCTTGAGAACGGAGAGGAGTGGGACTCTACTTGGGCTGCAGTAAGTGACGGGAGGGATAATCTATCCAGGAAGCCGTTAATAGCCTCGGGGGTTGGTTGGATTGTGGAAGGGTCCTGGGCCAAATTATAAAGTGAACCGTAGAAGGTGGCAAACTCATTCGCAATTTCTTTAGGGTGGGAAATTTTAGTCTTCGTCAGGTGATGCGTCAGGTGGGAGATTCACGCAGACGCCCGCTTTTGTTTAACCCTAGCGGCTAAAAACGTACCCGCTCTATTAGCGTGTGCATAGTACCTAAGGTTGAGAGCCTTAAGGTGACGATCATATCGTGCCATCAAATGGGATCTAAGGGATTCCCTCTTACTGGTCAGATCCGTGGCCACGGAGGGGGTAGGGTTACTCTAATGAGCCGCCTCTAGGATCTGGATGTCAGCCAGAAGGGCATTCAATTTCTGATTATAAGCCTTACGGGTCCAAGCTGTTTGTTGTATGCAAATCCCGCGCATAAATGCTTTATGCGCACCCAGACTGTCCACGGATCAGAGACCGAGGAGGTGTTAAACTTGAAGAATTCACTCAAGCGCTCCGCAACCTCTTTGCCAGTAGTGGGGTCCTGAAACACCTTGGCGTCGCAGCGTCATATGGACGTCCGTTCCCTGAGACCGCTCTCCTCCACCACCATCTCCACAGCCGCATGGTCAGACCATGTTATGTTTCTGAAGGATGAGGAGGAGACCCTGCCCAGGAGAGGGAGGTCAGTCAAGAGCAAGTCAATACGAGAATATGAACAGTGTCTGGAGGAGCAGTGAGAGTAGTCTCGTTCCGAACCGTGCTGACACCTCCAGACATCGTAGAGCTGTTCCCTGTGTAACAAGGAGTGCAATGAGAGTTGTCGGCCCCGGGCAGCCACCGAAGTGTCAAGCCCCAGGTCGACCACAGCATTGAAGTCACCAAACAATACCAAGTTACCATAAACATTTGTAGAGATTCGCTGGAGCAGCCTGCGGAGAAAACATAGCTGGTGACTGTTCGGGGCATACACAGCTACCAAGGTCATGGGCATACCGTTAAAGTCACCCTTGAGGATCAGGAATCGTACATCCGGATCACTGAATGTGTCCTTTAAAGAGAAGGCTACCGTGGACCTGATCGCTATCAAAACCCCGCGATTCTTCTCTGGAGCACTAGCGAGGAAGATGTTGGGGAAGTTCTTATGGCAAAACCTCAGTTGCTGAGAGGCCTTGAAATTAGTCTCTTGAATGGACGTAATGTCAGCTCGACTGTTATTTAGTTCGGTCCATAAGGAGTACCGCTTGGCCGGATGATTCAGTCCATTCACATTCAATGAGAGGAACTTGATCGTCATGGTGGGTCTGCAAAGTATATCCGAGAGTCCTGGATGGGAGCGATGAGCAACAGAGAAGTAGAGAGGGGGTCAGAGTTGATTGACAGTCCCATGGAACAGGAGGGCATTTGGGGAGTCTTCACGTCAGAAGGGGGAGAGAGGGTAGGTATTGCAACAGTGGCGCGGGGCGCCAAACGGGGCAGAAAAAACATAAAAAAAAGTACAAAAGCAAGCATCGCTTGCGACAGAGAGCGAGGGGCCATATGTGAAAAACACATCCTAAGCCTGGGACTGTGGTGGGAGCTGTGAGAGAACACGTTCACCACTGCTTGTGCGCTGCCTGGAGTTAGACCTTTTACGTGAGGCAATATGCCATTTTCCCATTACAGGCATGGGTGATGGATAAGAAGAAGTCGCTTGTGAAGGTGATGCATCTGTGAGGATCCCCCAGCGTCGCAAAAGGGCCATCCCTTCTTCCATAGTAGATATGGTGACCGTGGAACCGTTGTGTGTGATACACAGATGCGCTGGATTTTTCCACTTGTGTGGGATGTGGTGGTTCCTGAGGGCCTTCGTGACAGTGGCTAAGTTCCTGCGCTTCTGGAGGGTGTGCCTGGACAGGTCCGGAAGTATTTGAACTTGGGGGTACTCTCCAGGCATGGTGTGAAGTTTCCGCAATGCCATGAGGATCCGGTCTTTCGCGTGAAAAAAGTGGACCCTGAGGAGCACATCCCGCGGCAAGTCCTGTGCAATGAAACCGGGCTTAGGGATCCTATGAATCCTATCTATTGTCAGATCAGAGGCTGACAAAGAAGGCACCAGTGCAGCGAAGAGATCTTTAGCCATAGCCTCCAAGTTTTGGGGTGACACTGTTTCCGGCACCCCCCTAAGCTTCAAGTTGTTCCGTCGCAACCTATCTTCAAGGTCTGCTACTTTGTCCTTGAGCCAGGATATTTCTTCAGCGTGAGAATTATGAGCTGCGACAAGAGTGTTGAGGGAGAGTGAGCATTTGTCCATGGATGTCTCAACAACATCTATTCTTTCCCCCAATTGATGGACATCACGTCTTGTCTGTGCCAGGCCTTGTACCATATCTGTATGTAATGAGGACCACAAGGAGTGCATCATGTCCTTCAAAAGTGTGGCCGAGACAGGGTGGTCCCCGACTGGAAAGGCTGCAAAGGGGTCAGTGGCTAGTGGGGCCTGTACTGAAGAGGGATTAGGGGTCGCCATGCTGTCCATCTGCTCATGTGGGATGAGAGAGAGGGGGGGGGGGAGAGCCTCTGCGGTGGCTTCTGCTTAGCTGGGCTGGACGAGGAGGGTGACGGTGGGGTGGAGGAGCCCGAGGAGTTCCCACTATCAGGGTTCGCCACTTGCCTGAGCGGAGGAGAGTCGCCTCTCTGTCTTCCCGTGCCATGCTGCTGATTCCTCTGCTGCTGGCTGGCGCCATGTTGGGAGAGACCTGCTGCGGTGGAGATGAGAAAGCCATCCATCCTGGTAAGTTGCTGGGAATTGTTTTTCCCCTTAGCCATCGGGGGGGTTAGTGGAGGTCTTTGGGAGACTTTCGGCGGTGTTCGTGCCTCTTATGCGGGTCGATGCAGGCTGTAGTCCCGGGTGGCCGAGCGGAGCTCCGGAACTATGCTTCCATCCGCCGCGCCGTACGCCACGCCCCTGATCATAGCAGTTTTCTCAGAGACTCCATTCAGAGCTGCGTCTTCTTGTGCTGGCGCCAAGACAGGAAGACCACAGGATGAAAATTCATTATATGTGATGGACAGGTCTTCCTATGCACCCATTGGCTGAGGATGCACAGGGAGACCTGTCCATCACATACAATGAATTTAAAAAATTTTTTAATTTCGATTGTGTTGTTTTGCTTTTTTGATCCTGCTACATTTTTTTCTGTTTTTTGCTTGTTTTATCATTAGCATACTAATTCGATAAATAATGACACAGTGGACATCTATGTTCCTTTTGCTCTATCTGTCTATTTAGTATGCTCCACACTAGCCAAAATTCACAAATGGCTTGAGGAAGAACATGGCTGCTTGAAACTGAACAGTTGTTAATATGCTAATATTGTGATGGTGTATTGATCAAGAAGTAAATAATTTTTGCATCAATTTGGAAACTGCATGTCCTTCTTTATATACGGTATATTGTAGCAGAGCATCCCAGAGAGAGCCGGTAAAAGTCCTGTTGGGGGTTTATACATCTCCCAGGCTCCTCTCATACATGTTCTGGGATCTCTGATCCATGATCCAGTTCGGATCTTGGTCTTCTCCCTCCGCCCCGGTTCACACTACTGCGTGTGCGGGGTTCGCATGTCATGTCGGAGCGCACTTCTCCGACATGACATGCGATCAGCTGTGCGGTGCGAGTTTAGCCATACAGTTTGTATGGCTAAATTCGCATCGCACCCGCAGCAAACACGCACAGGAGGCATTTTTGCTGCCGCATCAGGATCAGATCGCACAGCGGTTCACACTTGTGCGATCCGATCCTGTGCGAACTGCACGATCGCACTGCGATATGCGATCAAACTGGGGGTGTCGTTAAGATTACATTGACACCCCCAGCGGATCGCATATGGCAGTGTGAACTGCCGGGGGTGCGTGTGCGATGCGGGAACAGGCTGCGAATTCGCAGCCTTCCCGCATCGCATCAGTGTGAACCGAGCCTCAGGCCAATTTAAACTCACCTGAGACAGACAGCCAGTGCTCTCATTCTGGGAAATGAGACAACTCGTGTCTGTGGGAGCAAGAGGTTTGTAAAAGCTTACAAGGTGTATATGTGGAAGCTGACAAGCTATATGTTAACTCATTCTGGTAGTGAGGGCCTCTATTTTGTATAGTTATTGTGGAGACACTTCTAGGTTTTTGCTTTATTATTATTATTTTTTCCTGCTTGTTCTCTGAACACTGTACATCACCTGTAGATAGACTTGTATATAGCACAAAAAAAAACACTGCATTGTTTTCTCACTACCTTCTTGGATTTGATATGTGTGCCTGAGAGACTGCTTATCTGAGTGAGCTTTGTACCTGCTACCTGTTCCCCGCTTACAATATATATATACATATATATATATATATATATATATATATATATATATATATATATTGTACAGGATGCCAAGGTTGGGTCCTGGACAGTCGCTATATACCTCCTATATTTGGGTTATGGTCCCTTTAAGGGAAGTTTGTTCTCTCTGTATTGTAAAGAGAGATATTTGGGACCCGGAATTTGGGGGGCTCTGTAGTGATATTCAGGTGGGAAAGAGCCCCCCACCCCTGACCAAAAGGGATTCCAGCGCACACAGGGTTAAGACCCAGGAGAAGCAGACCTTAAGAAACAGGAAGCAGCAATAGGTGGGTGTGGGGAGGAGTAGTCTGGTGGTTGCACCTGTCTGAAGGAGCTGCAAGTTTGCTGGAGGCTGCCAAAAGCTGCTGAGAGGTCTATTAAGGACTGTTACAAACCTTGGGGTGAAGACCCATCTACAAAAACCGTATGTGCCTTTTTGCCCTTACTTTGTCACATTGTGCTGAAGACAAGCGGACTTTATTTTGTGTTTGATTTGTGCGCTGCTGGAAGCCTGTTAAGTTTTGCTGAAAATAAAGCCTTTTTTTTGTTTATGTTTTAAACGATTGTGCACTCAATCCGGTGGAGCTAGAGCCCCCAAACTTTACAACTGGTGTCTCGGATGCGGGCAGAGTGCATTTAGCAGCCGCAAAAGCCGTTTAACCACTTTACCACTAGAGCATTTTGCTGTCTTACGTCTGGGCCACTTTTTGTGATTCGGCGCTGTGCGACTTTAACTGACAATTGTGCGGTCATGCGACGCCATACCCAAACAAAATTTACGTCCTTTTTTTCCCACAAACAGAGCTTTCTTTTGGTGGTATTTGATCACCTGTGCGATTTTTACTTTTTGCGCTATAAACAAAAAAAAGCGTTTATTTTGAAAAAATAATATTTTTAACATTTTTTTTTATATGAAATTCCCCCCCAAAAAAGATGTAAAAACCAATTTTTTTTTTTAAATTTTTGGCCAATTTGTTTTTTGCTACCCATGTTTGGTAAAAAAAATCGCAATAAGCGTATTTTGATTGGTTTGCGCAAAAGTTATTGCGTTTACTAACAAAGGGAAAGATTTATGTCATTTTTGGTGTTGTGTGTTTTTTTTTTTTTTTTTTTTTGTGGGACTGCAACATTGCGGCGGACAGATCGGACCCTTGACTGACATTTTTGACACTTTTGGGGGTACCAGTGACATTACTGCAGTAATCAGTGCTATAAATATGCACTGTTACTGTAAAAATGACACTGGCAGGGAAGGGGTTAATTTTATTGGAGAGGGAGGGGTTAATGTATGCCTGGTGCTTACTGACGTGTGGGGGGGGAGGTGACTGTGTGAGACAGGGACAGATCGGATGTCCAGCTATGCTGAACACTCCGATCTGTCACTCCCTGTCACTGAGGAGATCCGCCCGCTCTGTTTACACAGGCGGGCGGATCTCCAAACTGGATTCCCCGACGATCGGGGCAGAGCAGCGGCGATCGCCGCTGCTCCTCCCCTGGCCCGGCTCCCGCTGTGAATGAAAACAGCGGGAGCGCGCCTCCGGCGGCGCGCGAGCGCCGCCTACAGGGGGAAGGAGTCTGGCGACATAGGTCTACGTCGTCAGACGATAACGAGCCACTTTGCCGCAGTAGTACTACGGTACTCAGCGGTAAAGTGGTTAAAACCAAAAATTGACATTTAATGAGACAGTATACCTATGGCATGTCTTGGGTGAAAACAGCTCAGACACTGCAAACAGCAGGCAGGGAGGAGGTTATTAAAGCACTGGTGCAAGCCACTGTGACCCAGCAGCAAGCCTCAGTAGAGGAAAACCGTCGCCATGAGGAGGCAATGGCTCAGCAGCAGCAAGTCCTGGCACAGGCTGTAAAGGCACAACAGGAAAACACACGGTTGCTATCTGCTCAGTTTACTGCCCAGCAGGAGTCCACTCAAGCACAGGTGGCTGCCTTGCAGGAGGCAGTACAGCATTTGGCTCAGGGACGAGAGCAAGCAGTCATTGCCGCTGGCAACCCAGTATCTGTGGGAGCCAGCCATTACTTGCAAAAACTGACCCCCAGTGATGATGTGGAGGCTTTTCTCACAACTTTTGAGAGGATAGCAGAGAGAGAAGGGTGGCCCCGTGACCAATGGGCTGGCATTATCTCCCCTTTCCTTACGGGTGACCCGCAAAAAGCCTACTTTGAGCTTCCAACTGAGCACATCAGCGACTATGAGCGTCTGAAGGCAGAGATCTTGGCCCGCCTGGGGGTGACCACAGCTGTCCGGGCTCAGAGGGTGCACCGCTGGAGGTACAAACCTAACCGGCCACCCAGGTCCCAAATGCATGAACTGGTACAGTTGGTCAAAAAATGGCTGCAACCAGAGAAGCTGACAGGCCCGCAAATGGTGGAACGGGTAGTGATGGACTGGTACCTCCGGTCCCTATCAGATGACCTACAGCGCTGGGTAAGCCATGGTGACCCTGCAACCGCTGACCAGCTGGTAGAGTTGGTCGAAAGATACACCATGGTGGAAGACCTGCTCGGGCCCGCCAAGCATCAGGAACCCACACCTAGGGCAACCAGGCCAGCCACAGCACTTGGAGAGAAGCTCCGCCAGACGTTGTCACCCACAAACCGGTATTTTCTTCAGCAGAACCACGAAGGTTGGTTCCGGTCCCAGGGATGGGAGACATACAGTGCTGGCGATGTCGGTCCTGGGGGCATACCCGGGAACAATGCTCACTTCAGGAGGAGCCTATGGAGTGCGGGACTGTTCGGAGAAGCTCTTTTTATGTGCAAAGAGTATGTGCCACCCATCTTGATATAGCGGGGCCGGACAGTTTGAATGTGAACTATGGGTGAACCACCTTCCTGCCAAGGCTCTGCTGGACTCGGGTAGCATGGTAACGCTGGTACATACCAGGATGATCGGAAGACTCGGCCCAGTAAGTAAGACTCTACGGGTAGTATGTATCCATGTGGACACCAGGGAGTACCCCCTGGTGCCAGTGACTGGTGAAGTTGAGGTGGTAAGAAATGTGATACATGATGTCATATTGGGGCGGGACTGCCCACTGTTTTTGAAATATGGAACCAGGTACAGTGTGAACTGCCTGGACAACCAAGGGGACTGGGGACACTCGGCCTCGAAGGGACAGAGTCTGAGTAGTCCGGGCCTGAAATCCCCACAACACACCCCACTAATGGGGAGATGCCTGTCACTAATAATGACATTACAGAAAATGTTAATGTGGATGATGTTGTTTCTGTTTCAGGTCTCAAAACCGAGTTGACCTCTGAGGGGGGGGGGGGGGGAGTCTCCCCATTACAGGTTATGCTGGGAGAGGATGATGAGGAACTCTCCCTGTCGCATTCCCAGGTTGAGGATAGTGAAGGGGAATCCTCCTCAAGGCCAGTGCATCCAGACCTGGACGTATTTGGCACTGCTCAATTGCAGGATCCTACCTTGGTCAATGCTAGAGAGCAGGTTTCTGTTATTAATGGTGTCCCACAAATACAAGGTGCAGACCAGAGGTTTCCTCATTTTGCATTAAAAGGGAACTTGGTTTATCGAGTGGCTGAAAGCAGAGGGGAAACTATAGAGCAGTTGCTGGTTCCCCAGCCTTATAGGTGGATGCTCCTTGATCTGGCCCACAACGATGCACTAGGAGGACACCTGGGGGCAGAAAAAACAGAGGCCAGGATAACTGACCGGTTTTACTGGCCAGGGGTAAAGGCCGAGGTTAAAGGGTATTGTGGGTCTTGTTCGACTTGCCAGTTAACTGCCCTGGTGTCCCATTACAGAAACCCCCTGGTACCCCTGCCATTTATTGAGGTACCATTTGAGCGAATTGCGATGGATCTCGTAGGACCCCTGGTGAAGTCAGCAAGGGGGTATCAATATATGCTAGTCATCCTAGACTATGCAACTAGATATCCAGAAGCAGTCCCTTTAAGGAAAACTTCCTCTAAGGCCATTGCCAGGGAACTATTTCATATGTTTTCACGAACTGGGTTCCCCAAAGAAATACTGACGGACCAGGGCACCCCTTTCATGTCAAAAGTGATGACGGACTTGTGCAAACTGTTCCAGATTAAGCAGTTGCGGACGTCCATTTATCACCCGCAGACCGATGGCCTAGTTGAGAGGTTGAATAAAACCTTAAAGTCCATGTTAAAAAGAGTGGTCCAGAAAGACGGGAAGGATTGGGATATGTTACTCCCGGCCCTGTTGTTTGCCATCCGGAGGTTCCACAAGCATCAATGGGTTTCTCACTGTTTGAGTTAGTGTATGGGCGAAGGCCCCAGGGGTTGCTAGACCTAGTAAAGGAAACATGGGAAAGTGAGACTTCCCCACACAAAACCGTAGTAGAGCATATCTCCCAAATGCGAGAGAGAGTGGCTAAGGTAATGCCGTTGGTGAGGGAGCATGTGCAGAAGGCTCAAGATGCCCAAAGAAGGGTGTACAACCGGTCGGCTAAAGTCAGACAATTTCAAATAGGAGACCGGGTGGCCGTCCTAATACCAACGGTGGAGAGCAAGTTCTTGGCCAAGTGGCAAGGTCCGTTTGAGATAGTGGAAAAAGTGGGGGAAGTGAACTACAAGGTACACCAGCCTGGGAGAAGAAAGCCATACCAGATATACCACATAAATTTGTTGAAACCCTGGAGAAACGGAGAACAGGTATTAGTGATAGGTGTCCAGTCAGGGGACCCTGCAGGGATTGACCTGGTGCAGGTTGCTGCTACCCTGTCGAGGCCCCAAAGCCAACAGGCAAAAGAATTTCTGCAAAGAAATAAGGACATGTTTTCAGGGTTACCTGGTCTCACCAACGTCATCGAGCATGACATTGTAACTGAGCCCAATGAAAAAATCTGGTTAAAGCCGTATCGTATCCCAGAAGCTCATAGGGTGGCAGTGTCTGAGGAGGTAAAAAGAATGCTTGAGCTTGGTGTCCATGAAGAGTCGCAGAGCGAGTGGTCGAGTCCAAATGTGTTGGTGCCTAAACCCAACGGCACTCTTCGCTTCTGCATTGACTTCAGAAAGCTTAATGAAATCTCCAAGTTCGATGCATATCCTATGCCCCGGATAGACAAGTTAATTGAGAGGTTGGGTCCAGCCAGGTATATCACCACGCTTGACCTCACAAAAGTCACAAAAGGGTACTGGCAGATTCCCCTAACCAAGGAGGCCAGGGAGAAAACAGTCTTCTCCACCCCGGAAGGCCACTTCCAGTATAAAAGGATGCCATTTGGTCTGCACTCTGCCCCGGCCACATTCCAACGGGCCATGGATAAAACTTTACGTCCACATCAACGATATGCTTCCGTCTACCTGGATGACATAGTCGTCTTCAGCACTGATTGGGAGTCCCATCTTCCCCGGGTCCAGGCAGTCGTAGACTCCTTGAGAGGAGCAGGGTTCACCATCAATCTGGAGAAATGTGCAATTGGGATGGAGGAAGCCAAGTACCTAGGGTACATTGTTGGTAGAGGGCTGGTTAAACCCCAAATGAGTAAGGTAGAAGACATACAGGACTGGCCCCGTCCCCTAACCAAAAAGGAGGTCAGAGCATTTTTGGGCATAGTTGGCTACTACCGGAGGTTTGTCCCCAACTTTGCCACCATTGCTGCACCATTGACTGACTTGACCAAAGGTAGAAAGTCAGTGATGATAAAGTGGAGTGCCAATGCCGAAGAAGCTTTTCAGAAGCTTAAGGCGGCATTGTGCCAGCATCCGGTGCTCGTAGCTCCAGATTTTTCCAAAGATTTTGTAGTGCAGACATATGCTTCAAGTGAAGGATTAGGAGTGGTCCTCTCTAAAGAGGTCAATGAGGAAGAGCACCCCGTGGTTTTTCTAAGTAGGAAGCTAACGACAGCAGAGAGAAACTACACTATGGTGGAGCGGGAGTGTCTTGCCGTCAAGTGGGCTTTGGACTCCCTACGTTATTTTCTCCTAGGTAGGAGGTTTCGCAGACCATGCCCCATTGACTTGGATGAGACAGAACAAGTACACCAATGCCAGGGTGACAAGGTGGTTCCTTTCTCTTCAGGAGTTTAATTTTGTGGTAGAGCACAGACCCGGGAGACAGCATCAGAATGCCGATGCACTCTCCCGAGTCCACTGTATGCTATCGAGTGGTACCTCCAACACCTCTGCGTTGAGGCAGAGGGGGGGGGGGGATATGTACAGGACGCATAGGTTGGGTCCTGGACAGTTGCTATATAGCTCCTATATTTGGGTTATGGTCCCTTTAGGGAAGTTTGTAAATGTTCAGGGGGTCACCCAGGATGGGTGAGAAATTCCTGGGAATAGTAAAAATCAGGAGGACTGACTCGCAGTTCTCTCTGTATTGTAAAGAGAGATATTTGGGACCCGGAATTTGGGGGGCTCTGTAGTGGGATTCGGGTGGGAAAGAGCCCCTACCCCTGACTAAAAGGGATTCCAGCGCACACAGGGTTAATTCCCAGGAGAAGCAGACCTTAAGAGACAGGAAGCAGCAATAGGTGAGTGTTGGGGAGGAGTAGTTTGGTGGTTGAACCTGTCTGAAGGAGCTGCAAGTTTGCTGGAGGCTGCCAAAAGCTGCTGAGAGGTCTATTAAGGACTGTTACAAACCTTGGGGTGAAGACCCATCTACAAAAACCGTATGTGCCTTTTTGCTCTTACTTTGTTACATTGTGCTGAAGACCAGCAGCCTTTATTTTGTGTTTGATTTGTGCGCTGCTGGAAGCCTGTTTAAGTTTTGCTGAAAATAAAGCCTTTTTTTGTTTATGTTTTAAACGGTTGTGCACTCAATCCGGTGGAGCTAGAGCCCCCAAACTTTACTATATATATATATATATATATATGTGTGTATGTGTGTATATATATATATATATATATATATATATATATATATATATATATATATATATATATATATATATACAGACTTGTATAAAGTACTCAAAATTTCTACTTGAGTAAAAGTACAAGTGCTCGATCAAAAAGTGACTTAAGTAGAAGTGGAAGTGCTCGCAGAAAAAGTTACTTAAGTGGAAGTACTAAAGTATTCAACATTTTTTTTACTTAAGTATTGCAAGTAGTTTTTTCAAAAAAATTGCTACTTAAGTACTAAAAGTAAAAAGTACCAGTAGTTTTGAAAAAAAAATTCTACTCAAGTACTGAAAGTAGAAGTAGAAGTACTGTGTTATGTAGTTATTAAAGAAAGAAGTCAAAAGTTTGAACATCATATTGTTTTTTATTATTTCAAATGATTAACCTAAAGGACAATCACAATTCCTTAGGCTGTAACTTTTTGTAAACAAAAACAGATAAAGTCCCTCCCTTCCCCTTTTAAAGCATCCACCTTTTAAAGCCAGGGGTGGTCTCCTTCCTGAGCTTCCTCACTCTCACAGCCAGGCAGATCACTTGAAGTTGAAGGGCCAGGGGTGGAAGGTGGTGTTTTTGGTTCGTCCATCTTTTCAGCTGATCAAAAGGCAGAACAGGAGCATGCGCAGTCTTCTTAATCGCGGTCTGATTTGATTTGCTCAATTGATGATGATGTGCCAGGCCAGCTTCATCAAACCTACAACGCTTAAAGTGAAAAATGCATCAAAAACTACTAACAAAGTGGCTGTGCTAAACATGCTAATAAAGTGCCTGCAATTATATATATTCTTCTTGTATTCAAAATCATCGCCCACAGTATCAAAAATAAAGTGACATGTCTGTGCTAAATGCAGTGCAAATTATTCCCACAATGTAAATTTAATTCATATAAAATATTTATGACAATACCACAATAAAATAAGTTGTGATTGTGAATAAGATAGGTGCAAGTTTAAGTGTGTAAACTAAACTTTATAACGAAAAGTCCATAACTGAATTGCACTGTGCAATCTAAGAAGTGCTTGTCACTTGCTGTCAGATGCTTCCACCTTTCTTCTGTGATCTGCTCAAGTAAAGTGGTGGACTGGATAGCCTCTCTCTCTGCCTCTCACCTTAGTAGCACTGGCACTGCACTGGTTCAAAAAGCTGTCTATATTATTTTCATTATAAGAACTTGTCAGAACATGCTTCCACCACCTGTCCTTCACACTAATAGTGCTCATTTGCTTTGCTCAAGTCAAGTGCCACTGCCAGTGGCCACTGCAGTGCAGGCACAGCCGCACAGGCAGAGGCAGGCCGCAGGAAGCACAGGCACCACCACAACACAACATTTATGGTCCATGGACCATGGATGGTTGGATAATCATCATAGCCGTCAGTCTCACTCTTCTTGGTTCAAAAAAGCCACCCATGACCCGTGTGTATATAATATATTAATATTTTATATTGATTATTTGATTCTCAAATGGCACATTTGCCATGGCAAGGATTAGGCCCTCTCCACAGTCCACCTCACTAACAGAGAGAAGAAGATGAGATAACGAAGAAAATGCTCCGAGTCCTGCTCCCGCGTCCCGCCGCCCGTGTCACAACTCCTCTCAGTAAGGGCCCTAAGGGGTGGAGTCTGAGTGACACACAACACGTTTAGAGGCGGAGACCTCGAGTGGGAAAACAGCAGCATGGCTCCTCCTGTGCGGTCTTAACTTGATGATCATGACAGTGATTCCGCGGGCCGCGGCGCGAGCGAGGCTGTGGGATTGATTGAATTGAGTTGTGCTGCCTACTGCTACACGCTACGCTACCTACTACTACTACTAAATTGTGAGTCAGTATATTTTATTTCATTTTTATATATAAAAGCGGTATTGTTGAGCACTACTAGCCACTAGATCTCCTGGCTGTCACTTTGTCACATGTTGGGGAATCACATCGGCTCAGCTCCAGAAGTGGCGGGTGTCCCCGTCATCCTGCCAGGGCCGCCAAGAAGTTCATCACCTAATCTTAAGTTATTAATATCTTATGAGGAGAGGACCTATGAGAGTGAGAATTGAAATAATTAAATATATATGGCTTTTTGAACCAGTGCAGTCAGTGCCAGTGCCACAGTGCCACCCAGACGCTATCCACCAGTGCCACCACCATTAAGTGTGTTGGTCGGTCACTCGAGCACTGAAGGAGGTGGAAGCATCTGACAAGTGAAGTGACACTTTAGATTTGCACACTGGAATTCATTTATGGACTTTTCGTTATAGATAGGTTTACACACTTCAACTTGTTGCACGCACCTGACCTAACTTATTTCATAACTTATTTTATTGTGATTTATTGTCATATTTTATATGAATTGAATTTACTGTTACATTGTGGGAATAATTCTTTTCACTGCATTTAGGCTTTAGCACATTCATGTCACTTTATTTTTGATACTGTGTGGAGTGTGGGCAGGGCACTGGGCGCAACAATGATATTATATCGATTGCACAGGCACTTTATTCGCACAGCCAAGTTGTGTTTGTTAGTAGTTTCTTGATGCACTTTAAGCGCTGTAGCACAATTTATTTGTTTGTTTCATATTTTCTTTTTATTGGAAAGATTTGGTATAGCAGCTTTTATTATACACAGCCTTTATTTTCGTATGCGCTGATTTACAAATGACATTATACACATTTTTTTTGAGCTTTATGTAACCTGCCATCTACTGTTCTGGCAGTGGTAATTTTTTTAAAAGTAACGAGTAACTATGCAGCACAAAAAAAAAATACTTGAGTAGAAGTATCGAAATCATCGAGAAAATGTAGTGAAGTAAAAGTAGAAGTAGGAGAAAAAAATTCTACTCTAGGAAAGTACAGATACCGCATTTCGGTACTTAAGTACAGTACTTAAGTAGTTCTACTTCGTTACTATACATCTCTGTATATATATATATATATATATATATATATATATATATATATATATATATATATATATATATATACACACACTATATTACCAAAAGTGTTGAGAAATTGAATGGCATTCCAGTCTTAGTACGTAGGGTTCAGTATTGAGTTGGTCAACTCTTTTCAGCTATAACAGCTTCAACTCTTCTGGAAAGGCTGCCCACAAGGTTAAGGAGTGTGTCTATGGGATTATTTGGTCATTCTTCCAGAACTGCATTTGTGAGGTCAGACACTGATGTGGACGAAAAGGCCTGGCTCACAGTCTCCGCTCAAATTCATCCCACAGGTATTCTTTCAGGCTGAGGTCAGGGATACCATTAAAGTTCATGTGCATGTAAAGGCAGGTGTCAAATACTTTTGGTAATATAATGTATATCATTATAAATACTCTTTCATCTTTTTTTTTTTTTTTATAAATGATCACAATATCTCTGTTCTCAGCTGCATAAGGAGCTCAGAGAGCTAGTGTAGGAACAGCAGTACACCGATCTTCCCAGTGAATGGCTGTGTGGGGGAGGGGGTGGGGCATGTTAAGACCAATGTTATTATTGGAGGAGAGCAGGCACAGCTATAAAACTGACCACACCATTTTCTCATGCCTAGTGTGGTCAGTTTTTGATAGGAAAACTGAGGGACTGGCAGGAACACCACGTTTTTCAAATAAAGGAAGCAAGAGAACAGTACATGGTATAGCAGTCAAATATCAGGAATATGAAATGTTGGGTTTACAATTCGTGAGGGGGGCGTGCCCGGAAGCGGTCATGTGACGTGTGAGACTCCCTCCCTACTTGGAAACCTATCTGAAACCGACCGAGAGGCCCGTGCATCACGGATGGAGTGGGAGCGGTGAGCCTTGCGGATCCTCTGCTTTGCCCTGCTTTACTCTGCCTGTCGGCTACGGTGACCGAACATCACGGCGGGCCCGTTGGCCCGGAAGCGCTTCCCCTTCTGACACACTCACGCGGCTAGTAGCGGGGTTGGCGCCGAAGACTGTGGACACCGCAAGTCCAAAGTTTGCATGAGGAGAGGCAGGTGACCCGACACTCCGGACGCTACGGACACGGTAGCGGTCTCCAGCTGCTCTGCTCTCCCCCCCGACTGCTATCGCAAAAACCGAACACTGTGCTGCTGAACCAGTAACGCTGAATCACACCGCCTATCCGCTAGATCACGCTGCTGAGCCGAAGCAGACAGTCATTGTCATATCAATCAATGCTGTGAGAAGGGGAAGAAGAGTGGCAAGCACGGAGAAGCACACAGCAAGAGCCTGATGTGAACTGGAGAGCACTCAGAAGGAGAAAGAAACCGTTTCAACATCTCGTTTTCCCCATTCTATTCTACCTACTTCTCTGCTGCACTGCTGGAGACTCGGAGCCTGGGGAGGATGTGGAGATATGTGACCCCTATAGGAGAGAGCTGTGAAGAGGGGACAAACTGCCTGAGACTGTAAGTGTAATCCCCTGTTGCCTGTTAAAATTTTCTGTGTCCTGAAATAAATTTATTCAGAATACTCTACTCAAGCTCAAATATACTGATACAGTGGGAATAAGTCCGGAAGGGGTCAGAGGAAGATATGACTTGGAAATTGATGTTAAAGTCCCCCCCCCCCCCCCTCACCTGAGGAATAAGAGGAAAACGGTGGGAAAAGTCGCATATTGAGATATAGAGACATTGAAATATGGTATTGAAGTAGGGGAGAGCTGGAAAAGTTGAAACTTAGGAGGAAGCAGCAACGTATTGAGCTCTTTGCAAGAGGCACACAAGCAAGAGAGGAAGGAGGTATACAGGGTTGGGCTTAGCATCGCAGAAAGTGGAGAGAGATCTGTGGCCCCTCAACCCCACACTGTCGGCCCGATACCCCGTAGGATAAAAAGTTATTATGACCCTCACAAAAAAACGTAAGGCAAAAAAGAATACTGTGAAAAATCCAGGGAAATCAGGAGGAGAGAAGGAAATTTCTATCTACCAGCCAGAGATCAACAACAGCAAGTAAAATGGCGGAGACAGGAGATACACAGACTGGGAGTCTAGTGGCATTACAGATTCTAGGGCGACGTCTCCCTTGCAAGAAAGAGACTCGGGGCTCAATCTTAAAATGCAGATAGAAGAGAGCATACCCTCTCCGAGTGTCCAATGGGCTGCGCAAATGGCTGAATTTAGAGCTATGATAAGCTCTCTTCCAACCAAAACTGATATGGAACAGCTAGTGGGTTGAGTAGAGGAGACTCATAAAAAGGAAATTCAACTTATTAAAAATGAGATTCAAGTACTATCCACCAGACTACGGGAGGAGGATATAGAAATAGCCTCAATAAAGGAACAGCTAACAGTTTTGGGGAAGAGGACAGAACAACAGGGAGAAGGAGATGCCAGGCTACAGTTACAGATTGAGGACATGGAAAATTGAAGCGGCCGTAACAATTTAAGAATTCGAGGACTAACGGAATCAATAAAGAGCCCACAATTGGAAGACTTAGTTAATATGTTATTTAAAAACATCTTGGGGACAAATAACCTGGGTAAAATAGAGCTTGATAGAATACACAGAATACCTGGCCCAATGAAAAGAGACCGGGAGAGACCAAGAGATGTAATCTGCAAATTGCATTATTATTCCCAGAAGGAAATGATACTGAGAATGGCTCAGGACTCTAGAGAGTGGAAACTGGAGGGGATGGTCATACAGGTCTTCTCGGATATCTCTAAGGGGACTCTACAGAGAAGAGCCATACTGAAACCCACCCTAGAACTGGCCAGAAGAAAAGGATGCACCTATAGATGGGGTTTCCCATTTGCAGTAACATTCAACAGAGACGGGCGGTTTTTAACTCTACGTAACTATCAAGATAGGGTAGCTCTCTTTGACTTCCTAGAGGTCCCACCTATAGAAATTCCAAATTGGCTGGGAAGGATAACTGGAAACTGGCCTAGGGACCCCATATGACTCTGGGGGATGGGGGCGAGGGGGAGGGGAGGCACTAGAGCTCAGGGGTACTATGGGAATAAATTAATAGATACACTAGGGGAATTTAAAAATAATTTTATTGGTATATGGGAAGGAAAGGGGGAGGGGGGAGGGAAAAACTCTCTTTCCCCTGGGCCTTTTATCTCTTAAAAAAAAAGTAGGGGAATAATACCCCCATTTCTGATCGACACATAATATAGGGGTGGGTTGGACCCCCCTTCTAAAATATTTTTTTTTCTCTGCACGGTGAAATATAGGGGTATAATACCCCCATTGGGTCAGGCACATAATTTATGAGGGGAATGCTGGATCCCCTCAATTTTTTTTTTTTTTTGGGGTGTTTTTTTTTTTTTTCTCTTCTTGAGAAAGTAGGTGGTGGAATTAAATATAGGTTAAGTGATAAGGAATTTTGAGGTTGATAATGAGTTGTTTGTGTTCTGGTTTCTCTGTGCCCCCAGCCCCCTTCTCCCACTAGTGGCTCTCTGGAATTCCTTTTTTTCTTGTTTTTTTTCTCCTTCCTTTGCACGGTGAAATATAGGGGTATAATACCCCCATTGGGTTAGGTACATAAATTATGAGGGGAATGTTGGATCCCCTCCTTTTTTTTTTTTTTTTTTTTGAGCACAGTGAAGTATGGGGGTATAATACACCCATTTTGACAGACACATAAAAAATGAGGGGAATGTTGGATCCCCTCCTTAAATTTTTGGGACTTGGGGGGTGTTTTCCTTTTTTTTCTATTTTTTTTTTTTTTTTTCTCTTCCCTTGCCCCTTTGCTATACCAAAGTCAACTTGGAAGGAAAGAGGGAGCTAACCTCCCTTATATGGAGAATAAGGGATTTAAAAATTTGTGTTAATTAAGGGGAAGGTATGTTTAGATATCAAGGCTCTAAGATAGGAGGGGGGGGGGGGAGAGGGGGAGGAATTTTATGGCGATGGAGGGGAGGGAATCAGTGTTATAGAAAGAATCGGAGAATGTCTACAGAGAGGAAAGACAGTGAAGAGCAGGCCCGGTAGAAGGAAAAAAAGGGATAGGTATCGGAGATAAGGAAATAAAAGCATTTAAATAGAATAGGGAGGGAGGAGCGGGGACATCGGTGATCGCCCTGGGTATTTCCCCCTAAAAAATTAAGAACACACTGGTGGCAGTAAAATGTCGTGTGTTGGAAGGATTTAAAAATCCGACCTGTGGATCCTGACTGGGGCGAACTTTGAGCTCTCCCCAGTAGGGTGTGATCCATAGGGAAGGGGATAGGAGTTAGTGAGATAGAGAGGGGTGAGTGTATAATTTAAGTTTGAGTGTGTGTCTGGTGTGAAGTATCTGTTCCTTTTTTTTTTTTTTTGTCCCTGTCTTATTTTTTCCTATCTGGAAGTCTTAAATGGAGGATATAAAGGTTGTCTCCCTTAATGTAAAGGGCTTAAATATCCTGGAAAAAAGGCAGATATTACTATCAGAGCTTAAACGGGTGAAAGCAAATATAGCGTTCATCCAAGAGACGCATTTTAAATCGGATAAATTACCATATCTGAAAAATAATGCATTCCCACATATATACCACACAACTTATATGCAATCAAAATCTAGAGGGGTGTCGATATTAATAGACAGCAAAACACCATGGCATCTGAAGGAGAAACTATGTGACGACAGCGGTAGATTTCTCTTTCTAAAAGGGAAAATAGGGGAAATCCAGATGACACTGGCAACCCTATATGCTCCCAACAATCAACAGGACAGGTTTGCAGCCAAAACACTGAATGCCCTTAGAAATTTTGCCCAGGGGCAATTAATATTGGGAGGAGATTTCAATACACCGCTGTCCCCCATAGCCGATTCCTCCAGAACTAAACCCACTACCTCCGTAATGATATGTAGACGGATGCTGAAGAACCTATACAAGGAACAATTGATAGATGTGTGGTGTCTGCAGCATCCAACTGAAAAAGAGTACACATTTTATTCGAACCCACATGGGAGTTACTCGAGAATAGATTTTTTCTTGGTGCCCCACGCTCATCTCCAGGCAGTAAAGCATACCGACATAGATAGCATTTCATGGTCAGACCATGCAATGATCTCTATAAATTATAGTATTACAACAATTAATTCAATAAAACAAAGGTTTTGGAAAATAAATGAAAGTCGGTTACAGATAGAAGTAAGGACAGAGGTACAAAAGGAACTTAACCTCCCTGGCGGTATGATTATGTCAGGAATTACATACCAAAAGCGGTACAATTCTTTTCATGGAAATTTGGCGTTATGTATTATAGGCCTACAATTCTTAGTAATTACTGACTTAAACCTGACCAAAACAAGAGTCTAGTAGACATCCCAGATGTGATAAATTTGAAACACAAACACGTGAATTATAATCGAATCAATAATATTATTTTATTATTTAATATATAATATATATAATAAAATTATATTATTGATTAGATTATAATTCATGCATTATATATTATATATAGATATATGTGTGTGTGCATATATATATATATATATATATATATATATATATATATATATATATATATATATATATATATATATAATATAAAATGTGTTTTGTGCAACGTGTTTTTTTTTATTTTTTTTTTTTTTTAATTTCCCTCCCTAGTTCCGCTCCCATGCAGCATTGCTGCTGCAGGGAACGGAACTAGGAAGTGATCAGAGCGACGGAGACCGACGGAGGAGCGGCGGGGATCTCGGCTGGCGGTCACAGCAATGAGAGATCATCGCTGGATCGCCAGGATAAGGTAAGAGAACACCGCTGCGCTCTCTGCAATCCACCCCGAGCGTGACTCAATGTTACCGCTCCTGATATGAAAAACCAACCCCGAGTCACGCTCGGGATTACCGCTAAGGAGGTTAAGGACTATTCCCTAGATCCCTCGAACTGTGGAAGCTATAGGCCCATATCGCTTCTGAATACAGATTTAAAAATCTTTACAAAAATCTTAGCGACAAGAATGGCAATGGTACTCTCGAAAAAAATACTCTTGGACCAAGTTGGTTTCATGGCGGTGAGAGAAGCAAAAGACAATACCACAAGAGTTCTTAATTTAATTCATATAATTACCAAAGCAGAAATCCCCTGCGTTATACTGAGTACCGACGCAGAAAAGGCTTTTGACAGAGTCGAGTGGACCTTTATGCAGTCGGTACTCAAGTATATAGGAGTAGGAGAAATAATGAGGGAAAGAATAACTAAGGTATATTCAAACCCGAAAGCAAGGGTTAAGGTGAATGGGGTACTGTCAGAACCTTTTAGCATAAAAAAAATGGTACAAGGCAGGGATGTCCGCTATCCCCCCTGCTTTTTGCCCTCACATTAGAGCCATTTTTGAATAAATCGCAGCATACGCGGATGAATTATTATTTACATTGATAGAACCAGAAATATCGCTGCCAGTGCTCCTGAGGGAATTCAGACAGTATGGAAACATATCAAATCTTAAAATAAATTATGGGAAATCAGAAGCGATGGGGATAGGAGTACCAGAGGTAAATATGGATAGATTAAAGAGCAACTTTGGATTTGTATGGGTGGAGAAAGCAGTGAAATATTTAGGGACTTGTATAGCGGCAAATTTATCCCAAATATATGAATTAAATTTAGTTCCCTTGATTGGAGAGACAAAGAAAATCTTGGAGCAATGGAGGGGGGGCCTCCAGTCATGGTTTGGCAGAGGAAATCTAATAAAAATGAATATTTTACCAAAATATTTATATATTATGAGAGTGCTCCCAGTTAAAATACCTTAGTTTCTTTAAAATTATACATGGGTTGTTTACGAGATATATCTGGGTCGGTAAAAAACCACGTTTAGCTCGTAATAGCCTATCACTTCCTAAAAACATGGGTGGACTTGCAGTACCTGATTTGCGTAGATACTATTATGCTATACCTTTAAATCGTATATTAGACTGGTGGCATCATGTAGAAACGAAACTATGGGTCCAAATAGAGCAAGCGCAGACTGCGGTATCTCTAAAGAGAGCGATTTGGTGTTATAAGACTCTCCCTAAAACTCTGAAGATACACCCTTTAATCGGGAATACAATAAGAATAGGTAACCAGCAATCCTTGAGGCAAAGCTTAACCACAATAGAATCCTCGCTATATCCTATTTTAGGAAACCCTAATTTTACTCCAGGTTTAGATAGACAGCACTTTAAAAAACTGCGGGAAACAGGACAAGACGGCATTAAAACCCTGACGAACCAGCGGATGTGGCCATCAATCTCTAGGTTAACAGATGGGGATGGACCATATGGGCTTTGCCTCTGGGAGGCACTCCAATTGCGGCATTTGCTGGAGTCTCTGCCTGAGCCTGGAAAATTTAAGAAACCATTGACGAACTTTGAAAAACTATGTGAGAGAATAGAGGGCAAAGACCATCCATTGTCTATTCTACATAAAATGCTGAATACCCCATTAGAGCAGCCAAGATTGAAATGGCTGGAAAAATGGAAATTGGACCTAAATGTAGATATAACGGAAACACAGAAACAGAGGATGTTTAGGGCAATATTCAGGCCAACAAGATGCACCAAAATTCAGGAAACAAATTATAAGATCTTAACTAGATGGTACAATACACCAGATAAATTACATAAATGGTGCCCTCAGGAATCAGACAGGTGCTGGAGATGTGGGGAAGGAGAAGGCACACTATATCACATCTTCTGGAATTGCCCAGAGATAAAAAAAAAATTCTGGTCAGAGATCGGAGATATAGTTAAAAAAAATAACGGATTATAAAATCAAGGGAGATGCTGCCTTCTGTTTATTGCAGATATCAGAGAAGTCATGGTGAAATATGAAAGATCAGTATTACCCCATATGATGAACGCTGCAAGAGCATGTATACCCGAGAACTGGAGGAAGAGAAAAGCTCCTTCAGTGTTTGAATGGATAAGAAAATTGGAACACATTAATAAAATGGAAGACTTAGTGCTCTCTTCACAACATAAACAGGAACAATATAAACTGACATGGGGAATGTGGAATCTATTTGCATCCTCGGATGAGGGGAAACAACTGCTATTCTCGACATCCCAGAATGCTGAAATATTATGAGATGGGAACTACTTATTATCCTTCCAATTTTTTATTTTTTTTATTTCTATGTGCGGTTGTCATGTGTGAGAGTGATTGTGTGGGGGTATGAATGGTGGGAGGGAGGGGGGTAATGAAGAGGGGTAGAGAAAAGAAGGAAGGGAAAGAATGGGTAGGAAGATGAGGGGAAAACAAAGATAAATTTAGCGGGTTAAGGGTCATGTGAATCAAAAAGAATAATGAAGGAAAGAGAGGTAAGGATTGAATGAGTAGGGACAGAGAAGGAGACTTGCTGTCTTAACAATACCTTGCCTCGATTGAATGTTTGACAAATGACTGAATATGAATAGGCTGGAAATCTCTAGAGGACTGTAACAGACCTCCTGAGATAAGAAAATTGAAGTGGTTAATGTCTTTGTGATCTATAAACCTTATCTTGTTTTATATATTACGTTTTGTAATGACCTTCCTGGAAATTAAAAATAAAGGAATAAATATATAAAAAAAAAAAGAAATGTTGGGCTTACATATTCTTTAAAGGATGAGTTCACTTTTAGAACATGTTACATGTTCCACCCGTTATTAGGGGTTTTTGCAGCAATAAAAGTTTAAATTATATCAGTCAAGTGGCCACATCACCCTAAAAGCTTCTGGTGTCTCGTGGTCTCAGAGGCTAAGCAGGTCAGGCCTGCTTAGTACTTGGATGGGAGACTGTTTTGGAATAACCGGTGCTATAAGCTTAAAACCTTACAACATCAAACATTTGTTGTCTGCAGCATCTTTCTCTATGTTAACAATGCTATATTTGAAATATCGTTACAATACCTTGTGAGTGTCCTTCCTAGGAAGAAGGGGTTTTTGAAGGGTACAAAAGTTGTATTTTTTTTTTTCCCCAGAAAACATGGAATTACTGTGATATTTATATTTTATGAATTTCAGAATGTTGGAGTATATAAAACATTTCTCTGGTGTAATCTCGGGCCTGCTGATTTTTAATAAAACCCACTTGATCTGGGTGAATAAGTGATGGGAGTATATCCAAGAGTCATTTTCAGGTCCGAATTAAGGAGATATCGGTCTGTAATTGCATGGCAACACAGTATCTTTATCAGGCTTCAGGATTGTTGTTATCACCGCTTGTAGCATCTCCCGAGGGAAAAAGATTTTAGTGAGATCTTTATTCAATTTGGTCAAGTGAGGGACTAGTTTGGGAGCATATTTTTGGTAGTACTCATTTGGGAGACCATCACTTCCCAGTGCTGTTCGAGAGGGGAGTGAGTGGATTACTTTAAGAATTTCAGTGGGTGAGATTGGGCGGGAAAATTGTTCTGTTTGTGCTTAAGGGTAAGAAGTGACATATGTCTAAGAAAAGAGTCAATATCCTCAGTAGTGGGTTGGGCTGGATCATATGCTTTAGAGTTTTATCTTCGGCAATGAGAAGGTATGGTATTTTACTTTTGTTGGTTGCTTTTAATACGCTTTGCTAGATGGGCACCTGCCTTATTGCCAAGTGCAGATGAATTAGCTTTCAAATGTTGTTTTTTTTTTATTTTTTAACGTTTTATTGAAATTCAACTCAGTACTAAGGATGATCGAACTTTTGAAAAGTTCGGTTCGACCAGAACATCCGAACTTCCCGAAAGTTCGGCCCGGATTTCAGAACCCCATTGAAATCAATGGGACCCGAACTTCGGTAATCAAAAAACACCATTTTTAAGCCCTAAAACCCAATAAACGCCCCTAAAAAGTGCCCAGGGTTCTGGGTCATGCCCCATTAACTATTAATCACACAAAAAAAAGTTCTTTAAAAATTGTCATTTTTGATAAAAAAAGCCAATTATTGAAAAAAAAAAAGATTTTTTGATTTTTACTTTGGATTTAGTATCTGGGGGGTCTAAAAGGTGTGCATGTGAAGTTTCAGCTCTGTAGCATGTCCAGAACCAAAAAAAAAAAAAGATGATTTTTCAGTAGAACAGGGATGTGGGTCGGGACCCTCCTTTAACTTTAACACCTAATATGATCTTTTTTTCTGGTTCTGGACATGCTACAGAGCTGAAACTTCACATGTACACCTTTTAGACCCCCCAGACACCAAATCACACAAAAAAAGTTCTTAAAAATTGTCATTTTTGATAAAAAAAAGGCAATTATTGAAAAAATTAAAAAAAAAAGAGATTTTTTGATTTTTTTTACTTTGTATTTCAGATCTGGGGGGTCTAAAAGGTGTACATGTGAAGTTTCAGCTCTGTAGCATGTCCAGAACCAGAAAAAAAAGATCATTTGTATTAGAACACTTTCTTTCAGGACAGGTAGTTAGTTTCTCTCCCGGTTTAATAGCAGGCATTTTTTGGGGTTCTTTGCAGTCAGGAAAAACCCCCAAAAAATGGCAGCAAAAACACACCTGGGCATTTTTTTTTTGGACGCTAGCGTTTTTTTGGCATTTTTGTTGGGTTCTTTGCAGTCAGGAAAAACATCTGAACTTGTGTATAGTGGTACTGTGCACAAGTTCAGATGTTTTGCCTGTCCCCAAAAACCCCCAAAAAATGGCAGCAAAAACACACCTGGGCATTTTTTTTTTTTTTTGGACGCTAGCGGTTTTTTTGGCATTTTTTTGGGTTCTTTTGAGGCAGGCAAAACATCTGAACTTGTCTATAGTGGTATATATCCACACATACTTATAGGTTTATACACACCTAGACATATATATGTGTGATAGTAGCAGAAATATATTAGTGTAAATGATTTCATTAGCGCAAGCATATATTTCTGCTACTATCACACCTATATATCTCTAGGTGTGTAGTATGTATGTGTGTATATACACCACTATAGACAAGTTCAGATGTTTTGCTTGCCTCAAAAGAACATGCCCAAAAAAACGCTAGCGTCAAAAAAAAAAAATGCCCAGGTGTGTTTTTGCTGGCATTTTTTGGGAGTTTTTGGAGGCAGGCAAAACATCAGAACTTGTGCACAGTACCACTATACACAAGTTCAGATGTTTTTCCTGACTGCAAAGAACCCCAAAAAATGCCTGCTATTAAACCCGGGAGAGAAACTAACTACCTGTCCTGAAAGAAAGTGTTCTAATACAAACCATCTTTTTTTTTTTCTGGTTCTGGACATGCTACAGAGCTGAAACTTCACATGTACACCCTTTCGACCCCCCAGATACTAAATCCAAAGTAAAAATCAAAAAATCTTTTTTATTTTTTTTTTTTTTTTCAATAATTGGCTTTTTTACCAAAAATGACAATTTTTAAGAACTTTTGTGTGATTTGGTGTCTGGGGGGTCTAAAAGGTGTACCTGTGAAGTTTCAGCTCTGTAGCATGTCCAGAACCAGAAAAAAAAAAGGATTGTTTGTATTAGAACACTTTAAACACAGGTAGTTAGCTTCTCTCCCGGTTTAATAGCAGGCATTTTTTGGGGTTCTTTACAGTCAGGAAAAACATCTGAACATGTGTATAGTGGTACTGTGCACAAGTTCTGATGTTTTGCCTGCCTCCAAAACCCCCCAAAAAATGCCAGCAAAAACACACCTGGGCATTTTTTTTTTTTTGACGCTAGCGTTTTTTTTGGCATTTTTTTTGGGTTCTTTTGAGGCAGGCAAAACATCTGAACATGTGTATAGGGGGTATATATAGACATATATGTCTGAATATATACCCCTAGACATATATAGGTGTGATAGTAGCAGAAATATATTCCTGTAAATGATTTCATTAGCGCAAGCATTTATTTCTGCTACTATCACACCTATATATGTCTAGGGGTATATATTCAGACATGTATGTCTATATATACCCCCTATACACATGTTCAGATGTCATGTCTGACATCAAACATGTCCTCAAAAAAGCACTGGCAGTGGCAGCCCCTGCAGCATAAAAAATGCTTGGCTAGTGAGAAGCCATATTCCAGTTACGAAGCTATTCCGAGAAATGATCATTTCTCTATAGCGGTCACCCTGCTATGGAAGGGTTTTGTCACCCTGCCATAGCAGTCACTGCCAGTTAACCCTACACTACACTACGGTCCCCTTACACTTAACACTTTCCCTACAGAAACTCAATTTTTGAAGCTAACTTAAGTGTAAAGGAGCACTCTAACTACACTAGATATCCCTTTCCTCACACTAAAAATAGCTAAATGACACTTTTAAAGTAAAATTAACAGAACTGCTTCCATTCTCTTCCATGTCCAGTATAACAATGCTAGGAATATGGCGGGGGCGATCTTATATACTGGGGGGCGTATTCACTAATGATTGGTCTAGGGACCCCCTAGTCACTCCAATCACATTCCTAGCATTCTCCTGCCCCCGCAATTGGCTTTTGCTAATGGTTCTGGTCCAATCACGGGCTTTTAAAGCCCATTTCCTGAAGCATTGCATTTTGGGCGGTTCTGGTTGCCAAATTCCGAACTTTTTGGGCAAAAAGTTCTAAATTCGGCCGAACCTCGAACACCCAATGTTCGGGTCGAACCAATGGTGGACCCGAACCGTTTGATCATCCCTACTCAGTACAAGGAAGTAAACATTGAGCAACAATATCATTGAAATAATACCAATTTTAACCAAAGAAACAAGGTGCTCTGCATAAGTAAACCGCTTTCAAATGTTTAACATGTTTCTCATGTGTGTATAGCATTTCGTTATGGAGCTCACATCGCAGTTTAAATAACTTTTTTTGCATTAGAAGAGGTAGGATCCCTTTTTTTTTTTTTTCAGTTCCTCAATTACTTGAATATCTTGGATAATTTGGTCAAATTGTTGCGTACGGCATTTTTTTAACTCTAGAGCCGAGTTTAATGAACTCTCCTCTAATATAGGCTTTATGAGCCTTCCAGAGAGTAAATTTAATGACATCTGTGGTGTCATTTAGAGAAAAATATTTGTTTAGAGCTGTATAAATTGTCTGTGAGTGAGTTGGGTCAGATAGGAGGAAAGTGTTCATCCTTCGTAAGGGAGAACAGGAGGAATAGGAAGATCCCAATAGTTTTAGAGTTACAAGAGCATGATCTGACCAAGTTTCAATAATTGAGGAGAGAACATAAGGGAGAGATTATCTGTCAGTAATAAACATGTCAATTCTGGAGTATGATTTGTGAGACGTGGAGAAGAAGGATGAATCTCTTTCCGCTCTGTGTTGGCATCGCCATATGTCAAACAGGTCCCTGGAGGGAAAAAATCTCTGTAGGTTTGTCAATTGGCATCTAGAAAGGGTGGTCATGTTTACCAGAAGGTCAGAAATGGAATTAAAAAAAGGGACCTGTTTGACATTTGGGGCATATGCATGAACTAAATTATACAATACATGGTATCCTTTACAAACAAGAATAATAAATCTACTGTTATCATGATTTATTAAAGATTTGGGTTAAAAGATGATTGAGTCTTTTAGAGCCGGTTCACACTACCACGACCAGAAAGTCGCCCCGTGACTTGAAGAGACTTGTTTAGAGACTTGTGCACTACTTTGAAGAGACAGGCGACTTTGTCTGTGGGGAATGCCTGGCTAATCTCTTTCTTCTTCCTGGAAAGTCTGATAACAAGTCGTGTCAATTAAGATAAGGAGGCGACTCCCATTGAAGTATATGGGACAGTCGGATCACAGGTCGCCTCAAAGTAGTACAGGACCCTTTTCTGAAGTCGGAGCAACTTCAGTAGTGCCAATTAAGACAGCACTGATTGATTAACATTGCTTTTGTTATGTCAAGCGACCTGGGGCTACACAAGTCGCCTCACAAGTCGTACTAGTGTGAATGGGCTCTAAAGGTAATCAGGACTTCTATTTTCCTTTTTTTAAGAGTTGACCATAAATATTTGTAAAATGTGTTTAAGGGAAAGTGAAGGATGTTTTTGTTTCATAAATTTAGTTTCTTGTAAGAAGACAATGTCTCCATGCAGGGATTGAATTGTAAAGTGCCAGTAAATGGGGTAGAAAAAAAAAAAAAAAAATATATATATATATATATATATATATATATATATATATATATATATATATATAATGTATATATATATATAGCAAATATAATGTGTAGATTAATAAATAAATTAGTAAACCATAATTCCGTATAACATTAATAAATATAAAAAATCCAAAATTCAAAAAGTCCAATAAATATATAAAGTAAATCCTTTGTGCAAACTTCCAAATCCAGATCTCCCTCTGTCTCCTCTCCCCTTGTGCCAGAAAAAAGATATGGTAAAAAAGATAGGGGTATGTTCCTCCCGAATGCAGCCTTGGTATGGCCGCTTGTGACCGTGTGTTTCAGCGCAAGCCGATCAGCGTGGAGCAAGCGGGAGAACTTCCGGCTTGTGTTCCACCTAACACACGTCACCACGCTGTGCATTCCAATCTTACGGCTGCATTCGGGAGGAAAATACCCCGATCTTTTTTACCATTAACTTCTGCTGTTTTTTTGCTGTGTTTTGCTTTTATTTTGCACGAAGCTTTGTATATAATTTTGCCCAATTGGGAATAAAAATACTTAAGGATATCACACTATTTGGAGCTCCTTTTTTTTTTTCCATATCTTTTTTTCTGGCACGAGGGGAGAGGAGACAGAGGGAGATCCCAACACCTCATCCACCTGAAGCAAGCCATAAAGATCTTTTAGCCTGGACGGCTATACAAGCTTGACTGGTCATGGTGCTGTAAGGCACACATGACCCACAACGTCTGGTAAGTGATTGAATCTTACCTTTGTCACGGTGATATTACAAATATTAGGATTATTACTGAGTGGACTGAGTAATCATCGCGCTGAGCACTTGCACTTTTCGTCTGGAAGTTTGCACAAAGGACTCACTTTATATTGCACATTTATTGGAAAATTCTTTATTTGGAAGTTTGCACAAAGGATTTACTTTATATATTTATTGGACTTTTTGAATTTTGGATTTTTTATATTTATTAATGTTATACGGAATTATGATTTACTAATTTATTTATTAATCTACACATTATATTTGATATATATATATTTTATGAAATTTAGTATAGTCACTTTTATTGCAATTATTTTAAAGCAAGCGCTATAGGTAGCCTTTTGTAACCTTCATGCGTTTTTGTTTGTGGATGGATTTACAGCTGCAGAATTATTACACTCAGTAGCCTTGTAGAGAATCTGTTGAACAACATATCCAACTCTCAGGACTTCATCACCGTGTACAGCCTGTTATATACTATATATATATATATATATATATATATATATATATATATATATATATATATATATATATATATATATATATATATATATATATATATATATATATATATATTAATAGATGTTTAATGGAGGGATAGAGTATATGAGGATATATAGATGAGAGACAGGCTATTGTATGGTGAGCACTAGAAGTAGTATTAGGAGAGTTGCAGGTGATGGTAAAGCAGATAGGTTCTGATGTCAAGTATAGTGCAGATGGTAAGAGGACACAGATGGAGTATACTTAGACAGAGTAACCTAGTGCAAGGATAGTTCAAGGTAGTCCCAAGAGCTAACAGTCTTATGCAGATGATAGTGAATAGATAGATACAGATAGTCTTGGTAATTGCAGTAGATGACAGTAGGAGATTGGTTAGCAAGAATCCCCTGCGGGGTACTTATCACTTAGATAGGTTTAGGAATAACAGTGTCCATTGGAGAGGGGTGATCCCGTAGCGAGATACGGATCACCAGCGAGGTCTCCGGCTTCAGTTCAGCAAGGGAGGTATGTCAGCAGCTCCGACTTCTCAGGCGTAGGTGCGATGAACATGTGGGTGAAGGTGAAAACAGCATGCCAGGGGTGATCGGGTGGCGAGACACAGGATCCGAAAACAGGTTCAGGTAGCGAGATACAGGAACGTGTCGAACTGGTATGCTGCCTTCAGACAGCGGGACGCTCCAACCATGGCGGTTGAACGAGCGATGAATGAGAGCAAACCGGCGATTGAAATAGCCGCTCCTAGCGGCGCTCGGCAATGATGTCATCCGGTCTTAAAGGTATATGCGTCCCTTGTTACACAAGATGGGACGCAATTAGGAGAGGAGAAATATGGAGACAAGGGTACCAGAGGTACCGGAACATTACAGTACCCCCCCCTTAAGGCCGGCTCCGGAAGGCCTCTAGAACTGTTTTTTCCGGGTATTTCGAGTGGAAATTGCGAATCAGTCTAGGGGCATGTATATCGGAGGTATCCAGCCAGGTGTCATCTTGGGGCCCATAATTCTTCCATCGTACAAGATACTGGAGTCTTTTTCTATTGAAACGGGAATCCAAAATTTCTTTTATCTCAAATTCTTCTCCACCTTCCACTTGTACAGGAGGTGGAGGTGAGATAGTAGGCCTTATTCCTTGGTTAGGAACATGGGGCTTCAGTAGAGACACATGGAAGACAGGATGTATCTTGAGATCTACTGGCAATGTGAGTTGTACTGCAGCTTTTCCAATAAGCTTCTCTATTGGAAAAGGTCCCAGAAATAGAGGTCCAAGTTTTTTACTAGGGATTTTTAGTCTCAGATTTTTTGTAGAAAGCCAAACAAGATCCCCAATGGCATATTGGGGAGAGGGTTTCCTACGGAGGTCGTAGTACTTTTTGTTGGCTATGAGCATGAGATATGGTATTGTTGAGTAATCCCAGAGAATCCTTTATCTGGGCAAGATAATCAGATGCCACTGGATTACTTGATGGCAAGATACGTGGAGGAAGTAGTGTGGGATGAAACCCATAATTCAGGTAAAACGGACTTTGCTTAGTAGTGCTATGAGTAGCGTTGTTATAGGCGAATTCCGCCAGCGGGAGGAGATCTGCCCAATCGCCCTGTAGATACGAAGTATAGCAACGCAGGTACTGTTCAATGCACTGGTTAACTCTCTCTGTCCGTTGGTCTGAGGGTGGTAGGGAGAAGTAAGGTTACGCTCTATTCGCAGTATCTGACATAGAGCTAGCCAAAACTTTGAGATGAATTGTGAACCACGGTCAGAAAGCAGTGTTTTTGGAATACCATGTAACTTAGACATGTTTCACAAGTAATTCCGCTGTTTGTTTGGATGAAGGTAGTTTTCAGATAGGAGTGAAATGTGCCATCTTGGTCAGATGGTCCACTGACACCAAGATGGTGTTGAATCCTTTGGAAGGTGGTAGTTCCACTATGAAGTCTAAGGATACCACTTCCCACGGAACCTGGGGTATCGGTAAACTACAAAGTAACCCTGATGGTTTCGTGTTGTCAATTTTAGACCTTGCACAGATATCACAAGATGAAACGAACTTTTTTACGGTTGTCTTCATGTCTGGCCACCAAAATTGCCTAGTGAGTAGATTGAGAGTTTTAGTCATACCCATATGTCCTGCCATAGGTACATCATGCAACAGTTCTAAGATCTTGGTTCGCATAGTAGGGGGTATGTATAATTTATCGTTGTAGTAGAGGAAGCCTTCTGCATCAGTAGTTAGTTGTGGTGGAGGTGAATCCAACCCTATGCTGTGCAAAATCTCCTCCTTCAGGGAGCGAACGACTCCGATAATACGCTCAAATGGTATTATAGGAACTGAGGGAACCTCAGTGCAATCTTTCTCAGCTAGTCGTGAGTAGGGATGATCGAACTTTTGAAAAGTTCGGTTCGACCAGAACACCCGAACTTCACGAAAGTTCGGCCCGGATTTCAGAACCCCATTGAAATCAATGGGACCTGAACTTCTGTAATCAAAAAACACAATTTCTAAGCCCTAAAACCCAATAAATGCCCCTAAAAAGTGCCTAGGGTTCTGGGTCATGCCCCATTAACTATTAATCACACAAAAAAAAGTTCTTAAAAATTGTCATTTTTGATAAAAAAGCCAATTATTGAAAAATTAAAAAAAAAAAAGAAAAAGAGATTTTTACTTTGGATTTAGTATCTGGGGGGTCTAAAATGTGTGCATGTGAAGTTTCAGCTCTGTAGCATGTCCAGAACCATGAAAAAAAAAAAAGATGATTTTTCAGTAGAACAGGGATGTGGGTCGGGACCCTCCTTTAACTTTAACACCTATATGATCTTTTTTTCTGGTTCTGGACATGCTACAGAGCTGAAACTTCACAGGTACACCTTTAGACCCCCCCAGACACAAAATCACACAAAAAAAGTTCTTAAAAATTGTAATTTTTGATAAAAAAAGCCAATTATTGAAAAATTAAAAAAAAAAAAGAAAAAGAGATTTTTACTTTGGATTTAGTATCTGGGGGGTCTAAAAAGTGTACATGTGAAGTTTCAGGTCTGTAGCATGTCCAGAACCAGAAAAAAAAAGATAGTTTGTATTAGAAAACTTTAAGCACAGGAATATGGCTTCTCTGCTGTAACACCTTGCCGGTTTAATAGCAGGCATTTTTTTGGGTTCTTTGCAGTCAGGAAAAACATCTGAACTTGTGTATAGTGGTACTGTGCACAAGTTCTGATGTTTTGCCTGCCTCCAAAACCCTCCAAAAAATGCCAGCAAAAACACACCTGGGCACTTTTTTTTTTTGACGCTAGCGTTTTTTTGGCATTTTTTGGGGTTCTTTTGAGGCAGGCAAAACATCTGAACATGTGTATAGGGGGGATATATAGACATATATGTCTGAATATATACCCCTAGACATATATAGGTGTGATAGTAGCAGAAATAAATGCTTGCGCTAATGAAATCATTTACAGTAATATATTTCTGCTACTATCACACCTATATATGTCTAGGGGTATATATTCAGACATATATGCCTATATATACACCCTATACACATGTTCAGATGTTTTGCCTGCCTCAAAAGAACCCCAAAAAATGCCAAAAAAAACGCTAGCGTCAAAAAAAAAAAATGCCCAGGTGTGTTTTTGCTGGCATTTTTTGGGGAATTTTGGAGGCAGGCAAAACATCAGAACTTGTGCACAGTACCACTATACACAAGTTCAGATGTTTTGCCTGCCTCAAAAGAACCCCAAAAAATGCCAAAAAAAACGCTAGCGTCATAAAAAAAAAAAATGCCCAGGTGTGTTTTTGCTGGCATTTTTTGGGGAATTTTGGAGGCAGGCAAAAAATCAGAACTTGTGCACAGTACTACTATACACAAGTTCAGATGTTTTTCCTGACTGCAAAGAACCCAAAAAAATGCCTGCTATTAAACCGGCAAGGTGTTACAGCAGAGAAGCCATATTCCTGTGCTTAAAGTTTTCTAATACAAACTATCTTTTTTTTATGGTTCTGGACATGCTACAGAGCTGAAACTTCACATGTACACTTTTTAGACCCCCCAGATCTGAAATCCAAAGTAAAAATAAAAAAATCTTTTTTTTTTTTTTTTTTTTCTTAATTTTTCAATAATTGGCTTTTTTTTATCAAAAATGACAATTTTTAAGAACTTTTTTGTGTGATTTTGTGTCTGGGGGGGTCTAAAAGGTGTACCTGTTTAGTTTCAGCTCTGTAGCATGTCCAGAACCAGAAAAAAAAAGATAGTTTGTATTAGAAAACTTTAAGCACAGGAATATGGCTTCTCTGCTGTAACACCTTGCCGGTTTAATAGCAGGCATTTTTTTGGGTTCTTTGCGGTCAGGAAAAACATCTGAACTTGTGTATAGTGGTACTGTGCACAAGTTCTGATGTTTTGCCTGCCTCCAAAACCCCCCAAAAAATGCCAGCAAAAACACACCTGGGCATTTTTTTTTTTTTTTTTTTGACGCTAGCGTTTTTTGGCATTTTTTGGGGTTCTTTTGAGGCAGGCAAAACATCTGAACTTGTGTATAGGGGGTATATATAGGCATATATGTCTGAATATATACCCCTAGACATATATAGGTGTGATAGTAGCAGAAATATATTACTGTAAATGATTTCATTAGCGCAAGCATTTATTTCTGCTACTATCACACCTATATATGTCTAGGGGTATATATTCAGACATATATGTCTATATATTCCCCCTATACACATATTCAGATGTCATGTCTGACATCAAACATGTCCTCAAAAAAGCACTGACAGTGGCAGCCCCTGCAGCATAAAAAATGCTTGCTGGTGAGAAGCCACATGCCTGTCCCGAAGCAACTCAGAGAAATGATCATTTCTCTATAGCGGTCACCCTGCTATGGAAGGGTTTTGTCACCCTGCCATAGCAGTCACTGTCAGTTAACCCTACACTACACTACGGTCCCCTGACACTTAACACTTTCCCTACAGAAACTAAATTTTTGAAGCTAACTTAAGTGTAAAGAAGCACTCTAACTACACTAGATATCCCTTTCCTCACACTAAAAATAGCTAAATGACACTTTTAAAGTAAAATTAACAGAACTGCTTCCACTCTCTTCCATGTCCAGTATAACAATGCTGGGAATATGGCGGGGGCGATCTTATATCCTGGGGGGCGTATTCACTAATGATTGGTCTAGGGACCCCCTAGTCACTCCAATCACATTCCTAGCATTCTCCTGCCCCCTCAATTGGCTTTTGCTAATGGTTCTGGTCCAATCACGGGCTTTTAAAGCCCATTTCCTGAAGCATTGCATTTTGGGCGGTTCTGGTTGCCGAATTCCGAACTTTTTGGGCAAAAAGTTCTAAATTCGGCCGAACCTCGAACACCCAATGTTCGGGCCGAACCGATGGTGGACCCGAACCGTTCGATCATCCCTAGTCGTGAGAGTGCATCCGCTTTTTTATCTCAGCTAGTCGTGAGAGTGCATCCGCTTTTTTATTTTTGTCTGCGGGGGTGTAAGTTACTAAAAAATTAAATCTCAGAAAAAATAACGACCACCGTACCTGCCGGTGGGAAAGAGTTCTATTAGTCTGAAGGTATTGAAGGTTTTTGTGATCAGTATATATCAGAATTGGCAATTGAATGCCCTCAAGTAGATGTTGCCAATTCTCTAATGCCAGTTTTATGGCTAATAACTCCTTCTCACCTACTGGGTAGTTCACTCTCGGGGCTACTTAATGACTTTGAAAAGAAAGCAACTGGGTGAAGAGGTGAGGTGAGGTGTTTGTTGGTCGTTGTGAGAGAACTGCTCCTACTGCCATATTAGACGCATCTACCTCCAAGATGTATTGAAGGGATGGGTCTGGATGGCATAGTATGGGGGCAGTAGTAAAGCTTGATTTCAGCAGAGAGAATGCTCCATTTGCTTCCTTTGTCCAATTAAATGGTTTCTTCGTGCTTGTAAGTTGTGTGAGAGGTTTCGCAATCGCAGAGAAGTTTTTAATGAATTTCCTGTAGTAATTAGAGAATCCTAGGAACCTTTGTAATGCTTTGCGAGTGGTTGGCACAGGCCAATCCAGAATGCAGGATATTTTGCTCATGTCCATTTTGATTCCACTTTTAGATATAATATATCCTAGGAATAGTACTTCCTCTTTATGAAACAAACATTTCTTTGATTTAACATATAAGTTATGTGCAAGTAGTCTTGACAACACAAGTCTCACATGTTTTATGTGCTCAGGTAAGGAATGAGAATAGATAAGTATATCGTCCAAATATACTACCACACAAACATCAAGCAAGTCTCGGAATATCTCATTTATAAACCGTTGGAAGGCTGCGGGAGCATTACATAGCCCAAATGGCATTACAAGGTACTCAAACAGTCCGTATCTGGTTCTGAATGCCGTCTTCCATTCATCCCCTTTACGGATTCAAATTAAATTGTATGCCCCTTTTAGGTCCAATTTTGAAAAGAAAGAAGCCCCACGCACCTGTTCGATAAGTTCAGGAATAAGGGGTAAAGGATAACGATCCTTTATTGTGATGGCATTTAATTGTCTGAAATCAATGATAGGCCTAAGGCTAGAGTCCTTATTGCGGACGCAGAAGAGCCCAGCAGCAGTGGAGGAAGTAGAAGGTCGGATGAATCCTTTTGCCAAGTTCTCATCCAGATACTCCTTAAGGTGAGAGAGTTCATCCTGTGAGAGAGGATATACATGTCCGTAAGGCAACTTGCTATTAGGGAGCAGATCGATACAACAATCATAGTCCCTATGGGTAGGTAGCATTTGAGCGTTTTTCTCAAGGAAAACCTCCGATAAATCTTGATAACACTTAGGAATAATGTCATCCGGCAGTACAGACAGGATCCTATCATGTGTGGGGAGGTTGCACGTCGTCTCACAATAGTGAGAAGAGAAGGCTAACGTTCTTGTTTTCCAATCGATGATTGGTTGATGTATGTGTAACCAGGGAAGTCCCAAAATGATTGGAAAATGTGGTGAAGTTAATACATCAAAGGTGGTGGTCTCCACATGAGACTCGTCAGCAGTTACAAGAAGTGCCTGTGTCTGACTGGTGATAGGACCAGAGGATAAAGGGGTACCGTTAATAAAACTAACGGAGACAGGTTTGGGTTTTGAAACAATAGGTATTTTATTAAGGGAGACAAAACAAATGTCAATGTAGTTTCCACAAGATCCTGTGTCAATCATAGCCTTGGTGGTGATCCTAGTTTGGTCCCACTGCAATGTTAATTGAACAAAAAGATAAGGATTAGAAAAGGAAGTTGAGTCCCCCTAGCAAGACATTTGAACACTCACCCTCTTTTCTGCGGAGAAGAGGACAGTCGTTTACCAAATGATTCGGGGATGCGCAGTACATGCAAAGATGTTCGGTTTTCCTCCTGGCACGTTCAGAAAGGGTCAGAGGTGGACGTATCATTCCTACTTCCATAGGAGTAGGATCAGCAGGCAACATCCGAGAAGGACTGGAAAATGGTGAGCCCATCTTCTCAGCCTTTCTTTCTCGTAGTCGTCTGTCAATATTGATACTGGTCTGGATCAGTCCCTCTAGAGTGCCAGGTAAATCCGCTCGGGAGAGCTCGTCTTTAACGGCCTCAGATAGGCCGAGTCTAAACTGCGTTCGCAAAGATGTGTCGTTCCACCCTGAATCAGGGGACCATCTTTTAAAATTCGCCACGAAATCAACAGGTCTCCTTCCTTGTTTTAAGGCCCGTAATTGGGTGTCAGCGGTACTCTGCTTGTTGGGGTCTTCATATAAAGTAGCAAGTTGTGCTAGAAATAAGGGATAAGAATTAAGGAGTGGATCATCCTTTTCAAAGAGAGCATCTGCCCAGGCCCGGGGTTCACCCGTTAAATAGGAGATGATGGTACAAACCTTAATTTGGTCAGTGGTGTAGGTTGGAGGTTTTAACAAAAAAAACAATAGACATGCGTTTTTAAATTCACGGAATTTGCTCCGATCACCAGAAAACACTATAGGAGGGTTTATCTTAGGCTCACGGGGCTGAGCAGCAGGAGGCTGTGTGAGACGGCCAAGCTGCTGTCTCAAGGTTTGATTGTCATTTTTTACCTCTGTAAGCGCATGGATCAATGCATCTACTTGCTGTTTTAATTGTAGTACATGAGTGGATAATTCTGCTGAATCCATATTTTTTTTAAAGGCTCGTTCAATCTGTAACGTTCATGCATTTTTGTTTGTGGATGGATTTACAGCTGCAGAATTATTACACTCAGTAGCCTTGTAGAGAATCTGTTGAACAACATATCCAACTCTCAGGACTTCATCACCGTGTACAGCCTGTTATATACTATATATATTTTTAATAGATGTTTAATGGAGGGATAGAGTATATGAGGATATATAGATGAGAGACAGGCTATTGTATGGTGAGCACTAGAAGTAGTATTAGGAGAGTTGCAGGTGATGGTAAAGCAGATAGGTTCTGATGTCAAGTATAGTGCAGATGGTAAGAGGACACGGAGTATACTTAGACAGAGTAACCTAGTGCAAGGATAGTTCAAGGTAGTCCCAAGAGCTAACAGTCTTATGCAGATGATAGTGAATAGATAGATACAGATAGTCTTGGTAATTGCAGTAGATGACAGTAGGAGATTGGTTAGCAAGAATCCCCTGCGGGGTACTTATCACTTAGATAGGTTTAGGAATAACAGTGTCCATTGGAGAGGGGTGATCCCGTAGCAAGATACGGATCACCAGCGAGGTCTCCGGCTTCAGTTCAGCAAGGGAGGTATGTCAGCAGCTCCGACTTCTCAGGCGTAGGTGCGATGAACATGTGGGTGAAGGTGAAAACAGCATGCCAGGGGTGATCAGGTGGCGAGACACAGGATCCGAAAACAGGTTCAGGTAGCGAGATACAGGAACGTGTCGAACTGGTATGCTGCCTTCAGACAGCGGGATGCTCCAACCATGGCGGTTGAACGAGCGATGAGTGAGAGCAAACCGGCGATTGAAATAGCCGCTCCTAGCGGCGCTCGGCAATTATGTCATCCGGTCTTAAAGGTATATGCGTCCCTTGTTACACAAGATGGGACGCAATTAGGAGAGGAGAAATATGGAGACAAGGGTACCAGAGGTACCTGAACATTACACCTTTTAGACTACTTACCTACATACACTTTTTAAATTCTATAGCAGCTGCTACGAATACACATCATTTTAATATACTTATTCACAAAACCATTTTATTCACAAAAATATTTTTATTATTTATTTCACATATTTTAAAATTAAACACGTGGCGCGGGGCATGTACACCAGTATATTCCTTACATAGAAAAAAAAAAAAGTCAGCCATAAGGACTAAATTGAACAATGAATATAATGTGTTAACATGAGATCCCTCAAATAGTAAAATAAGAGAAGGCAGGGGTAAAAGACCATTCCATAAGGATTTTAGTCAGAGCTGAATTAGATGGTCGAGGAGCCTCCAATTAGAGAATATGGGGTTTGCCTTAATGAGTAATGAGAATGTTAGTGGGGTGGCCCCAATGATATTTAATATTATGGTTACAAAGAGCCTTTGTGATGGTAGATAGCTGCCACCTAGCTTGTATGGTAGAAGCAGAGAGGCCTGCTTATATTTTTAAAAAATTTTCAGATAGAGTAGGTTATTTTCTGGCAGCAGCCATCACTTGCTTCTTAATATGAAATTCATCCATGTCTTAATGGACCTAGCTTTGTGCACTGGTCTAAATGATTTAGTGAAGGGGGGGGGTTATGGTGTGGCGTTGTTGTTCAGGGGTTTGGCTTGACTCCTTAGTTCCAGTGAAGGGAATCCTTAAGGTGTCAACATACCAAAAACTTTGGACAATTTCATGCTCCCAACTTTGTGGGAGCAGTTTGGAGTCCCAAATGTACTGCACACCAGTGCACAAACGAGGTCTATAAAGACATGGATGAGCGAGTTTGGGGTGGAGGAACATGACTGGCCTGCACAGAATCCTGACCTAAAACCGATAGAATACCTTTGGGATGAATTCGAGCGGAGACTGTGAGCCAGGCCTTCTTATACACCCCAGTGCCTGACCTCACAAATGCGCTTTTGGAAGAGTGGTAAAACATTCCCTTAAAAACACTCCTAAACATTATGGACACCCTTCCCAGAAGAGTTGAACCTGTTATAGCTGCAAAGGGTGGGCCAACTTAATATTGAACCCTGGAAGAATATGGAAATCTGGACTTTTACGGTGTTCCCTCCCCTTTCAGTAAAACTCAAAAAAGACAGTTATATCATAAAAATTATTGCTTTATTCAATCATAGAAAATACTTTCAAAAATCCTGCTCACAGAACACATGATATCAAATCCAACAGTTAGTGATATTGTACACCATAATGTATAATTGCACCCCCCTCACATACTCAATGGAGTTCCCCTATTTTTCCCAATCTTCTCTATATATTACAATATAACCAGAATGTGGAGAGGACAGAGAGCTCCTTCCGACGTGTTTTGCCTTATGGCTTCTCCAGGAGTGTTTGTAAAAGAGGGTTCAGGTGGATTACTACAAAAACAAGAAGCAAAGAATATATACTAATACAACATACATTTCTTTTATGTATGATATGCACTGCACTTAACATTCAAGATTATTATAAACTTACAAAATTTAAATATTTTTTTGGAGGGATTCGTCTCAGGGAAGACAGATTAAGAGTCCCCCCAATGAACAACTTTATATTTTTGCTTCAGTGTTCAATATTGATTTCCCTCTATCCTTCTTGTTCCCCTCTCTTTTTGTCTGCTCTACATGCCTTAAATGTCCCCTCTGTTATTTTCAGAGTTACATCCAGCGTCTCTTTCTCCCACCCTCTATCCCTCTGTAGGGCTCTATTCTAAGCATTCTGAGGATATATGTTGTCAGTATTTAACCCTACCTGGGTTAATGTATCTCTCTAAGTGGGTTCTTCATATTGATTTATTTTGAATATAAATAATATATTATACTTTTGTAGCATAATACTATGTGAGTGCATGATGCGACTAACATCTGTTTCTCCGAATACATCCAATCAGGTAATTACCCTTATTAGCAACATTTCCCTTTTAACCACTTCAAACCCCCCCCCCCCTTTTTCCTTCTCTTCCCCCACGTGGTGGGTCTTCCGGCCAGCAGTTTTGAAGTCATAACCATGCCCATTGCATGTTCTCATATTCATTTCATGGGGAGATTACCCGCAGGTTGGGAGCCCGGCACGGGTGAGATATCTCTCCCTGGGACCCCAAATTGATTTTGGATGTCCCATCTTCATCTGGAGAGATTATGCGTTGTACAGCTGGATAAATCCCCCATCAATTGTGGGAATCTCCATGTCTGAACCCCCGATCCTTTAGGGGGTCAAACGCTACCACCCGTGCCGGGGCGATATCTGATAAGATTTCTCCCTTTTTGTATCTACAGGCATTAGTATTTCCCCTTATAATAGGGAATTGGCATATATATTTTTTTGGATTTTCCTTATAACCCTTATTTTTTGAATTTTCAGTTCTTATATATATATTGTTGGAATTGATTCTTCATTGAAAAATGCCCTATAGCCCTATTGCTTTATGTTTTCCCCTTATAACATCCACGGACCATTAGAACTAAGGGCGGATATTGCAATCACGCCCATCGGTGAGTTAGGGCGGAAGTCCATCGCCGTGGTTATGCTCCGTGGAACGCTGTAGGATATACCCAAACCGGATGTTATGTCACCGTCAAAACTCGCGGCATTTTCCGCGATACTAAATAGTATACGGAAATGACGACATCACTTAAGGCCGACTATTCATTTCTACGGAATCCCGCGATACTCAATGGGAAATCACGGGCCTCGCTCTGATACTTAAGGGAACGCCGAGAGTCAGTCTGGTGAGTGATCTCTCCGTGACAGGACAGAATTGATGTTCCTCTAAGCCTCTTCATAATTCAGTAAGTACCCTTCGGGGGATCCTTGGTTGCCAGAATGCTTTCTGCACTTTAACTAAGGAGAATTTTGCCTTGTACATATATTCTTTTAGGTCAGTGAGTGAACACCATCAGCTGTATCATCAGCCTTAGGACCTCAAATTGTCCTCGCTGGCGGATAGTGCCATTGAATGTTTACTGCTTTCTTTCATCAAACGGTACTTATATATACACTCTGTTTTATTGGGGACATCCTCTGCTGATATAACACCTTGGACAGGCAATCAGATATATACACTATAATTTTTTATATTTTAGGCAAAGCAAAATACTGACACTGAACTACTCTGGAACAGAAGTGCATTCCCAAGTGGATACTGCATCTTCTGAACTTGTCCGGATATGGTAGTTAACCCATACTAATACGGAGGTAAGGCAATTGTATAGAAATAAACTCACTATTCAGTGGGTACATGCCTTCACTCCATTAATATACACTTGAAAGTATATATATTCATATGCAATATTTCTATATATGTATTCCAGGCAAATGATATCCATCTGAAGTTTTGGAATATATTGTAGTATATATACCATTATATTTTCTATTTACATCCTGGTGGACTCCCTATCCATCTAAGCCGCTTGAGGCACTATGGATGTCCCACTCCAATACGGAGGTAAGATACCCCAAATGACAAGGGTTTATTACATATTCTATTTGAGGACAATCCATTTTCTGAGCCTTTCTTTTTTCTAGTACCCCTTTTTTCTTTTTTGTTTTTCTATCCGCCTTTAGGGGTCACTACTTATTAAGTTCCAATAGGCACCCCCACTTGAGGACGACTATTGGAAAGGTGATTGGAATCCTTTCCTTCATTTGAGGACCTTTCTCCTCCCTGTCCCCACACATCACTTATCCCCTTTTGGATCATCACAACAGGTGAAGTGACCCGAAATTATAGATATATAGGGAATTTTACCCATTAAGCGAATCTCCCTGACATTGAATTGTTATTCGCAGGTAAAGAGGATACATAATCAATACAAATACCTGACTCTAGCTCCTACCGTGCGGGATTCCAATATATCCCCCTTTGGACAATATGAGTGGCTCCAAATATCTGCTGGTATGTGAACACCTACCGAGTGGTATTCTGTGTACTTTTTCTTTTCTTTTCCTCTACCCCCCCTTTTTTTCTTTCTCCCCCCCCCCCTTTTTTTTTTTTTTCTTTCTGGAAATGTTATTTTGGTATATTTACAACTAACCAAATAAGTGACATTACCTCATAAGATGAAATAATATGTTGTCGCAACTGCAAGAAATTCTGATATGGATGATGTGATATACAAAGTGTATGTTATTATATTTTGTCCTGTTTTCTTGGATTTATTTGTGGCATATGATTATGCTTTCCAGGAAGACATGCAGATTCCCTGAGGAAGACTCTGGTATTACACAATTTCGAAACGCGTTGGATTCTGCTATGCATCTGCAATTATATTGTATCGTATTTTGAATGTATCATTACTAATTTGATTGATCCTTTTTACAATCACAACTGTTCTAATATATTGTTTATTTTACTTAATTTTATCTTTCTCAAGAGAGATCCTTATTAGTTACCTTTAAAGTCCCACCCTTTTTAGGGGGTCTTTCCTTTCTTTTATAAACAAAATTTAAATATAATCTCAGAAGGGGTTAGGGTACTCGCTTCAGTTCGATCAGGTGGTCTCCCAAAGATCAAGGGATAAGGGTGGGGTGAGTCTGCACCCAAAGAGAGGGGAGGACCGCCCAAACTGGGCATCCAACCAAGGCAGGAGGAGAGGAGGAGACAGATAGCTCAGCGTTCCACAAGCAGCCTAGTTAAATAGTGCTGTTCAAGAGAAAAGAGAAGAACAAGGAGAGGGGAAGGGGGAAAAAGGAACAAGAAGGGTCAGTGTACCCACTTATTCTAAGATTTACAGTGCCAACAACCAAGCCATGCCCTTAGTAAACATACCTCATATTCAGAGTATAGGGCTAGAGTCAGATTGCTTATGCTTTTAAAGGGGGCAATAATAGATCCAATATATCTATTTAAGCAAACAAAAAGGAGTATGAATTCCCATTCCTAGGGTGTAGTCATTCTGAGCAAAATAGCAGAAGCCCCATCCATATACAAATGTATATTACCTTCAAACACTGCCAATAACTTCCGATACCATGTTACAGGTCCCCTCAGATGTCACCCTCTAATATTTCACTCTGATCACAACCCCTTTTTATAAAGGGTAATTGATGCCAAAACGTCTCTCTACTCCACCCCCCACCATCGCCGCCTCCAGCCTGTGGAGAAAGGCTTACACATTCCAACTTGGATACCAAAGAGAGGGGGACATCCAATCCAAAACATGTCGCCTAAAATTGACAACAACCCCCTGTGTGTTTCGGGCACTAGAAGTACCTCAACCCTAGGGAAGCGACCCCCGTCCCTCTGAGATAGTTAATCAGTTCCAACAAGGTATATATATCAATTTACCTTTTGAGCATTCGGTATAGGAATGCTCTTCAATTGAAGACATATACATAGAAAAAGGATACTACATATTAACAAAGTCTGATACTTTCTTAGACTCTTTACAATATCCATGGACAAATAGGATAGAAGAGTCACAAAAAACATTTATCACTAACATATTAATTTAGCATTGTAGCATTTAGCTGAATAATCCATTGAATTTCCAGCTGTAGCAGTTTTTTGTCAATATTTCCTCCCCTCGGAGACTCCTTGACATGCTCCAAAGCAAAGAACTCCATACAATTTAACGTAAAGTTATGGTACAAACCAATATGGCGACTGATGGCTGATTCCATAAAAACATTTTTTATTTTGTATACGTAATCTCGTATACATTTATGAAAGGGTTTCTTTGTTTTTCCTACATAGAATTCCTTACACAGGCACTCCATATAGTAAACAACTCCTATCGTTTGGCAATTAATTGATTGTCTAGGGGACCATATTTGACCCGTAGGCAGATGTATTTTGTCACTGACCTAGATCCAGTTACAATAATTGCATCTGCCACATTTTGATGTACCTCTTTTTTGTTGATCCCAAGATGCATTATGGGTGTTACTCTGTAAATGACTGTGGGTAAGATGGCCATGCAGCGACTTGGTCCTACGGTAGGTTATTTGAGGCCTGTCCCCAATGTATTTTGCCACTATTGGATCATCTTTAAGTAAATACCAATGACGTGATAGAATTCCCTCCACTTGGGTATGATTTTGGGAGAAACGAGTAATACATGTGGGTTCTCTTGCTTTGGGTTTGCGATGGGTATAGAGGAGGGAGTCACGTGATCTCTTTTTCGTTCTGTTGAATGCCTTCTTGAGGCAATTCTTACTGTACCCTCTTTTTAGAAGGTGATTTTGTAACATCCTTGCCTGGCAGAAGAAATCCTTCTCCCTGCTACAGTTTTTTAACCTCAGATATTCACCTAAGGGTATACTATTCATTAACGTGAGAGGATGAGCACTGGAGGCATGCAGGATGGTATTAGCAGCCGAAGGCTTGTGGCAAAGATCTGTTAGCTTTCTCTCTAGATCTTTGAGAATTTGAATGTCCAGAAAGGTTACTTTTGCCTGGTCACGTTCCATTGTAAACTTAAGATTGTATGGATTGCATCCAATACAATCCATAAAACAATCTAGCTCTGTTCTGGTACCAGTCCAAATGAGCAAAATTTCGTCTATGTACCTGTGCGTGATAAAATATGGCACAGGTGCATGGACAAATCCCCTCCAAAAAAGATAGAATGTTCCCGACCCCAGGTACAGGTTATCTTATGACGGGGCACATTTCGTCCCCATCACCAGTCCCTGCACCTGGAGGTAGTGGGAATCATTGAAAAGGAATACATTTCTAGAAAGAATGTATTCCAAGAGTTCTAATATAAATGCATTATATTTCCAAGTGGAACATCTATTGTGACTAACCATGCATCACTAGGTATGTCTGTGTCTAAGATTTTTAGGAGGTCTCTCAAATCTTGCAAATATGACGGCAGTGATGTCACAAATGGTCTCAAATAGTCATCAATCATCTTGCTAGTCTTTTCTGAGATGCAGCCAATCCCTGAGACGATTGGTAGGCCTTTTTTGTTCTTATGTATTTTCGGTAATGAGTAAAACATTGGTTTGACTGGATTCTGAACATTATGGAAATCGTCTGTATTTTTATTAATTAGCGTATTAGCATTTTGCTGTGGTTATGATATCCCTAAATTCCTCATGGAATTTTTTGGTCTGGACTTCCAGAATGCATCTTTACCATTATCAATGAATTATTGAGAATATCCATACACATCTTGATATATTTATCCACTCTTTGTGGAAGAGTCAAATTTCTATTATAAGGGGCAATCATGGGCATGGCTCATAAATCATATAGTGCTTTATGGACAAAAGACCAGATGGGCACATTGCGCTGCAGGGGGGGAATGATTGTGATATATTTTTGTACTCCGGAATCAGCTCTTTAATAGCTTCCAGGTAGGTAGGTATTATCTAGGTATTTCATGAGTTTGATCTGAGTCCTCAGACTCCTCTGGGTTACTTTTCTCCCCGAGTTACATGAGGTCCTTAAGGGCTCTGAAGTCATTAAGCGAAAAATCCTTCCATAATTCCATATCTTGAGCTTTTTTGGTCTGAGGGGTAAGGGTTTTGTCATGTATCACATGAAGGGTCCGTTTTCTGGCAAAAAAGATGAGATCTTTAGCTATTTCAAATGTATCAATTTTTTGAGTGGGACAAAAACTCAGTTCTAAACTTAAGACCGAGATTTTGTCTGCACTCAATTTATAGGAGGAAAGGTTGACAATTTGTAATCTATCGGCATTCATGTCTATTTCTTTATCAAATATGGTTCCAGGTATCCCTGTTTCTTTAAATTCCCTAAAGGGGATATATTGGGTTGAAGTGACACAGCACCTACTTTGGCATGTGTGTTAGTTGTCAATTACTTGAAGTTGCGCCCCTAAAGAGTTTGCGCCCGCATCCTCAGCGTTGTGCGTTAGTTTCACATTTCCACCACCAAGAGAAGAATCAGAGAGAATAGAGAACACTCAAAAAAATGATATGTTCGATTTAATTTTTTATGTCAACAAGTTGCACATACAATGCCTTGCGAAAGTATTCGTCCCCCTTGAACTTTGCGACCTTTTGCCACATTTCAGGCTTCAAACATAAAGATACAGTATAAAACTGTAATTTTTTGTGAAGAATCAACAACAAGTGGGACACAATCATGAAGTGGAACGAAATTTATTGGATATTTCAAACTTTGTTAACAAATAAAAAACTGAAAAATTGGGCGTGCAAAATTATTCAGCCCCCTTAAGTTAATACTTTGTTGCGCCACCTTTTGCTGCGATTACAGCTGTAAGTCGCTTGGGGTATGTCTCTATCAGTTTTGCACATCGAGAGGCTGACATTTTTGCCCATTCCTCCTTGCAAAACAGCTCGAGCTCAGTGAGGTTGGATGGAGAACGTTTGTGAACAGCAGTTTTTAGTTCTTTCCACAGATTATCGATTGGATTCAGGTCTGAACATTGACGTGGCCATTCTAACACCTGGATATGTTTATTTGTGAACCATTTCATTGTAGATTTTGCTTTATGTTTTGGATCATTGTCTTGTTGGAAGACCAATCTCCATCCCAGTCTCAGGTCTTTTGCAGACTCCATCTTGTTTTTTTTCCAGAATGGTCCTGTATTTGGCTCCATCCATCTTCCCATCAATTTTAACCATCTTCCCTGTCCCTGCTGAAGAAAAGCAGGCCCAAACCATGATGCTGCCACCACCATGTTTGACAGTGGGGATGATGTGTTCAGGGTGATGAGCTGTGTTGCTTTTACGCCAAATATAACGTTTTGCATTGTTGCCAAAAAGTTCGATTTTGGTTTCATCTGACCAGAGCACCTTCTTCCACATGTTTGGTGTGTCTCCCAGGTGGCTTGTGGCAAACTTTAAATTACACTTTTTATGGATATCTTTAAGAAATGGCTTATTTCTTGCCACTCTTCCATAAAGGCCAGATTTGTGCAGTATACGACTGATTGTTGTCCTATGGACAGAGTCTCCCACCTCAGCTGTAGATCTCTGCAGTTCATCCAGAGTGATCATGGGCCTCTTGGCTGCATCTCTGATCAGTATTCTCCTTGTATGAGCTAAAAGTTTAGAGGGACGGCCAGGTCTTCGTAGATTTGCAGTGGTCTGATACTCCTTCCATTTCAATATTATCGCCTGCACAGTGCTCCTTGGGATGTTTAAAGCTTGGGAAAACTTTTTGTATCCAAATCCGGCTTTAAACTTCTCCACAACAGTATCTCGGACCTGCCTGGTGTGTTCCTTGTTCTTCATGATGCTCTCTGCGCTTTAAACGGACCTCTGAGACTATCACAGTGCAGGTGCATTTATACTGAGACTTGATTATACAATCATACAAAAGATAAAAATATCATACAAAAGATAAAAGTTAACGTAACATCTGATGTTAATGGTAGAACAGTTACATAAGAAGTATATAAAAATAAAGAGCCATAGAGATATTTGAACCTGGGTATAGACAACAGAACAAGTATCTAGTAACGCATGGGGCTTGATTAGGTTGAAATAGACAACTGTCAATGTTTGCAGTAATAACAAAACTTGTCTGATACTGGAATAAATCACATAAAAAACCTTATATTTATTTGGGTGTTTAAGAAATTGTAGGATAAGTGTGATTGAGTGTAAGATGCCAACATATTGACAAATGGCCATGAGTGGCCCATTGCTAGTAGTTATTGATATGGAGAGCTATTAAGAGAGAAGATATTTAGTAATGTAAAACCGTAAAGGAGAGAAGGGATAGAAAACAAAGAGGGCAAGGAGGGTAAATGTGGGGTGTAGATGGAGTATGGGGGAAGAAAAAGGAGGGAGTTCCCTGTCTCAGTCTCCGCTTACAACCAAATAATATCTATATAGTGATGTAGTAAGGTACAGGGAGTCACATCTTAGGTTTTAGTAAGCTCCTAATTAAACACATCGACATTAGGGGAGAGAAGCCCCGTGTCACATTCTGTAGTGAAGGGGTTGGGTAGAACGTTTAGAGAGAGTCTGTGCGAGTCGAGGGAGAATTAGAGTGCGGGATCAGTTTGGGTTTGTGTTAAGTAACTTGTATCTATCTGTGGTACAGAAGTGGTTCCAGAAAGCCCATGTATGGGAAAACTTAGCCGGGGAGTTTCGGGCTATAGAGATTAATTTCTCCATCTCTGCGATTTTTTTTTTTTTTTTTTTTCTCAATTCGTTTGAGCTATTCAGGGATGGTTGGGATGTGGGTTAATCCCCAGTGGAGAGGGATACACATTTTGGCCGCATTAATCATTAAGGCTAATAATCAAGGTTTTACTGTAATTATGTGCTGACATGTCAGAGTGGTGGAGAGGAAGCTGTGCTGGAGTGTTCTCCAAGGGATATGTGGAAATCTGTGTTAAAGCGGTAGTATACTCCGCAATATGACTTTTACCTACAGGTAAGCCTATCCGAAGGCTTACCTGTAGGTACAATTAATATCTCCTAAGCCTGCACGGTTTAGGAGATATTCAACCTGCATGCAGCCACTGACGCCTGCGGCGCATGCGCTCTGGTCTGGAGGACCTTCAGAGTTCCTTGCCGGATCTTGCCGGAAAGTGAAACTCCTGCACGCATGTGTGGGAGTGACGTCATCGCGGCTCCGGCCACTCACAGCGCCAGAGCCGCCGAACCAGAAAGACGCCGAGAGAGCATTTTAGCTCCCTCAGCGTTGTCCAGATGACCGTGCCGGGGCTTTGTTCTAAGGTAAGTATTTCATAATAAGCTAGTATGCGATGCATACTAGCTCATTATTCCTTTCGCCTGCAGGGTTATTTTTTTTCTGAGTATACAACCGCATTAATAATTTGTGACTCTGTGTTCAGAATGGTTGAATTAGTGGGCAGGACCACCAGATGTGTAACAAAGTGCCTGGTTCTCTGGTGCATCTCCAACATTTATTAGAAAAGTTGGGGTTGTATTTGTTGAACTACTAGGGTTTGGTACCCTGCATTTCTTTTTCCCAAATGATGCACGCCTTGTTAGATTTGGTTAGAGTGCTTGAAGAGAACATGGTGTGTGTGTGTGTGTGTGTATGTGTATGTGTATGTATGTATGTATATGTATATATATATATATATATATATATATATATATATATATATATATATATATAATTAGTTAACGTGCTGTTGGGGAGTAGATTAGGTGCATAGATGTTTAAAGGGGGGTGAGTTGGTGAGAGATGAACGAGTCACGGTCAGCGTCTCGGAGGAAATGCCGGATCTGGAAGTAAGTCCAGAGAGGGAGAGTATTGTTAGTCAAGTTTCCTGCTAGAGAGGCACGTTCTATGAATACGCCATCGTGAAAATATTGGTGTGCCCGAATTTCTGGATGTTGCCAAATGTCTGCTAGAAATTGTGAAGGCATACCAGGGGGAAAGGCCGGATTGAGTTTCACCGGTGTAAGGGGACCGGGTACAGAAGAGAGATGCCGTTTTTGACAGGTTTCTCTAAAGCAGTGAAGGGTTAATTAGGGGATGTTCCTTTAGGTTTGAGGGGGTATGCTGTGTTAAGATCCATGGTATCGTTCATAAAGGTAAGAGGGAGAAGGAGTCTTCAAGTTTAACTCAATACTTGCAGTGGCCATGTAGTGACCAATCTACAGTTCTGAAGAGGTGACAGGCCCAGCAATATTTCTCAAGGTCTTGAAAACCAATGCCTCCTTTTTGTTTTGGGTTTTGTCAATTGATCATAGGATATTCTAGGTGGTTTCTTACTCCATAAAAATCTTATAAACAGTCTCTTGCAGGATTGGAAAAAGATCAGTGGGAGTCTGTTGGGCACAGTTTGTAAAATGTATAAAATGCGGGGGAGAATATTAATTTTTAAGATTGCTGCCCTGCCATACCAAGAAAATTGAGGCTTGTTCTACTTATTTAGGTCATCTGAAATAGCTTTGAGGATGGGAAAGTCGTATTTGGAGAACATGTCCAAAAGACTCGTTGTTAGATATATCCCAACCTTCTCTGCATCTAATAGGAAAAATGCTTTTTGATTACGGGTGGTTATCCAATGGTGTAAATTCAGGGCTTTAACCACTTGCCGACTGCCTAACGACTATTTACTGCGGCACTCAGCCGCTTACAGGCAAAGTGACGTAGGGGTACGTCGCTCGCCCACGAGCCTGTAGGGGGCGAGCCCGCTCCCTCCCCCGCTCGTTCCCTGGGGAGCCAGCGCGTGTGATCGGCGGCTCCGATGGCCGCCGGCCACTAGCGATCTCCCGCAGGAGAGGGAGAAAGCCAGACGGCTAATGTAAACACAGCTGTCTGTCATTCTCACTAAAGTAATCACAGAGGCTATGCAATCCTGCTATGTAGGATCGTATGTCTCTGTGATTACATCACAAGCCATGCCCCCCACAGTTAGAATCACGCCCCTAGGGATATACTTATCTCTTTGATCACCAGTAAAGTTAACCCCTTCCCTGCCAGTGTCATTTTTACAGTAACCATGCATATTTAAAGCACTGATTAGTAGTAATGTCACTGGTACCCCCAAAAGTGTCAAAAATGTCAGTCAGGGGTCCTATCTGTCCGCCGCAAAGTCGCAGTCCTGCCAAAAAATCGCAGATCGCCGCCATTACTAGTTAAATAAAAAACCAATAAAAATTACATAAATCTTTCCCGTAGTTAGTAAACTCAATAACTTTTGCGCAAACCAATCAAGATACGCTTATTGCAATTTTTTTACCAAAAATATGTAGCAGAAAACAAATTTACCTAAAATATTAAATTTTTATTTTTACATTTTTTTTTGAGAATTTCATATAAAACATTTTAAAAAATATTATTTTTTTTTAAATTGTCGCTCTTTTTTTGTTTATAGCGCAAAAAAATAAAAATTGCACAGGTGATTAAATACCACCAAAAGAAAGCTCTGTTTGTGGGAAAAAAAGGACATCAATTTCATTTGGGTACAGCGTCGCACGACCGCAAAATTGACCGTTAAATTCACGCAGTGCCGAATCGCAAAATAGGGCCTGGTCTTTGAGCAGCCAAATCCTCCAGGGCTTAAGTGGTTAATCATGTTTCCCCTTGCTTTTTGCCCTGGGATAAAGCCAACTTGATCTTTCTCTATAAGGGAGGGTAGAAAAGGGAGAAGATGATTTGCTAGAATTTTGGCAATGTCTACATTCAGTAGGGATATCGACCTGTAATTGGTATCCGACGTGGCATCTTTTCATTCCTTCGGTATCACTGTGATGTGAGCTTATAATAATCTGTGAAAGGGAAGAGTGGATGAAGAAAGAGAATTAAAAGCCTTAAGAAAATGGGAAGAGAGTGTGTCTGAAGAGGTATTAAAATAAGTGGCTGTGAACTCATCTGGGCCAGGGCTTTTACCAGATTTAAGCTGTTTAATCGCTCTTTTAAATTGGCCTTCCAAGATAGGGCTTTCTATTAGACAGGCATCTTCTTTTGCAATGGGTTTAGGGAAGAATTTTTTGAGAAAGTTCTTAATTGTGGACTGCCGTGTGTCATTTTCTGTGTGCCCGGTTAATTTTCTGGGGAGGATGTACAGATCAGAATAGTAGGACTCAAATTGGGCAGCAATGTCTGTTGAGGCAACATAGGACATTGCTTGGGGGTCTTTAAAAGTGTGTATGTTTGTAGTTGCTTTCTTTGATTGGATAGCTCTGGCTAGGAATTTTCCACACTTGTTGCCAAACTCATAAAAAAAGAGTTTTTGATGTAGGACAAATTTGCGTCGCGTTTTGCGGTCGAATTCTTCAAGTAGGAGTTTTATAGTCTGAGTTAGATCATGGTATACCTGTTGTGCTTGGGATTTTTTTATGTACAAGCACCAGGATTTTAATTTTGTTAAGTAGGTCGCCAATTGTAGCTTGCCGTGGCCTTTTAGTGGGAGGAGTTTTCCACGTATGACACACTTGAGGCTTGTCTCAGTTGTATAATTTTTCTAAAAGAATTTACTTATGCTGTTATGAATATGCAGCAGGTATTGTCTGCTTCTGATGTCCGCAGCGATTAGTCTAGGTGCCAGATTTTTGTGAAACAATTTTTGTTTGGAAAGATCAGGGTCATAGTGATTAGGTGGTGGTCTGACAGAAGCATTGGCTCAATGGTTGCGTTTGATAAGAAAGGGAGGTCTTTCTGGGATAATATTAGTTAGTCGATTCTAGAGTATTTGTTATGTGGGGCAGAGAAAAAAGATGAGGTGTCTAATATTTGGGATAGCGCATCATTGAAGTCTCCCTCAAGAATGGTCAAGCCTGAGTGAAAGTCTGCGAGAAGTTGTGAAAGAGTCCTAAAAAAGTTAACTTGTGCTGAATTGGGGCTGTAGTTGCCAATCAAGATTTTTAGAGATTAGGACTGAAAACCCTTTGGTTTTTGCAAGTGAGTTGCATGATAAAACGTGGGGAATAGATGGTTTGCGAGCTTGGGAATTGTATCTGTTAAAAAATGAGTTTCTTGTAGAAAAACAATGTTCGCTTTAAAATTGAGCATCATATCAAGGACTTGGCTACGTTTTTTGGGAATATTGAGACCCTTCATGTTCAGTGAGACCACTTTGAGTGTAGAGGGTTTAGTGTTGGGAGTGTGTATGTGACATTTTTTCTATTTAGTGTGACTTTGGATAATAGAGAGATAGAGAGGTGATGTACAGTTAACTCCCTCAAAATTTGTGTGGGGAAGTTTTGAGAGCTAGCAATATCAGGGATGCTTTTGGTCGCAACAATAGTGTTATTATGATAACAGGAGTTTGAGATAACATATGTAGCAGGCATTCTCCCCTTTACAATTGTTCATTAGAATGACTGTATAACATTTTGAAGGAACTCGGCTCCATCTAGTGGCCAAACTGCCACACTGCAGCTTGATGATTTTCATCAGACACTACGATACCCACAATTCAGTTGGAACACCAGGGTGCATTGCTTCACCGCACAGCCTTTTGGGGGAAGCTTTATAAAGGAAGGGAGGAGCCAGGCTCTCTCTCTTGTCTCCACACACAACAGCTAGAAGGAAGCAAGTGCTGTGGGCTGATGCTGTGGACTAGGCCTGAAGCCTGGGCCTGAAGTGACTGAGTGGAAGCATTTCATCTTCAGTAAAGGAGCCTTCCCAGAGAACCCATTGATGCTCTGCAGAGACTGGAGTTGCCTACATCTAACCACAAGCGCGGCTGGTGACAGAAATCGGAGGTGGAGAGCTCCTGAAGAAAGAGGCTGTTTGGTGAGCAGGGCACATGCCCAAATCTGATTCTCGCTTGGGAGAAAGTAACTTTAGCCGGTGCTAACTACACTTCAGATAGTACGCAGTACACTCAGCGGCCTAGTGCACCTTCCAGGAGACTAAGCATTTAAACACAAGTACATAAGGTGTTAGGGGCCTATATATGCACCACTAAGAAGATTCATACGCCCAATTACGCAGTAACATTGCGGGTGATTGTGACCGTTTTTTCTCACCCTTTTTGAATATATATCCTTACTTTTGGATTACAAATAGCTTGTGCACCAACGATTGCTAGCGAAGATTCCAAACCAAAAGGAAGGAACTGTGTGTGGGATTCAAATAGGTTCTGCCTACCTGATACAAGAGACTAGACGTGTGTAAAGTATAGCCTGAATTGGGTAAAAGAAAGCCGATGAGTTATCTTTTAGTTGCATAAGTATACAAAAATAGCTATCTTAATCATATTGTTTATTATTGTGTCAATAACTTTATCTTTCTTAGTTGACTCTTGTGATGTCTTTTGGAGCAACTTGTACTTTAACTCTCAGTAAAGCTACTTTGGTTAAGCAAAAGTCTGTGTGTTGCACCTTGTGTCACCCAGAGGGACTGCGGCTGGAGAAAGGTAACAAGTTATTATTATTGGGGTGATATATCCTGAACTGTGTTCTCCTGTAGCCATTTGGTATTATAGTCCCATTTCATGTCAGTTGTGGCTAGGGAGGGTTCGAGCCAATTTCAGGGGTTGGTAGGCAGGACGTAGACCCAATAATCTAATCAGCAGCTCCTGCGGGGGTGGTGCTACACATATTTATGTAGAATTCCCCCCCCCCCCGATGTATTCTTAATACTTGAAGGTGAGGTCCTCAGTTCGTGTATAATATAGCAACTTAATAAAGGTAGTCCTCCCGTGTGCGTGGTCGAGTCAGTCTCTTTTTGAGATTAGATCCCAATAGGGGGAATTTGAGCTTGGCAAGTCAAATTTTTTTGCAAGAATAATTTCAGGTAGGATAAGAAATAGTCAGGGCTTGAGTCCTGCAGGAACGCATTGAACGGCGTTCCTATACTTTTTCTAAAGCTGGAATGCCGTGCCCATTAGCAGCCATGTCCTGGTGCCCCCCCAACAGAATCCCGGGGCCACCTTCTGCTCTGGGATGGCGGGTCTGTAAGCCCAGATTGCAGGTTCCTGACTCCGCCACCCCCGAGCATCAGTGTGAAGGAACTGAGCTGGCACTAGAGGAAGCAGAGCCGATGCTTCCTGTTCAGCGCTGGCTCCTGTCACAGGCGGAGTGATACCAAATGTACTCAGCCTGTGACAGGACACATAAGCGATGCAGGAACCAGTGGCTCTGCTCTCTACTGCAGATGCATGCTTCCTCCAGTGCAGCTCCTGTCACACTGATGGTTAGGAACCAGAGAGAAGTACCAGCCAGCAGTACCCACCAGCAATACAAGCCAGTAGTACCAGCCAGCAGTACTCACCAGCAGTCCCACCAGCAATACAAGCCAGAAGTACCAACCAGCAGTACCCACCAGCAGTGCCAGCCAGCAGTACCCACCAGCAGTACCCACCAACAATACAAGCCAGCAGTACCCGCCAGCAATACAAGCCAGCAGTACCAGCCAGCAGTACACACCAGCAATACAAGCCAGCAGTACCGGCCAGCAGTACCCACCAAAAATACAAGCCAGCAGTAGCAACCAGCAGTACCCACCAGCAATACAAGACAGCAGTATCAGTCAGCAGTACCCACCAGCAGTACCAGCTAGCAGTACCCGCCAACAGTATGCGCCAGCAGTACCAGCCAACAGTACCCACCAGCAGTACCAGCCAGTAATACCCACCAACAGTACCCACCAGCAGTACCACCCAGCAGGAGGAGGGATATATTAGGTAGCTTTTCCGGAACTAGGATTGGAGACCTGTCATGATAAGCTTGTTGGTCTTGGATTTCCATCCTTAAGTGTCAGTCTTTAGGTATGTGGTAAATGATGGTTGACTGGTTTTGCTGGATTCAAAGTCAGTTACCTAAGTCGAGGATTATCAGTAGGCATAGTGGTAGATTTGCTGTTCAGGTGGAAACAAAGTATCTTGAAATAGATCAGGTGTCTGGAGCATCGAATCTCTTCTGGTCAGGGGTACTGGGGGTGACAAACTATAAAGAGAACATGTACATCTCTCATGTATGTATCTTTACCGCATGACGACGATCTTGCGTAGTAGTACATGTGAGGGAATGCTGACTATAGCATTCCTGGATTTAGCGGATAAGACAGATCTTGGCGAGGCAGATTTACTTCGCCGTATGTGGAAGTCATCTCGGACTGGTATAGCATCCGTTGACGTGGTTCTTCATAGGCGTGGGGGATAGAGGGTATTATACCAATCTGGTATGTTAATTCAGGGAAGATTTAGTATCTCGCAGAAGGAGATTAGTTCTTCTGGTACACAAAGTTTAGCTGTACGACCCTGTGAGGATACAGATAAGCAGAAGGGGAATTTCCATCTGTATTGGAACCCTATTGGTACGCAGCAAATCAAGGAGGGGGCATAGGTCTCTTCTGTTTTTAAGGGTTATGGGCGAGAGATCTTGAAAAAATTTTATATCTGTACCTTGATAGAGCAAGGTGCGGCAGTCTCTGGCCCTATGCAGAATTTCCTCTTTCAGCTTAAAGTTAACAAGACAACATATCACATTCACATCCCTAGGCGGGTCAATGTCTCTGCTCTTAGGTTTTAGTGCCCTCTATAAACGATCATATTCTATGGGCGATTCAGGTGGTCTGCCTAGGAGGTAATTAAAGATGGCAATAGTAGCCTGAGCAAGTTGGTTATGTTCTATTGTCTTAGGGAGACCTCTTACCTGTATGTTGTGGTGACGTCCATGATTGTCCAGATTCTCTAGGTGTCTATGGAGATCTCTGATCTGGGTATTCTGAGATTGTGAAGAGGCTTGCAGTTTCTAGATGGCCGGTTTATGGTGGGTTGTTGTCTCCTCCAAATTATCCACCCACATTGCCATGGATTGAATATATCTTCTTAGATCCATGATTGCTGTTGCCAGCGTAACTTTAATGTCCCCTGCAACTGCTCTCAGGTCCCTGAGGTTGACAGGTTGTGAATTGCTGCATTTGTTGTGCAGGGATTGGGATTGTGATTGATTCCTGCCTGGAGGACTGAGACTGGAGGAGTGTGTAGGCCCAATTAGAAGTCAGGGCCTTGCATATTTGTGACTGGAAGATTTCTGGGATGCTGTGGCTCATTTGCGAACCAGTGTCCCTAGGTGATCGGGACCTGGTTGGGGAACGGTCTCCTACGGTTTCCCCCATATTCGTGGTGTGTAATGGCCCAGCTAGGCTTTAGCTAATGCCTCTGTGAACAGGAGCCCGGGAATCAAGCGGCCATCGAGGTCTGGTACCAAAGCACGCCCCCCTGCAGAAGCTTCTTTCAGCCATCTTAGTGCTATTCTTATGCTAAGAAATGGCAATTCATTACCTTACTATTTTATAGGGGATCTTTTCACAGAAAATAAAACCGCTGAAAAAAGGTATAGTAAAATTTTTAAAGCAACATCACCCAAATACAGATCAAATGTACAAAAAAAAAGGAAAAAGAATGTAACCACTTCAAAACAGTGCACTTTCGCCCCCTTCCTGCCCAGGCCAATTTTCAGCTTTCAGCACTGTCACAATTTGAATGACAATTGCACGGTCATGCTACAATGTACCCATATGAAATTTTTATCATTCTTTTCACACAAATAGAGCTTTCTTTTGGTGGTATTTAATCACTGCTAGGTTTTTTATTTCTTACAAAAAAAAAGGAAAAAGACAGAAAATTTTGAAAAAAAAAAGTTTTTCTTATTTTCTATGAGTAAATTTTGATGCAATAGATCTTTATTGATTTTACAAGGAAATAACAAACAGAACATAGGGGAAATGCAGCGTACAGAAACTTAATTTCAATAAACAGCAATGTTGTAGTGCTCAGTACAGTCAAACATAGTACATTCAACAGCGAACATTATCGGTCCATATTTTCCATGTCTGGGTAAACTTATCCAGTGTGAGGGAATTGATTGCTAAGAGGCACTCAAATGTGTGATTTGAGTTAACTAGGGTGATTACCTCAGAGATATTGGGTGGACTGTCCGATTTCCACTTTCTCATTATGATAGTACGGACCGCCAGCAGGATATGTGTAACCACAGGTCTATATTCACATGGGAAGTGGTCAATGCCCAGGTTAAGAAGAGCCAGGGTGGGTTGCGGTTTAGATATGATGCCTGAGCATGTCGCAATAAGGTGGAATACCTGGGACCATAAGCTGGTCAGGTTTGGGCATTGCCATAGGGCATGTAGGAGGTTTCCTATCTTACCGCAGTTACGCCAGCACTGGGGGGAGGAGCTAGGAGAGAACTTTGCGATTCTATATGGGGTGAAGTACCATCTGTTGGTAAGTTTATACATAATTTCCGGATGGTTGGTGCAATGGGATACCTGGTGGGTTATGCTAAAGGCAACATACCACTGTCGTATGGTATATGAGGTCCCCAAATCAGTTTCCCATTTGGCCATGTAGGTGGATTTGTGCAAGGGGGTTTTGTCACGTAACAAGTTGTAGAAAAGAGAGATCCTTTTTTGTTGTGTGCGACGCCGGTGAGGAATTCCCAAGCTGCAGGATGAAGCCCTATTCTGGGGGGCGGGTATTTGGCCAAAAAATGCAAGATTTACATGCAAGTGTAGTGAAGACAGTGGGGGACATTATACTTCTCAATATTTCTGTGAGTAAATTTTGAAAATAAATAATTTTTCTCCTTCACTGATGGGCGCTGATGAGGTGGCACTGATGGGCACTGATGAGGTGGCACTTATGGGCACTGATGAGGTGGCACTTATGGGCACCGATGAGGTGGCACTGATGAGGAGGTACTAATATGCCGCACTTATGGGCACTGATAGGTGGCACTGATAGGCGGCACTGATGAGCACTGAAAGGCGGCACTAATGAGCACTGATGGGCAGCACAGATGAGCAGGCACAGATGGGCACTGATTGTGGGCACTGATGGTGGGCACTGATTGACACTGTTTTCACTTTTCTGTTTCACTGATCATCAGTGCCCTGATTACCTGTCCTGGTCTCCCCTGTGAGGAGGAGCCGCTGATTGGCTCTCCTCACCACACACTTTGACAGTATGAGGCGAGGAGAGCTGATAAACGGCACTTCCTCATTAACATGTGACACAGCCAATCACGCGGGTAAAGAGTCATGTCATTGTTTCTTTACCAAGATCGGAGTCATGCCTTGTCCTAGCAACATGGCGTGGCCTCGATCGCCGCACTGCACGCCCCCACGGGCGCGCGAGAGAGGACGTTCTGGTGCGCCATCATATGATGGCGTCCCAGAACAATAGCTGCACCGCTCCGCCTTCATTTGACGGTGGGTGGGTAGTAAGCGGTTAAATACAAATAGCACCAAGGGGTTTGGTTATAAATGTTTTCACCCAATATTCACACAACCTTCACCCAAGATTTACACATTTTCCAGTTGAATCCAATAGTTGCTCTACCGGTCCCAAGGAACTATTATCACTTCCAGTCCCTGTCACCTAGACAGGAAATTAAGGAAACCTTCCAATTGAGAACACAGACAATGAATATGTTCGAACTGTTACTTGCATTTTTAAAGACTAGATAAACCTTTGTGGCTGGAGTTCTACAATGATACTTTAAATATGCAAAATGGCAACAGGGATGTACAGAGGGTGGGCACCCATAACATCCACTCAAATTTTAGTTAATTAAAGTCAGTCACAAATTGATTTCTTGTTGTTCCCAATGACTAAACTGTGCATATTATTAGTGCTCTACATTGGCTTATTGCTTTTCTTACCTTCAGCTCTAAGTGGAAGCCTGGGAAAAAATGATATCACTGAGTAGCACTGGAGGAACTGGCAGGGTGGAAAAGAGATGTTTCTACCCATGAAGGTTACCTATTCAGTCAGCCTTTGCATATTTTAGTGATACATTTAAAAAGAATTGTAGGGTAAGGGTGTTGCTGTGCTGTGGACATTAAAGTGGTAAAAACAAAGAGAACTGAGTGATGAGTCTCTGTTCATGTGTTAACTTGAAATTTTCAGATAATTTGTATTGATTCTGAACCTGACATGGCATTCGAAGTGAGCACAAGCCAGTGTAACTTCTTTGGTAAATTACTCCATAAACCCTCTTGTTCTTGATTTCATACACATTTTTAGGAAAATCCTGTCTATTCCTGTTTTTCTTCTTATGGTGTGATGAAAATCATGCTTATATTTCAACTAATTCACTGCTAGTGATAAAAAGCCTTTTCTCTATACTGTATATAAATAGTTGTAATAAATAGCCTTTTACACATAAACCCTTAGGGAATGATGCATTAATACAGTACATTGATCTCTTTATTTTTAGACATTTTGAAGACTGGCAGGAAATACCAGTGAATGACATGTCTAGTTCTAATAACACTTAGGAGCACATAAATTAAAAATGGAAAAATAAAATATTAAAAGTGAGGATTTAACTGATAGCAAAGAGAAATCACAGTTCACTTTTCATTTTATGATAAAATCAAAAATCGGTCTCCATGTTGCAACACTATGATCTTTAACACATTAGTTATGCTTGTGCTCAAGCTTTGTGCCTCATTGATGATACAGCTTTGATTACATGGTGATTGTCCATCATATAGCTAGGGGATTTTTGAACATCCACAACAAGCAGTGGATGTGCAGGAGTTGGAAGTAAGCCTAGTGCTAGAGGAGGCTATGAAATTAGAATTTAAATTTACATCTATAGAAGATGCCTGATTTTACAACCCTTCTGGAGGGAACAACAAAACAGAATCACTAGCATTAAAGCATTTGGTTTAGGCTACAACACCGTGGCTTATCTCTTATGCCTCAGCCTTCATCCCAAAAATATAATTACTTCCTTCTTATCCATCTTAGCCTACTTATCCATTGATAGTGGTTAAATCCTGTATCCTGATCAAATGGAGAGACTCCACCCTTCCAAACAGCCAGTGGGTCATTGCGGTCAAAGAGTTCATCAGACTCTTCTCAACCTGTGGGCCTTACCAGTATTTCCAGCCTCCACTCCTATCACTTTCCCTTTCCCCATTTCTATGCCCTCTACCATCTTTCTGGCCTTTACCCTTTCCCACTCCCCCATTTCATTCCTCAGCTTCCCACTACCCTTCACCACCACCTTAGCCTATTCCCCAACCCTTACCTATCTAAAACTATATTACAATCAGTTTACACATACTGACTTTCCCATCTCATTCCTTGCCCCACCACTATCCCTATTTACAAACAAAAGTCTTTCACTGCCAATAGAACACGTTACCTAGGTATTAGTAAACATCATCTCAATTACCATACCTTAGAGACTACAATGCAAATTGTTAGTACTTTATTGGCATTGCATATTTTATGATTGCTACTTAAATATTGGCATGATACTGTAACATTTTACCTGGACATGGTATGGTAATTTCCATTGTTTGTGCAAATACAATAAAAAGAATTTGAAGAACCAAAAGTTTAAAAATAGTCCATTCATGCTACGCACAGACTTCATACTTTGACTTTCTTAGACTATCTCTCTTTGCTACTTGTTTTTACTCAGTGGTCCCTCTTGCAGATTACTTGAAGTGCACAGATTCTCCAGATTTACCTATTGTGTTGTAGTGTTGTAAGTTTGCCCCTCACCCCCACCTTCCAAAAATATTATGAAGGAGACTTGGTGTCTACCTCCTTATGCTCCTCTTTCTTCTCTAAAACATAGGCTCAGAGGGTGCTGAAGGCTGTCCAGCTCCTGTACCACCTCACAGATAGGATATCTGTAGAGAATGTGAACGTCCTTACCTTACTGACCTTGCTAACAACGGAAGTACGTGTAAGGTTCCTGTGGGCACATGAAGAACTAGCATGCCAAAAAATTGGTATGGTGTTACAGCTGCTATTCTTACATCATATTTGCTCTGTTTTAAACTTTGTTGATATCCCCTCAAAATCTACAAACAATTAGCTGTCTATTGAGTTTGGACAATATCCCATTGTCTAATAAAGAATCACTCTTGGCTTGGAGATCCCCAAATCAGTCTAATGCACTCTCCTTGGAGCCAATATGTCAGACTACCTCTCACAAACTTAGAAACCTTTATGCCACAGGTAACAGTCAAAAACTGGCTCCAACATGGCCTGGAGTGGGTTGATTACCTATTTGTAGCCAATATACCAGAAACATGGAGGAATTAAAAAAGGAATACTTTATACCCTATTCTGAATACTTTACACTGCTTCACATACATCACTTTCTTTCTTCCTGCCAGAAAACCCCCCCATTCAACCCCCTCCCCCCACTGCTACCATACACTCAAAAGTTTGGCAAATTTATAACAGTGCTTCAACCCACCAAAGGTATTTCTTATTTCTATATCCTTCTCCAAAAAAATTGGAATTCTCCAAAACATCCCCATACTAAAATGGAAGAAGGATCTTCAACAATCCCTCACCATCTCTCAATGGCTTAAAACGTTCCACTATTCCCTCTCCATCTCACATTGTGTAAAACACCGGGAGCTTCCTCCTTATGCTGGTGGGGTTGTGGACAAATGAAAAATTTACTTCATATATTTTGGACAAAAAAGAAAAAGAAATTTGCTCCTGAGTGGTTTTAGTCATAATGCTCTAGTATGCACTGCATACTAGCACATTTTGACAGACATCCGAAAACAAAGCCCTCCAGCCGTGCTCTGTCACAAAAAAGAAAATGGGCCGTTTAGTGGTTTTAGTAATGATGTGCTAGTATGAATTGCATACTAGCACATTATGACAGACTTATCTGAAAACAAAGTCCTCCAGCCACGCTCTGTCATGGGTCATGACGCTTCCATCTTTACCAAGTCTTCCTTCTGGGTTCACAGGCTTCGGCTGTATGAATGGCTGTGCCGTGAAGATGCCACTCCCGTGCATGCGTACAGGAGTCATGGCTGCAGCACAGAGCTCTGAAGGAACAGCACAGGTGACATCACCTGCTGCTGCTAAAATAAATATCTCCTAAATGGTGCACCTTTTAGAAGATGTTTACTGTACCTCTAGGTAAGCCCTATTATAGGCTTACCTATAGGTAAAATGAAACATAGTGACTTTACTGAGACTTTAAATTTAGGTATTGAGAACTTCCTGGCTACCTGCCACTCTGTAGAGGCCCAAATCTTATTCGCAATGAAAATCACAATCATTGAGACATTGGAAGAAGGCGTTTGTACCTTATTCCTCAGAGGCTATTGCCTTGATTCAAATACATTATGTTAATGAAAATTTACTAGTTCTTAGATTGGACACATTTACCGCTTTTGAGAAGGCCTGGAAACCTTGGCTACTCTGGTATGTTAAATTATGTTCAAAGTAATACTCTGTAAGCTCCTACTGTGATGAAGCACTTTGATCTTAAATCCCTGTTACCTTAGTTATTCTTATTATTCTACTTTCTAATAATCTGCTTTTGCCTTGCGTGAAAGTTTTGAGGACATTTGTTTGATTCTCTGTTTAATTGATAGTATTATAAAACCTTATAAAGAAATATTGTAATAAAACGTATCCTCCCCATCCTCTTCCTCTCCTTTTCCTCCCATGATTAAATGCTAATATCTGAGGTAAACTAAGCTTATGTGGAGCTTTTTGGTAATCCCTGCTCCAGCAGCCCCTGTTTTGTGTGAACGGAACACAGAGCAGTGGCCACAATAGCTTCTAGAGGGAGGAATCTGCTGTCTCCTTCTCCAATAGCAGCCTACCGTGGGAGAAAGAGAGCAAGGAGAGGAGGCCACCTACGGAGAACACACCTTCTTCTCAATGTCAACGCTTGGGTGCCTGCCAGTGAGTGAGGTCCCCCTTCTTCCTGTCTCCTCTTGTCATGTGACATACGTATATCACATGACCTTAGAGAAGCTGAAGGAGGAATTTCCCTAATTCCTGGGATAGAGTGAGTGCTGAGAAGGAGGTATGAAATGCAAGTAACTTAGCCCCAAAGCTTTCCTCTCCTGTTCAGATCCACACAGGTCCCTTAGTTAGCCATCTAGTTTCTTTTTGTCATCTCACTAACACAGATGCCAAAGTAGAGACACTATTAATGCTTGACATTTTTCCCACTGGCGGACCACCAGGCAATGCCTCACCACTGATGCAGAAGCGTATTTTTCATTCTAGTTACAGCACCGATATGGGGGTGTTTTTTCTCTTCCAGTGAAATCAGCGATGCAGGATTATCTTTTCTTCACACCGATTTTATGGCATTTTTGATCACGGTTAGCCCTATATTTTACCATGGGACAGATTGTGCACTGCTATTAAATTCATTCGTGAGATGCACTTTGGTGCTGACTGCTGAGCACACTTCTATTGACTTTTTCCTAATCCACCCAAGGGGCGCAGTTTGTTATATTTGCCCTGAGAACTAGGTGGCCCTGCCCTGCCACTGACTATGATCTTTATTGTCTCTGCAGAGAATTGACATTGTATTCCAATCCCAATTATAAGTAAATAAAAAAAAAAAATATTAAAGTTGTGAACACAAACCAAACCACAGGAGGACTGCCTAGGGCTGTGAACAGCCCAAGTAAATTGACTATCTATCCTGCATAGCACTGTAGAGTATAAAGGTTTTTTATAAAGAAAACAAGAAACCTTTTATTTATAAACCATACCATTAAAATTCACACACGCACCATATAATCATTTTATTAAAACAAAAACAAAAAAACACACCTAAACTACAACACTAGAAAACACCAGTTATGAACATTATCAACCAATAAAACAAAACTAAAAATAATTATCTTCCAAAGAGTATCCTGTGCAATGGCATCACTAGCGCTGGGCACCCATCAATAAGAGGTACCCCTGGTCTCCAAGGCTACAATGGCCCACCACTGCAGCAGAATGTATCTCTCCCCTGTCAGAACAATAGAGTTTAAAGATAGGGAAAGCTCATGATTAGAGTTGAGCGGACACCTGGATGTCCGTGTTCGGCGGGTTCGGCCGAACTTGAAAAAAAAGTCCGGGTCCGTGTCCCGGACTTTTTCCGAACTTTACCCGGACACCGAACCCCATTGAAGTCAATGGGGACCTGAACTTTCAGGCACTAAAATGGCTCTAAAACACCAATGGAAAGGGCTAGAGTGCTGCAAATGGCAGCAAAACGTAGTTAAGAGCATGGAAAGTGCTCTGCAAACAAATGTGGATAGGGAAATAACTTAAAACAACAAAAAAAAAACAGAAAAATAAAACAATTTTCTTCATCTGTGAAGGACGAGGCCCATATGGAGTAGGAGGGAGGTTGAGGTGGCGGTGGATGTGGCGGTGTAGGTGGAAGCGGCGGTGGAGGAGGACGAGGTAGCCAACACTGCTTTTTTTCAGTCATTTTAAATGAGGGTACACCCCAAAAGAGTGAGAAAGATCAAAAATATAACAATGGCTGGGTAAGGTCGGTATCCATCTCTATTCTGCACAAGGTACGGAAAAGTCCTGTGGGATCCATGCCTGGTTCATTTTAATGAACGTGAGCTTGTCCACATTGTCTCTGGACAGGCGGCTGCGCTTGTCTGTGATAATGCCCCCAGCCGTGCTAAATACACGTTCAGATAATACACTGGCTGCAGGGCACGCCAGCACCTCCAAGGCGTAAAGGGCAAGCTCAGGCCATGCGCCCAATTTGGAGACCCAGAAGTTGAAGGGGGCAGACGCGTCATTCACTACATGTAGGTGTGTGCACACATACTGCTCCACCATGTTGGTGAAATGCTGCCTCCTGCTAAGACGTTCCATATGAGCTGCTGGTGCTGCTGTTTGTTGTGGCGTGCTGACAAAGCTTTTCCACATTTCGGCCATGCTAACCCTGCCTTCTGAGGTGCTGGCGGTGCCCTGGTTGCGTTGGCGACCTCTTCCTCCTCCTCCTCCTCTGCCTTGGCCTTGTGCTTCCACTGTGGCCCCGCTGTCAGGTGGGAATGCCAGCAGCATTGCGTCTACCAGCGTGCGCTTGTACTCGCGCATCTTGCGATCGCGCTCCAGTGAGTGAATTAAGGATGGTACGTTGTCCTTGTAACGGGGATCCAGCAGCGTGGCCACCCAGTAATCAGCACAAGTTAGAATGTGGGCAACTCGGCGGTCGTTGTGGAGACACTGCAGCATGTAATCGCTCATGTGTGCCAGGCTGCCCAGAGGCAACGAAAGACCTCTGTGGGAGGTGTATGGTCCGTGTCCTCTGTATCCCCCCAGCCACGCACCAGTGATGGCCATGAGCTGGCCTGGGTGCCACCCTGCTGTGAACATGGTTCCATCTCCTCCTCCATCTCCTCCTCCTCCTCATCCTCCAGAACTGTGCCCCTGCTGGACAATTGTGTCCCTGGCATTTGTGGGTGCAGGAACCCACCCTCGGAGCCACTTGCGAATGACTGCCCTGAAAGCCTTGGAAATGTTACCTCTTCATCCTCCTCCTGCTCCTACTCATCCTGTGCCACATCCTCTTCCATCATCGCCCGAATCGTTTTTTGAAGGAGGCATAGAAGTGGGATAGTTAAGCTGACAACGGCGTCATCCGCACTGGCCATGTTGGTGGAGTACTCAAAACAGCGCAACAAGGCACACAGGTCTCGCATGGAGGCCCAGTTATTGGTGGTGAAGTGGTGCTGTTCCGCAGAGCGACTCACGCGTGCGTGCTGCAGCTGAAACTCCACTATGGCCTGCTGCTGCTTGCACAGTCTTTCCAGCATGTGCAAGGTGGAGTTCCACCTTGTGGGCACGTCACATATGAGGCGGTGAGCGGGAAGGCCGAAGTTACGCTGCAGCGCTGACAGACGAGCAGCAGCATGGTGAGAACGCCGAAAGTGCGCACAGACGGCCCGCACTTTCTGCAGCAGCTCTGACATATCGGGGTAATTTTTAAGAAACCTCTGCACCACCAAATTCAGCACATGCGCCAGGCAAGGGATGTGCGTCAAACTGGCTAGGCCCAGAGCTGCTATGAGATTTCGCTCGTTATCGCACACCACCAGGTCGGGCTTGAGGCTCGCTGGCAGCAACCACTCATTTGTCTGCTGTTCCATGCTCCTCCACAACTCCTGCGCGGTGTGTGGTTTTTCCCCCAAGCAGGCAAGTTTTAAAACTGCCTGCTGTCGTTTACCCCTGGCTGTGCTGAAGTTGGTGGTGAAGGTGTTAGGCTGACCGGATGAGGAGGCGGTAGAGGATGAGGAAGCTGAGTAGGAGGAGTTAGGAACAGGAGGCAAACTGAAGCGCCCTGCAATCCTCGGTGGTGGAAGGACATGCGCCAAGGCCCATCTGCCACTGCATTTACCCAGTGTGCCGTTAGGGAGATATAATGCCCCTGACCGTGCTTACTGGTCCACGTATCGGTAGTTAGGTGGACCTTGGCACAGATGGCGTTGCGCAGTGCACACCTGATTTTTTTCCCCCACTTGGTTGTGCAGGGAAGGGATGGCTTGCCTGGAAAAGTAGTGGCGGCTTGGCACGACGTACTGTGGGACAGTCACCGACATAAGGCTTTTAAAACTGTGCGTCTCCACCAGACGGAATGAAAGCATTTCAAAGGCCAAGAATTTTGAAATGCTGGCATTCAGGGCCAGAGATCGCGGGTGGGTAGGGGGGTACTTCCTCTTCCTCTGAAGTGTTTGGGAGATGGAAAGCTTAACGCTTCCACGGTACATTGTGGAGATGGTTGGTGACCCAGGTGGTGGTGTTGCTGACAGATCGTCTGTTTGCGGGGTGGCAGGTGCCGGTATCACTACAGAGGTGGATGAAGAGGCAGAGACTGCAGCAGAAGAGGAAGCAGGAGGAGCCAGAGACCTTTCTTGGTTTTGAAGGTGTCTACTCCACTGCAGCTCGTGCTTTGCACTTAGATGCCTGATCATGCAGGTTGTGCTCAGGTTGAGAAGGTTTATGCCTCGCTTCAGGCTCTGATTGCACAGGGTGCAAACCACTCGTGTCCTGTCATCAGCACATTTTCTGAAGAACTTCCACGCTAGAGAACTCCTTTGAGCTGGCTTTGGTGCGCTCGGTCCCTTGCTGCATTGGGCAGTAGGCGTAGTGTCTAGGGCACGGCCGCTCTGCTTCTGCACCCTGCTCCCTCTTCTGCTGTGCTGGTGGCTCTGTGCGACCACCGCCTCTTCCTCCAAACTACTCAGGTCACCTGCATGACCTTCATTTCATGTGGGGTCGAGGACCTCATCATCTTCCACATCATCTTCCACCCAGTCTTCACCCCTGCGTTCCTTGTCGGTCTCCACAATTCTGAGTGCCGCAGCAATTGGCACCTGCGTTTCGTCATCATCGGAGACGTGCTGCGATGGTCATTCCATGTACTCATCTTGAGAAGTTGCTGCACTCAATCTCTTCCACTTCTGGGACAGGGCTAGGTGGATGGCCCTGGGAAACCCTGCTGACAGTCATCAAAAAGAAGAGACTGCTGCATGACTTGGGGCTCAGACTGCTTGCCTGATTTGCAAGGGGGTGAGGTGAAAGACAGTTGGACATCGGCTGCAGGTGCCAACTCTGACCTTTCTGCAGTAGACTGGGTGGGAGACAATGTGAAGGAACTGGAGGCACTGTCAGCAGCAAACCAATCTACTATCGCCTCTACTTGTTCTGGCCTCATCACTTCTAGAGGCGCATGATGCCCTACCAAATACTGCTGCAGGTTCTGTCACCTACTCACTTGAGGAAGGTGTTTCACTTGTGCGTCTAGCTGGCACAGATCGATCAGGTCTTTTCCTTGCAACAGGAGCTCTACCAGCAGCACCATGACCCAGGCCACGGCCCCTATTTGACGGTCTCCTCATATTTCTGTAATTTATGTTCTTGCCCTAGAAAGGTGTTTATTGAATAGCGGAACAAAACAACAACAGTATCGCACGGGTGTATCTCACAGTCAAATATGCAAACTATGCCGCAATTAATTTTTTTTACCCCAAAAGGGTGTTTATTAAATAGAGGAATAGAAAAACAGTATACAAATACAAAGGGTGTATCTCACAGTCAAATATGCAAAGTATGCCGCAATTTAATTTTTTTCACCCCAAAAGAGTGTATATTGAATAACGGAATAGAAAAAAGGATATAAAACGGTGTATCTCACATGTACAAACACAGACTAGGTCCCGATTACAATTTTTTGTACCCTAAAGGCAGGATGAGGAGTTCGGAACAGGCCGGAGGCAAACTGAAGCACCCTGCAATCCTCGGCGGTGGAAGATGCGCCCCAAAAGATTGGAAGGTGTATCTCACACGTACCGATACAGACTATGCCGCAATTTAATTATTTTTACCCCAAAGGGTGTAGATTGGATAGCAGAATAGAAAATATATCAAAAGGTGTATCTATCTCACACGTACAGACCCAGTCTAGGCCCCGATTACTATTTTTTGTACCCTAAAGGCAGGATGAGGAGTAGGAGGAGTTCGGAACAGGAGGCAAACTGAAGCACCCTGCAATCCTCGGCGGTGGAAGATGCGCCCCAAAAATTTGGAAGGTGTATCTCACACGTACCGATACAGACTATGCCATAATTTAAATTTTTACACTCCAAAAGGGTGTAAATTGAATAGCGGAATAGAAAAAAATTTAGAAAACGGTGTATCTCACACGTACAAACAGACTAGGCCCCGATTACAATTTTTTGTACCCTAAAGGCAGGATGAGGAGTAGGAGGAGTTCGGAACAGGCAGGGGGCAAACTGAAGCACCCTGCAATCCTCGGCGGTGGAAGATGCGCCCAAAAAATTGGAAAGGTGTATCTCACACGTACCGATACAGACTATGCCGCAATTTAATTCTTTTTACCCCAAGGGTGTAGATTGAATAGCGGAATAGAAAATATGATATCAAAAGGTGTATCTATATCACACGTACAGACCCAGACTAGGCCCCGATTACTATTTTTTGTACCCTAAAGGCAGGATGAGGAGTAGGCGGAGTTCGGAACAGGCAGGAGGCAAACTGAAGCACCCTGCAATCCTCGGCGGTGTAAGATGCGCCCAAAAAATTGGAAAGGTGTATCTCACACGTACCGATACAGACAATGCCGCAATTTAATTCTTTTTACCCCAAGGGTGTAGATTGAATAGCGGAATAGAAAATATGATATCAAAAGGTGTATCTATCTCACACGTACAGACCCAGACTAGGCCCCGATTACTATTTTTTGTACCCTAAAGGCAGGATGAGGAGTAGGAGGAGTTCGGAACAGGCAGGAGGCAAACTGAAGCACCCTGCAATCCTCGGCGGTGGAAGATGCGCCCCAAAAATTGGAAAGGTGTATCTCACACGTACCGATACAGACAATGCCGCAATTTAATTCTTTTTACCCCAAAGGGTGTAGATTGAATAGCGGAATAGAAAATATGATATAAAATTGGTGTGTCTTATGCAGTGATGGAAGTATCTGCGTTTAAGTAAACGCCGTTACTTAATGCAGTTACTTTTGAGGGTAACGAGTAATCTAACTGAATACTCGTGCCCTCCCTGTAATGCAATTGCCGCTACATTCGGCTGCGTTAACGCAATTACATCTACTGCCACTAGATGGCAGTAGTGTAATTGTAATTCCCCCTCTCCTCTATGACAGCGGCCGGCGCTGTCCACGGAACTGGAGACAGTGGAGAGAGAGAGGAGGAGGAGACTTGAGGAGAGGCGAGCAGCAGAGTACAGCGCACCAGGCCCAGGAGGGCAGAGCATGGGACCAGTTGACCATGGAAGGAAAAGTGTTTGTTTGCACTGTATCTTGTCCCATCTGCCACCTTCTCCAACTAAAACCCAATTCTGACTAGCCAGCAACTGACCAAAAAGAAGGCACAGATGCAAGTCAAAAACATATATCCCAATCTAAATGAGTAATTCAGTAAAGCTGGCCATAGATGGGTTGAAATTCGGACTGTTCAGACCTCTGTACAAGCAGCTTGATCAGCACAGAATGGTACAGCCAGCAGCAGCACTGATCAGTCTATTCTTATAGCGGGAAAGTCTCCTTGCCATCAGAAAACAATATCTCTGCAGGGAGGATTCCCTATCCACATCGACTGTGTGGAGGGGAGAAATTAGTCATTTCCTTTTTCAATCAACCTGTTGGCTGGAAAAAAATAAAAAAAATAAAGACTAAAGCATAATTTTTTGTTTTGTATATGGCAATGCTATTTAGAACTGAAAGAAACAAAAGCCCATCTAAACCAAAGAAAAAAAATGTAATATATTGCCGCCTATCAATCAGATGTGGCGGCTGCATTTGTTTTCTTTTTTACAGGACTTTTCCCTTTATGTTCACCTGGTGATCCTAAAAGCAATCCCCAATTATACTATATCTAAGGAGGAGCGACATTGTCATCCTAAGAGGGAACACCTGTCCTTCTTCTCTTTTCCATAATAAGGGGGCTGTTCTGTATTCCTTAGAGAGAACAGCTTGGAAAAGTAACTACTAAAAGTGCAGCGCAGGTTGAGTGAAAACGAGTTAATCAGCTCACATGTTTTCTAGTAGGATCAGTGTGCCACACCTCCACCACCACCAGTGTGCCACACCTCCACCACCAGTGTGCCACACCGCCACCACCACGTGTGCCACACCGCCACCAGCACCACCAGTGGGCCACACCACCACCACCAGCAGCCAGCCACTCCAGGCAGCAGGTACCAAAAAAAAAACAAAAAAAAAATACAGTTGCTCACACAGTCAGGAGGACTCAGACCCCCACAGTGTTCTACACCACCACCACTATTAAAGATCTTATAGAACGTAATTGCATTATAGAATAGTAAAAAAAAAAGTCGCAGTTACTTTGCTGAGTAACGAATTACTTTTTCAATGTGGTAACTGAGTCACTAACTCAATTACTTTTTGGGAGAAGTAATTTGTAACTGTAACTAATTACTTTTTTAAAGTAAGATGACCAACACTGGTCTTATGTCACAGTCAGCTCTGCAGCAGGCTATGAAGGAAAAAAAAAAGAAAATTCCCCTTTTTAAATAGATTAGTACAGACTGTGCCACAATTTAATTTTTTTTAACCCATAAGGGTGTATATTGAATAGTGGAATAGAAAAAAGTGTATAAAATTGAAAATCACCCAATAGCACATATGAACACAGCAGTGTCTTATGTCACAGTCAGCACTGCAGCAAACAGGCTATGAAGGGGGAAAAAAAATCCCTTTTAACTTGTAGTAAAATAGATGAACGCTGCACACAACTGACTGATAAAAATAGATTTTTTTCTCCCTCCTCCTCCTCTTACTCAGTGGGCTCAAGTGAGGGCAAAAAGATTGTTAACTGCACCACCGCCCCCCCCCCCCACACAGCAAAATCGATGTAGACTGTCCCTGCCTAATCTCCAGCCTGGCCCTAATATGCTCAATAAGATCGTTCACTGCACCACCCCCCACACAGCAAAATAGATGTAGACTGACCCTGCCTAATCTCCAGCCTGGCCCTAATATGCTCAATAAGATCGTTCACTGCACCACCCCCCCACACACCAAAATCGATGTAGACTGACCCTGCCTAATCTCCAGCCTGGCTTTAATATGCTCAATAAGATCGTTCACTGCACCACCCCCCACACAGCAAAATCGATGTAGACTGACCCTGCCTAATCTCCAGCCTGGCCCTAAAATGCTCTAATAACTTTCCCTGCCTGCACTCCGACCTGTCCCTGCATTCATTTCGGACACAATTTTTCACAGAATCACTGTCTGTCCCTAATCAGCAGCCAGCACGTATGATGTGTGCTTTGTCCCTAAACTACAGCAGAATGACCCGCCGCTCTGGGGCTCTCGAACTTATAAAGACATGGTCACATGCTTCAGATGGCCAATCACAGCTACTAATACATTAGTAGGCATGGTTGGGATGGCTTAAGGCACACCAGTTAAACTCTTGTTGATTGGCTGTTGAAAGCCCGCCATTAAAAGCGCGCCATTACATACAAAACAGGAAATAAAATGACCGAACACGGATTTTAAACCCGAACATACAGTAAAGTTTTCGGGTCCGTGAAAACAAACACGAATAATACAGTCCGTGTTCGCTCAACACTACTCATGATATGTCCCATAACACAACACAAGAGGGAGCCTGGGAGGAAGGGCATCCCCGGTATTCTGCTACTGTGTATCTAAAGACTGTCTATGCCATGGTGTACCATGGGGCTGGCCAGAACGGCGCCCGCCAGGGATGCAGGCCGAGGGGGGGCCCCCAAAAAATTGTCAGTGTTAGCAGGGATTTTTATGCCCTCCACTCAGCCTGCACCCCCGGTGCCCCCAGGCAGCGTGCGGCTCCAATCCCGGAGCCTGCCCCTGTGTCATCTCCAGGCGGCGTCAGTGCTGGCTCTCCAGAGCTCTGTCTCTGCCCACACATGTAACCGGTCAGCGGTCACATGACCGTGACATCATCAATCGGCTCAAGTGGTGGCAGGCTGGGGATGGAGATTGCAGTGAGGCTGTCACAGCCTTTACCGCCGACCAGCACATTCAACCTCCTCTCCACTCCCAGGACAAGCTGACCAGAGGACCACCTCTCACCCTGTCTCCCCCCCTCTGTCCCTGTCACCAACCCCCCTGTCCCTGTCACCCCCCTCTGTCCCTGTCACCCCCTGTCCCTGTCCTCCCCCCCCCCTCTGTCCCTGTCATCCCTCCGTCCCTGTCACCCCCTCTCTCTCCCTGTCACCCCCTCTCTCTCCCTGTCATCCCCCCTTTGTCCCTGTCATCCCCCTTTGTCCCTGTCATCCCCTGTCCCTGTGACCCCCCTCTCCCTGTGACCCTCCTCTCCCTGTCACCCCCTCTCACTCTCCCTGTCACCCCCTCTCATTCTCCCTGTCACCCCCTTCTGTCCCTGTCACCCCCCCTCTGTCCCTGTCACTTCCCCTCTGTCCCTGTCACCCCCTCTCTCTCCCTGTCACCCCCCCCTCTGTCCCTGCCACCTCCTCTCTCACTCTCACCCCATCACACTCTCTCTCTCTCTCCCTGTCACCCCTCACTCTCTCTCTCCCTGTCACCCCCCCTCTCTCTCCCTCTGTCACCCGCTCTCCCTCTGTGTCACCCCCTTTCCCTCTCCCTGTCACCCCCTTTCCCTCTCCCTGTCACCCCCTTTCCCTCTCCCTGTCACCCCCTTTCCCTCTCCCTGTCACCCCCTTTCCCTCTCCCTGTCACCCCCTTTCCCTCTCCCTGTCACCCCCTTTCCCTCTCCCTGTCACCCCCTTTCCCTCTCCCTGTCACCCCCTTTCCCTCTCTGTGTCAGCCCCCTTTCCCTCTCTCCGTGTTAGCCCCCTCTCTCTACCTGTCACCCCCTTTCCCTCTCTCCATGTCACCCCCCTCTCTCTCTCTGTCACCCCCTCTCTCTGTCAACCCTCCCCCTTGTCTCTCTCTGTCAAATCCCCTCTCTCTCTCTCTGTCAAACCCTCTCTCTCTCGGGGAGGTTTGAAAGGAGGTTCAGGATGGTGGTTAGCGGATCAGTGAGGAACAATAGAATATGATCGGCATACGCCGCTAATTTAGATACAAACTTTTTGAACTCAGGCTCACTCTCAGTATTACCAGTTGATACCCCTACTTACTGCACAGTATTATACCCCTTGTACTGATTGCTGATATTACTATTCATATACACTTTAGATACATAGATATGTCTCCTCTAACCCTGTATATTTTTTATGCATTTTTATACTGTGTGCCACTATGGCTATACTGTTATATTTGGTATTTTAGCCAGTTTTCTATCCATTTGCAAACTGATCTTTCCAAGCCTGTAGCCTTTAGCAAAATCCAAGTGTACTACTTCCACAGCCACCCCTCTGCCCAAGGTTTTACTTACCTCCTCATAAAAAGAAATCAGGTTTGTTTGACAACTTCGGTCTTTCCTGAATCTTTGCTGTCTGTTGCTTAATTTTTTTTACAGAAAGAACTCATCTATGTGGTCATTTATTAAATGCTCCAGTATTCCAACTATAGAAGTTAAGTTAAACTAACAGATCTATAGTTACTTGGTAAAGACTTTGATCCATTTTTGAATATAGGCACCACCTTGGCCCTACGCCGATCCAGTGGTACTATTCCAGACATTAGAGTCACTAAAAAACTAAAAACAATGGTTTTGAAATGACAGAACTCAATTATTTTAGGGTGGATGGCATCTAGTCCAGGTGCTTTATCCACTTTAAGTGTGTCTAAATATTTCTGGGCCATATCACTTTTGAGCCATTGTGGATAATTTGGGGCTGTGTAAATACCATCCTCATTATGGAACTGAGCTCCCTCATGCTCCTTTGTATACACAGAACTAAGGAAAGTATTTAATACATTTGCCTTCTCTCTGTCCCCAGTCCCCCACTCTAGATTATTTTGAAAAGGGCCTACATGCTCAGACCTGACCTTTTTACTATTAATATATTTAAGGAATATTTTGGGGGTTGTCCTACAATCTTTTGCAATCTGTAGTTTGTTTTGAATTTTTGCATCCTTAATTTCTTTTTTACATATTCTGTTGTAATCTTTGTAACATTAAATGATGATCGTGTTCCTTCACTTTTTATATTTTTTAAAAGCTGTTTTCTTATTATTTATAGCTTTTTTTTTTTTTTTACTTCGATTGTTAGCCACATAGGCCTTATTTTAGCCTTTTAAACTTTTTGCTCATGGGAATATACTTTGCAGTGAGTTCGCATACAGTTTTTTTTTTTTTAAGAATTCCCATTTTTGTTTTGTGTTCATTCAAACTTCCCTCCCAGTCTAAGTCTTGGAGAGCAGCCCTCATCCTTGGCAAATTTCCTCTCTTAAAGTTAAGAGTATTTATATTTACCAGTATGAGCTTGTTGCTTACAGCTAACATTAAATGAAATCATGTTATGATCACAGCTACCCATGAGGTTCTTTTATATGAACATTGGTAATAAGCTCTGCATGGCTTGAGATTACCAAGTCCAGCAGAGCATCATTCCTAGTCAGAGCCTCAAACAACTGGACCATATAATTGTCTAGTAATAGGTTTATACATGTTTGCCCTTTAACTGTTCCAGCAGTGCCATTGCTCCAGTCAATTTCCGGGTGGTTAAAATCCCCCATTATTATCACTGTCCCAGATCTCTCAGCCCTTTCTATCTGTGAAAAAAGCTGAGTCTCCACCTCCTCATTAACACTGAGAGGTCTATAACAAACTGCAATGATAACCTTTGTAGTATGCACACCCATGTACAGTTCCACCCATAATGCTTCAGGTGCTTCAGACTCATCAAACTCTCCATCAACTAGGTCAGTGATGGTGAACCTTGGCACCCCTGATGTTTTGGGACTGCATTTCCCATGATGCTCATGAACTCCACACTGTAGTTGAGCATCACGCAAAATGTAGCTCTAAAACATCTGGGGTGCCAAGATTCACCATTACTTAACTAGGTCCTCTTTCACACTCGCTTTGAGATCACTCTCACATAGAGACAGACACCACCACCCCTCCGTTTTACCCTGTCTTTCCGAAAGAAGTATTAATAGCTCAGTCATGTGAATAATGAGGCCAAGATTCAGCAATACCAATTAAATAATAGTTCTCCTTGTGTACCAGAGCTTCCAACTCACCTATTTTGCTAGGCAGGCTTATGGCATTGGTGAACAAACACTTTAAATGATTGTCAAATTTTGCACACTTGTTTTGCAAATTTTAGTATTTTAGTACAAATAGTACCATTTCCAATGGTTGATTGTACCATGGGAACCTTCATATCACCTGTCATAGTTCTCTCCCATCTTTCCCCATATCACCCACATAGGGGTGGTATCCCTTGTTCCACTGCTACCCATATAAGTTGGGCTTTGAGGGGGTTTAAGGTGACTGTCTTTACCTTTGTAAATATAAGTCATATGTGTACCCTGTGACCCTCTCACAAAGTTTATATAACTTCAGCCCATATCTGGCACATTTACTTGGGATTTTTTGTTTAATGCCCAGCCTGCCTGTAAAATGGACGAGGGACACATCAATGCACATATGTTTGTCAGAAGTATACATTTTGGGAAAATTATGGGATAAAATAATCAATAGGTGCCCTAATTTTGGAAAGCTTGTAATATTCAGGTGGACTTTGGGTAGGGCACAAAAAAATTATGTTAAAATGTAAAAATCTCATAATTATTTTATAGTGTGTCTTCATCCTCAGTGAGTCATCACAGAGGAGTACACAGGCAAATGGTGAAAAGGGTTTGATTGGGGGTTTCATCTGGGTGCACTGTGCTGCTGTTGCTCGCTATTCCACAGGGATATGCTGAGCTGCCGGTGGTTGCCTGCTGCTGTTCAGAATGCCTGATTCTTTTTCTTGGGACCCTTTCCTTCTTTCAATTGGTTTAAAAAAAAGGAACAGGGATTTTAATACTTCCCTGCTCTAGCCAAATTATAAAAGTGTTGATTTTTTATGAACTTGAATATCATTCTGTAAACTCCAGAGTGTGCATGGTCTGTTCATCTACTGTATATGCTACAAAGTACTCATAGTCTTGTCCACAAAATAAAAAAAAAAAATCCAAATCTTTATTAAAAACACACCCTTTGTAGCTTCAGTGACATCATCAATGGATAGCTATGCTTCGTTATGAAATTCCGGCAGCTCATGATTGATGTAAGAGTCCAGCAAAGTGATGTATATATCTTCCATAATATCACACATCCCTGCCTGTGAGTAATTATTATTTCCTGAAAAGTAAGGCATCTGGACAGTATGGTAATAATTGTAAATGTAAGACAACACTAAACTACTCAAGATTGTAGAGGCTAATAGATGTGTAAGATTTCATTTGTCTGGAATTGTTTTCAATTTAAAAAACAGGCCTTAGGAAAAGCCCTGAGAGAAGTATGGGTACTGCCATTGCTTGTCTCCCAAGTTAGTTACATTTTTGTTACACATCACTAATTATAAAGCATTGCTGTAATGAAGTAATGGCAGCCTGTATTAATTCCTCAGAACATTTCTTGCAGCTGTATATTGCGTGCACTTGAAGCTGCTGCCTGGAGCAAATGTCCCTGTGCTAGAGTGTTGATCTTTCAAACTGGCAGACAGATGCACATTTAACAAAAAATCAAGTTACGGATACATGGGTTGATGTAAAATCGCTGCCTGGCTACCATGCATGAGTGTGGTCACTAGTTCATCTCAAATTAGGTCAGCACTCTGTTAGATGCAAGTCTGTTAATCATATTTTCAGACTGCAAAGTACAAAAATGTACTCTTATCAGATGTATACCACCATTATACTTACAGTATCCCACAAAAGTGAGTACAGTCCTTCACATTTTTGTAAATATTTCAAAATATATTTCATGTGACCACACTGAAGAAATTACACTTTGCTACAACGTAAAGTAGTGAGTGTACAACTTGTATAACAGTGTAAATTTGCTGTCCCCTCAAAATAACTCAACAAACAGCCATTAATGTCTAAACCGCTGGCAACAAAAGTGAGTACACCCCTAAGTGAACATGTCCAAATTGGGCCCAATTAGCCATTTTCCCTCCCCGGTGTCTTGTGACTCATCAGTGTTACAAAGTCTCTGGTGTGAATGGGGAGCAGGTGTGTTAAATTTGGTGTTATCGCTCTCACTCTCTCATACTGGTCACCGGAAGTTTAACATGGCACCTCATGGCAAGGAACTCTCTGAGGATCTGAAAAAAAGTGTTGCTCTACATAAAGATGACCTAGGCTATAAGAAGATTGCCAAGACCCTGAAGCTGAGCTTCAGCAGGGTGGCCAAGATTATACAGCAGTTAAACAATACAGGTTCCACTCAGAACAGGCCTCGCCATGGTCGACCAAGGAAGTTGAGTGCACATGCTCAGCGTCATATTCAGAAGTTGTCTTTGGGAAATAGATGTATGAGTGCATTGCTGCAGAGGGTGAAGGGGAGGGGGGTAAGCCTGTCAGTGCTCAGACCATACGCTGTACACTGCATTAAATTGGTCTGCATGGCTGTAATGCACAAGAAAGCCCACAAACAGTTTGCTGTAGACAAGCGGTGCTTTTCTGAGAGCTGCACTGGGGAGCCACAGTTCATTGAGGGAACCATGAATGCCAACATATACTGTGACATACTGAAGCAGAGCATGATTCCAACATAATGACCCCAAACACACCTCCAAGACGACCACTTCCCTGCTAAAGAAGCTGAGGATAAAGGTGATGGACTAGCCAAACATGTCTCCAGACCTAAACCCTATTGAGCATCTGTGGGGCATCCTCAAACGGAAGGTGGATGAGTGCAAGGTCTCTAACATCCACCAGCTCTGTGATGTCATCATGGGGGAGTGGAAGAGGACTCCAGTGACAACCTGTGAAGCTCTGGTGAACTCCATGCCTTAGAGGGTTAAGGCAGTGCTGAAAAATAATGGTGGCCACACAAAATATTAACATTTTGGGCCCAATTTGTACATTTTTACTTAGGGCTGTACTCACTTTTGAGTAACGGTAAAGTGAGCGCTGATATAGGTAAAAAAATAAAGCTGCAACTAAATCCGATTACCCAGTATGGATAAATATGTGAATAAAATAATATAGTAGTGCGCTAAATAAACAGTGTATAAAAATACTCTAAAACAATATGTGTAAGTAGGTGTATAAACCAATCAAACAAAATTACAATGGGATCTTTGAAAACACAAATCCATAAAAAAGTCTGTAAAATCCTTTAGTGTAACAGTCACACCAGTGCTTAAGTGAAGATCCCAATTTACAACAAGTGAACTTGTGACAAAAATGTAATTAATTAAGTTGTGCAGGTGAATCCCAACACTTTTCAGGTGTTCCCCTTACCAGACGGGTGAAAATAAGGTGCAGTGAACTTTTCCAAAATTATTCTGTGCAGTGATGTAGAAAACCAGCTCTGCCCACCTAGTGTATGGTGAAGAGTAAAATGGCCTCTTACCAGATGGAATCAGAAAAAGGTGTTTGGGTAGCCTCTGAGTCTCTTTTTATCACAGCAGTGTATAATCTGGATGTTCTCCAAAATGTATGGACTCCTGTATTGCTCCGTGGAGTAAATTCCATCCCGGTGGTCACAGGTAATTCCCCAGAAATAAAAAAGGGGGCCAATAGTGCATTATCCTTTTGACTTTTTTTGACTTTATTAGGTGAAATAAGAATCACACTTACATTTAGTAGGAGAAAACAAAAGCTCTAAGCTGGAACCCTAGTAGTCCGTGGCCGCCTGCAGTGTGGTCCGCGGATTGGTTAGTGACGGCGCGCCTCCTCTCTGACTCGTTTCCTCAGAGCGGACTTCTACTGAGATAGGAGGGATACCCGCGCCGTCACTTCTGCCCTTTTAAATAAGTAATCGCGGGACCCAGTTCTTCCGGTGTCCGCAACAAAAACCCAGAAGTGGGCTCGCTAATGCATAAGTTGCTATGGAAATGTCTCTCAAATCTGGGGAGGTTTTAAATATTCTGCCTAAAATCAATATGCGAACAATGTCCATATATAAAAAGCTCAATTTTTATTTAATAGCTGGTATTTGCAGCGGATTAATGTGTGATCTGAATTATTGTCCAGATTAACTTCCTGCTGACACCGGAAGGATGTTTCCCTTATTTCCCCTCACCATGTCACTAAAATAACAGATGGTGAATGGGGCTGCAGGTCTACATATGCAAACACCTTTTAACTCAATATATGGAAATACATTACAAATGTATTAAAAATATATTAAACCAAGAAATTAACCTCCCAGACTACATTTATGAAAGACTAAATTCACATAAATAATTAAAATATTAGTAAAATTAATATAAAAATATTATAATATCTTAGATAAAAACAGCAATGCAAAATGCCTACAACAAGTAATTTCTGCTAAAGGGGGCAATACTAGCTTTAGAGGTCAAGGATATCTTTACTTTTTCCACCATTACATCATCTGTTGATATTCTTGTTGATTAAATGTTTAAAAAGGCAAATTTTTCTTCCCCCCCCCCCCCCTGTTTTGTTTATGTAAAACTTTATCTGTAGACTTTCAATGAGATCCTAATGTTTGCCTATTTAAATACGAAAACATATTCAACGAGATATCAGAAAAAATATCCAGGTTTTGTACTTGCTTTTTTATATAACTGTACATGTATTTAACTATGTACCTAGTGGCTTGCCTTAACCACTTAAGCCCCGGAAGATTTTACCCCCTTCCTGACCAGGACCTATTTTGCGATTCGGCACTGCTTGAATTTAACGGACAATTGCGCGGTCGTGCGACGCTGTACCTAAACGAATTTGACGTCCTTTTTTTCCCACAAACAGAGCTTTCTTTTGGTAGTATTTGATCACCTGTGCGATTTTTTTTTTTTTTTTTTTTTGACCATGCGCTATAAACCAAAAAAGAGCGTCAATTTTGCAAAAATAACAATATTTTTCACATTTTTTTTATATGAAATTCCCCCCCAAAAAATGTAAAAATCAAAATTTTTTAATTTTGATTTTTTAATTTTTTAACATTTTCGGCCAATTTGTTTTATGCTACATATGTTTGGTAAAAAAAATGAAATGGCAAAAAGCGTATTTTGATTGGTTTGCGCAAAAGTTATCGCGTTTACTAACAAAGGGAAAGATTTTTGTCATTTTTGTTGTTTTTTTTTAACGCGTAATGGCGGCGATCTGCGTTTTTTTTTTTGCGGTACTGCGACATTGCGGCGGACAGATCGGACCCTTGACTGACATTTTTGACACTTTTGGGGTTACCAGTGACATTACTACAGTAATCAGTGCTATACATATGCACTGTTACTGTAAAATTACACTGGCAGTGAAGGGGTTAACTTTTTTGAGAGGGAGGGGTGGTGTGTGTCCCTAGGGCGTGATTCTAACTGTGATTGGCTGTGGCTTGAGGTGTAGGAACAGTGATCAACGGTCCTACATAGTAGAACCGTATGATCACTGTTTCTACACAGGGGAGAATGACAGGCAGCTTGTTTACATCAGCCGCCTGCCTTTCTCCCTCTGCACCGACTATCGCCGAGTGACCGGCGGACATCGGGTCCGCCGGTCACACCCGCGGGGGGGTCCGTGACCACGTGGGAGCGCGCCTCGGGGGGCGCGCGCTCGTTCCTAGACCCTCACAGGCTAGCGACGTAGTACTACGTCACTCTGCCTGTGAGGGGTTGACCGCTGCAGTAAATAGTCGTGCGGCGGTCGGCAAGCGGTTAAGTTGTGCTTTACATAACCTATTTCTATTTCTTTCTGATATAAAATCATGCCATTTTCGGATCTGTAATAGGTCAAGCCAAATACATTTTAAGTCAAGCATTACACAAAATCTTGACAATGATATTAAATTGAGTCCAAAATTCCCCAAGCTTAAAATCAAATTCCATTTTAATATATGGAGAGTGAATCTTGATAATCAGTTCTGGCCATTTTTAAGACTAAAGCCCCGTACACACGCACAGATTGTTGGCCAACCGATCGGCCGTCTTTTGTCCAGTGTTGTTTGTTGGTTGAAATGTGCTCTAGACTTGCACTGGACTTTTGTTGGCCAACAAAAACCAACTTCAGAAGTAATGTCATGTGATTGTTGACTTTCCGTGTGTTTTTTCTTCTGTGAGCATGCCCAGTCTTGCTCATCTGATTTTTGTCTGCCGAAATCTGTACTGACTGAGGAACAATCGGCCGTTCTTTGTTGGCCAACAAAAATTTTATAGCATGCACACCAGATTATTTTCGGCCGAAAATTCGCAGTTGGTTGTCGGAAGCATCATACTAACAAGCCTACAATCGGCAGATCGGACGTTGGCCGACAATTTACGGCCAACAATCTGTGCGTGTGTATGGGGCTTTATAGGCAAGGAATTGTCAAGAAAGGGCATAAGGAGATGTACACTGCCAAGAGGGACATATACCAATGCAATAAAAAATATTTTAAAAAATATTTGTTTTCTGAACACAACATTTCTTTAAAATGAATGTTAAAAACGTAAATTTCACTTGGAGCTTCTTATATAATCAGAATGATATGATTCAGAACAATCAAGAAATAACTTCAGTAAAAAAAAAACTGAAATAAACATGAGTCTCCCTAATATCATGTACCTATCAGAATCCCCCCTTATATCAGAGTCCCCCCATACATCAGTGTCCCTATCAGAGGCCCCCTTTCATCAGAACCCCCCTTATCTTTGTAATTAGGCTGATGTGCACAGTCTTTGCTTCTCTCCCCCCAACAGCTAATATACATAGTCTCTGCTTCGCCTCCTCCAACAGCACCCACATTCTATCTCCCAACACAGGATCCAGCACAGGAGTGGAGGCCTGGTGTGCTGAATAAAATCTTGTAGGGGGGCTTAATTTGGAGAACTCTGCTTTAAATCACATGCTTGTGAGGTGATCTTAGGCTGCATGTGGTGTTATGGAACAGTGTGGATTTCATGTTATTAATGTCAGCTATACTGGCAGGCTTCCTATATTTTGGATGTGTAATCTAAATTTTTAACTTTAATATGATTGCTTGGCCTAAATGTAGCAAAAACACCAAATTACAAGTAAAAAAAAAAAACAAAGCAAAAGGACATTTTTAGTTAAATATGGCAGTGACGCCTGATTTTTTTTGTCAACTGGTAATGGGCCTAAGGCTGGGTTTCCACTAGTGCGACTTCAAAGTCGCGCGTCTTCAATAGCAACTTTGTACTTTGATAAACGCGCGACTTGTGTACGAATTTACAACGACTTGTTGCGGCTACGACTTGTTGCGACTTTGATGTATGCGACTTGCACATAAAAGATTCCTTTTCCTGCTAGTGATGTAATTCCTTTTCCTGCAAGTGATGTAATTTCCTGTTTTGGAATAGTAGTGTATGTTGCAGGAAACATGTTGGCTATGCAGTATGTTGGAGCAGCAGTAATTATGGCTGCTGTAGCAGCTGTTATTGATGAGGAAGAAGAGGACCGGAGAAGGAGAAGGCATCGCTTCTGGATCCATCCTGTCATCTCCCAAAGGGAAGAGAGAGGCCAGTTCAGGATCCTTTATCATGACCTCCGTGCTCATGAAGACAAATTCTTTAATTACACACGGATGTCAATTAAAAGGTCAGAACATATGTTCATGTCAACTCTTTAACAAATATGTCTCTATGTATGTTATTTTTTACATGGATAATGTTGATAAATGCCATATATGTTTTTTTTTTACAGTTTTGATGAATTGTTGGCTCTGCTCTCCACACATCTAGAGAGACAAAACACTAGATTCAGAAGGAGTATTCCGCCCATAGAAAGACTGATTATCACATTGAGGTAAATTTTCCAACCTACTTACCTCCTGAGGCATTTGGAGAGACACATTATCATGTAATTATCATGTAACATATATGTAGTAGTGGTTGTGATTATGTTTGCCATGTTTTTTTCAACAGTGTCTTTCTCCTGCCTATCTTCTTCCTTCATTTCCTCAGGTACCTTCGTCCAAGCCAGTTTATGCATCATTCTAACATTATTTTTTTATTTTTAGGTACCTGGCAACTGGACATACCTTTACAAGTTTACATTATGAGTTCTTGGTTGGCAAAACTACTGCCAGCTATATTATCCATGATACCTGCAGAGCCATCTGGAATGTTCTTAAGGATTTGGTCCTGAAGAAACCCACTACAGAAGACTGGTGCAAGATAGCAGAATATTTCTGGGACCACTGCAATTTTCCAAATTGTGTTGGTGCAATTGACGGAAAACACATTAGAATATTGAAGCCCATTGGCAGTGGAAGTAAATTCTTCAACTACAAAAAATACTTTTCTTTTGTCTTACTAGCAGTGGCTGATGCCAAATACTGTTTTAGCTATGTAGACATAGGTTCGTATGGAAGCAGCTCAGACTCGAGCATATTTGCGAGATCCACATTCGGAAGAATGTTGAGGGAAGATGGACTTCAGCTGCCACCGGACTGTCCACTACCAGGGACAAACGGACCACCACAGCCATTTGTTTTTGTTGGAGATGAGGCTTTCGCTCTCAGTCATCATCTCTTAAGGCCCTATTCAAATCGGTCTCTGACTGTGGAAAAAAGAGTTTTCAACTACCGCTTAACCAGGGCAAGACGAGTTGTTGAATGCGCCTTTGGAATTTTAGCTAACAAGTGGAGGTTCCTGCACACATCTATCAATTTAAAAATGGATAATGCAATATGTGCAGTCAAAGCAGCATGTGTTCTTCACAACTATGTTGCACTTCGTGATGGGTACAATCATGAAGATTGTGGCATGAATGACATGGAGGGTGCAAGTTTGAGTGCCAGTAGGGGCACAAGCAATGGTGCTACTGTGCGTGAGGGATTCACATCCTTTTTCATGTCTGCTGCTGGTTCTGTCCCCTGGCAGCTGGACGCTATTTCATAATGTATCACACGTTCCAACACAGTCCAATTTTGAATAAAATTCTGTTATGTTTTCCTTATATTTCTGTGCAATTATAACCAAAGTCTGCATATTGTTCCAGTTCTAGCTATAATAAAAATACATTGCTTAACCTTCTGTTTTGCTGTTTTCTACTGTAGATATAATTATATAGCATACACACATTATTGACAGTACTATAGAAGCAAAAATAATCCAAACAAAAACCACACAGAGTAGAGTAACAAGGTAATTTTTTTTTTTTTTTTTTTCAAAATTTAGAAAAAAATAAACTTTTTATAACAACATCACCAATGTTTTGGAGATACCAGCACCAAAACAATGAAAAAATAAATTAACAGGTAAAATGTTAACAACACCAAAAACAAAAAAAATTACAAATCCTGGTATATAATTGGAGATTCAGTGGACCCAGAATGAGAAATATTTGATGGGCCAGATGGGCTTGGGTAATCACTTGCAGATCCCTGACGGTATTGCCTTTCCGGGAAAGGCGTAACCTGCATGGGAGCAGGTTGGTAAGGTCTTGGTGTGCCAAGGGTGGAGGCAATAGGGGGCGGTATTGGGTGCAACATGCGGGGCCTGGAGATATTCGGCATGTTGCCATACTCATCGTAGTATGGGCGATTAACTTGGTGCCCATACTGTGAACTTGGTGGTGGTGGGTACTGGTAATTGGGGGGATATGTGTGGTGGGGGGGGGGGTTTCCATACATGCTGTAGAGCTTGCCTCCCCAACCACAAAAGATTGGGCGGTTGACATGAGAGCCATCCTTAGTGCATACTTTTTCTCAGGGGGGACCTGCTTGCACATACCCAACAGCACGGTCATGAAAGCAGTGTCATCACACATGCTTTCCTTCATGTGTGCGTTCATTTCCTTCACCACCTTCAGAACCTCCTCCATGGGTTTACCACCCCTAGGATTCGCCCTTGATGAAGACCTTGAGGAAGATCTTCGTGAAGGCCTTTGTTCTGTACTAGGCCCTGGTTCAGCCTCCACCGCAGCAGGAGAATCAATAATGGACAATGGTCTTGATATTACTCCCTCTGATTCCTCACCATCAGGGTCAGGGTCACCAGGGTCTTGGCATCCCTCCTCCTCCTCCTCCTCCTCCTCCGCTGCCGCCTCCTGTGACCCCTCCTGCTGTTCAGAACCAAGTGAGGAGTCTTGCCAGCTTGCTTGGGTTCTGAAATATAATGAATATATTTCAAATTTTAGGAATATTAATATATTTTATATGTCAACTACAGTATCTAAAAAAATGCTGACAACTTACTCTCGCATCTCCAACACCGGCCTTAAAAATTCCAGCTCCTGGGCATGCGCATAAGGGACAATTCTGGAGGACCCAGAACCACTCCTTGCTTCTCGTAATTTTCTGAGATAGCGGTTATAGCAGTCCTTTATGCTTCTCCATCTGGTTTGTAAGGAGTGCACTGAAAAAAAGAAAATAACGGTACTGTACTGTACATATGGGGGCAAGCAGCAATGTGATAAATTGCATATATGAAACACTTACATTTTTCAGTCCGTTCTGTACTTGTAAGACAGTCCCAATTTTCAAAATAGATCCTTGCAATCTCCAGCCATGCTCTCTCCTTCCTCACATGGTCCTTATATAAGGGGTCTCGGGTGTCGTATATTGAGGGGCGAGCTCTGACCAGACGAATGATCTCCTCATTATCATGAGAAGTTCTTTTATTCTTCCTGGATCTTGGCATGCTTGCTGTATATAACACTCTCCTCTCCTCTGCTAACTATGGGAAGTGATGTTCTTGGGAGGTGCAGAGATCATGTGATTTGGGGCGGAACATAACAATAAAAAAAATTTACTGTAAACTTCCGTGCAAATCGCAACGAAGTTGAGACGAAGTCGCGTTCAAAACCGTGTACTGCGACTTCGTTGCGACTTACATTACCTTCTATGAGGGACATATCGCACTAAAGTCGGCCCAAAGTAGTGCAAGAAGCAATTTTGAAGACGCTGCGTCTTGAGTCGCAGCAGTGGAAACGGTCCATATTGAAAACAATGGGTTTTGACTTGTCATGCGACTTGACATGTGTCAAGTCGCACCGCAAGTCGCACTAGTGGAAACCGAGCCTAAATTGACAGGTGGTGGTAGCAACAGCTACTAAAAGCTATAAGAAACAATAAAGCTAAAGCCTTCAAATTTGTGGGAATATGCCAGTGATAAATTTGTTTTATAGTATAGTTTGTGAGCCACTGTTTTGCGGTACTGCAGTGCTTTGCCTTAGACTAATGAAATGTCAAAAATTAGCACACAGAAAGAATACAATTAGGTCCATATATGTTTGGACACAGGCACGATTTTCATACTTTTGGCTCTGTATGCCACCAGAATATTATTAAAATGAAAGAATCCAAATGAATTTGAAGTGCAGACTTTCAGCTTTAGTTCAAAGGGTTTCCTTGTCTCCTGTCCCTGTCCTGTCCTGTCCTGCTATTGTTTGCTCCATCCCTTTGTATATAGTTTGTTAGGTTCTATTGGGGTTTTGTACTGTTATCATTTATATTTTGTTTACTTGTTTATGGTCACTGGTGTTGGTATTGGAGTGTGTCATTTTGCTTAATAAACTTATTTACATCTTTATCCATCTGGGTCCTGATTCCTTGGTGCAGCCAACTGATCTGATCACCCTTGCTAGATGCCTGCATGTGGTATCCCTGACAGAATACTGAAGCCACTAACGATCAGATCGGTTGCACCTGGGAATTAGGAATTTTCTGGTTGTTGCAAGATGCAGTCAGAGGAGGTCTTTTATTTTTCTTTGCTTGTAACAGAAGACAGGGAATATTGTCGCCAAATTTTGAAAACTTACACTAGCGAGCAGTTGTTGGAATGCATCCGTCTGGCCCACTCGTTTGTTGACCAAGGCAGAGTTTTGTTCAGAGATTCAGCCACTTATTCAGCTCTGTGCAGAGTTGGCTTTATCTAATACCCCTAAGGGTGGTGATGATTATTCTCCTCCTTTTAGTGTCTCTCAGGTGGTATCTCTTGTGTGGCTCTTGGAAGATGATAAACCCTATTTTATTGAACATTATTCAGTGTATTCTCCAGAGGCCCTGTTGGATTGCATGAATGCTGTATATTCTCTAATCAGACAAGGGGGTTGTAAATTGAGTTTTTTTCAGGCCTTACTGCAAATCTGGTCAGATCTTTCCAATTTAGCATCAGCTAACTCACACCAATCCACTTCTGCCTCTGGACACCAGTTTTCTCGAAGTTTCTCCTCTCCGTTACCCGTAGCAACCACAGCTGCAGTTAGTTACGGTTTGCTTTCCACTGCTTGTTCATATCCTGGCTTAACGAGTTGCACTTTTCCTGCATTTTAACCCTGTGAAAACTTCCTCTACTACTCTGTTGCCCCTAGCAACCTCTCAGAAATTCTCCTCTGTAACTGTCTCTCCTTTTCCACCATCTCCCAATACTGCCATTTCGCTTCCATCTACTTCACAATCTATTCATAGCCCTGCAACCACTAGCAAGATTCCTGTATCTAAACCTAAAAAGAAAAGGAGATTTTTCCCAGCATATACAATTATACCTGTTACCCAGCCCACTGATCCAGTGCCTCCTACTGAGCCTGCTGATCCAGTGCCCACTGATCCGGTGCCTCCTACTGATCCAGTGCCCGCTGTTCTGATGCCTGTTCCAGTGCCTGCTGATCCGGTGCCTCCTACTGAGCCTGCTGATCCAGTGCCCGTTGTTATGATGCCTGTTGTTCCAGTGCCCACTGATCCGGTGCCTCCTACTGAGCCTGCTGATCCAGTGCCTGTTGTTATGATGCCGCCTGTTCCAGTGCCCGCTGATCCAGTGCCCACTGATCCGGTGCCTCCTACTGAGCCTGCTGATTCAGTGCCCACTGTTCTGATGCCTGCTGTTCCAGTGTCCGCTGATCCAGTGCCTCCTACTGAGCCTGCTGATCCAGTGCCCACTGATCCGGTGCCTTCTACTGAGCCTGCTGATCCAGTGCCCGCTGATCCAGTGCCCACTGATCCGGTGCCTTCTACTGAGCCTGTTGTTCCAGTGCCAGCTGATCCAGTCCCCACTGATCCGGTGCCTCCTACTGAGCCTGCTGATCCAGTGCCTGCTGTTACAGTGCCCGCTGATCCGGTGCCTCCTACTGAGCCTGCTGATCCAGTGCCTGCTGTTCTGATGCCTGCTGTTCCAGTGCCCGCTGATCTGGTGCCTCCTACTGAGCTCGCTGGTCCAGTGCCCGCTGATCCGGTGCCTCCTAATGAGCCTGCTGATCCAGTGCCTGCTGTTCTGATGCCCGCTGATCTGGTGCCTCCTACTGAGCCTGCTGATCCAGTACCCACTGTTCTGGTGCCCGCAGATCCGGTGTCTCTTACTCAGCCCGCTGATCCAGTGCCAGCTGATCCCGTGCCCGCTGTTCTGGTGAACACTACCCTGTCTGCTGACCCAGTGCTTGCTGTTCCAGTGCCCGCTGACCCAGTGCCTGCTGTTCCGGTGCCTGCTGATCCGGTGTCTCTTACTCAGCCCGCTGATCCGGTCCCAGCTGATCCCATGCCCGCTGTTCCGGTGACCACTACCGTGCCTGCTGATCCTGTGCCCGCTGACCCAGTGCTTGCTGTTCCGGTGCCTGCTGACCCAGTGTTTGCTGATCCAGTGCCTGCTGAGCCACGGTCTGCCGCCCTGTTTGATGTGCCACTGTCTGTTGCCCAGCCTGGTGTGCCACTGCCAGGTATCCTGCATGCCGCTGGCGCTCCCCTGCTTGATGTCCAGCTTGCCTTCAGTCCCAGTGTTGGGACATGTGTTGCAATGAGGGCAGGTGTATCCCTAATGTTACGCCTCTAAAGAGGTTGTGTGCGCTGTCCTGGCCGCGCCCCCAGTTGAAGTAAAGAAGTAACGAAACGCGTCGGGGCGTGACCAGATGACGCACCCAATTGTGGATTATGGCGGCGAAGGACTTCCGGGACTACCCGGATGCCCCAAACCTGCCGTCTATGTGAGATGAGCCTATTGTTATGCTATTACAAGTAAGTGCGATGTGTGTTGTTTTTTCTTGAATAAAGTCAGTATCAGACATATTGCACTAGTGGAGATATCTCTTATTTTCCACATATATGGGAGGAATAGTGGAAGAGGGCTACTGAGCTGGACCTTGAACCATCCCTTGCTGGTACCTGCTTATCCTGTGGCTACGTTTGACAACGTGTGGATTTGTTGTTTGCATGCGAGGTGTGCTCATTTATGAGAATAAGTGAGCATTGTGATCCGGTGAGTGGCCATTTATTACTTTCCCCCTGCACTTGGTGGTGGATTAGCGGTGACCCTACTAGACTACACGGAACATTGGCGTTTCTGCAGTGTGTGCCTATATGTTATTATGAGGAACGCGTAAACCCTTGATGTTATCGATGATCTGGAGTTAAAGGGGACTGATGTTTATTATACCGTTTTCACAATAAGCTTGTGGGACTATTCACCGAATGCTGTGAGGATTGAGTCACTAACCACACTGTCATTTAGGGGATTTCTACAGTTTATTTTAAGAGACTTTTTTACACTGTTTCAGCGCTACTATCATTCTTTCTATTTTTTAAATGTTAATCCTTTGATTTACATCACTGAAAGCTTGAATTTTTATCAAAACATTGAAGTAGAAATATCAAAATCGCATTATATATGGAGGGATGCTGGGTGGTGCTTTTGGCACTTCAACTGGGCGACCATGCAATCCTTGTAGAGGGAGGAACTAATGGGGAGGCTTCTCTATCGTTTTTTCCCCCCTTGCTAGTTTGAGACTGTTGTAGCGTGAATACTATCGGGTGCGTGTTTTTCCATCGGCGCATGCACCAGTGAGGACATGCATCAGGCCTCCATTGGCCTATTCCATCATCAATGCTATTGGAAGGCCATGTCCCCGGCCTTCTACCCGACCCGTTATAGGTCTCAATTATGACCATGCGCGTGCGCCAAATTTCCAGCGCATGCATGATCAAGTATCGGGCCCCATTGACGTCATCAACTGGCTGCCCAACCGGATTGGCGTCTCTGGGTTAGAGCAATACATAAGGACCACACTCTCTTCATTTTATGGATAACATGACAGTGGATGAATACTGGCAAACCCCTCTCCATCAGGTATTTTTTCATCATCTAGCTATTTACCTTAGCTGCATTTGGGAGGCATGTCATGTTGCTATATGTGCAGTGGTTCACATTAATAACTATGGGCTTATACTATATCCCTATGCAGGGCCTGTACTAGGACCGGAAATTGACGTCCTTGGCAACAGATGCTTATATCTAGCTTTTACAAACTGAAGTAGATAGTTTCTCTCCCCTGGATATGTGCTTTTCCCTGAACATTTTGTCCACTTTAAATAGTTCATTTTTCTTACCCACTTCTATTTTTTAATTTAGAGATTTATGCTTTATGGGATACAAAACTAGTACTTTTTATCTATACTTACTGAATTCCATATACGCCATATTACCCAGTTTCCATTATTAACAAAATTACTTTTGGGTTGCCCTGAATTTTGATAGCTTATTCCCATTGGGGTCCAGCTATGCTCCATCCACCCCCTTGCCTACAAAATTATTTTGAACTTTTTGGCTTCAAAGTAATGCCTCCCTGGTATGTATTTTGTGCCCTATATACAAAGTTTTGACCAGCATTACACTGGCATATAAATTTAGTAAATAATGCTTTTTGTATTCATATGCACATACAGTATTTACAGTATGTAGTTGCTCCCATGCTCACCCAGTCGCATATGCCTTGATGCCCCTGATAAATGCCAGCTGACTGGATATAGACTTTGAGGTAAATACTTTACATACCACCATTCCAAACAAATACACTATACAATGTGTACAAAATTCTACGTCATGAGTGACGCTATTATGGTGTATCTATATTTATATATATCTATTTTCCAGTGTCCTGTCCCCTATTGTCTGTCTCCTGTGGAAGCAGGTAACCGCAAAACATGTCCAGAGCCTGATGAGCTACACATATATGCACTCTCTGGAGCTTATTGCCAGGCAGAGGTGACCCCAAATGTGGGGGGTGCAGCAATTGTTAAGAGTGGCCATATACTGTATATATTGTATAAAATTGTATATCTATTTTTGATATATTATATTGTACTGTTAATTATATGTATATAAATAAAATGTATTGTTTTTAAACAGTTGTGTGATGTCTCACAATGGTACCGAGAGAATCCTGTTGCCCCACTGTACCTGTTCTACATATCTGGAAAGATAGATGGTGTCTCTTGCACCTCTTGAAAGCCAATTGTCCTCTGTCAAAAATGTGCACTTCTCTTTTCTCAAAATTGCGTCCTATTTCCCAAATGGATAAGAAAACAGTTACGTCTTGACATGGAGGACAACTGGTTCACAAAAGGCATTAAATAAACCACCTACTGTATGTCAAACTGGAACACCCATAATTGAATTGGGGGGGGGGGGGGGTTATGAGTATGGACAGAGAGAACAAATAGTTGGCAAAAGGCATGAAATAAACACTCTGCATCAAATTGGAACAACCATCATTGAAATGGAATGGAATCTTCCACATATAATGCAATTTTACATCTGTACCCCTGTGTTATGATAGCAATTCACACTTAGTCATGTAAATCCAAGCATTAAGATTAATGAAGTGTTCCTCACACCAAGGATGGCAAATTGTAATTACTACAGGGTGGTTCCAAAATTTTCAAACATACAGTCCTCGGAGAATAACATCTGCCTTTCCATGGTAACAAGGGGTTGGTACTAAGTGTTTGGACATAAATGCTATTTTCGTAAAAGTCATCAGAACTGAAGAAGGTGGGTTGGACAAGCTAAAGACACATCTTTAACATCTCAGAACAAGTCCAGTTGAATGGCACAAACTACTGTTAGATTAACCATGACCTGAATAAATAGGAACCTTCAGACATTGATTGTGAAGTTCTCTTATCATTAAAAATGTTGTGATGAAGCCCTGTTTGTACCTCTGTCTCTAAGCAAAGTAAGAAAATCAGTAAAGTTTTAATAATCAGCAAGTAACAACTGAACCTTATTGTCAGACAAATCTGGAGCCAGGCTTTGGAAGGGATTGAAGAAGTTGCAACATTGGTTGCACTTGCATAGCCTTTTTCAAGTTTTTTTTTTACCATGGAGAATCCCTCAAAATAACTTATGAGTCTCAGGGAACACCTGCTGAAAGCTACATCTACTGCTTATGGTATATTTTCATGATAAGTAAGTTCTAATAAAGCGAAAGGAAAACTATTTTATCTTCAGAAATAATCATGAAATGAATAATAGAAATGACAAACATATGAATGGCAACAGTAAACATTGTATTATTCAACTGCCAAAGTGTTATACAAAGTTAAACCTTTCATTCAATCTCTTAATAATTGCATTTGCTATTTTTTAAAATATAAAGGAAAGGTAATGGTGTATAAAGCACTTTTGGGTTTAACCATCAGCCTACATGCTTTGGTGTCCCGTATCAGAATGTTTGTATGTTTGTAGGTCATTACGTGGTGGAGTGGTTAATGGTATTACTCTTGAACACATTTTATCAATTTTGTTGCATGGTAAAGTTTGAGTCTCTCAAAAGCTGTAGACTACATAAAGATCCGGTAATAAATAAATCTATAAATGTGTTCGTGAGCTTCTAAAAATAATAAGATGCAGTGATAGCTTAATCAGAAAAGTAAAAACATAGGTGATAACAAAACGATGAAAAGGATAAATCAAGTAATAATCCCAAAATGGATGGTCTGATCAATCCAACCTCTGTGATTCTTTAAAGATTGAAATGCATGGCGGGTCATAGTACCTGCCATGCATGTATGGGGCCGTGGCAAGACCAAAAAAAAAAAAAAATGTGTGTGTAAAAAAATGTACTGTATAGAATATAAATATTGCTATTGGTCAAATTACAGATGACAGGATTGGTCAGTTAAAGCTAAAAGGCTATTGGTATTTAAAAAAATATATATATATATTTACTGTATTGATTGGAGGAATTTCAATCCTGGAAGTGACAGTTATTCCCTATATAAGGGAGTGAATTAACGGTTTAAAATCAGTGGACAGGAGAGGACCAAGAAGTTCGTCGCCTAGCAGTTACCTGGTCATGGAGTCCCTTCTGCGAGAATTGCTGGAGGGAGCCCGTAGCGCGGATGGCGAGGAGTGGGTGAAGAAATGCCTCTCCATTCCGGTGGATGCCTCCGTCTCTGCTGGTCCTCCGCCATCTTCGTCCCAGGCTTCTTGCGTGTTTCCGGCTCCTGTTGACCCCGGCGATGACGCGGCTTCCGATTGGCGGCCTTCGCGAATGGGATCGTCCGCCCCCGGTGACCTGGATGTGGTTAGCGGCAGTCGTCATTTCCGGGCGACGGCTTCCTCCGGGTCCCGGGATGGTAAATCACAGCGGATCAAGAGGAAGCCTAGCAGATTTGGTCCGGATGTGGTCTCATCGGCTCCGATCCCTGCAGTTAAGAAGAAGAGGGTCGTTGCAGGTAATTCTGGCGACTGTTTGTCCTCGGTCCCTGGTGGGGATAGTGTTTCTTTTTTACAGGTTTCAGTCTCTCCTGTTGTAGGTCGGCCGACTAGTACAGTTCTACCCGGTTCGGTACCGGCAGCGGTGGCCTCAGATTCCTCTTCTGCTAATGTTTCTCTCCCGGCTCCGGTCCAACGGCCTTCGAATAGCGGTGCTGCGGTCAGTGGTGACGCAGCCGTTGCAGGTGAGCACCCTGCTAATGCTATGTTAATCTCTGAATTTGTGCAACTTATGTCTACTTTTTGTAAGAAATTTTCTAATCCAATGCTAACAAGCGATTCTGCCATAACAAGCGATTCTGCCATATGTGGGGATGTTAATGAGTTAAATGTTAATGAGTCTGAGGTTCCTGCCTCTCTGCAGGAGGTTTGGGGTAATGTTGCACTGGTGGATGTTTCTCCTTCTGATGCATACGTTGTAGATCCAGTTCCAGTAGCTCATCATGAGGCTTTTGCTGGTAATTGTGGAAAGGTACCTGAGATTGCTTTAAAGGAAGCTTTACCCTGTCCAGTATCTCCTTTAGGATTTCATCTTAAGGAGACGGTTAAAGAGAAAATTTTTAGAGGGGAGTATGTTGACATCCTGTCATTGCTTCCTGGCCTCAAGCTTTCGAAGTTTGACAATAAGACGGGCGAGGATAGATCCAGGGTAGCTCCCAGGACATTCCATAATTGGTTACAGGGTTTCTGTATTTATTCCAGTGTGCTGGGTGAAAAGAGACCAGAATTGTGTAGCGGGCTTTTCCAGCACTTGGATATAGTGCTGGAAGCATACAAGAATTTCCCTGGTTTAGGTTGGCTGGCTTATGACGAATCGTTCAGACAGAAGCTGTCCATCCATAAATCTTTGCAATGGGGTGTTAAAGACGTAGGATTATGGCTCAACTTGTTGTTGCCGCAGAAGCCTGCTTTTTTGCCGAAACCTCCTAATTCTGTTACTCATAGAAAAGGTGTTTGTTTTGGATTCATCGATGGCATGTGTAAATGGCCGCATGCTTGTAAATTCAGGCATGAGTGCTCGCATTGTGCTGGGGCTCATCCTGTATCTAAATGCTACAAAAAACAGGCTTCGCTTGGTAGTCAATCGAATGAGAAGCAATTTTTTCTTAAAGGCGGAAACTACAGTGAGCTTGGAAAAAATGCTCCCCTGGCTACGGGTTTACCCAAACCGTAGGTCTGCCGATATTTTGTTTCGGGGTTTTTGTTTTGGTTTTTCTTTACCTTCCTTTTCAGGTACAGGTTGTGTAATTCACGACAATCTTCCTTCTGTGGCTGTGCATCCTGACGTCGTCCGGCACAAAATTACTAAAGAGATTGCTAGCGGTAGGGTTGCAGGGCCTTTTTCTGCTCCCCCCCTTTCCTAATTTTAGGGTCTCCCCGCTAGGGGTCATAGCCAAGAAGGTGGATGGTGAATTTCGTTTGATACACCACCTGTCTTTCCCGTCAGGAGAATCATTGAATGACGAGATTGATACTGATTTATGTTCTGTGTCTTATGCTACATTTGACGATGCACTGTCCAAGATTAGAAAAGCAGGTTGCTCGGCCTTACTTGCTAAAGCTGACATTAAATCCGCTTTTCGACTGTTGCCCATTCATCCCAATGCTTTTGATTCTTTGGGTTTGTCGATGGGGTGCTCCATCTCCTGTTATTATTTTGAATTATTCTCCACATTTTTGGAATGGGTAATTGTTAGCAAGTCGGGTCCAGATAGTGTACTTCATTATTTAGACGACTTTCTCTTTATTGGAAAGGCAGGGTCTTCCGATTGCATATCTTGTTTTAGGTACTTTGAAAATATTTGCTGCGAATTTGGTGTTCCATTGGCAGTCGAAAAATCAGTATATCCTACATCTTGCCTTGAATTTTTAGGTATTCAAATCGACACGACTGCCATGGTTTTTCGTCTACCTGATTCAAAAATATCTAATATTCGTTTACTTTTGACTTTTGTTGTAGGTAAGAAGAAGGTCAGGTTGAAATTAATTCAATCTCTTCTAGGTTTACTCAACTTTGCATCAAGGGTCATGCCGATGGGCAGAGCCTTTACTAAACGGTTATATAGGGCTATTTGCGGAGTCTCTTCCCCTAGTCATTTCATTTCTGTGTCGGCTGACATTAGAGATGATTTATTAATTTGGTTGCGATTTTTGGATTCTTTCAATGGCTACACCGTTTGGCAAGATTGTTTTTGCTCATCTTCTGCTTTAGATTTGTTCACTGATGCCTCCGGCTCGCACGGTTATGGCGTTTACTGGAACGGCCATTGGTCAGCTGCTACTTGGCCTGTCACATGGATAGATAAAGGTTTGACTGGTTGCATAGTTTTATTGGAATTGTTTCCAGTTCTGGTTGCATTGGAGATCTGGGGACTGCAATTTAGTAATAAGCGTATATTGTTACATTCCGACAATAAGGGAGTAGTATTTGCAATTAATTGCTTGTCCTCCAGGTCTCTTCCGGTCATTTCACTTCTTAGATATTTAGTTTTGTTATGTTTAAAACTCAATATATGGCTAAAAGCTAAATATATTCCCGGATTTTCCAACATTATTGCTGATTCTCTGTCTCGCCAGCAGATGGACCGTTTTCGGATTGCAGCTCCCGGCGCGGATCTATTGGGCATTTCATGCCCTTCTCACCTGTGGAATCTGGTCTGACAAAGGTTTCTTCTGCTATTTTCTCTTCCTTGGCTCCTTCTACATGGCGCTCGTACCACGCCGCGTGGCGTATGTGGTCTTCCTTTTTTGTTGGCAGTGATATTCGTAAATTTTCTTTTTCTGAAAAAAACGTTTTGTCCTTTTTGGAATATTTATTTAATAGACAATTTTCTTATTCCCATATTCTCAAGTCTTTAGCTGGTATTTCGTTTTTCGCGAAATTGCACGGTCACCGCTCATGTATGGAAATTTTCTCAGTGAAATTGGCTTTGAAGGGTTATCGCAAGTCTAATATTACCCCTGATAGAAGGCTTGCTGTTTCCCTTTCATTGTTGGAAAATTTGTGTGTGGCCTCCAATTCTGTTTGTTTTTCACATTATGAAGCTGTATTGTTGCAATGCGTTTTTTGCTTGTGCTTCTTTGGTGCATTTCGCATTTCGGAGCTGCTGGCGTCTAAATCATCTGCCATCGATGGTTTAAGATTCTCTGATGTTTCTGTTACCTGAGGTGTGCTTCGCGTTTTTTTGAGGCGAAGTAAAACGGATCAATTTGGTAAGGGGCATTGGATATCTCTGGGGCGATACGAAAATTCTAAAATTTGCGCTGTTCATCGGGTTGAGAGTTATTTGTTAGTCAGGCCTCTTCCATTTCTTCAATTTCTCATACATCAAAACGGTAGCCCACTGACGGTTTTTCAATTCTATTCTAAAAAAATGTTTGGTCCATTTGAATTTGGGCCATCTTCCGATTTCTGCTCATTCCTTCCGAATTGGCGCAGCTACCACTGCTGCTCAATTTGGTATGTCTGACGATTCTATTAGAAATATTGGTAGATGGCGTTCTTCTGCCTTCAAGTCATATGTCCGTCCTAATTCTTGTATTTAATTGCAGGTTCCCGCAAAATTATTTGGATCGTCGGACATTCGTTCGTTTTTTGGGCCCACAAGAGGGCAGAAGTTCGGGTTTATACTACAAATTTGGGTTTTTCATCATCCTCTGCTTCGCTATTCTGGTACGGTAGGCGTGGGATGCGTTGGCAGAACATCCGTTCTGTTTTTTATGAACTGCGTTTGATTTGGCCTTCCCCCGATGCGGTTATTATTCATCTTGGGGGGAATGATTTAGGCTCCCGAAAAAGCGTAGATTTGTTATTGCATATTAAATCTGATCTTATGCATTTGCAGTCTGTGTTTTCTGCTTGTATTTTTGTTTTTTCCGAAATTATACCCAGATTGTGTTGGTTTTCGGAAGAGCAATTCTTTTTGGAGAAAACACGTGTAAAGGTAAATAGGGCTATCTCTAAATTTATGTCCTCTATGGGGGGTTTTTCATTCAGACATGTGGATTTAGAAGGGGGTTTAAGGGGTTTTTATATATGGGATATGGTTCATTTGTCGGAAGTTGCAAATGACATTTTTAATCTGGACTTGCAATCGTGTATTGAAAGGGCTTTGGGCCTTGTGGTGGTGCCATGCTCGTAAGTTGAGCATGGCTTGTGGGTGTGTTTTTCTTGTATGGTGTCATACAAAGGGTGGTCTGAGTTTTTTGACTGGATCACAGTTATTGCTACGTTAATGTGTATGGTTAGTTCGAGCTTTGGGGCTGAACTAAAGTAATGTAGTTATTAAATATAGTTAATAAAGGGCCAGGGCCCATCATACCATTGCAAGTCCAGCATCGTTTTTGTCTTTATTTAATTATAAAGTAATATGTTTAAATTGTTCTGCATGCGGCACCAAAAGTGATTGACAGTGAAGAACAAATTATGTGCGAATAGTATCTTAATAAATATGATGGCAGTAAATAAGAAAAAATTGTATAAGAATAGCAACAATCAATAATAATATCAATTCAGGCATAAATAAGTGCCAACCAAACGGACTAAATGTCAAAAGTGCAGCAGTGCTAAACTTAAGGTGCATAAATGTCCAAAAAATAACTTTAAAAGTTCAATAAGGTGATTAAGGTGCAAAGTGCCAGGAAATTCAGTGGTAAATTCAGGTGAAATCAACAGGTGAGATCACACTTCCAATCACAGCAAAGTGGATGTGTCCCGGTGAGCTCGCAATCCAACACCAAGTGCAGTGGCCGCTCACCTCCACAACACTCAAACAGAGCGTTAAACACTGTGGTCCAAGCTCCTCTCAATCTTCGGAAATACACTTGTTTCCCTTCAGCTGTTTTGGCTTAGTGATTCAGGATAACAACTCGTCACAATATGGGTCCGTGCAGATCTCCCTCAATCCATCTCTCTCTGCACAACGTGAGCAGGGACCGGAGTCTCCGGAGAGAGATGGATTGAGGGAGATCTGCACGGACCCATATTGTGACGAGTTGTTATCCTGAATCACTAAGCCAAAACAGCTGAAGGGAAACAAGTGTATTTCCGAAGATTGAGAGGAGCTTGGACCACAGTGTTTAACGCTCTGTTTGAGTGTTGTGGAGGTGAGCGGCCACTGCACTTGGTGTTGGATTGCGAGCTCACCGGGACACATCCACTTTGCTGTGATTGGAAGTGTGATCTCACCTGTTGATTTCACCTGAATTTACCACTGAATTTCCTGGCACTTTGCACCTTAATCACCTTATTGAACTTTTAAAGTTATTTTTTGGACATTTATGCACCTTAAGTTTAGCACTGCTGCACTTTTGACATTTAGTCCGTTTGGTTGGCACTTATTTATGCCTGAATTGATATTATTATTGATTGTTGCTATTCTTATACATTTTTTTCTTATTTACTGCCATCATATTTATTAAGATACTATTCCCACATAATTTGTTCTTCACTGTCAATCACTTTATCTTTTAAGAATCACAGAGGTTGGATTGATCAGACCATCCTTTGTGGGATTATTACTTGATTTATCCTTTTCATCGTTTTGTTATCACCTATGTTTTTACTTTTCTGATTATGCTATCACTGCATCTTATTATTTTTAGAAGCTCACGAACACATTTATAGATTTATTTATTATCGGATCTTTATGTAGTCTACAGCTTTTGAGTTAAGATCAATATTTATCTGTGGAGGCAGATAGAGTGGTCCACCTCATTTAGAGTTGAGCGCTGATTTTCTGCTTATACAATTACTGTGATACGTGGGGACACTATCAAATTAGCTGCTTGCTCGGAGGAGTTCCACGTCTTATTTTAGTTTTCTTCTAGAGTTTCCAGAGTGTCGCTTACCTCATTCTAGCGCATAAGTTTACTATTTCAAAGTTTGAGTCTCAAATACTCTGTAAACCTGTTGCAGAAACTTAGTTAAGTGAGAGGCAGCCTGATTTGCCTTTAAGGCCAGGTTCACACTGGTGTGCTGCATTTTGGCTGCAGCTCTGGTGTATTAGTGGTTTACATGTCTCTAAGCACATAGTCACACATTGGGAGTCGCATATTATGTTTTAATGTGGAATTTCAGTTTAAATGATTTAGTTTGAACATTACGGTAAAGATACTGGCTTTGTAGATTTCAGTACAGGAAAATTGGATACCTGTGTCTCTATAAATTGCAAATGAATACACAGCTATGAAGAATGTATGCTGTGGTTAAGTTCCTAAATTATATTTGAAGAAAAGCAAATTACCCGTGGTGAATCGTCTAGAATTTAAACAACTTTACTTTTCCCAAGAATAAAAGTTAAAAAAGTAATAAGCTGCAATAGGCAGCGGACTGGGGTGTTTACATGCTAGGGGAAAAATGCATTGCGCCCAAGATAAACTGGAGAATTTTCTTTTTTGTAGCCCCATTGGTACAACGATAAAAACCTCACAGTGGTTCTTCTGTACTTAACACTACACTGTCAGGTACCCTAAAAACATCCTAATGGCAATTCCCTTCAGTAAAAGAGGTCTGTGTTTTCTACCTCCCTTCAAACCACTGCTGTGGCCTCTTTCAGACCCTTCAGTATTCAACACTTCTGGGGACTCCCCACTGGGCCCTGTGCTTCCATTCTCCAACCCTGTCACAAGATACAACAATGATGTAGGGGGAGTCAGAAGAACCACAGCATTAAGCTGGGGACACATTATCTGACACTCCAAGAAATCGAATGCTGAAGAGCTTGGTAAAGGTTGAACATAGTGAAGGTAGTAGTCGCAGACAGCTGGAGAGGTGAGTATAATTCCTTTTCTATTGCAGGTAACTTCCACTGAGAATTTTTGTTAGCAGAAAAAAAAAGGTTTTTATGGCTTGCATAAGTCCCTGTTGGAGAGACTTCATTGGCGATTGCTGTCCCCTGTTGAGGGTTTTTCTTATCACTGTCATTCAGGCAGTGAGAGATAATCTCTCCAAGGGTGTCATAGCAATAATAACCTGACTGATGTTCTAACCTTTCTCCCACTCTATGCAAAGAAAAACAAAGTTATTAACTGAAAAAAAATGAAAGCTTTGTCTGGAATTTCACTTTCATATTCTGTCAAAATGAACAACCTGACCTTGCTATGTATTTTAACAGAGAATTTAGGATCCAGCAACAGTTTTCCACCCAAAAGAAACTTTTACTGTTTTTACAAATGGTCTTTTAAATGTGATCCATATCTATACATGCAGCAATTCACATTTTTTAAAGAGGAAGTAAACCCTCCTCTGCAAAATGTACCTATAGGTAAGCCTATGATAAGGCTTACCTATAGGTACTGTAAATATGCACCTTTTAGGAGATATTTATTTTGCATGCAGCCAGTGACATCACAGGCGCATGCGCTCTGAAGGAACGGCCGCTGGTGCCGTTCCTTCAGAGCCCTGTGCCGTGAACATCGGCTCCAGTGCGCATGCGCAGGAGTGACGTCATCACGGCTCCAGCAAATCAGATGGCCGGGTGCCGCAAACCCGAAAGAAGGGCGACCGAACATGTCACCCGTGAGAGAGGTGAGAGGGCGGCACTGCGGGGCTTCATTCTAAGGTAAGTATTTCATAATGAGCTAGTATGCAATGCATACTAGGTCATTATGTGTTTGTCTTTCAGGTGTTTGTTTTTTAATTTCTGAGGATTACAACCTCTTTAGGTTAGATCTTCTTGAACACAGTTGATGATATAAGACTGATTCTCAATTCTCTCTAATCACATTGAACTGCAAAGCAACAGCACCATGTAAAAAAATAATTACTTATTGGTCAGCAAAAAAAATGAAAGTGGTCTCAAAGGCAAACATTTTTTTGACCTAATGCATTCTGTGCAATAAGGTAAACAAGCCCCCCCCCAGCCCCCCTAAATACTTACTTGAGCCCAATCTCGATCCAGCGATGTGCCAGAGAGCAACAATGCTGCTTTCTCTCCTCACAGGCTCAGAGACAGGGGAGTTGTGTGTGTTGTGGTTTCTGGTATATCCTATTCCAACATGTCCCACATGCCAAAAGAAGAAGAGGAAGGGTCCAAAAAGTATTTGGTGGCAATTAGCCACTTCTTTATAATCTAACATAATTCTTCTTTTACTATATATTCTGACAAAATTAACAACCTTTAGGGATTTAGGAACGAGCAACTGGTCTTCCACCCAAAGAAAACTATTACCATTTTTACAAATGGTCTTTTGTATTTTATTCCTATTGTTGAATGTGACAATTCTCATTGTTTTGAATCAGAACTCCTTGGATACAGGTGATCAGACTAAAGACGTCTGTGTACTGTTCAGTAGTGTTGTTCTCACATTCAGCTTTTGTAATTAAGGTCAAAATAATAACACAAAATTTTCCTCCAAATGGAAGCCAACAGTTATTCTTTCCTGTTGTTTTCTGCTGTTTGTAGGGATTCTGCTGCCCTGATTCTAATGCTGAGTGTTAGATGATTCAGAAATGAAGCTCGTGCAGGGCAATCCATCGCATTTTCCTGTCCTCATCTTTTGAAATTGCATTATTAGGGTGACATGAAAGGCACTATTTTAAAATCTGTACATAATACATAATATCATATGATCATTCTTCAAGATTTTTTTTATTTTTATAACGCGCAGAATACAAAATATGTGATTAAGAATATAGTGAGACATGTACATAAATAATACGTAGATCTAGGGATCCTATTATTTTTGATAAAGTAAACTTGATATGAGAAAACAATGGCAGTCATTGATGATCTCTATTTATAAAATACTAGTTTCCTGGCTGTCATACTTATTCTCTGGTTTCAATACCTCAAGTCACTGTCCTGGAACAAGGACATAGAGTAGACATTTCCAAATATATTCCCCATTTGGTTTCTTGGTGGGTATTGAAGCTGAAAGGTCAGCATAACAAGCAGTCACCAAATTACAAGAGGGTTACACTATAAATTATTATTTTGCTTTGTATTTTGAATGGACCAGAAATAATGAAACTCCAGTGTGTGGCTATGCAATGATTGGAGTTGGTAGCTGACTTGGAAACTGTTCTACTGAAGTCCTTGAGAAACATTCAGAATTGGTGGATGATCCAAGCTATTATCATTAACCCACCACTTTAATTATTGTGAACCAGTATATTTAAAGCTTTAACGTTTTCTTTAAAAGTTTGGGATAGAGAAGAGAATGATTCAAACCTCCATCAGGTTTGTATTTCCTACCTTGGACTCATTGAGGAGATTTCCCTATTACCCGTGTTAATAGGAATCTTTAAATTGAGAGAAAATTCTCGAAAGAGAGGGGAAATTACCTTTTTGTCAGTTGACACTAAAACAGGTGTCCACTTTGGAATGCCCATTCCAATCCTGTTCTAATGACAACTGTAAAATGTGGGATTTCCCATTATTTCTGTGATATTGACAACAATTATTCAGGGCAAACAGAGAGGGTAAATCTCGGGGACTCAAATGGCAGTAAAAACAGTAAAAATAAGAGCTTTAGATGTACTTTAACCAGTTCTTGATCGGAAGGATTTTCCCCCTTAACCACTTGCCGACCGCGCACTGTATATGTACAGTGGCAGAGTGGCTCCTACGGGCAAAACAACGTACCAGTACGTTGTTTGCCTGGGGGCAGTTGGGGAGCGAGCGCGTGCCGCCAGCGGCACACATCCAGCCCCTGATCGTCAGCGGGGAAGCGGATGCGTGTGTCAGGTGGCTCCGATTGCCGCCTGCCACCCATGATCGCTTCCCGCTGAGAGAGGGCGGTCAGCTGTTGTAAACACAGCCGACTGTCCTTCTCCCTGAAATGATCACAGAGCTCACGTGGGCCTTCTATATAGGATCACATGTCTGTTTGGTCATCTCAGAAGCCCCCCCCCCACAGTTAGAATCACTCCCCTAGGGTCACATTTAACCCCTTGATCACCTATATTGTTAACCCCTTCCCTGCCAGTGTCATTATTACAGTAACAGTGCATATTTTTAGCACTGATTACTGTAGTAATGTCACTGGTCCCCCCAAAAGTGTCAAAAATGTCAGTTAGGGGTCTGATCTGTCTGCTGCAATGTCGCAGTCCCGCAAACAATCGCAGATCGCCGCCATTACTAGTAAATAAAAAAAAAATGACATAAATCTTTGCTGTAGTTAGTAGACGCAATACATTTTGCACAAACCAATCAAAAGACGCTTATTGCGATTTTTTTTTTTTTACCAAAAATATGTATCAGAAAACAAATTTAAGAAAACAACATGTTAAAAAATTTAGATTTTTAAATTTTTTTATTTTTGAGAATGTTATATAGCAGAATGTGAAAAATATTGTTTTTTTTTTTTTTCAGAATTGTCACTATTTTTTGTTTATAGCATAAAAAATAAAAAGATGATAAAATACCACCAAAAGAAAGCTCTATTTGTGGGAAAAAAAGGACATCAATGGTATTTGGGTACAGCATCACAGGACCATGCAATTGTCCGTTAAAGTAACGCAGTGCTGAATCGCAAAATAGGGCCTGGTCAATAAGGGGGCAAATGACCAGGCCATTTTTTGCGATTCGGCACCGCGTTACTTTAACATAAAATTGCATTGTCGTGCAATGCTGTACCCAAAAAAATTGATGTCCTTTTTTCCCACAAATAGAGCTTTCTTTTGGTGGTATTTGATCACCTGTGCGATTTTTATTTTTTGCGCTGTAAACAAATAAAGAGCGACAATTCTGAAAAAGAAAAAAACAATATTTTTCTCATTCTGCTATATAACATTCCAAAATAAAAATGTAAAAATCTAATTTTTTTTCATCCTTTTAGGCCAATTTGTATTCTGCTACATATTTTTGGTAAAAAATGATTGCAATAAGCGTATTTTGATTGGTTTGCGCAAAGGTTATCGCGTCTACAAACTAGGGAAAAGATTTATGTCATTTTTATTTATTTATTTATTTTTACTAGTAATGGTGACGACACGCGATTTTTAGCGGGACTGCGACATTGCAGCGGACAGATGGGACACCTAACTGACATTTTTTACACTTTTGGGGGGGAACCAGTGACATTACTACAGTAATCAGTGCTAATAATATGCACTGTTACTATAATAATGACATTGGCAGGGAAGGGGTTAATACAGGGGTGATCAAGGGGTTAAATGTAAGCCTAGGGGAGTGTTTCTAACTGTATGGGGGTTGGGCTTTTAAAATTATCATAGAGACCTGTGATCTTATATAGAAGGATCACAGGCGCTCTGTGATCATTCCAGAGAGAAGAATGGTCAGCTGTGTTTACAACAGCTGCCCGTCCTTTTCTCTCAGCGGGGAACGATCGCGGGTTCCAGGTAGTAATCGCGGCTGTGGACCCCATGCATTGGCTTCCCAGCTGTCGAGTGGGCGCCCACACTCGCCCTCTAGCACCAGGCGCGCGACCGATGTAGTACTACATCAGTTCGCACAGGAGGGGGTTGCCTGCTGCAGTAAAACTGCGATGGGCGGTCCTTAAGTGGTTAACATGGATGCAAAAGCATATTTTCAATGCTCTTTATACTGTTTTAAAAAAATGAAGTAGATACTTCTGAGAAAAATAATAAAAGATAGCAGAGGAAAATCACTGCCCCCGCTGGCACTGTCTGCTTCTCCCTGATCTGGGTGCCTCCTTAGTAAGCCAGGTGCTAAGGGGGCACCCGTATATGCATGCTCTTGAGATGGGCTGTGTACATCCATAGACACACACAGCACTGGTAATCCATGCTCCCACTCCCTCAGCTTCAGCCAGGACAGAGCCCGAACAGTGAAAAGAGTCAGGCAAGTCTTTGGGGGTTGGGGCGGAGGTGGTAGAACAGTTGGTGGGGCTTTTTTTTTTCAACTTTAAGCAAGTAATGCATTAAAGTAGAACAATAGGCAACATTTTTTTTTTTCATTTTGGGGATAGAGTAAGGGAGGGTTAAAACCCGGTCAGAATTTTTTCTGCCATCTGTGACCCATTGCAGAGATTTTCCTTTACTTCCTGTTGTATAGCCAAACAGGAAGTAGGAGGACGTTTTTCCCTTTATTACTTTTCTGGGGATTGGGGAAACCCAAAATTTGGGATTTTCTTTTACTTTCACTTTCAATGATAATGGCAAACAGGATAAATAGAGAGGGTGAATCTCCCTAACAGGGGCACAGACAACAATTACAAATATCTAAATATCTAAAACTAAAAAAAAGTTTTGCCTTTAGGTATACTTTAAGGTAAATAAACGTTTTGAGTTGAGAACTATTTTAAATGCTTATGATGACAAATCTTATCAATATTTGGTATGTTGGGTTAGCACAGTAACCGAGGACTTGAATAAAAAAAGTTCAGAAAACAGGCACTAAAGAAGCAGTTTTTGGTTCATATTGGAATCTTCCTTTAACATGGGACTTTGTTATTTCTTGCACATTATCTATATATGTTTAATTTTTAGGGAAGTGAGTGTAATTGTAATTATTTGGCTATTTAAGCACTTAGTGTGGATTTATATATAATTAGCAAACATGTTTGCCTGATTGGACTTTAAAGGAGTTGTAAAGTCAAAAGGATTTTTATCCTAATGCATTCTATGCATTAAGATAAAAAAACCTTCTGTGTTTAGCAGCCCCCCAGCACCCCTAATACATACCTGAACCCGATCTCTGTCCAGCAATGTCCATGAGTCCCTTTGGCCATCTGGGACTCTCCCTTCTGATTGGTTGAGACACAGCTGCAGCTGCATTGGCTCCCATGGCTGTCAATCAATGTCAGTCAACCAATCGGGAGAGAGACGTGGCAGGGCTGAACGGCAGCTCCATGTCTGAATGGACAGACAGAGCAGCAGCTCGGCTCGGGTGCCACCATAGCAAGCTGCTTGCTATGGGGGCAGTCGACTGAAGGGAGGGGCCAGGAGCTGCAAAGAGGGACCCAAGAAGAGAAGGATCCAGGCTGCTCTGTGCAAATCCACTGCATCAGAGCAGGTAAGTATAACAGGTTTGTTATTTTTTTTTTTTTTCTTTAAAACGTGTCTTTACAATCACTTTAAAGTAGAATTGTGAACAAACTATAAAAATGTAGCTGTTTAACAGGCAGTAAATAAATTTCTATACAAATGCTCACTGACCTCTGTACCTTCAGACACTGGGGAGCAATTTATCATCAACCTTAAAAAGTGATACAGTGAGGGGAATCATATTAGATATCAACACTCTGCTCTCTCCATTCTTTCTGTGCACCTGATCTTTGTTTATATTAGAGATAAGAAACCTGGAAGGATGCTAAGTCACTGTTGGCAAGGGAGAACAGAATGCTCTACTGAAAAAAAAGAAAACTTATTATTTCCTAGTGCCTGCGGTTACAGAGGTGTATATAGGCTTGTTTCCAAGCATTGTTACTGCTTGGTAAGAAGATGTAAAAGTAGCGTGGTGTCCAAAGTCTGGCCACAGATCTACTTTCTATCTGAGATTGTTCTCTCAATAAATGTTTGCTTTGAATAACTTGGGGTCCTGCTTTAAATTGCCAACAGGCACACTCACTCCTTGAAGATAGTATATCTGTGCTGTATTCTTTTGGTTTCCTATGGATACTTTAGTTTACTCCTACAATTTAATTATGCGATTACATTTTTGTCTATAATGTCCATATACTGTACATAACTGTTGAAGAATCTTTTTATTGTAGAGTCTTATGCTCCATTCTGTGTATTTGGTAAAGTATTGCATAAAAAGTTGGTGCTTTATTAAAAATGGATATTACATACATAATAGTAATCATAACTTGCAATAGAAAAATGGAAATTAGAAGCTTGTTACCATGAATAACACAAATGGTTCTCTGCAGTTTTTAAAAATCACCCCATCAGTCCTGACAAAGCCAAGTGGGCTAGCGGCATTATGCGTGGCCAGCATCAGTCAGCGTTAACCAGCATCAGAGAAGCGCTAAATAGCGCCAAGTAGCATCTTTCAGTGTCCCTCCCTAATTGTGCATAGTTCAGTTGTTGAGTTTCCCACTTCTCCCTTCTTCCATCCAAGTTCTCAAATAAAGCCTAAAAACCAAAGAAACTGGACTGGTTCTTGTCTAAGGTGCTCACACTTGAAAACATGTCTGAAAGTACTGTTGTTGCTAGCGGTAACCCAGGGGGACCACACTCAGCCGCTTCCATGTGAGTAGGGCTACATATACACTAATAAAATATTAGTATTTTACCTCAGGAGTAATATGTGATTGTTAGAACATACTACACTATATGCAGACTTTTTTTCATATATGTATGGTGGAGTGCATGGGGATACAGCCAGCTGAGGTCGGCACATGCATGTAGGAGCCATACTTTGTGGATGAGACCAGATGATCATCATACCCAGAGCTTTTTTTCAGCTGGAACATGGTGGAACTCAGTTCCACCACCTCTGTCTCAGGCCCTCTGCTCCCTGCTCACAATTATAATGGTAAACACAGAAGTCTGGCTTCTGTGTTTACAAGTGACAGCTTGTCTCCCAATGGCTCTCACAGATATGATTTCCTGAGTGGACAAGGGAGATAGGTGCAGAGCAGATTGTGACTCCCCCCTGCAATTCAGAGAGGCAGAGCCACCTACAGCGTGCGGGGAGGTACTAGAACTGGCTGGATGCTTTAGTTTAACCTTCCTAGCGGTATTCCCGAGTGTGACTCGAGGTAAGATTTTAGTGCCAAAAGCGGTAACCCCGAGTCACACTCGGGGTAGCGCTAAGAAGATCGCTGGATGCTGGAGGAGGTTTTACTTACCTTTTCTCCGGGATCCAGCGAAGACTGCGAGCGGTGTGCGGCGGCGGAGCTCTCTCCCGATCGTCTGCGAGCCCCGGCTTCCGTGTCCGGCGACGTGACGTCCACCGGGGGGTGGAACCGGCGGCAAATTCAAATGTAAAATGCACCAAACACACTGATACCATTCAAAATAAAATAAAATCACATTACATTGCCCCCCAGTGCCCTTTCCTGCAGTTTTACTGTACTTTTTATGTAAATATATGTATATGTGTATATATATATATATATATATATGTAGCACCACCCCCGCAGGAGCTGCTGATTAGATTATTGGGTCTACGTCCTGCCTTCCAACCCCTGAAATTGGCTCGAACCCTCCCTAGGCACAACTGACACGAAATGGGACTATAATACCAAATGGCTACAGGAGAACACAGTTCAGGATATATCACCCCAATAAGTAATAATAACTTGTTACCTTTCTCCAGCCGCAGTCCCTCTGGGTGACACAAGGTGCAACACACAGACTTTTGCTTAACCAAAGTAGCTTTACTGAGAGTTAAAGTACAAGTTGACTCCAAAAGACATCACAAGAGTCAACTAAGAAAGATAAAGTTATTGACACAATAATAAACAATATAATTAAGATAGCTATTTTTGTCTACTTATGCAACTAAAAGATAACTCATAGGCTTTCTTTTACCCAATTCAGGCTATACTTTACACACGTCTAGTCTCTTGTATCAGGTAGGCAGAACCTATTTGAATCCCATACACAGTTCCTTCCTTTTGGTTTGGAATCTTCGCTAGCAATCGTTGGTGCACAAGCTATTTGTAATCCAAAAGTAAGGATATATAGTCAAAAGGGGTGAGAAAAAAAAGGTTACAATCACCCGCAATGTTACTGCGTAATTGGGCGTATTAAGACACCTTATGTACTTGTGTTTAAATGCTTAGTCTCCTGGAAGGTGCACTAGGCCGCTGAGTGTACTGCGTACTATCTGAAGTGTAGTTAGCACCGGCTAAAGTTACTTTCTTCCAAGCGAGAAACAGATTTGGGCATGTGCCCTGCTCACCAAACGGCCTCTTTCTTCCCGAGCTCTCCACCTCCGATTTCTGTCACCAGCCGCGCTTGTGGTTAGATGTGGGCAACACCAGTCTCTGCAGAGCATCAATGGGTTCTCTGGGAAGGCTCCTTTACTGAAGATGAAATGCTTCCACTCCGTCACTTCAGGCTCAGGCTTCAGGCCTAGTCCGCAGCATCAGCCCACAGCACTTGCTTCCTTCTAGCTGTTGTGTCAGGAGACAAGAGAGAGAGCCTGGCTCCTCCCTTCCTTTATAAAGCTTCCCCCAAAAGGCTGTGCGGTGAAGCAATGCACCCTGGTGTTCCAACTGAATTGTGGGTATCGTAGTATCTGATGAACATCACCAAGCTGCAGTGTGGCAGTTTGGCCACTAGAAACTTCTGATGAAAACCACCAAGCTGCAGTGTGGCAGTTTGGCCACTAGATGGAGCCGAGTTCCTTCAAAATGTTATACAGTCTACTAATGAACAATTGTAAATGGGAGGATGCCCGCTACACATATATATATATATATATATATATATATATATATATATATATATATATATATATATATATATATATACACATATATACACACACACACACACATATATACACACACACACACATATATATGTGTATATATATGTATATGTATATGTATATGTGTGTGTGTGTATATATATATATATATATATATATATATATATATATATATATATATATATGTAATTCTTGTGAATGAGCAGCCCAAACCAACTGTATACATTATATATATATATATATATATATATATATATATATATATATATATATATATATATATATATATATATATATATATATATATATATAATAAATGTATACAGTTGGTTTGGACTGCTCATTCACAAGAATTACATGCAAAATAATGGTACCGCTTTCAGCACCTAAAATCCAAAAGAATCATACCGCCAGGGAGGTTAATACAGCAACACAGGTAAGACATGTGGAAGATGGTGGAGCTTTTAAGGAGGGAGGGAGAAGATGGGGGCAGTGGAAGGGGGGTTGCATGCTGAAGCTAAAGAGGTGAAAGTGAGATGTGGATAGGGGATACAGAGGTAAGCAGCTGCAGAAGAAGACTAAACTCTGCACTCTATGTGTAGTACACCACTAATTTCTGCACTCTGTACGCAGCGCACCCCTGTACTCTGCACTGTGTATATCATGCACTCCTTGTATTTATTGCCCCTTCAAGACCCTTGCACAATTAATGAAATTTTACCACATCCACAATTTGATGCGGTTTGGATGGTGTGTCTGGGGGAGGTTGGTTTTGGGGTCGTGCGTGAGTTCCTACACCTATTTTCTGAGAAAAAAAGTCCTGATCATACCTATAGAAGGATTGTTGTCCTAAAAGCCAGTTTGATCTGTAGTAATTTACAGATCCACTTGCAAGGTGAGCAAGCATTTTAGCTGGTATTGGAGCACCTGTGTGGTGGTTAGGCACATAGTTTATAAGGGTGAAGAGCCCTCAACACTTGCACCTTTTTTCTTTATGTTTTTGTATATAAACTGTGGACTATTTGGAAGCTTTTTTCAGTTTTTAACCACTTCTGGATCGGAAGGATTTGCCCCCTTAATGACCAGGCCATATTTTTCGATTCGGCATTATGCTACTTTAACGGACAAATGCGTGGTCGCGCGATGCTGTACCTAAATAAATTGATGTTCTTTTTTTTCCCACAAATAGAGCTTTCATTTGATGGTATTTGATCACCTGTGCGATTTTTTTTTTTATTTTTTACGCTATAAGCCAAAAAAGAGCGACAATTCTGAAAAAAAAAAAATATTTTTCACATTCTGCTATATAACATTCCTCAAAAAAAAAAATAATTAAAAATCTAAATTTTTTAACATTTTAGGTCAATTTGTTTTCTGCTACATATTTTTGATAAAAAAAATCGTAATAAGCGTATTTTGATTGGTTTGAGCAAAAGTTATCACGTCTGCTAACTACGGGAAAGATTTATGTCATTTGTTTTTTTACTTATTTATTTTTTTACTAGTAATGGCAGCGATCTACAATTTTTTGCGGGACTGCCACATTGCGGCAGACAGATCGGACCCCTGACTGACATTTTTGACACTTTTGGGGGGACCAGTGACATTACTACAGTAATCAGTGCAAAAAATATGCACTGTTACTGTAATAATAACACTGAAAGGTAAGGGGTTAACACTGTGGGCGATCAAGGGGTTAAATGTGTACCTAGGGGCATGTTTCTAACTGTCGGGGGGGGGGGGGGCTTGGCCTGTGAAATGATCATAGAGACATTATATGTGTTCCTATATAGAAGGATCACAGGAGTTCTGTGATCATTCCAGGGAGAAGAACGGTCAGCTGTGTTTACAACAGCTGCCCGTCCTTCTCTCTCAGCGGGGAGCGATCGTGGATGTCAGGTGGCAATCAGAGCCGCCTGTCCCATGCATCAGTGTCCCCGCTGACAAACGCGGGTGGGAGCGTGCTGCCGGCGGCGCACGCTCGCCCCCTAGCTGCAGGCACGCGATCGACGTATACCTACGCAGGAGAGGCTGGCTGCCGCAGTGTAACTGCGGCGGAGGTCGGCAACCAGTTAAATCAGTAAAAATCCCCCCTATTGTTATTTAAAGTGTTTGTAACCTTGGGTTGGCATATGCTGCCAGCCCCTCTCTTGTATTCCGCTATAACACACTATGTAAGTGTATGTGGAAAACAAAGCTTCTAAATACCATTTTTGCAGAAATCTTCAGGCTGGTCACGTGACTCCCGGCCGATCTTCTAGTCTGATCCAGGGCTACAGCAGGAGGAGCCTAGATCTCCTGTGGTGCTGGCTGCTCAGCTCCTCCCACTGTATCCCTTAGATGGGGCGGAGAGCGGCCGGGAGTCACGTGACCAACCTGAATCTATCTGCAAAAATGGTATTTAGAAGTTTAATTTTCCACATACACTTATATAGTGTGTTATAGCTGAATACAAGAGAGGGGCTGACAGTAACTTTTTTAAGTGTTTAAATGAATTCTAGCGGCAGGAGGGGAGGGGAGGGGCAGTCACACAGAGAGCTTACAGATGGGGGGGGGGGGGGGGGAGACACAGGACATAGCGGATGACGGAGACACGTATCCTGACCACGATCCCATAGCTCAGCAGCCATGATAAACGTGGTCTGCTCTCAGGGGGGAAGTCAGGACCAGGCAGGATCAAACAGGTATTGTAGGAGATACAAAGGGGTAATTCAAAAAACAAAAGCACTATGCTACAGCTTGCGTATTAAAGGGACAGAAGCATCATTTGTTTGGGGGTAACAACGACTTTACAGCGGAGTTCCACCCAAATGTGAAACTTCCACTCATTTGCTTCCTCCCCCTCTCCGATGCCCGATTTGGCACCTTTCAGGGGGGAGGGGGGAACGGGTACCTGTTTTTGACAGGTACCCTTCCCCTCTTCCGGGAACGGCGCCGCGGCAAAGTGAGGACCCCTCCTCCGCCACCGAGCCAATTTGAATGCACTGCGCGCTTTGCGCATGCACAGTAGGGACCCGTCCGTGAAGCCGCAAGGCTTCACTACCAGGTTCCCTGACCGGCAATGGCGGCGACAGCACCTGGCAGCAATATGTGTAGCTGCTGACTTTTAATTTTTGGAGGGGGGGCGGAACTCCACTTTAAGTAACTTTACTTGTGTAGGATAAGGAGATCAATATAGCTATAAACATGGATCCTTGTTAAATCCTCTTGAAAAATAACATAACATAGAACACATACAGCAACCCGTGTACCTGAATGTACAGTCTTCAGGTAAAAAAGCCTTTTATCTGCTCACTTAATTATGCAGGGCGACACAAATGTTTGGTGTGAAGTAATTTATTACCATGAATTAAGGTGCTAATGAGTAGGGCAAATCAATCTGTTCTTCTAGTTAATTATGTGTATTCATCACTTTCAGTAATGCTATAGCACTGGGCACAGCTTTTTCCCTTTAAACTTTATTCTTTCCACAGAAATGTCAAAAGAGAAAGACATTGAAGGTATGATCTATTTGAATTTAGTAATGCTATTATATTCAGTGATTAATAGCCTGGCCTTTGTTCAGTTTCAGTGATACAGATTATAAAGGAGATTTAAGTGTCCTTGGGTACATGCATTAAACAATTTTCATGTTTTAAATCTTTTAAGCAAGGTGATTCACTTACATTTATGCATCTAGGTAAAAACATGTTTTCTCAATGAAATTTTCTACAACATTACAAGCCATTATAATTAAGAAAGATGTACTCAATGAGGAACTCAATATATGTTCTTCAAATAATAGTGTTAGATATCATAACTATGGTTTATTTTAAACAAATATCTTAATCGGCATTCATATTAAGGTATATTGTAAATCTGTTTCTCTTTTATGTTGATCTAGTGCTTTCATGTCAGTATATCTGGAGCTTGATATAGAACCATCACATGCAGTACCAGGCACCACCACAAGAAGGCACTTAAGCACTGCATTTTTTATCCTTTAGTGCTTAGCAGCAGCAAGTGCTTCACAGATCATTTTTACACCAAGGACTTTCATCTAGAGAATAATGTAAGAGGAGTGCATTAACTGTATGGTTGGCTGTGTCATTAAAATACCTACGGTATTAAAACATAGTGTATGCGATGGTTATACCAGCATAAAACAGCTTGAAGTTAATTTCAAACTTGTTGCAAAATATGAGAGCTGGCTAGTTTTAGTTGTCAGTTGTCACGCTTTTCTTTTCATGGCTTTGCATTTTACAGGATCTCATGATTTTAAAGGGGAACTAAACCCTCCTATCCTCTGATGGAAGCTGCCATCGCCAAGGTTCGATCTCAGTTGCCAGAGTTTGCACATGTGATCAGTTATGACATCCATTTAACAGCTTAACAGTTTAGGTGAGAGCACTAGAACTACTTTTGTATTGTCTGCATGATAAAACATAATCAACCTACTGTTCCGCCATTATTTGAGTTTAGTGCAGTTTAGTACAAGTGATTTACTATCATTCACTCTACAGTGCTTCTATTGATGTGTGTTACAGCGAAACAAAATTAATTCCAAAGACATGCTGGTAGGTTAATTGGCTCCTATCTAAATTGGCCCTAGTATACGTATGTATGAATGTGAGTTTGGGACCTTAGATTGTAAGCTCCTTAAAGGTAGGGACTGATGTGAAAGTATTATGTATATGTAAAGGGCTGCGTAAATTAACAGCGCTATATAAGTAGCTGAAATAAAATAAATACCGTAAATACATTTTAAAAAAGACGGCGAGCAGGTAGGCTATTATCGCAGAAGAAACATGCAATGTCTTTTCTGTGATAAAATACACTTACCCTCCTGCTCGCAGTCTTCTGCAGCGTGTACTGAGCTGCACGTGTGGTAATCTCAAACCATGCAGAGCTTATTACCGATATTCATATAAAAGAACATCTGGGTAGCAGTGACCATAACATGATTTCATTTAATGTTAGCTGTAAGCAACAACTGCATACAGGAAATATAAATACATAAGGGGTCCATATAGTGAACTTGGAGTTGAGTTTTTCACTTTAAGGTCATCACAGAGGACAAGGAGGCACTCTTTACGTCTAGAGGAAAAGAGATTTTGTCTCCAAATATGGAAAGATTTCTTTACGGTAAGAGCTGTGAAAATGTAGAATGAGCTCCCTCCAGAGGTGGTTCTGGCCAGCTCAGTAGATTGCTTTAAAAAAGGCCTGGATTCTTTCCTGGGTGTACATATTATAACTGGGTACTAATATTTATAGCTAAAGTTGATCCAGGGAATATCTGATTGCCTCTTGGGGAATCAAGAAGGAATTTTTTCCCCTGCTGCAGCAAATTTGGATCATACTTTGCTGGGATTTTTCGCCTTCCTCTGGATCAACTGTGGGTATAAAATTGCGTATATGGGATTGTATGGTTGTGTTTTTTTTTTTTTTTTTTAATTGGTTGAGCTAGATGGACTTGTGTCTTTTTTCTACCTGACTAACTATGTAACTATTTAACAACCTCGGCACGGTCCCTGTGTGCAGAGATGACTGACTCATGTGCATGGGCAGGAGTTACATCATCCTGCGCCAGCCAATAAAGATGCCCAAAGATTGCCACCCAAGGAGAAGTTGCTGACGTGGGCATGGGATCTAGACCATTAGAAAGAAGGTTAATATATTGCCTTTAGTTCTGCTTCAAACAACCCATTCAAAATGGCCTGAACTCACAGCACCTCATGCAAAATAAGGGTTATTTTATCTCACAAGGCACAGGACACTGTGCAATGTGATGTGGTGCATTGCAGCACTCATACAATTTTAGAGTGTGTTGGGGTGCCATTTACAATATGTTGCTGCAGCACACTAGTGTGAATGGGTCCTGAAATGAAGAAGAATATTTAAAGGCATTTGTGACGTGAGACACTTTGGTTGGGGGGCTTGTGGAACCCCAATTGCTTTATGGAGGTTGGGAGACTCCTTGTCCAGCATCCTCGGTGCCTCTTATGTGTAAATCACCCTGTGTCTATAAGGGGCACAGGGTGACCAAAAACCCCAGTCAGGCCAGCTCTGCACTAATCAGACTCTTGCTAGTGGGGGTGGGGGTTTGTTGTTGTTGAACCTGCATTCCATTGTTATATTGTTATTATGGGATGGGTATGTTGAGTGGATTGACTAAGGGGGAGGGGTTGTCCCTGAAGTGTTCATCTCCATGTGCTTTGTGTTTGATTAAACAGTTTGATTCTGGATGACTCCAAAGCTTGTACTGTCTAGTTCTTGGGGTAACTATAGCCAGATTCACGGATCCCGTGTTCCAGAGCTTTAGGAAGCAGGTTACTGGCGGAGATACCCAGTCGGTGGTGTCCGGATTCCGTCACAGCATTTTTATGAAATAACTTTTCTTACTAGATCACCTGATAACTACACAGATAATATCCTATACAGTATGTCCATATAAGGATAAAAAAAACTGTTGAGGCTTTACATGTGAAAAGGTTTTATGTGACAATATTTAAAATTGTTTTACAATATTCAATGTTATTTCACATGAGAACTGCTTCTTTCGCATGTACCTCAGAGGAGGTAGACAGAAGGAGACTCCAAGAAATGAGCTATCAGCAGGTGAAAGAGAAGCTGGCACTGACATCACCCATCACTCATGTAAGACTCTCTAACTCGCTGCTCAGACTTGTATACCACCACTCTACCCTTTCTTTTGCTGTCCATTGAAACCCAGCTTGAGCCAGCACAAGCTGGGTTAAAATGGACAGCAATAGAAAGGGTAGAGTGGTGGTATACAAGTCTGAGCAGCGAGTTAGAGAGTCTTACATGAGTACTACATGGCCAAACTAAAAGGTTGCATGTGGTGTAGCTACTCACTGTTCGGGCGTGACCAAACAATATTAGATGGCATCCATGGACTCTGGACACTGCTTGGATATGGCATCTGTAGTAGAGTTCCTGGAGTCGCTGCTTAGCATGAGCAGGCTTGATGAGTTGGTACGGTGCGGTGTATGGTGGAAATCTTTCAACTTGGCAGATGGGTAAGATCCTGCATAGTGGGAGAAAACAAAACAAAAACGAGAACAGCAAAAAAGAAAAACACAGAAGAAAAACATGACCAAACTGCTTCTGGAGCAAGCAAAGAGAGTGGAGATTAGCGGCAACGTAGCCATCTCCCATGGAGGGGTAAACAGTTATTAGCCAATCGGGCTACGGAGGCTCCAGGCATTCCGCCTATGAAGTCGGCATCCACAATAAAGCGTAATGCAACAAGTGACGCTGTTGGCATAGTGCTTAGTTAGAACATCAAATGTTGTGGGCGCTGCTCTGCTGCACTGTGTGCCATTGCTGGGGAATGCGACTTGGGGATTTCTTTGCTCCAGCCGGAGGTGCAGGTTCCGGGATAATGCCCCATGATTGCAGCAACGAGAGACCTCTCTCCAGAGATGTGATGCTGAACGAGGAGCCATTTTTCTCTATCACAATTTTAGAGGGATGCTTCCATTTGTAGGGGAGATTATGGTTCCGAAGAGCCTTTGTAATCGTGGACAGCTGCCGTCTCATATCTAAGGTGTGCTTGGACAGATCTGCAAAAAGTTGGACATTGGCATACGGTTCAGGGAGGTGGCCCAACACCCTTGATTTCTGTAGGAGAGCTTCTTTGATGTGATAAAAGTGTACACGCAGTAAGGTGTCACGAGGAATATGTTGAGGCAGAAAGGGAGGTTTTGGAACCCTGTGATTGCGATCTATGGTTAGATCCAAAGGGGACGCTTCAGGCAGGAGGGCTGTGAAAACTTCCAGGGCAAATTTGTGTAGCTATGTCGGTGTCACTGATTCAGGAATGCCCCGGATCTTTAAATTGTTCCTTCTGGAGCGATCCTCCAGATCAGCTATTTTAGCTTTAACCCACTGGCGTTCCGACAAGTTTTCCTCATGAGCATCTACAAGTTCATTTACTGTGGCCACCATGTCGGTCATAGATGATTCAACATTGTGCACTCTTTCTCCTAGGGAGTGGACCTCTGCTGTAAATCTATTTGCCAAAGCCATGATATCAGATTGCAGGGATGTATGAAAAGTGAACATCATGTCTTTTAAAGCAGTGTCCAGGATCGGCTTTCCCACCGTGGGGAAGTCTGCTATAGGGGATGCCCCTAATTGCACAGGGAGCAGAGAGGGTGCAGTGCGGCCTAGTAGCGAGGCCTGGGCCTGGGAGTCCAGTCTGATCTTGGATTTGGCCGGGCTGGAGCATGTCGGGCTAGAGGGTTCAGGGGTGCAGGGGGACACAGTACCTGCTTGCTGTATGTCACCGGACTGCTGTTCGTCCGGCAGATCGGAGTAGTGTACCCTCTGCCTCTCCGGAGCGGCAAGGCCCGAGCCGCCGGCGCCATCTTGTCGACCGCTCCGGGATGGCAGCGGGAAGAAGGCTGTGAGTTTCTGCAGCCCCTTCACTCCTTTTCGCTTCCCCATCATGCCGATCGGTGCAGGCTTGTTCCTGGACTGCAGCGGTACGTGTATCGAGGGTGGATGCCTAGTGTAGCTGGGTGGATGTCGCTGGATAGCGGATGCTGGAGCCGGAGCGAGGGATCAGACGTCCATCACGGTCCCGCGCTGGCCACGCCCCCTACATGGCCAAACTGTATGCATAGTCATAAGAAGTTGGTGAGAACCCCTGAGAGGTGGTGATTGTTGGAGACCACTGAATATGGGGCGAGTGCATTTATTTAGATTCAAATAAAATATAGTGTATGTTAGAAGAGTCTCAACATCATTAGCAGCAAGCCATTTGAGTGTAATTTTTCCCAAAGTTTTATAATAAAAGTGCTGTGAATGTTTTAATAATTGTTGTCCTTTTACTTAAAGTGTCACTAAACCCACATCATAAAAAAAACTATCAATAAATGCTGTATTACATGCTGTTCATGCTCACTCTGTCACTATGAATTTAGTTTTCTGTATTCTGCAAAAAACCTGGTTGATCCTGTTGTTCTCGGTCTCCCCCGGTCTCCCCCTTCTGTTCATGTCCCCAATTCAGCTAGGGATTTTGCAGCTGTGGTGGCAACTTTGCACATGCTCCGTTTTTAGTGAGATTCTGTACTGAGCATTTCATCCCTATCACATCTGAGCAGCCCATGTGACTATACAATCACACATGTGGATGTATACACAGTGTTAAATGACAGCCCACTCCCTCCCTCCTCCTCCATGCCAACTAACCAGCTAAACACAATTGGAGTATGTCATGTACCTGGGGATGAAGCCTGACATGGAGAGGAAGGTGATTTCTTACACCTCTGGCCTGGTACTCCCGATGAAGTAAACAGGAGGCACGGAAGCCTGGAGTGGCACGAGTGCCAAGAAGTTCCGATGGTGAAGGCAGCAGATGAGAGATCTGTGCATTCTTGGATGCAGGCTGGGTCATGACGCAGGGCAGCAGGTACTTGACAGGCTGGCAGATGGCAGACAGCAGGTACTTGGCAGGCTGGCTGGTCACAGACAGCAGGTGCTTGGCAGGCTGACATGTCACAGGTAGCAGGTGCTTGGCACGCTGGCGGTTCACAGGTAACAGGCACTTGGCAGGTAGCTGACAGCAGGAATAAGGATGGCTGGACACAGAGCAGAGTCAGGCAAGCTGGGTTACTAGCAAGCATGTCAGGAACAGAGCAGTAGGCAGGGGCAGCAGAGTAGTCAGGTTTAGGCTGGAGTTGGCAACAGCAAACAAACAGACAGAGGGATAAAGCAAAGACTTGGTCAAAGAGCAAGCCAGGGGTAAGTTCAGGTAGAGTACAAGCGTGGTCAGACGGATCAGGAATGGCAACAGGAGGTAGAAGAATGCTGTAGACCATAAGGCAGGGTGCCAGTGCAGCAGAGGTGTTTATATGGTCCACTTGTCGCAAATTAGTGGCGGGCGTGCACGCGCATTCACAATCGCGCGAGTCAGGCTAAAGGGAATTATTTTTCCATGGGGTTGGCTAATAGGATTTCTCCATCTGTGGCTTTGGCCAACAGAAATTCTTTGTCTGCACATAATTATGTGCCTGGGCCTACCGTATGTTTCGCTCCATAAGACGCACCTGACCATAAGACGCACCTAGGTTTTAGAGGAGGAAAACAAGAAAAAAAAATATTCTGAACCAAATATATTATATATATATATATATATATATATATATATATATAATAATATATACTGTGTGTATATATATATATATATATATATATATATATATATATATATACACACAGTATACGGTAATAGCAATAATAGTAAGGTTACTTGCAGAGATTTGCTTGTAGGCACTGTCTGTCTGTCTGTGACTGAGTCCGGGAGGAAGCATGCAGCTGCAGTATAGAGCAAAGCCACTGCTTCCTGTGTATGGTTCCTCCTGTCACAGGGGGATTGCATCTGATATCACTCTGCCTGTGAGCCGGGCCTATACAGGAAGTAGCGGCTCCGTTCTAGACTGACAGCTGAGCCGGGAGTGGGGACACCGCACCGCGGGGAGACTCGGGGACACCGCGGAGAGCCTCGGGGATACTGCCCAATATGTAGGGATTTAGTCAGTATTCACTCCATAAGACGCACATACATTTCCCCCCCATTTTTTTTTTTGGGGGGGGGGGGAGTGCGTCTTATGGAGTGAAAAATACGGTATTTCTTCTTCCCTGAAAGGGTGGGATATTACATGTAAATTATTCTGGCTTCATCTCCCTGTTATTCTAAGACACAGATGGGGGGGGGGGGGCGTAACACCGACACCATGTTGTTTCCACAAAATAATAAAGAATTGATTTAAATATTGAAGCTCCCTCTTGTAATGTTTCCTTGAAAATGCTTTGGGAAACAGCTGGGTCATGTGACAACTGTATATTGATTAGGAAAAGGTACTTTAGATGTTTTTTTTTTTTATTTAAAATAATAACAGTGCCATCATCCATAAACAGAAACAGAAGAGACAATGTAAATGAAACAGTGCATGTTTAGTATCACTTTAAAGTCTAACTCCAACTCAAATATTGTTAACATTTTGGATAGAGTAGAAAAGAGTTAACATGAAACTTTAGTCAAAAATGTAAGTCCTGCTAGATCTCTTCAGACTGGTCGCTTTTGCAGGTATAGATATGTAAAATGTTAAAATTGTGTGCCTATACTGTTTAAAATCCAGTAATACCCTGTCTCACCCTGCTCTGCACATTCTCTCTATTTTCAGGCACTGTGCCGAATATCAGAGCCACTATAGGGCAGTCTGCTGACAGCCGAAAAATTTACTGCTGTTCAGGGGCTCTAGGCTTCAGCAAAATGGCTGCCCCCAGCAAGCAGAAACAGGAACAATGCTGGAGACTATTTACATCATGCACTCATTTTGATAGTATAATATTTAATGTGGGATATATGTTCCTTGATAAAGAATACTATTTTTGATCAAGTTGTTATAGGTAAACTTCCACTTTAACATGTTTGTAATTTTTGTTATCTGTGACCCCATTAGGAAGATTTTCCCCCATGTCCTGCCTTTTTGACGACTGTACGAATAATGGGGGGTGCTGTCATCACTGTAACAGAAAGGCATTTATAAATAAAAACATTTCAGATGTTCAAACCTTTCCTCACTGCAAAAATGTCTGTGCCCATGTTAAAGATATTTCCTATTACATCCTGATCTGGCAGAGAGCAGGAGAGAACCTTCCTAATAGGGACACAGGTGGCAAAAAATTCTGGCAGAACCTTTAAGCCTTTCCAACTTTATTAGTGAATTACAAAAAACATTTTTTAATGGAACTTGATTGCTAAACCTATTTGAAACATGCTATCATTTCTAGAATGTGTCAATAATTCTATCTTTATGGATATAACCATGTTTTATAAAATGTGCAAGTATATGATATAACTGGACAGTATACCCATTTCCGATCTTTAGAAGTTTGTATTGTCCTTGCAACAAATGATTGTGACCAATCATTTGTTGGCACCGCACATTCGTAATATGTGTAACTGATTTTGCTTTTATGTTCAAAGTAGATCTAAACCCACTAAAACCTGTCTAAGATTTTAGCAGGTTAATGTGAATTCAAAAGTTGTTTTTAGCATTTTTAAAGTTGAAAATTTGATCAAAAGAACACTGGATTATCCTGCCACAAAGGTCCTTCCTGTTACAAGGTGAACATTTTCTCTCAGTTGTGTTCCTGCATTGTTACCCTGTCAAATGCACCCTGCTGACACACATTGCGCAGACATAGAGTACATAGGTGCATATAAAAGAAAAAAAAGGAGGCGCACACACCTAGTGTTCTGAGGAAGGGAGTGTGTCTCCCGAAACACGTCAGTGGTCCAATTACAGGGATGAATACTTCCACATTTGGTGGACTCATTTATGCTCTTCATGTCTGTGAGTATGTTTTTGGCATTTTAATAAAAAATTTAAAGGTGTCCAAGGGTAATGCACTAGGTGTTTGCACCTCCTTTTTTTCTTTTCTACGCACTTCTGATTGGAGTTTCCCTCCTGAGGAGAACAGCATGCCTATTATTCCCATTGGAGTGAGTGCTTGGGGGGATTCAGTTGTTTGGAATATAGAGTGCAGAGGCAATTATGGTAATTAGCGATTGTATGTAGTGGCCAAACGGGGCCGGAGGCAATCAACAACACTGAAATACAAAAAAAAAAAAATGACAAAAAGGTAAACATTTTTTTTTCCAAAAAACATAGCAATTGTTTATGATAAGCAAAGTTTTGGAAAACCTAAGCTGGTCATAGGTAAATCGCAATTTGGGTGGTTCATCAGGGACCGGACAAATTTCAATCCATGTGTGGCTGCTCCCACTTGACAGAGTTCGATCTAACGATCAACTTCTGTCAAATGAGCTTGATGGAAAATTTTTCTTGAATGGCTAACTGCAGCCGCTGATCGGTGTATCCTTAGGGATGTGGCAGATAGTCCTTAGGACAACATTACACTAAGCTCTATATACAATTTATAAATTTTTTGGCTCATTCTTATACAATTTGAGCTTAATAAGTTTTAGTTTTATTGTTAACAATGTCAGAGAGTAATATGGGGATCAAATTATCCATCTTTAGCTCTGTACCCAGAAAAAAAGAGAAGGAAACCTGTAATTTTCTTGGTACTTATTCTATAAAATAGGTTTATACACAATAATTATAGATTAATATAAAATCACCATTTTATTACAAAATCATTCACAATGCAGCATATGATATATTATTAAAAGGTATCACTCTAAGTGTGTACCCCAAAGGTTCCTCTTGCATCATGTTAACTAATTTGTGCTAATAATATAGTGGAGCTATAATGGGGTCACAAACTTGGTTTCATGAAGAAAAACATTTTAGTATATGTAAATTGTACACTGAATATAATTGTAATAACCCAATTAAAGCATTTATCTGTGCATTAATTACAGACTGCTACAGAAAATAGCACAGGCTGCCATCATAGCATAACACCAATGTGAACTTGCAGCAGCTTTAAGTGATTTTTCTTGGATGTATTGGTTCAGTGGCATATCAGTTTTTTCACGCTGTGCTAGATTGTAGAGATGTCACCTTCTTCACCTTTGAAGATTGAAAACCTTAGCCATTTATCAATTTTATATCTCCATCTGAAATGTTCTTCCATTTCATATTGAAACCTTTAAGAACACTTTTCTTTATATGAATTATAATTGTGTCTTGATATGGTTAAAGCCACACTTGTTTATGGCATCTATTGTGCAGAGAAGGATAATATGATGGTGACTTCTGTACTGAAGTTCTCTCTGCAGAGCCGGATCCCTTGTCCTACTGACTTTGTCCAAAGTGAAGACTGAAATGAGATCAAAGAGAAAGATCAGAATAATTCACCATTTATTAAAAAAAAAAACTTTACTCCCTGCTCAGCCTAATATTACTTGTGACCATATATCTGTCTCTGCATTCTTTGTTCTTTTGGTAGCACTCTTCTAAGCCCTGTCTATGACTAGGGATGGATAAAATTGGAAGTCATTTCAAAGAATTTTGACAAAACTTTACCATTGTGTCTAAATGTTTTAGAGTCAATGGGAAAAGCACAAATAATAATTTGGTCGGTTTTAAGGGCGCAGTGAGCTTTAAGTTGCGCCTGAGGGTAACAGAGGCTTTTTATACTATCCTCATACATACAGTTTCATACTTCTTGGTGGCTAAGTGGTTATCACTCTTGCCCAGCATCTTCCACCTGGGTGTGTATTTGCATGGAATTTGTTCCTCCCTTGTTTGTGTTTCTATCCAAAAGCATGCTGGTAGGCTAAGTAAAAGATGTAATAAAACAGTGGTGTATCCAGACCATAGAGTGTCACTCTATAACAGTAGTGCAAAATAAAGTGCCAGTGCAAAGGTGTATTGGAGATGGCTTACAGGAAGTGAATGCTGTGACAAGCTGCAGGAAGTGATGGAATCTGAAAATCCTTTAAAAAAATTCTAATAAACTGACAAGATTTTAAACCTCCTGTGGATAAGGTCAAAGCTGCTTACATCACTATTACTTTTCTGAGGAAGAAAGGTTACCCCTGGAGTATGATATCTGGATGGCATGCTTTTCATATAAAAAAGAGAATTTGATGCCAGATGGGATCCACTTGTCTATGAGGATTTCCAGGAGCCATATCTGGGAGTTTGCTACGGACCCCTCTTGTGGATATCCCTACAGCTACTATTGGTATCTCCGTTGAAGGGTGAGTGCGACCCCTAGTGGACAATCGGAACACAAGCACTTGAGATTTTATCACAACCACTTTTTCACCCATTTTTTAACACAGCTGGCTTTTGGAATTTTTATCAATTATTGATTTTTTTATTATTATTATAATCTGTCACTTCACATTAAATATTTTCACCAGCACTTTGTGTCTTTTAACTTATCCAGCCATAATTTTATCTGCACGATTTTTATTGATCAAATACACCTTTGCACTGGCACTTTATTTTGCACTACTGTTATAGAGTGACACTCTATGGTCTGGATACACCACTGTTTTATTACATATTTATTAGGTAGCGCCGATTCCAACTACTCCCCCCTTTCTATAATACTTGAGCCCTAATTTTTAGGGGTTGGTTGGTGGCTGCTTCCTATTCCTATTTTTATAATAAAAAAAGCAATTTTCTCTGGAATAATCCATAGCGCTGGTCCCCTCCTATTCTACTTCATTCTTTAAGTAAAAGATGTACCGGGAGGTTTATTTGGTCTGGTTTAGTTCTTAAAATGCTAATTGCCTATCCCTAGCTGTGATATAATATTGAGCTAGAACAAACTTAAAGAATAACTTCACTTTCGTTGAGAAAAAAACATTCCCCTCTTTGTAATCTATGTACATTGCAGGGATTTTAACAAACTTTGTTAGATTACTACCCTTTGGTATTCTGAAAAAATAGCCATTTGTTTCTCTGTGTCCATGTAGAAAATTATTCTAAAATGATCAATCAGCTGATGCACTTGCCGGGTTCTAATGAGGAAAGTGGCAGGATCTGCATCCTTTTAGAGGTGATTTACCTTTGAGAGTATCTCACCAAAAATGATATTTTCATTACAGGGGATGCCTAGAATATGACTTGTATTTTAGTGCAAACTTCTGGGGAAACCAGTAAGCCAATCATATTAGCAGGAATCAACATATCTGGGGGGCTTTCTGTACACAATCTGTGTACAGAATGTCTCCAGTTTGCCATATTCCATTGCATTTTACAGAAAATTACTGTGCCTCAGAATAAAAATGAAAGGTAATTTTTAATAACTTCCAATTAGAGTATGAGCAATGTATATGCTATATTATATTTTTTAATTTGCTATGTTTTTCCTACAAAAGTGGAGTTACTTTTTAAGGGCAAAACTCTTGTTCACTCAGCATAGCATTTTCACAAGCAATAGACCATAGCAATACATATATTTTTTGCTTAGAACAGATTTTCTTTCACCTGAGTATGGTAGATTGTGTTGAGGTAGATCAGCATACATACTTTCAGTAAATACGCTTTAAGAAAAACCCTCAATAACCTCTAAAGCTGCAGGCACTGAGGATAAGTTAATCTTCAAAGCCCACAAGAAATATTACTGAAATCAGGGAAGAAAAGGAGGAAGAGAAGTGAAAGAGTGAAGAGAAAGTGAGGGAAGATATAATAAGGGAGGGAGAAAGAATATTGCAAAAATGCAAAGAGATGTTGAGAATGAACAGGAAGGGAGGATGAGAGGGAGAAACAATACCAGAGAAAAAATATATAATATCAATGTTGTGTTTTTCACAAAGTACAGTAGGGTATTAAAAAAAATTAAAAACATCATTAGGTTGTATCTACTCCATAGTTTATAGAGATTTTACCTACCATCAGGAAAAGTTGGTATGACCAAAAAGCCTCTACTTTGGAAAATTATTTATCCCTATCCCCAAGTTTTCTTAAAAATAAACCAAAAAGAACATGGCTACGGACAACTGCTTTATTCAAAGATACTGTACTAGGCGCTTGAGTGGTCTATTAGAAAATCCTAAAATAAAAATGTTGTATACTAAAAAAACAACAGGCATGAGATTCAGATTTCAGTTAAGCATTGGTTCAAGGTGAACCTAACATGTTTGCGACCAGTAACTACCAGTACTGCACTTCATGGACTTTGAACTGGAAGTTCATAAAAGGGGGGTTGGGGGTTCAGATAAGTCAGCCCCCTTACTATAAAGGGCTGGTGTCCTAACAGCCATTTGTCCATGTGTTTAGTTTTGGGAGAGCTGACTACGTTTAGGGAGAGTTGGTTGCTATACAGTGTTATACAGGACCTTATTTTTCTTCCATAAGATTTTTATTGAATAAAGACAAACTCACAAAACAGTGAATGAACTCCAAGGCCAGTGGCAGACAGTAATTTGAGGAGGATAATGTACATACCACAAAGGGACTTCCAGCACTAACTGTTATATCTCTCACTCTCAGGAATGAATAAATTCAAATTACCGTGTGGTGCTGCTGCTAATTAATGCTGATTCAGCATAAGTTAGTGGATGGGGGTAAGGGGCAGCAGCGCTATCCCACGGTACATAGTCTACAATGTAACTCAGGCAGGCTTGATGGAAAACCTTGAAAAGTTTATTTATAAAAAATATATAGTGATGATTAAACACTTAAGCCCTGGAAGATTTTACCCCCTTCCTGACCAGGGGGTTTTTTGCGATTTTTTTTACTGTGTGAATTTAACGGACAATTGCGCGGTCATGCCATGCTGTACCTAAACAAATTTGATATACTTTTTTTCCCACAAACAGAGCTTTCTTTTGGTGGTATTTGATCACCTGTGCGATTTTTACTTTTTGCGCTATAAACAAAAAAAGAGCGTAAATTTTGCAAAAACAACAATATTTTTCACATTTTTTTTATATGAAATTCCCCCCCCAAAAAAATGTAAAAATCAAAATTTTTTAACATTTTTGGCCAATTTGTTTCCTGCTACATATGTCTAGTAAAAAAATTGCAAAAAGCGAATTTTGATTGGTTTGCACAAAAGTTATTGCGTTTACTAACTACTGGTGTTTTTTTTTTAACGCGTAATGGCGGCGATCTGCGATTTTTTTTTTTTTTTTTTTTTTGCGGTACTGCGACATTGCAGAGGACAGATCGGACCCTTGACTGACATTTTTGACACTTTTGGGGTTACCAGTGACATTACTGCAGTAATCAGTGCTATACATATGCACTGTTACTGCAAAATGACACTGGTAGTGAAGGGGTTAACTTTATTTGAGAGGGAGGGGTGGTGTGTGTCCCTAGGGGCGTGATTCTTACTGTGATTGGCTGTGGCTTGAAATGTAGGAACAGTGATCAACGGTCCTACATAGTAGAACTGTATGTTCACTGTTTCTACACAGGGGAGAATGACAGGCGGCTTGTTTACATCAGCCGCCTGCCTTTCTCCCTCTGCACCGACGATCGGCGAGTGACCGGCGGACATCGGGTCCGCCGGTCACACGCACGGACTTGCTGGGGAATGAGCCGGGGCGGGAGCGCGCCTCCGCGGGCGCGCTTCCCCGCTATTGGCTCCCAAGCAAGTGACAGGCTAGTGACGTATATATACGTCACTTTGCCTGGCCGGGGCTGACTGTCGACGTATATCGTCGTGCGGCGGTCGGCAACCGGTTAAAACATAATAGAATGTGTTCCAAACCAGATCTGTTCCTTTGAGTTGGAGATCGAAACGGTCCAGGAACGTAAAATAGTTATGTGATAAACAAAAATCCGTGCAGTCAACTATGAAATTGGCCTGCTCGGAATTGATGTTACCACAGCTAGTTAAAAAATGTTGAATGGCCCTCAGACCTATGTTGTGCGGAATCGAGGTTTACAACAAGTCCACAAAAAAGATCTTAAAGCGCTTGAGGTAATGGCTATAGAATCCATCCCTAAAGGCACCTTGACTGACAATGAGAGATTCTCCCTCTTATGTAAGGAGGAGATCTTTGGGATATTTCAATTTGGGTCCTTGGCCCCTGGGGGCTTGAATGAGGAGTTGGAGGTACACACAATAGTCTAATCAGTCGTTTTTTTTTATATTTTTTTTATGTATATATATACATATATTTTTTATTGAATTTTTCAACAAAGGAAAAGAAAAGGTTACAAACAATAACAGCAGTGCAGCATTAAATTTAACATTCCACTTAGAGTAAATGACAAGGAGAGGCGTCAATAGACTTAGAGAACTAGTAAGGCAGATCCCTGTCTCAGGCATTTCATGGTATTAACGACAGGCCAGGTATCCGACATTCCCCCATCCCTCCCGGGATACCCCAGTGGGAGCAAAAACTGCATCCCGGGGGGAATGGTAATCTACTTATAATGAATGGTTATTGAGAAAAGAAGATACTGCCTCAGGAGTTTAATACATTAGCATGAAGGATGCTACAACAGTGGGAGAATTTTTTATATTTTTTTATTTATTTATTATTATTATTATCCTTACATCCAGTTATTTCTTTTTTATGCGTTTTTCACTATTTCTTCTCATATTTGCAGTTTTATGTTTGTACCAGTACTGAATGCATATGTCTACTATCATTACCAACTGTTTATGCAGTAGCAATTGCTTTTATCTATGTTCCGTTTTTATAATTTTCATAAGAGTGGATGTTAAGGGGTTAATGATGATATTGAGACACTGGGTGCCTGCCCCCTCATCCACCTTAAATGTTCAGGTTGCTGTTCCCCCCGTGACTTTGACAAAGCACAGCAGTGCGAAGCATGTCATCACGGCAACCCTGATGCTTTCCAGGCTGGGTCCTGACGCTTGCTGACGTCACTCCCGGGTAGCGGCCTCCGCTGTGGATACCTATGGGTGGCGGCTCCGCGGCATGTCTACACTGCTTCAGTGCGAGCAGCCACACTATCGGGTGGGAGGAAGCCACGCCACCCTACCAGCTGGTCCGGTCTTTTGGTTTCTTTTAAGATCCTTCTCCCTCCTGCCTGGTTCCATGTTGTGATCATCTACGGCTCACCCAGCGGCTCTGTCATCCTGTGACCCCCAGCAATGCCACAGATCTGGTTTGGAACACATTCTATTATGTTTTAATCATCACTATTTATTTTTTATAAATAAACCTTTCAAGGTTTTCCATCAAGCCTGCCTGAGTTACATTGTAGACTATGTACCGTGGGATAGCGCTGCTGCCCCTCCCCCCATGCACTAACGTACATACCACAGACATGTAGGCCTCTTATATGGTGTAGCTAGTAGCTTCAAACAGAGGTGAAAGGTAACCAGTGAGGATGCCTCGGTACCTTTATGGTCTATGGGGTAATAACAAATTGTATAGCTCTCAATGATGAAAGCCTAGAAGGCATGCTAGGCAAACAATATTCTAAAGATCGTCATGTAGCCAATATTATACAATACCTGAGAGGGACCCGTGTTTGTATATGGAATAAAGTCTGAGAATCCTCTCAAAGACCAAAAAAAAAAAAAAAATTAAGAATATATCTGCTGTATAAAAATAATTTCGAGAAAAAAAAGGGGAGAAAAAAAATTTACCCCAAAAAGGTGTCCAGAAAACAGTAACAAACTCCACACACTAGCCCCTGGCTATAAATAACCAAAAAATGAAAAAAGAAGAAACAGAAAAAAGGAAGGAACAGAAAAGAAGAGTAAGAGTAGAAGACCAAGAAGAAGAGAGCCATGAAAGAGAAAAGAAGCCCCACCCCAGGGAATCCAAGGCTGCCACCAGTGGGCTCAACAGAAAAAGTCCAAAAAGCGGGAAGGCGGGCTTGTCGCTGGAAACAGGACCTTATTTTTATACTTCATGGTCCACAGCATAAACATATTACTGACAGAGGCAAAGTTGCCCTTTGTTTACAACACATAATTACATACTTGTGCTATGAAGTATTGTGCACCAAATCACTGCATCTTTATTTTCCCTATTTCCATAGTTTCCATTAAAAGTAGTCAGTTCACTTCACTTAAAATATCAGGCAGGCTTTAGGGGGAAGCAGAGGTTCTACATGTGGAGGTAGTAGAGGACGAGAATTTTCTAGGTCCACTAAGTATGTGATACCCTCATGTACTAAAACTCAATGCTAGCCATTGTGAGGAGAGGCTCTGGGGAGCTGTGGTTCTTTTCACCATGTCAGGGAGTCATCATTCTTTAGTACATGTGCAACATCTTGGCCTTCAGAATAGGCCAAGATGTTGCACATGTACTAAAGAATCGATGACTCAGTGAATCTGCCTGTTCCCTAATACTGTGGACTGACTCAGTTTTATAAAACAAATAACCAAAATAACAATCAGTTTGCAAGGAGTGCAGAATTCCTACTGTTGATTGTACTGGCTAAATTTTTCAGTGTCATCCAGACCCCCCCCCCCCCCCGCAAAAAAAAAATGTCACCATTACCTGCTCCTGCCATCTCTTTGCCTATTTCTATTCTATTGCGTTGTAAAGGTGCCATACATAAAGTTTTTGAAGCTAGACCCCAGCTTTCAAATTTGTAATGTTTGCTGAAAGATAAATCCTGCACTGCACCTCAAAATTTGCTGATTCTAGTGTTCCATCACTGTGAAAATGCCACACATCACATTTCTGAAACTGGATCTCAGCTGCCAAATTTGTCATTTTTACTGCAGAGTAAATCCTGCAATGTACCTCAAAGATTAAGATCTATTTCAGTGCTCTAGAACTGTAAAGGTACCACACCTAGTGTTTCCACAGGTGGATCTTGGCTGCCAAATTTGTAATGTTTGGTGCAGGATACATCTCATGACCTCAAAGTGTGTAGCCTATTCCAGTGCTCCAAGAATGTAAAGATGTCACACAATGTTTCTGCAGCTGGACCTCAGCTTCTTAATTTTTTTATGTTTGCTACAGGGTAAATCTTGCTTTGTGTTAACAAGTTTGCAGCCTAATTTGATGCTGTAAAAGTGCCACATATTGTTTCCGCAGCTGGACCTCTATTGACAAATTTCAATACACTATAATATATATACATCTATACAACATATTATTAATTTTAAGATAATACCTGCCTCAACTCTTTCCTTTTTGTCTGACAAGCAAACTGCTTATTTTAGAATAAACCAAATACGTTTAAATATCTGCAGCTATTGCTTCCTAAATAATACACTTTAATGTTTATTGCAGGTTCAACTTTTCTTCATCTCTCCTCTTAAAATGCATTCTAAAGAAGCTGTTTGCAAGTTTTTCAGCCACTGGGGAAGATTTTTTGCTTTTGTTTCTGAAACACTCAAACCTGCCTGTCTTCTCCTCTTACAATACCAACTGTTGCTTACTGTCTAGCTGAACAATTTTTGAGGCTGTTGACAAATACACTCCAATGTTTATTGCAAGATAAACCCGTCTGTCTCTTTGTATTTGCTGCCTCTTCAGGTGCTTGTACACTGTCCTGATGCATGCTAATTTCTACTTTTCCAATTGTGTGCCAAATACATACCCAAAATCTATACTTTAAATTGTTTGGAATAATTGGGGTTCAGGGATAAAAAAAAAAAATTTAGGGGTCACAGCCTAAATTGTCTAAAAAGGCTATTTTTATAAGTTGAAGTGATTAAGATTGGAGTGATGCTACTGTTATTTAGACAAGCTTAATGTAAACATTAAAAAAAAAAAAACAATTATACATCAAAAATATATGATAACGAAATATGGGGTCTCTAAAACTGTCCTTGAAAATTGTACTGCTATGTGATTTCGGATACAACATAAAGGCATCCCCAAGCATTTCATTTAACCACTTAAACCCCGGAAGATTTTACCCCCTTCCTGACCAGGGCCTATTTTGCGATTCGGCACTGAGTGACTTTAACGGACAATTGTGCGGTCGTGCAACACTGTACCTAAACTAATTTTACATCCTTTTTTCCCACAAACAGAGCTTTCTTTTGGTGGTATTTGATCACCTGTGCAATTTTTTGATCATGCGCTATAAACAAAAAAAGAGCGTCAATTTTGCAAAAATAACAATATTTTTTAAATTTTTTTATATGAAATTCCTCCCCCAAAAAAAAGTAAAAATCTAAATCTAAACATTTTCATCCAATTTGTTTTATGCTACATATGTTTGGTAAAAAAAAATCACAAAAAGCGTATTTTGATTGATTTGCGCAAAAGTTATCGCGTTTAGTAACAAAGGAAAAGATTTTTGTCATTTTTGTTGTTTTTTTTTTAACGAGTAATGGCGGCGATCTGCGATTTTTTTTTTTTTTTGCGGGACTGCGACATTGCGGCGGACAGATCGGACCCTTGACTGACATTTTTGACACTTTTGGGGTTACCAGTGACATTACTGCAGTAATCAGTGCTATACATATGCACTGTTACTGTAAAAATGACACTGGCAGTGAAGGAGTTAACTGTATTGGAGAGGGAGGGGTTAAGTGTGTCCTAGGGGCGTCTTTCTAACTGTGATTGGCTGTGGCTACTAGTGTAAGAACAGAGATCAACGGTCCTACATAGTAGAACTGTCTGATCTCCATTCTTACACAGGGGAGGCTGACAGGTGGCTGTGTTTACATTAGCCGCCTGCCTTTCTCCCGCTCTAACGGACGATCGTGAGTGGCCGGCGGACATCAGGTCCGCCGGGCACACGCGCAGGGGGGTCCGTGACCGCGCGGGAGTGCGCCTCCGGCGGCGCGCAATCGCTCCTTAGAGCCTCACAGGCTAGCGACGTAGCCCTATGTCGCTTTGCCTGTGAGGGGCTGACTGCCGACGTAAATAGTCGTGCGGCGGTCAGCAATCGGTTAAAGGATTCTCACTTTTCCTATACCACTCCTAAAGTTACATTAATAGAAGAAGCCTCTCCATCCTGTATAATAAAATGGCAGTGGCTAGATCCAAGTGCCCTTTTTGACAATCCTTCGCTTAATAGACTTGAAAATAGCCAAAACATAGCTTGCTTATCTGTAAGTAAAAAACTATTTACAATAAAATGCTACTCTATCTTTGGTTTATTAAAATCACAGATGCATATAATATGCCCGTGTGAAATCACCCCAGAGTGTGCCACATCCCGTAATCAGACAGGACCTTGCCATAACATGAAAATGTCGTCTATGTACCGGACCCACATAATAATGTGGTCCGTGTACATAGATGTTGACTCATCATGTAGAAAAGATGACTCCCACTCCCCCAGGTACAGATTGGCGTAGGATGGGGCACAACAAGTGCCCATCGCTACGCCCTGCACCTGGAGGAAGTGGGAGCCATTAAAGGTAAATACGTTATGTAGCAAAATATAATGCAGAATGGACAAAACAAACTCGCCATAAGCATCAAACGCACCTCCCCGTGTGAGTGTGTGTCTGATGGCGGAAATACCTCGGTCGTGTGGAATTGAACTATATAAAGTTTCGACATCTATCGTAACCAACAAGCATTCCTCTAAAACAATGACATTTTCAATTTTTTGTAAGAAGTGAATTGTGTCACGCACATATGAAGGTAACGCAATGACAAAGGGTTTAAGATATGTATCCACTAGCTTGCTCGCATTATCTGTAATTGATCCTCTCCCTGAGATGATGGGTCGCCCTGGTGGATTAGTGGCGTGTTTGTGGATCTTTGGGAGCGCGTAGAATGTAGGGGTGACTGGATAAGTTATTCTGATGAATTCCCATGTATGTTTGGGAATTACGCCATTAAGATAGTCAGAGTCTATTAATTGGTAAAAAGTTTGCTGGTATTTAACCACAATGTCAGATGGAATTTTACGATACCAATGATGGTTTTTTAAAAATGTTTTGACACATCTGTATGTATTGATCACTATCCATAATGACAACATTGCCGCCTTTGTCAGCCTGCTTGATTGTAATTAGATGGTTCTCTGACAATTTTTGGATGGCTTGTTTTTGTTGAAATGTAATATTAGGTTTAGAAGATGAACGTATGTGGAGTTTATCCACTTCTTTAGAGACGAGCTTGACAAAGGCGGCAATGTTGGCATTGGATGTACTAGGATATTTGTCGGATTTTTTCTTCAAAAGTGACGTTTGAGCATTGGGGGTAGGACCTTTAGAGTCTGTTTCTGCTAACAGTGCTGGTAAGTCTATTTTGTCTATGAGGTCCTCGTTTTCCTCAAGTAGTGATATTAGGGTCTCAAGTGCTGGGTCTTTTTTAGTTGAGGTTGGCTGTATAGGGTTTGATTTGTCAAATAATACCTTAAAGTTAAGTTTGCGAGCAAAAAGATGTAAGTCTTTTATAAAATCGAACTTGTCCAGTTTAGTGTTAGGGCAGAAGCTGAGGCCCTTGGAGAGGACTTCAGTCTCGTCCTTGGAAAGTTCGTAGCTAGATAGGTTAACAATCGACAGGTCAGAATTATCAGGGGCAATAGAGACATTATGAGGTATATTAGTTTCTGTGTTAGTTAAGGTGATAGCATGGTGGTTGGAGTAATGTGTGGGGCTCGTTGGTGAAGTGCTTCTAAAAAAATAGAATCGTGTAAATTAAGAGTTGACAAAAGTGAAGGTGGGGGGTGAGTGAGGGAAGGGATATTGGTGTTAGGATGAAGGTCTACAGATCCTTCATTCGTGTTAGGTGTCCTGTTGGGAGGTTGTTGTGGTTTAAACATAGAAAAATTGGTTTGAGAGTTTTGTTGTGTGTTAGATTTTTTAGTGGATTGTTCAATTGATGAACCTCCTTGATAAGTCCGTTTGCCTCGATCAGAGGTTTTGAATTTAGTGGAACTTTGTGAGGGTTGAGGAATATTTTTGGATGGTGGATGTGCTGAAGTGTCATAGGGTAATTCTTGTTTCTTCTTGTTTTTATTATGGGCAAGCTCACAATCTAAAGTGTCATTCGGCAGATACTGTAAGTGTTCCTTTACATCATGTTAAATATAAATTTTGCTTGAAGTATATATGCTGTATAATGTTTACAATAATTAATGCACATGTTATGACACTATTTATATATAAAAATCTGTGACATACTTACCACTAATTGATAAATATTTGATTGATCACTTACAGACCGCTATACAAAGGTAGCCCCTGAAGAAGGAATTCTGAGTTGTATCTCTGAAACGCGTCGGGCATTTACCTTCAACACAGCGGTATCTGTTTTTTACCCCATGACACCATGATTTGTATACAGCTTGCTATTTGTTTTTAATATACAACGTTTTGTATTTATGTCTTTCAATAAATTTATTTAATTGTATACAGTGTTTCAAGTTATATATTCAGTGCCTCTAAAGTCCCACCCCCAGGGGAAAAATCTTCTTTCGAATTTCTGATTACGGGATGTGGCACACTCTGGGGTGATTTCACACGGGCATATTATATGCATTTTATTAGGTAGCAAATACCATTCCCCGCTTTTCGCCCATGTGAAAACCTCCAATTCAAATATGTGTAAAGCAATATCATTTTGTTTAAACTAGGATAATTTTTTGTTTTTTGATTCTGACCTTTTTTATCTGTATTGCTGAACTGTGTGTAGCTTCTTCCCCTCACTATACTCACCCTTTTTTTTTTCTTTTTTCTTCTTTTCTTCTTTTTTATTTTTTGAAGTATTGAATATTGAATATTTGAACATGGCTAAATTTACAGGCGATGACTGGACTGAACTTATGTCAAAATACCTTACAGATTATGAGCAAAAGGACTTTATTGAGACTGACATTTTTTCACTCTTTTTCCAGCTATCCAAAAGTCTGGAGAAGAAGTCAGCTCATTTTTGGCACGTCAAATCCTTCCGGGAGTATATAGATAAAAAAATTAACCCTTTTGGACTCAGAGTCCAGGTCTTCCCTCTTCTTGAGGATCTAGACCGGGACTTTAAGGCCAAATGGGAAATTACCCTCAATAAATGCTCAGCCTCTCTTATGACTCTCCTTATAGAGGAACATACCGCACGTGCGGCTAAATTAGATGCTGAAATTGAACTCATTTGTGGAAAAATTCAAAAATATAAAACTCATAAATTATTTTTAGAAAAAGAAAAACAACTCAAGGAACACCTAGAAATTTTCAACAGAAATATTCTGATCAAAAAACAAAAAAAGCTTAACCGTTATATGCATGCTTTCCAACAGGGAAAAGCATACAAATGGAACCCCAACAAACCTATCTATAACACTGCACCAACTAAATTACCCTATGACACTTCAGCACATCCACCATCCAAAAATATTCCTCAACCCTCACAAAGTTCCACTAAATTCAAAACCTCTGATCGAGGCAAAGGGACTTATCAAGGAGGTTCATCAATTGAACAATCCACTAAAAAATCTAACACACAACAAAACTCTCAAACCAATTTTTCTATGTTTAAACCACAACAACCTTCCAACAGAACACCTAACACGAATGAAGGATCTGTAGACCTTCATCTTAACACCAATATCCCTTCCCTCACTCACCCCCCACCTTCACTTTTGTCCACTCTTAATTTACACGATTCTATTTTTTTAGAAGCACTTCACCAACGAGCCCCACACATTACTCCAACCACCACGCTATCACCTTAACTAACACAGAAACTAATATACCTCATAATGTCTCTATTGCCCCTGATAATTCTGACCTGTCGATTGTTAACCTATCTAGCTACGAACTTTCCAAGGACAAGACTGAAGTCCTCTCCAAGGGCCTCAGCTTCTGCCCTAACACTAAACTGGACAAGTTCGATTTTATAAAAGACTTACATCTTTTTGCTCGCAAACTTAACTTTAAGGTATTATTTGACAAATCAAACCCTATACAGCCAACCTCAACTAAAAAAGACCCAGCACTTGAGACCCTACTATCACTACTTGAGGAAAACGAGGAACTTTTTCTAAAAATAATTTATGAGTTTTATACTTTTGAATTTTTCCACAAATGAGTTCAATTTCAGCATCTAATTTAGCCGCACGTGCGGTATGTTCCTCTATAAGGAGAGTCATAAGAGAGGCTGAGCATTTATTGAGGGTAATTTCCCATTTGGCCTTAAAGTCCCGGTCTAGATCCTCAAGAAGAGGGAAGACCTGGACTCTGAGTCCAAAAGGGTTAATTTTTTTATCTATATACTCCCGGAAGGATTTGACGTGCCAAAAATGAGCTGACTTCTTCTCCAGACTTTTGGATAGCTGGAAAAAGAGTGAAAAAATGTCAGTCTCAATAAAGTCCTTTTGCTCATAATCTGTAAGGTATTTTGACATAAGTTCAGTCCAGTCATCGCCTGTAAATTTAGCCATGTTCAAATATTCAATATTCAATACTTCAAAAAATAAAAAAGAAGAAAAGAAGAAAAAAGAAAAAAAAAAGGGTGAGTATAGTGAGGGGAAGAAGCTACACACAGTTCAGCAATACAGATAAAAAAGGTCAGAATCAAAAAACAAAAAATTATCCTAGTTTAAACAAAATGATATTGCTTTACACATATTTGAATTGGAGGTTTTCACATGGGCGAAAAGCGGGGAATGGTATTTGCTACCTAATAAAATGCATATAATATGCCCGTGTGAAATCACCCCAGAGTGTGCCACATCCCGTAATCAGAAATTCGAAAGAAGATTTTTCCCCTGGGGGTGGGACTTTAGAGGCACTGAATATATAACTTGAAACACTGTATACAATTAAATAAATTTATTGAAAGACATAAATACAAAACGTTGTATATTAAAAACAAATAGCAAGCTGTATACAAATCATGGTGTCATGGGGTAAAAAACAGATACCGCTGTGTTGAAGGTAAATGCCCGACGCGTTTCAGAGATACAACTCAGAATTCCTTCTTCAGGGGCTACCTTTGTATAGCGGTCTGTAAGTGATCAATCAAATATTTATCAATTAGTGGTAAGTATGTCACAGATTTTTATATATAAATAGTGTCATAACATGTGCATTAATTATTGTAAACATTATACAGCATATATACTTCAAGCAAAATTTATATTTAACATGATGTAAAGGAACACTTACAGTATCTGCCGAATGACACTTTAGATTGTGAGCTTGCCCATAATAAAAACAAGAAGAAACAAGAATTACCCTATGACACTTCAGCACATCCACCATCCAAAAATATTCCTCAACCCTCACAAAGTTCCACTAAATTCAAAACCTCTGATCGAGGCAAACGGACTTATCAAGGAGGTTCATCAATTGAACAATCCACTAAAAAATCTAACACACAACAAAACTCTCAAACCAATTTTTCTATGTTTAAACCACAACAACCTTCCAACAGGACACCTAACACGAATGAAGGATCTGTAGACCTTCATCCTAACACCAATATCCCTTCCCTCACTCACCCCCCACCTTCACTTTTGTCCACTCTTAATTTACACGATTCTATTTTTTTAGAAGCACTTCACCAACGAGCCCCACACATTACTCCAACCACCACGCTATCACCTTAACTAACACAGAAACTAATATACCTCATAATGTCTCTATTGCCCCTGATAATTCTGACCTGTCGATTGTTAACCTATCTAGCTACGAACTTTCCAAGGACGAGACTGAAGTCCTCTCCAAGGGCCTCAGCTTCTGCCCTAACACTAAACTGGACAAGTTTGATTTTATAAAAGACTTACATCTTTTTGCTCGCAAACTTAACTTTAAGGTATTATTTGACAAATCAAACCCTATACAGCCAACCTCAACTAAAAAAGACCCAGCACTTGAGACCCTAATATCACTACTTGAGGAAAACGAGGACCTCATAGACAAAATAGACTTACCAGCACTGTTAGCAGAAACAGACTCTAAAGGTCCTACCCCCAATGCTCAAACGTCACTTTTGAAGAAAAAATCCGACAAATATCCTAGTACATCCAATGCCAACATTGCCGCCTTTGTCAAGCTCGTCTCTAAAGAAGTGGATAAACTCCACATACGTTCATCTTCTAAACCTAATATTACATTTCAACAAAAACAAGCCATCCCAAAATTGGCAGAGAACCATCTAATTACAATCAAGCAGGCTGACAAAGGCGGCAATGTTGTCATTATGGATAGTGATCAATACATACAGATGTGTCAAAACATTTTAAAAAACCATCATTGGTATCGTAAAATTCCATCTGACATTGTGGTTAAATACCAGCAAACTTTTTACCAATTAATAGACTCTGCCTATCTTAATGGCGTAATTCCCAAACATACATGGGAATTCATCAGAATAACTTATCCAGTCACCCCTACATTCTACGCGCTCCCAAAGATCCACAAACACGCCACTAATCCACCAGGGCGACCCATCATCTCAGGGAGAGGATCAATTACAGATAATGCGAGCAAGCTAGTGGATACATATCTTAAACCCTTTGTCATTGCGTTACCTTCATATGTGCGTGACACAATTCACTTCTTACAAAAAATTGAAAATGTCATTGTTTTAGAGGAATGCTTGTTGGTTACGATAGATGTCGAAACTTTATATAGTTCAATTCCACACGACCTAGGTATTTCCGCCATCAGACACACACTCACACGGGGAGGTGCGTTTGATGCTTATGGCGAGTTTGTTTTGTCCATTCTGCATTATATTTTGCTACATAACGTATTTACCTTTAATGGCTCCCACTTCCTCCAGGTGCAGGGCGTAGCGATGGGCTCTTGTTGTGCCCCATCCTACGCCAATCTGTACCTGGGGGAGTGGGAGTCATCTTTTCTACATGATGAGTCAACATCTATGTACACGGACCACATTATTATGTGGGTCCGGTACATAGACGACATTTTCATGTTATGGCAAGGTCCTGTGGATTTGTTACAAAACTGTCTAACCAGAATGAATAAAAATGAGTTTAACCTCACGTTCACAATGAACTATCATGAAAACCATGTTACATTCTTGGACGTGGAGGTCCATAGGGGGGCGGATGGTGCTCTCCGCAGTGGGCTATACCGCAAGCCCACTGCGGGGAACACCATCCTACATGCCTCAAGTTTCCACCCTGAAACTCTTGTTCGATCAATCCCCTTTGGGCAATATCTCAGAATCAGGCGCAATTGCAGGGATCTGCAAAGTTTCCAACTTGCTGCCAATGACCTGAGAGATAGATTATTGTTGAGGGGTTATACCAAGACTACTTTGAAAAAAGCTTATCGGAAGGCAGTTGCATCTGATAGAAAAACCTTGCTGACCCCCCAGGTTCACAATGAACCTGACCATGTACTAAGAATTATCATGAAATATTCTGAACAACACCAAAATATTGGACAAATTATTTCCAGATACTGGCATGTATTGACACTAGACCCTACTGTTGGCAAATTTGTTCCAGACCGACCTCAATTCACTTTTAAAAAAGTGCCAGCCCTGAAGGATAGGCTGGTACAAAGTGAGTTCAAAATTCTAAAAAATCAAGATCCCTGCAAATTAAAAGGGACATACATCTGTGGTAGTTGCAACTACTGCAGATATATGTTAACTACAAAAAATCCTATACTACCTAATGGTCAAACCTTTGTCTCTAAACATTTTGCCAACTGCCGCACCCACGGAGTGGTATACCTACTCCTCTGTGGGTGCGGTTGCTTTTATGTTGGAAAAACTAAATTACCATTCTTCAAACGAGCAAATAGACATGTCAAGAGCATGAAAACTTGCAACCCAGACCTACCACTGGGTCGACACACCTCTCTAGTGCATGGAGGTAAATTTCCAAATATCAAATTTTTAATTATTGATAGAATCCACCCCAGTCCCCGTGGAGGGGACTGGAACAAAATTCTTTTGCAGATGGAATTACGGTGGATCTATACTTTAAAGGCTACAGTCCCCCCAGGCCTGAATGAAATGATTTCCTTCAAGCCATTCTTAGAGGGGTTTACATCAGGGGGTATGGAACAATAACTCCATCATACTATCTTCCATCTAAGTCTATTCCCTTCTTCATTTCCTCCCTTATTTCCTCATTTATGTGATACAGGTCAACCTATGTTAAACATTTTTGGCTAATTTTGATTGTTAAATAGTCTTGTTACTGACTTGTAAAATAAAATATATTGACTAACAGCCTTTATGATTGTACTTATGGCCATTGTACTGTTTTTTGGTTACATATCACTTCAATTGCTTATGGAGGGGTTAACTCCTCTCTACACACTCTGTTACTGGTCTGCTCTCCTCCCCATAAACTGGTTACCATGCCTTATTTAATCTGTTTTTTAATTGAATAGTTTTCTATTAAACCAATTATGAAGTTTAATATTCCTTCCCTTTTTATCTTTACCACTCTTTCAGGCGATGTTAATTAAGACGCTTGTTTGGGCATTGTTTACCTTCTGGTCATCTCTGTGTGCCTTTGGTGACAGCCCGGCACGGTAGGCGGACGCTCTGTTGAGCGCCCGCCTTTTGGGCGATTGCCATTGGCTCTCTTCGAGACCCACCGTTCTCGCCCATTCACTTCCTGTTTGCGTGTCACGCCGACGGAAGCGACCGTGCCGGTGGAGCGCATCGGCCGTGCGGACTTCCGCCGTGACCTTGCTCGCGCATGCGCGGTCGGGAATTCGCCCGGCGGCTGCGCACCAGGGAACCCACAGGTGGACTGCTAAAGAGGCAGACAAGAGGTAAGTATATCCAGCTATTGTCAATTAGGCAATCACCTCAACCAATATAAACAGCTCCCCTTCTAGGCAGTGATTCGGTTTGTTCACTTGCTTGAAGGTGGATGCTGCAATACATGGTCTCATACGAACTTACATTACTGCCAAGGTAATCAAACCCTTTTTTCTTTTTCTTTTTACACTGTGACTATGTGGGATTTTGTTTGTCTGCTATTAATGCTGCAGCTATTTGATCTACTTTCTTAATTTTTACACAATGCCTGACTTTTTATTTAGTGGCATTGTTGCCTACTTGAATCGAGTCGATTTTTTTCTATTAATATTTTTTCCATAAACTTCCTGATCTCCCATTGAACAAACGGTAGTTATCCACTCCTCTCTCGATATATCTACGATTCATTAACACCTAATCCTTTATATACATTTTTATTTATGCAGCACTTTATGCAGACACAAACCCTACAGAATAGTGCAGTGTTTAATCACTTGCTCTATTATCATTAGAGCAGGTGAAACCAAACCCTTTTTTTCTTTGCTCCTTGGTAAAAAACTGTTCCTCTCTGTCTTGCTTAGCAGATCTCCCAGTGTTTTGTGGGTTCCAGCTGTCCCCATTCAGCTCTCTGCTGACGGGCACACATGAGCAGGAACATGCCTACATGATACGTCTTCATCCAATCTTTCCATTTTCCTGATTAAGGCACCCCAATGCAGGGATGAGAGCAATCCAGTTTCTTGTTTTTATTATGGGCAAGCTCACAATCTAAAGTGTCATTCGGCAGATACTGTAAGTGTTCCTTTACATCATGTTAAATATAAATTTTGCTTGAAGTATATATGCTGTATAATGTTTACAATAATTAATGCACATGTTATGACACTATTTATATATAAAAATCTGTGACATACTTACCACTAATTGATAAATATTTGATTGATCACTTACAGACCGCTATACAAAGGTAGCCCCTGAAGAAGGAATTCTGAGTTGTATCTCTGAAACGCGTCGGGCATTTACCTTCAACACAGCGGTATCTGTTTTTTACCCCATGACACCATGATTTGTATACAGCTTGCTATTTGTTTTTAATATACAACGTTTTGTATTTATGTCTTTCAATAAATTTATTTAATTGTATACAGTGTTTCAAGTTATATATTCAGTGCCTCTAAAGTCCCACCCCCAGGGGAAAAATCTTCTTTCGAATATTAAAATCACAGACGTCATGTATACTGTGTTGGTCCCTATTTGCCTATTTTTAATTGTCCTAAATTAGCCTGATTGTCTAGTGGGTCGACGTAAGACTCTGTATTGTATTTCTATTTGTCCCAAGCTGGATACATCTTTTATGCTTTTAAAAAATTCACAGGCTTACAAATAGATGTCATAGTGAAATATTTAGCCAGATTCACAGTTTACATATATTCACTAACAAAAGACTTTCCTAGCCATTAGCAGGAAATGAATGTGTATTATTTAAAATGGAATACAATTATGAAGGTGCTAAGAAGGACGTTAAGATATTGACTATATTTCACATCATTTATAAATGTAGAATGTGCGACATGTGAAAAAAAAAGGAATCAAAGATTTAGAAAAACATACAGTAAATCATAATTCTCGGACACATTACTTACTGTATATTTGACATCTGAAATAGAATTTTATATTATATACAGTATATCTATCTATCTATCTATCTATCTATCTATCTATCTATCTATCTATCTATCTATCTATCTATCTATCTATCTATCTATCTATCATACAGTATATGTGCTATGTGTGTTTTTTTGTTTTTTTGTATGTAATTGTTTTCTGGGCTTTTTAGCACCTTTTATCTGAAATCTACAAATGCACTCTTAACAACTGTGAACAGTCACCTACTGAACTTAAATGTGTCAATATGTGTGTCTACTTATAAAGAATGCAAGGGGTGCTGAGGACCTAGGTTGAAAGAAGGTGCCACATCCCTGGTTAAGTACAAGAAGAAATGGTTCCCCTAAGTGGGACTTTAAAGGCACATAGATAATAGAGGATATGTAGTAGTACGAAAAAAAAAAAAATAAATTTTAAATTTTATTGAATATAAAGTACAATTGAGGAATTAAAATAACATGTGCAGACAATAAGCAGCAAGACAAAAAAACTCATAACGCTAAGATGGATACCCAACATGTTTCGAAGCCATAAAAATTATTTGCTCCTTCTTCAGGGGTTGTTCTCAAAGCGGTACTCTGATAATATAAAGATAAAGGTATGAGACCCATATTTTATAGAAGATTAAATGATGTGCAATATTCTTGCAATTCACATAACATAATAAATAGACTGTGAGTACTTACAGAGTTTTGAGTCAGAGTTGAGCTTACATGGTATGCACAATGGTTAAAAACAACTGATGGTATAGATCCGTCCGGCAGTATATGTGGCAGAGTAAAATTGCACTTATCATCAATCAATAAGCATCTTAAATGGTGGAATTAGAAGGGTGCCCTAATGGTAGCTGAGCATCTGAAGTCCTAAAAAGGAGGAGCCAGGAACGATCCCAGATGGTATAAAGTATCCCCAGGGAAACAGGGTATAACCGATCTAAAGAAATAGGCAAATAGTTGCTGGTCAATAAAATGGGTCTTGATTGAATGGGATGCAAATAATTATATGCAAATATAATTGCAGAAAGGTCCCAAAGGGGATCCAAAATTGGGGCAAAAGTATAATGAACCATAGAAGAAAAAGGAGTATAGACCAGTAACAGTACCTTAAAGTATGGTGTAAGCGTTGTGGAGAGGACGCTCATTCAACGCTTACACCATACTTTAAGGTATATACCATCAGTTGTTTTTAACCATTGTGCATACCATGTAAGCTCAACTCTGACTCAAAACTCTGTAAGTACTCACAGTCTATTTATTATGTTATGCGAATTGCAAGAATATTGCACATCATTTAATCTTCTATAAAATATGGGTCTCATACCTTTATCTTTATATTATCAGAGTACCGCTTTGAGAACAACCCCTGAAGAAGGAGCAAATAATTTTTATGGTTTCGAAACATGTTGGGTATCCATCTTAGCGTTATGAGTTTTTTTGTCTTGCTGCTTATTGTCTGCACATGTTATTTTAATTCCTCAATTGTACTTTATATTCAATAAAATTTAAAATGTATTATTTTTTTTTTGTACTACTACATATCCTCTATTATCTATGTGCCTTTAGGCTGCATTCACATGTCAGCGTATGATCGCGGGCAGAACCGCCGCAGTTCCGCCCGCGATTCGGAGATTTATTGCAAATCGCGGGACGCCTAGCGTTGCCCGTTGATTTGCAATAGCCCCCCAAATGCCGAGCGATGTTGCCGCGATTTACGCCCGCCGAATCGCGGCAACATCGCGCAAACAAAATTGCGGGACGCAATACGCTCCAAAAAAGTACAAGAGCTTCTTTGGAGCGTATTGCGTCCCGCGATTTTGTTTGCGCGATGTTGCCGCGATTCGGCGGGCGTAAATCGCGGCAACATCGCTCGGCGTTTGGGGGGCTATTGCAAATCAACGGGCAACGCTAGGCATCCCGCGATTTGCAATAAATCTCCGAATCGCGGGCGGAACCGCGGCGGTTCCGCCCGCGATCATACGCTGACATGTGAATGCAGCCTTAAAGTCCCACTTAGGGGAACCATTTCTTCTTGTATTTATAAAGAATGGAGCCAGTGCAGAAGCAAGATTTGTTTTTGAAAAGTAAAGTTTGTTTTAAGTCATTGGTATAATTAGAAAAAATGTTGTTAAAAGATTGCCCAATTATATATAGTTACTTGACAGGTAGACAATCTCGCAATCAACCTAAACTATTTCTGTAAATGTACCTCCTACTATACTTACTATATTGCAGATTTCACTCATCTATTGTGCATAGAAACAATAATCTGTTCTAGGGATGATTATATCTTGCTTCAACAAGAAAAAATGCACACCGCTGATCTGTCTGAGAATAACTTCCTTCTTATTCTGAAACTAGCAGCTTTTTATTTGAGGAGAACAATTATATAAAGTAAAGAGCTGCTCTTAACTGTTGTGCTGCATACAGCAAATCAGAAACATTGTTGATTTGACAAAAATAAAGCAAATATGAGGAATAGTTCCCTTATTGTTTTGATCTGTGATGGCAGTGAGGCTTGCACAGACCTTCTGTTTTTAAAGGCTGGTTGTACTTTCATGTCAGTCAATCATCCCTATTCCATAGAAATCATGGTATTCACACACAATAATGATATCCAACTAGCCTGAAACAACTGTATTCATTCTGGTATCAATAACCCTATAACATCAGTTTGTAGTACTAAAAATTATTCTGAAATTATGTGCATGCTCCACCCACTAGGAAATAAATTGCCTGCCAAAATAATAAATTTTTCATTCAATGTGCAGATTAGCATGCATGCACATTTCCTGTCAGCATGTTACTGCTTCTTAGGTGAGGAGCATGGCACATCTCTGCATTGACATTGACTAATATTTGAAAGTGGATATAGATGTCCAACCTAGCCAGTAGCTTTTATAAAAAAGAAGTGTGCTAAATGAGTTGTTAGTTCATAACTAGGGGTGACCCTTTGTTCACCCAAGCTGTTTGCAATTTTCCAAACAGGCAAACTAATTCCCATACTTGGGCAGTTCGCCCACTCAAATCTCCATCTGTTGAAGCCAGTGGTCTCATTTAGTGGCAGTATTACTACCATCACTAAATGGAGGCTTCCGGTCACCTGTCGACTTTCTTCAAATTGAAAAGCTGGCAGGTATCCCATGTGATGTTAGGACCAAGTGTGGCCATGATCATACTTGGTCAATGAGCCCAGCCAGATTTTCCAGCCAGTTTGTTGACATTCAGCAGGCTTCAAATTTCCCTTTCCAGCAGCACTGGGAAATTTAATTTGAAATGGGAGTATTGAAGGTAGAGGATTGTTATTGTCTGACATGTTGTTGGGTCACCATCTTTGCAGAACAAAATTAGCTTCAAAATGTCTGTCTCCTGAATCTCAGACAAGCCTGCAGGTCCTTGTCTTTATCTCAGTTTGAATTTGTGAACACCTTCAAGCCTGATGGGACTAGAAAAATGACATTATCACGACAAGCGTGTTCCACCACTGTGCATGCACAATATGGCACCCAGCAAATGAGGCCCTGTAGCTCTAAGCTAATCTCTCCCAACTCCAGACCTGTCAGGGCTACTCAAAAGGGGGTGGAACTAGATGAAAAAGCTGCCAGGGACAGGGGGGTAGGGGCAAAGCCCCACCACACAACTGGCCTGGGCATTCTATCCCCTTAAGACTGGAAGCAAAACACTCACCTGCAAGATCACCCCAGGAACAGCGTGTTGCCTGCCAACAAGACAACAACAACCCGAAAAAACATGTAATATAATTCTTTAAACATTTAAACAGTTGGCACAATGCCTATAAAATGTAATGTCAAGCTCCACCAATATATGATCCTTGGGGTACCAACACAGAAATAACAACATAGATTGTCACATGAACAACACATACCCAAACAAAACAGAGGTCAAAATAAACCAAACCCAACCTCCTTACGGACATAAAGAGACACCAAACTATAAAAACCAGAACAATAGAAAATAATGGTGTACAAAAAGTAAATATCCTAAATCAAAGTGTGTCATTTGATCCTGGGGGAGATGTCGCTTTGAGTTAATAAATGTATCTTGCTTCACGCTGTAAATTCCAAAATCACCACCCCCAGGATCCTCTAATATCTACTCCAGGGTGAATATTTTGATATCATAAATATGATATACCCCAATGTGACTACCTATTTCCATTTTTCTGAAAGACAATTTGTCTTTCCAACGTAAAAGGCACTGCAGTCAGATAACATAATGCACACCTTCCCTCTAGTCTGGCAATGCACAAAATGTTTTAAAGAGTGTGCATTGCCATCTGGTAGAGTTAGTGTATGATTTGACCTTGATCTTAGGCAGCATTACACAGGTTCAAAGCAAACCAAACAAAGTCTATGTCCATCTTCTTTTGGAGGGCTAGAGTGTGGAAAGCTTTGAACCCCTGTCTGTTTATTAAGCTTTCTGGCACTTATTATTAAAGATTTCACCTCACTTCTTTTCTAGCTGACAATGTTGTAACACACAGGAAAAGAAGGACATTTTTCCAATAGCAACAGCTAGCACATGATAGCAGTAAGAAGCACAATCCTCCCCTGCTCTACTCCAAGCAACCAAACGTACTTGACCTTCACACGCTTTATGTTTGGGTTTATACCACAAAATCAAACAACATTCATGTGCTGTCATCAGTAAGTTCTTCAAGTCACATCCTGGAACTGGATGGCTCTCAAATATTATAAAAAAATATAATATTAATATACATAAAGTAACACCCCACCCTGTCCTTGATCTACTTGGTGGGAGATAAAGTAACATACATTTCTCTGGATGTAGATGAAACAATAGGGAATGGGAATGTTATCCAATGCTGTGTGTGCATGAGACAATCGTAGGACATTTAGGATGGAAAATGCAGCCCAGCTGCTTATTTCAGTGTTTGATTTAATCTGTACAACATCCAGTAGCAAAATATCACACCCCAGCCAGGCAGTTCTTGGGATGGTGAGATTGCTAACAGCCCTTTTTATCAGTGGTCTCCAAATTGGGACCTGGGGGCCAGATGCAGCCTTTTTGCTTGCTTTCATCCAGCACTTGGGGCACAATTTTATCCACTGATAACAACAATGGGGCACAGTTCCTGCCAATGAACACAACAATGGGGCACAGTTCCTGCCAATGACCCCAACAGTGGGGCACAATTCCTGCCAATGACCCACCAACTGTGGGGCACAGTTCCTGCTAATGTCCCCAACAGTGGAGCACTGTTCCTGCCAATGATTCCAACAAGGGGGAATAGTTCCTGCCAATGACCCCAACAATGGGGCATTATTTTTCCCACTGATTTTGGGACCCTTTCTATTCCTAATAGCCAAAAGTCTTAGGAACAGTAAACTGGCTCTTTGGAGACCCCTGGTTTATATTATTGGTTGTGAATCACTCTCAACTACATCAGGAATAGTACTGTATGTGTTCACCAGCAGTGTCTAGGGTAGTTCTGCAGATCATTGGTGCCCCAGTTGACCATGTGTCCCAATATATCCACTACACAGATTAATCATGAGTGGAGTGCATTTAGCTGTTTTTTTTTTAACAGAGAGATGGCTTCTCAAATGCTTTGGATGTCATGGACTTCACACATGTGACTTTGCCAGAACCCAGGAATGAGAAGGCTACTTCAGAAACCGCAGGTAGTACCACTCTTTTAATGTCCAATTGGTCTGTGATGCCGAACAGGGAATCTTGTGTGCGGTCAGGTTACCCATGCTCATGTCATACAGTCTTCATCACATAGGACATAGGACATTTTAAGTAGAACAAATGCCCTGGCTGGTTTGTTGGTAAAATTCACTTTTGGTGTTTTGATTACAAACGGAAAAAACAGGAAAGGTATGTAAAAAATGGTAAAGATGTGAAAATATTTTTATTGTATTTACAAGGTGACAGAGAGTAATTGATTGCCTAAGAGAATAAATTCCCACTCGGCTTAGTTAACACATTTAAGCAGTTTTCATTATGGTTAAACCTATCCACAGATGTGTGGGACAGGTCCTGGCATTCTTCTGGGAGTGTTACGTGCCTTAATGTTTCACTAAATTTTTTTTACAGTTCAAAGGCTTGCAGGCTAAGGGAAGCTCACAAGCCTCATGGCTTCAAACATCCCCATACTACATACTACCCCATACTACCTGATTACCACTGTAACAGGGCTTGCAGAGAACCTTGGCCGTGGTGGAGACCCTGATCAAGTTCTGCTTTTTCTGTTTGGCCTGGCCTGGTCTTAAGGTGAGCTGCTGTACTCTTCTTAGAATTCTGGCAGGATCAATATTGCTTGTCGAGTTCTAAACAACCTATGCATGATTTGATTCCTGGAAGCTGGCTGAAGAAAGGGAGCCAGAGCTGTGTCAAGTATCTGCTTCAAGAAGCCAGACCAGATGGGATGCCTATGTGATGAAGGGACTGATTGCAAATTGGAAACCTCTTTACATGTACTGTATGTATTGTTTGTAAGCATTTCCTGTTAAAATCTGACCTTACCCACAAGCTTTTTCCTAAGCACTGTTGAAGGCACTTTATTTTTTGCCTTGTGTGACCCCCCCAAAAAATCTCTATCTTTCCCACCTGTCCTCTAACCCGGGTCCCTTATACTTCTATGGAATAACCCAGCATTTTTGCCAGGATTGTCCGACTGATTTCTAGAGGACGTCTGCCCCCCCCCCCCCGGACGTATTGACACACCATTTCTTCCAAGAGGGCTTACTTCTGGAATGCAACAAGATTCCCACTAAACAAAACAGCTAACATGTACCACTCTGGACCTATTTTCAAATTTGGCATTTCTTACAAAGTATCAATAAATCATCTGCGGCAGCTCCTCCCCTTACTCCGTTTGAAAAGATCTGCAGTCAAACTTCACCCCAGCAACACATGATCTCGACCATTCACAAATGCTCTTTGACTCCATATCCCCCAAGTCAGGACGAATATGCAAAAGATGGGAAAGGGATCTACAGATAGACCTGACTGAAGACCAATGGGAATGTATACACACGCTAACACAAGGGCTCACAATGTTTCAGTACAAGAAAACAGCTATAAAATCCTCACTAGATGGTACCTCACACCTCTCCTACTTAGTAAATTTAACCCTACTATAACTGACAAATGCTGGTGCTGTCTCGAAGCACAGGGTACCCTTCTACACATCTGGTGGTCGTATCCACTGATACAACCGCTCTGGAAACAAGTACATCTCACAACTATCTATCTTTCCCCTATCCCTTACTCCAGCACAATTCCTCCTTCACCATTCCACGATACCCACCCGCTCATACAAGAAATCCTTAGTGATACACTTAATCAATGCAGCCAAGATGTGTATCCCACCACTTTGGAGATCCCCACGCAAACCCACTATTGCTGCATGGCTTGTCCACGTTGATAAAATTGCGGAGATGGAAGAACTAATACACATTGCATGGGACACACCTTTGAGATTTTCAGACACTTGGGCACCATGGATACTACAATTTAGTTACACGGCCAGGTACTCTATGCTTCAAGTAGATAATGCACTGGAAACAAACAATTATTTAATAACTGTCTTTTCTTTACATCTACTCCATACATATATTTATCGCTCATGAAGGGAGATCACCCCTCCCCTACACAAGGGATGAAAAAGGGGGATCTTCCCTGTATGACATTCTCTCTTTACGAATACCCATCCTATTTCCCTATGGATGGAATCCGGGGGATGCTGACTGAGGAAAACGCATGATACACCTACTGCCCAGATCTTCCCCCACTTCCCTATATTGCCATTCCCATTTCCCCAATCCCAACCCCCCATCTGCATGACTCCCTACCTTCTTTCTGTCATCTATCTCTCTAGCTTTCTCGTTTCTCAATACTTCATTTCTGCTCCATCTACTCTTCTGTTCTATCTGTACACATTACTTGAGCACACCAGATGGACTATGATGCCGACAAATTGGCACACCATCCCATCCGCTTTGTTACCAAATACCATCGAGTGTTAGCAGACTCACTCCCATCACCATATAGCTAATGCAACAGGACTATTCATGTATCTAAGCCAATGACGACAAGAACGACGAGAAACAGGAAGCATCATCTTTATAGGTGATATAAGGTAAATCTGATGGTGATAGTTAATCTCTTGACTAATGATTTAAGAATATGTCGGAAACGCCATTCTGCAAAATGATTTTGCTGTATTTCGAGAAACGCTTCTTATGGACTTTGTTCCTTCTATGATACCACTTAATGTTCATTATGTTACTGCTTGATACTGTTTTACTTGATATATTTCAATAAAACTCACTTGATGGAAAGAAAAAAAATCTATCTTTTGTTCTCTCTCTCTCTCAATTAGAAGAATACAATCTAAAATAATTATTTTTGTTTTGTGACTGGTAACATCTAGTGATCGACCGATATCGTTTTTTCGTTGCCGATACCGATATTTTGCCGATCGCATATCAGTATCGGCCGATATTGGCCGATATTTTCACACATGTAAAAATTACCCAAAAAAACACAGATTTTGACACAAATCTCTTAACAAACATGTTAATCTTTATTTATTAACATTTTTAACATTAAGTGCTCGTTCTTTACACCTTAACTGCATAAAAACTGAAAGGAAAACTTCAATTGCAAGGAGTTAGACATTAGCATTTCACATCATCTAATTGTGCATTATGTATAATAAAGTGCTGCAGTAGTGAACTCACTCACTGCAATATAAAAATTTTAATTCACTACTGCAGTGCAGTCAGCGCAAAACTGCTAGGAAAAAAACTAGGCAACAACAACAACAGCTACACAATAAAATACACATACACACTGCACAACTGCTATAAAAAGAGCAAGGCAACAGCTACACAATAAAATACACATTACACACTGCACAACTGCTATAAAAAGAGGAAGGCAACACATGTCACAGTGGATTGGACTGGACTGGACTCTGCACTGCAGTATGGCACTCACTGCAACTACTGCAGTGTACAGTCAGTGTATTACTGCTAGAAGAAAAGCAAGGCAAGTAAGCAACAGCTACACATGTCACAGTGGATTGGACTGGAGTCAGTAGATGACTATCCTGCACTGCAGTATGGCACTCACTGCAACTACTGCAGTCAGTGCAATACTGCTAGAAGAAAGGCAAGGCAATAGCTACACAGTGGATTGAACTGTGTGTACTACTGCTGCAGTAGGGCACTCACTCATTGGAAACATTTTAAATTACTACTGCACTACTGCATTAGTGATTTAAAATTATTGCAGCAGTGAGTGGCGTTCTACTGCAGCAGTAATTCACTGGCACTGACTCCAATCCACTGTCTATGTTTATTTCTTTTTCTATCACTTTTGCACTGACTGCACATAGACACAAGCTAGACAGTGGATTTGACAGACTCAGTGGGCTGGTGGACAGACATTACACTATATACTAGCTACACTTTCAAAACAATACTCCCAGTTAAGTAGAACAATATTATAGTGCAGAAAGCATAACATTTCAGCATGTTCACCAGTTAAACGGCTTCTTTTCTTTTCATAAATTACTGCCACTTCACTAAAAACATGCTCACTTGGTACTGAGGAAGGAGGAGCAGAAAGGTATCTTCTAGCATGAGAAGCAAGTCTTTTGTAGCATGCCTCATTTTCTTTCCACTGAAGAGGATCACTTCTTCTGTCAACTACTGGTTCTTTCAAATAGAGATGAAGTTCATCATCCAGGCTCATTATTGCCGATTCTGATGAATCCTCTGCATGAGGCCCCAATAAAACGCAGAACTTTGCATCTATTTTACCACAATGAATTTCCTCTTCTGTCTGTTGTCTTTTGGGACATTTTTCTCCTGCATCCTGCTCTTCCACATCAGAATCCATCTCTTCTTGTCCTTGACTTTTCCTTTTCATCAGGATTAACCTCCTGCACCTTCTGGGATCACAGAGGAAACAGATGAGTCGTAAGGACTCACCTCCAGTGTCACTTCCTCAATGGGTACGAGCATCTCTATAATGTTGGCTACTATGTCCCATTGATCTGCAGTAGGGCAAGAATGTCCTCCAAGTCCATATTCACCAGAATATATAGTGAGAGCACGCTTCTGCTCCAGCATCCTCTGTAACATGTGTAGCGTTGAGTTCCATCGTGTTGGAACAGCCTGTATCAGGTTGTTTTTTGGTAGGCCAAGGTCTTCCTGAATGCACCCCAGTTGCTGCTTGGCAAGAACAGAATGGTGGAAATGGCCTGTGCACTTCTTCAGCATGGTAATAATGTCCACCAAAGCTTTCTGGTGTGACAGACCATCATTTACCACCAGTTGGAGGGTGTGTGCCATGCAACTGAGGTCTGACACTTCAGCAAGTCTCATACCTTTAACCATGTTCACTCCATTGTCTCGCAGCACAAGCATCACTCGGTCTTTGCTGATTCCCATTCTTCTAGCATTCCTAGAAACATTTCTTTAATGTACTCCCCAATGTGGGATCCTTGCATCACTTTTGTATTCAACACCAAATGCCTTCTTGTCCATCTGCTGTCAATGTAGTGGCATGTAAGACTCATTAGTGATTCTGTTTGTCCTGACCAGCAGTCCGTCGTGAATGAGAGTGAGTTGCCAGCATTCTCTGGTTGCAGCATAGTCTTAACTTTGTCAACGACCTTTTGGTGAATCCTTTGCAGCATTTCAGTTCGATAAAACTTGTCACTCTTCAGTGTGTATCTTCGCTTAACTATGGACATCAACCGCTTAAATCCAGAGTCAGACACTACTGTAAATGGCTGGTTATCAGTGACCGCATAGGTTTGTGATTCTCTAAGCGGCCCAGATCATACATATTTTGCCAAAATCCCTTATAAACTGAATACAAGGTTTTTGGTGCCTCATGCCAAGAGAAAGTGGGACTTTTTAGGCAAAAAAGTAGGGATAATCTTGAGTTTTTAAAAAAACTAAAACAGTTTTATTTGATAACATTCTTTAAGCAATACACATATTGTGCAATAAGTGTAAAAATAAAAGGTGCTTGAATCAATAAAAATAAAAATAGAATAGAAGCAGCACTGAAACTGGTGATAAGATAGATGCAGGAAATATAATAAATAATAAATATATATTATATAAAGTGCGCTTCAAAATATTGCCAAAAAAACATATCTCAATGTGGTAAAAACATGGTGATCAATAGAAACTACACAAAAGAAAAGTCTCTCAAATATAAAATATGTCTGCGTCAACTTCAAAATCAATAGTAAAGAATGAATCCGTGTCAAGGTGACGTGAAAATAAATGCAGACAAAAAGTGCTTCACAATCTTAAATAGTTGCTGTGCTCGGGTAGCCTCTTACCGCAAACAAATCCAATAGTGACATAAAAACTGGTGAAGTGGAAGTGCAGTGGGAAGATGATGCCCAGTGATGAAGGTGGATTCTTACCGAAATAAAGGGAGAAATGAGCTTGATACTGTTGTGACAAAGGATCCAATTGCTGGTCAGCTTGGAGTGATGTGCTCTCACTGGGATGAAATGGATCTACCCGCACCTCAAATGTATGGATCCAAAGTTACTCAGGGTTCAAACACCAAAAGAGAAGTTTCCACAGGAAAGAGAGGGGGACTGATTACCCATATAACTTTATTAATTTAAAAAGGCAAACACTTACATCAATTTGGTAGATACGATTGAGGACAGTGCTCTTTAAAATTCACAGCCGCCTGCAGTGCGGTCCGTGGCGTGTTACAGCACGGCTTGCTCCCCCTGACGCGTTTCCACTAAGGAGTCGGCTTCTGGGATTGGAGCTTTTGATAACATTCTTTAAACAATACACATATTGTGTGTGCAGGGCTAAAGGCCCTTTGGCGTGAAGAGGTGATTTTAGATTGAAAATTTGTGACAGAAAGTGATATGGTGACTTTTGAATATATTTCTCTGTGTTCCGTGCTTGGACACAAGACTTGGATGGGACAGAGAAAACATCCATAATATCCAACGTGTTTCGGCTTAAAGTGCCTTTATCAAGGATATCACCATATCTGGAATTACAATAAGGGATAAATTCAATACACCTATTTGACCTAGGGGGATATTTCCATTGGGGCGGTGTTATCAAAAATACACTTACATAAAATATATTTTGCCTTATCCATGTAGGAAGACCTTTTCCTCTGGTCCTTAATTCACAACAAGAACTGTATAGAAGGGCTGCTTCTGGAGTGATATAGTTCATAGTTAGAGCTTGGTCAAAAGCTGACACGTGCTATGCAGTTGCTGTGACTTTATTACTCACTGGGAATACTGCAGAGTATTGCAGCAGTGCTGGGAAATTTCTGCAGCTTGCTATTGCTCTGGTCAGAATTTGTATCAGAGACTGTCATATACAAAAAATGGGTAACAGGTTTAGCACAGTAAAAAATATATTTATTTGACCAAAAATGGTGCCAAACAACTTTTGTGAAGACTTCTCCCTTAAGTGTGGAGGAGTTTGCAGGCATGTGTCTGTAATAAAACTCACTTTTGAGCCCGTGTTAGGTCCAGTCAGGCAGCGATTTCACAGGGTGCTCGTCTCTCCCTCTCAGTGAAGGAACTGGCACTCTGCTTCGTTCCCCGGTGTTTTATAGAGATCAGCGCATGCGCTGTACTGCGCAGCAGGATACTACGTGCTGCGGCCATCACGCGGCCGTATCCCTAGTGCGCATGCGCTGCCTGTGGCTGCACACGCATCCAGGGAAGACCGCTCGGCCGTGCATTTCCTACAAAACCCACTGCACTCCCTAGATGTAGCAGAATTCTTCTTGTCCCAACTCTCAAGACCGACCGCCTGTGCGGCATGCAGACTCCAGTGTGGCAGCGGCGGGTAAGACACTGTAGGAGGCAGAGGGAGGCGGCCTAAGAGCTGTCCAGTGCGCGGAGGCGCGTGGTGCAACATACGTGATGACGTCACGAAAATATCGGCAATATCGGTAAATCAAAAGGCTGATTCCGATATATCGGGGGAAAGTGCATATCGGCCCCCCAATATATCGGTGTTGCCAATAATCAGTCGATCTCTAGTAACATCCTAGATTCATGTTATTTAAGGTATATGTAAACCCTCACCTTGTAAAACAACCCATTCAGTTTAAAATAGAAATGCAAAACAAAACGTTTCTGTATATGTATGTATGTGTATATATATATATATATATATATATATATATATATATATATATATATCCTTTTTTTTTTGTATTGGTGGTCACATGACCTTCTCAGCTGCATAAGGAACTCAGAGAGATAGCGGTGGAGACTTTGGGCGGGGGGGTAGGGGTTGTCAGGAGGAAGCGAGGAGAAGACAGTACCCTGATCATCCTATTGAGGAGGTGAGAAGGGTGGCGTTTCAGCACAAGTCTTGGAAATTGAAGGACAGCCAGTCTGTGGAAAGAATGTGCTCTCATGCCTAATGTGGTCAGTTTGAAATAGGAAAGTGGGGGACTGGTAAAATCACCAAGTATTTCACACAAAGGAAGCAAAAAAAAAAAAAAACAGTATACATTTTACCAAGTAACTGGTACAACAGACACATATCGGGACTAGGGAATATTGGGGTGACATACTCTTTATTCTGAAAAGCCTAGTGGCACAGTCTGGAAGCTGGTGTCACAGAGGATCTGTCTGTTTAACATGTGGTATTGCTTCTGTTTCTGTTCTAAAGGAAGTCACCCTGATGACCTTTGCAAGATCAAATTTCAGAAAGGTAATATATTGTAGGTGCAAGGAAGCTAAACCTTCTCACTTTTACAAAAGAACCTTGTATCCATATTAAGGGGACAAGGACATCATCCCCACATCATATCCTCCAAAAGGGATGTGGGGTTTGGGGGAGGTGAGTTATGCTCTTGAAGCCACTTTATTACAAGGTAACCATCAAATATCTGGTGCCAACCAAGGGGAATAAGTACAGGGTACATTAGCACCCCTTCGTGCACATTCTGAGAAAGTGTTAAATCCAAAAAGACACATAGACCCCTTGACAAAGCCCCTTAACTGCTAGAAAACACACACATTTTTATTATTGTCCCCATCATAACCCAGCATCATTGATTTAGTTCAGAAGCATAATGCACCTAAATCACAACATCATACCACCTGACAATCTTTATGCACTGCACTCCCACCAGTAAATGATAGTTCCCCAGCAATGTGGGAATGTAAACACAGTATGGAGCATCCTGGGTGATGTTACATCATTGAGTATATTTGGTCCTATAGACTTCAAAGGCATTCAGTGCTTAGTTCAGGTTTAAAAAAAAACTTCAAAATGGATAGATTTGCTCATCCTTAGTTAAAAGAAAGCCGGTGAGATATTAAAGGCTTTTGACATGCTGTCCACCATTCATGAAATGTGCCATATTCTGCCAATGAGCGAGAGGTTGTGGAATGTGTCAAAACCTTACCTTTGAAAACACATTTTTTTTAAAAAAGGCATGAGCTATTAATACCTCTACTTCCAACATAGAGAAAACATTTGCAAATATTTTGAGTGACATTTCAGAGCAGCTGGAGATATTCCACAAACCATCTGTCCTAGTAGGACATTTACAGATGCTTAATGTGTACTATTGTTGCACATACAAAAATATATAGGCTTTCATATTTACAGTTAACTTGTGTCTCGCCATTGAGGTTTCTGGCATTTTTTTATTCCAACATGACAATTATATGCCATTCCTATAATAAATCAGGGGCAGTGACTCAACTGGAGGTAACAGAAGAGAGAAAGGATCCTAATTGTTATCTAATGATTAATGAGGCTTTCTTTGGTCCACTTACACTACCCTATTTAAAATGATTGAAGTCACTTGTTGGCATTATTACAAGTAGGTAAAAAGAAAATAGGCAACCTAACTCACTTTAACAGCATTGTAAATAATTCATGCTGGAAGATGTGAACAGAATCAAATCCCGTATAGTATGTTTCTCCAGATATTTATTTCCTACTGTGTAAAAAAATTGGTTTTTGGAGTTATCCAGCCACTTCTGCGTATTCCATTATTATGTGTAAAAAGGAGTACACAGAACTCTAAGCAGTTGGCCTGAGCTTAGAATGGATAAACTCACCCAGTTGTGGATTTTGTAAAGTATGAAAATGCAATGGCATATTGGATTCATTTACTGCAAGATTATTTAACCTTTCCTTTACAAAAAGAGCTATGTATTGTACATTCTATGTTCTCTTGGATAACTACAGTATAAAATATGTATTTTACTTACCATCGGAATCTGGGGGTATTCAGCTCAAATGTCTTGGTTCAAAGAAACACAAATGAACATGTAATATATTTTTGTAAACAGAAGTTAAATACAGTATCTCACTAAAGTGAGTACACCCTTCACATTTTTGTAAATATTTTATTATATCTTTTCATGTGACAACACTAAAGAAATAACACTTTGCTACAATGTAAAGTAGTGAGTGTACAGCTTGTATAACAGTGTAAACTTGCTGTCCCCTCAACATAACTCAACACACAGCCATTAATGTCTAAACCGCTGGCAACAAAAGTGAGTACACCCCTAAATGAAAATTTTCTAAATTGGGCCCAAAGTGTCAATATTCTGTGTGGCCACCATTTTTTTCCAAAACTGCCTTAAAGTGGAGTTCCATCCATTTTTGGAACTTTAGATCTTTGTAATCCCCTTTAAAATGGCTTTTACCAATGGAAACTTTTTTTTTTTTGCTAGTAAATACCTTAATTTTGGCTTTATTCCTCCTCTCCTCACTTCCTGGTCCGATCGGCGATGACGTCATTCGGCGATCCGCAGTGTCTGCTGGGATGTATTCTACTTGCAGTAGCTGTATCTGTACTGAGCCGTGCCTGCCCCGCCTCTGCCCCGCCTCCTCTCATTGAATTGCATTGTATGAATGTATTAAGGCTGTTCTCTGCCCAGCCTCCGCCCCGCCTCCTCTCATTGAGTTGTATTGAGAGGAGGCGGGGCGGAGGCTGGGCAGAGAACAGCCTTAATACATTCATACAATGCAATTCAATGAGAGGAGGCGGGGCGGAGGCTGGGCAGAGAACAGCCTTAATACATTCATACAATGCAATTCAATGAGAGGAGGCGGGGCGGAGGCGGGGCAGGCACGGCTCAGTACAGATACAGCTACTGCAAGTAGAATACATCCCAGCAGACACTGCGGATCGCCGAATGACGTCATCGCCGATCGAACCAGGAAGTGAGGAGAGGAGGAATAAAGCCAAAATTAAGGTATTTACTAGCAAAAAAAAAAAAAAAAAGTTTCCATTGGTAAAAGCCGTTTTAAAGGGGATTACAAAGATCTATGTATTCCAACCTATTAAAAATGGGTGGAACTCCGCTTTAACCCTCTTGGGCATGGAGTTCACCAGAGCTTCACAGGTTTCCACTGGAGTCCTCTTCCACTCTTCCATGACAACATGGCGAAGCTGGTGGATGTTAGAGAGCTTGCGCTCCTCCATCTTCCATTTGAGTATGTCCCACAGATGCTCAATAGGGTTTATGTCTGTAGACATGCTTGGCCAGTCTATCACCTTTACCCTCAGCTTCTTTAGCAAGCCAGTGGTCGTCTTGAAGGTGTTTTTGGGGTTGTTATCATGTTGGAATACTGCCCTGTGGCTCAGTCTCCGAAGGGAGGGGATCATGCTCTGCTTCAGTATGTCACAGTACATGCTGGCATTCATGGTTCCCTCAATGAACTGTAGCTCCCCAGTGCTGGCAGCACTCATGCAGTCCCAGACCATGACACTCCCACTAAGGCCTTATAGGCTGAAACGCGTCAACTGATCTTATCAGCAGTTGTGTACTGTGGTTCCCGAAAAGATGAAGATTTTTTAAGAGCAACTACCGGTGTGTGGATCATCTTTCTACATGGTTCCAGTAATCCATGTCCTTAGTCTGCTTGTCTTCAGCAAACTGTTTGCGGGTTTTCTGGTGCATCATCTTTCCCCTTCTGGGAAGACAGCCATGCAGACCAATTTGATGCAGTGTGCGGCGTATGGTCTGAGCAATGACAGGCTGACCCCCCTCACCCCTTCAACCTCTGCGGCAATGCTGGCAGCACTCATAAGTCTATTTCCCAAATACAACCTCTGGATATGACGCTGAGCATGTGCGCTCAATTTCTTTGATCGACCATGGCGAGGCCTGTTCTGAGTGGAACCGGTCCTGTTAAACCGCTGTATGGTCTTGGTCACCATGCTCAGTTTCAGCAATATTAAACCTAAAAAGCAAACATATATTATATTGCAGTTTACCAATTCTTAGATTTGATGTCTGCAATCATTTTCTTTTGCAGGCTTTCTTTCTTCTATTTTCACCTAGTGATCCAGCCAGTAAGTCTGTTGTTTTTCAAAAGAAGAAGCACCTGCCTGGAGCATGTGCGCTCCTGCTCCATCTCAGCTGCTGGTTCCTGCATACTTGTTTTGACTGTGGCCAGGGCTGCTGTTAGAAATCACAAGGCCCCATACAGCCTACCTGGCAGCCCCCCCCCCCGAATATATCAAGACAATATTTACACTAAAAATACTCTAAAATTATTATTAACGGACACAAACATAACAGAGAACCTGTGTGAATTAGCCCTTTTTAATTGTTTTTTACATTTAAAAAAGAAAACAGACAATGTTTTTTATTAGCGGACACAAACATAACAGAGAACCTGTGTGAATTAGCCCTTTTTAATTGTTTTTTACATTTAAAAAAAGAAAAAAAACAATGTTTTTTTTTCAGTTTGTTATTTTTTTTACAGGATTGCAAAGCTGTGGGGTGGGGGGCTGGACAGCACAGTGAATGGGGGGCACACGAGGAGGGGGGGAATCAGAAGCAGGCAGAATAGGGGTGGATCAGTGTCGGAGAAGCAATTATAGGAACGATGTCTCTCCCTGCAGGAGAGGGGAGAAACTGGCTTTCAGCTGCTGCAGAGAGCCGCACAGGGCTTCCTTCTGTAATTGCCCCTCCACACTGATTCCCCATGCTGTTGGGCCCCCCTTGTGTGCCCAGGTACCCTACAGGAGGACTGGTGGTCCCCCCTATCAGCGGCCCTGACTGTGGCATTCTCCTTGTCTGTCTGTCCACCTGAAAGGTGATTGATTGTGGCTGATTTCTGGGGGGAGACCAACCCTTATTTAAGCTAGCTAAAGGCTCGTACACACTTGGTGAAAAGTGGACAAAATATCCTGTGATTTTTCTCTCTCTTGCTCAGCGCCATTACCGTTTTTAGTTGACAGTGCATAATGTTCACGAAATTTCTCATCTGATTTTTTTTTTTTTGGGACGTTTGTTCCTAGACTTCTGGGTCGTCAGAAACTTCAGATCATATATCCGATTTTTCGGGGACGTACTGCATACACATTGAATGAAAATTGGTCGTGCTGGGGACGGACGATAAAAATTTTGGTGTTTGCCCCTCCGTTTTTTTTTTTTCGTTGAAAATGTCGGCATCGGCTGCTGAAAGTTGTGTACACACTAGCCAAAAATCATACGATTTTACCTCGGACGGGAATTTTCGGCAGATTTTCTACTAGTGTGTACCCCACTTAAGCCTGCAGTCTCATACTTGTGACATTGCATTTGTTACACGTGTTCAAGCTGCCTGTTTGTCTGTCCTGCTTTTCTGTTTGGATTCTCTTGTTGATGACCTCGGATCGGATATCGACTATTCTCTGAACCCTGTCTTTTACCTGGACATTGAACCACTCTGCCTGTCTGCCAACCGCAAGTACCTGTTTCCTTTGCTCAGTTCACGCATGCCCTGACTTAGTAGCCAGGCACTAGAACATTGTTTTTAAGCCCAGGAGGCAACTGAGTGCTGGTAGGCCTGCTTGCTTTATGGGAAAAGGGGTTGCTATAGGTGAAGAACATAGAAGCTAGCAAGAGTGTTTGACCACCTGCCTTAGGGGTAAGTGTAACATTATTCCAAACCTGTAACAAAAACAAATTCTGTGAAGAATGACTCTACACAGGCACGTTTATTGGCTGAGGAGATTTGCAAACTGACACTCCAAATCCAGAAACTGCCTGTGCATGTAAACGCACCACCACCAATAACATAGGAGCCAGAGCCCAAAGTTAACCCACCTGATAATTTTTCTGGTGACCCCATATGTTTTCCAGCTTTAAAAATAATTGAATACTATACTTCAAGTTTAAGTCACGCTCTTCTGGTTCTGAAGCACAGCGGATTGACCTGGTTATTACATGTTGCAGGGGGACCCCCAGTCTTAGACTTTTAGTCTGCAAGCAGAAGACTCAGCCTGAGGGTCAATCTAAGCATTTTTCAAGGCCTTGGGTTTACTTTATGAAGATCCTGACCGTACCCATAACCTAGGGCATTACCTCAGGGTAAATGCACAGCTGAACAATACTGTTCTGATTTCTGCTGGTTGGCACCTTAATCAGGGTGGAATGACCCGGCTCTAAGATGCCAGTTCAGGCTAGGCTTATCAGGCTCCATCAAGGATTCAATACACTACCCTGAACCAAATTAGTTGAATAAAGCCATGCAAGTGGCTATCAATATAGACAGGCATTTACGGGAAAGGAATACATAGATGTTTGTTTATTTGCTGCCCACTTCTCCATCAGACCCTCCTGAACCTTCTCAACCTCTTCTGGAGGATGAGCCCATGCAAATTAATGTGACTCATTTATCATCTTTGGAAAAGGTTGGGAGAAGTTCCCAGAGACTCTGCTTATACTGGGAAAAGCCAAAAGTCTAGGGGGGATGGGGAATCATTGATTCGGGTGCGACGAGCAAGTTCATTGATAGGGACCTAGCACACCATCTACAGATTCTATTGACTAATGAGCACAGACCCCTTTCAGTCCTAACTGTTGATAACGCTCCCTTGTCCATGGGCCTGGTCACCTTGTGCACTATACCTATTACTCTGACCATTGGAGAATTTCTTAGGGAGACAATCAGCTTCTACTTGATAACATCTGCCTATCCCCTTATCTTAGATTATCCTTGGCTTAAGCTTCATAACCTGTATATAGATTTAGCTACAGAGGAGATTGGATCCTGGTCCCAGACCTGCATTCAGAACTGCATTAAAACTGCTGACTAGTTACCAATTTGTAACTTTTTTTGTGGCCAGTACCAGTCAAGTGCCTTTATTACGATCCTAGTCGGATCTTGATCATGACAATTTTTTCAAGTGTGACTCCAGTTTGCATAACCATTTGCCTTTGTGTGACTCAAGTAATGTGGGCCCTTTCCCCTGACCTTTTGGACTCTATTTTAAAGGCTCAGTCTAGTACTCTGCCCAATCTACCCCCTGGAAAGCTGTTTGTTCCCCTCCACCTTAGGCTTAAGGTGCTTTCAGAAGCCCATGACACCAGGACAGCTGGGCACCCAGGGATTAATAAAATGTTTTCTTTGGTTTTTCGCAGGCTTTGGTGGCCCTCTCTCCATAAGGACTCCTGTTCTTATGTAAAGGCTTGCAAAACATGTGCTAAGTCCTCAAAAGTCAAGCCCTCTGGATTACCCCTACCTTTGCCTGTCCCTAAACGCCCTTGGATGCACATCCAGGCTAACTTGTTCTCAAGTTTTGCTTTCTCCTCCCCTGATGATGTGGTTCAGTTTGTCTCTATGCCTGCCAATGCAGTCCAGTCTGTCTCTGCACCAGTTATTCCAGTTCAGCCCATGCCAACTGAGCCTCCTGCTTTTTCTTTTTTGGAACCTGGCCTCACCCAACTGCAATTACATCTGCTCAAACCTGTCTAAGAAGTTCCAACCATCCTTTGGATAAACTGCCTCATTCGGCCAGGTGGGGCCTTCAACCTTTTCCCCAGCTTTCCAGCTTGACTCCTGTGACATGTCACTTGCTTACCAACCTACCCTCGCTGATCCCCTGACCTTTGCCTAGCCTGATGTGCCTGATGCCCAGAATGCCTCTAAGGGTCCGGGGGCTCCTCCTCAGCTCTATCTTAGCTGCTTGTTCAAGCAATCTGGTTTTGGCTGTGGTATTCTCCTTGTCTGTCTGTCCACCTGCAAGGCGATTGAGTGTGACCAAACATGATATAAGCTAGCCAAGCCTGCAGTCTCATGCTTGTGATATTGCAGTAGTTGCCCATGTTCAAGCTGCCTGTTTGTCTGTCCTGCTTTGCTGTTTGGATTCCCTTGTTGATGACCTCAGATCAGATATCGACTATTCTCTGAACTCTGGCTGCCTTGTACCTGGACTGTCATTTAACCACTCTCCCTGTCTGCCAACCACAAGTACCTGTTTGCTTTGCTCAGTTCACTCATGCTCTGACATGTTGGCCAGGCACTATAGCATTGTTTATAAGTCCAGGAGGCCATTGAGTACCGGTAGGCTTGCTTGCCTTATGGGAAAGGAGGCTGCTATAGGTGAAGAAAACAGAAGTTAGCAATAGTGTCTGACTACCTGCATTGGGGGTAAATGTGACAGCACTCCAGCAGAATGTATCAGTTACAAAGACGAGACAAACCTTTTACCAATGACAGGGGTGCTTACAGCGTTCAACTTTTATTTATTTATATAAAACCTTCATGCTAAAAGGTTAAAACTGATTGCTGTAAATGCGTATAAAGTATTAGCTAGAGTTTGGTTTCAATTTGATAGCTTATATAAATCTGCTAGTACATCTAACACTTTCCTACTCCCAGCCTGGCAATGCTGCTGTTTGCTGTTCCACTGTGCTCATTCATCCAAAGTGGGGGGCACTCTAAAACAGGAGTTGTGTATTACTGGCTAAATAGCCAGGTGAAAACAAGGAAAAAAGCTAAAAAAAAAGAAAAAAATAGAAAAAAAATTGCAGCCACCACATCTATGGATTGGTAGGATGCCATATAGTACATTTTTGGTTTTGGGCTTAGTGGGTTGGCTTTAACAATGAAACAAGAACAAAACATAAAATGCATTCTGCTTTGTTAGAATAATCCAAATGATCTGTTTACATATATCTTAAGGCAAATATCAAGCATCATTACAATCTTAGGCAAATATCAAGCATCAACACATAAATAAATCAACGTTTTGTCTCTTGTAGTGAGAATCATATGGATGTAGGGAAGATTGTTATTACCTTTGTTTGTTAGCTCACAGAATCAAGTCAAAATATTTTCAGTGGAGGATTGCATTATTATCATCAGCCAGGCATTCCAATAGTCAATGGTTTTTGTTGCCTTGAAGTGATTTTGTTCTATTCTCAAAGCATGTAAATAAGTAGTGCCTTTAAAATCCTATCAATGGTTTCACACCTGTAAGAACAGCATAAATATTATTTTTTTTGTTTTCAGAATATGCATGGATGAGTTGATTATAGATTGCCAGCAGTTTTGTAAACTCCCCCAAACTAAGTATCCAGCCCAGTGCAGACAGATTGAACGCATTTATAAGGCTACATTCACACCTGAGCGTAGCATTTTCGTGCGTTTTTTACCGCGATTTTACCGCGATTTTTACCGCGATTTTTACCGCGATTTACAGGCGTTTTTACAGGCGTTTTTTGTACAGGCGTTTTTAGATTGAATAGAAACCAATGGAAAACGCCTGTAATCTGCCCAAAAAGAAGCTCATGTACTTTTTTGAGCGTTGGGCATTTTGCTTACAGCGTCAAAACGCTCAGATGTGAACAGGGGCCATTGAAATGAATAGGATTTGTCTTGTTGGGCTTTTTGAGAGCTGATCCCAGAGCAGAAAAACTCCCCAAAAACGCCTACATGTGAACAGAGTCTAAGGCTCCGTTCACATCTAGGCGTTTTGGGGCGTTTTTGGGGCGTTTTTCTGCTCTAGGATCAGCTCTCAAAACGCCCAACAAGACAAATCCTATTCATTTCAATGGTCCCTGTTCACATCTGAGCGTTTTGACGCTGTATACAAAACGCCCAACGCTCAAAAAAGTACATGAGCTTCTTTTTGGGCAGATTACAGGCGTTTTCCATTGATCTCTATTCAATCTAAAAACGCCTGCACAAAAATCGCGGTAAAAATCGCGGTAAAATCGCGGTAAAAAAACGCTGCAAAAATCGCGGTAAAATCGCGGTAAAAAACGTGCGAAAAACGCTACGCTCAGGTGTGAATGTAGCCTAAAGGTAATTTTTTGTTTTATTAAAATAAAAAAAACATTATTCTTACCTGCCTGAACCTCTTCTTCTTGGCCCCCCATCAAAAAAAAAAACATTATTCTTACCTGCCTGAACCTCCTCTTCTTGGCCCCCCATCTTCTCGGTGTACCACCATAGGAAGCCTCTTTCTATGGTGGCACACCTATGGGCTGGGCTGTGTGTGTCAATTTTCAGCCCCACCCCCCACTCTGTGCACACAAGATTTTATTGACAATGGCAGGAGCCATTAGCTCTTGTTGCTGCCTCTATAAGCAGAGAGAGAGGAAAGAGCCACTGCAGACAGACACAGTGCGGGATTGAGATAGCACTCACATAAGTATACAGGGGAGTGAGAGGGTAATACCCTCGGAAATTTGTTGCCTTATACAGGGAATGCATTGAAATGCAAGGTAAAATGCAAGGTAAAAATGTCCAGGCTTTAGAAATACTTTAAATAGGAGCTGGAGGAAATTATGCAGCTGAATTTACCCTTACACTTAAAAAAATATATTTTCAGATTTGTTTCACAAGCAGAGCAGAAATATATTATTCCCTCTCTCCTCTTTGGATTTGACTGACAACAGCAGAAGCCAATGTCTGCCACTGCTCTCAGCCAAGCCTGTTAATGCAGGAAAAGAGAGCGGAGATGGGCATGCTGGTGGGGACAGAACTGGATCGTGAGTGGTGTCAGGTAAGTGGAATGTGTTAAGGTAAAAAAAAAAACTTCTGCCTTTAAAACCACTTTAAACAGTTTTGGACAGGAAGGATTTGACCCTAAACGACTAGGCCATTTTATGTGATTCGGCACTGCATTAGTTTAACGGTAAACTGCGTGGTCATGCGATGCTATACCAAAATAAAATGTATGTAATTTTTTCCCACAAATAGAGCTTTCTTTTGGAGGTATTTGATCACCTGTGTGATTTTTATTTTTTGTGCTATAAACAAAAAAACAGCGACAATTCTGAAAAAAAAAAAAAAAATGTTAATATTTTTAACATTCTGGTATATAACATTTCCAAAAAAAAAAAAAATTAAAAATCAAAATTTTCATCCTTTTAGGCCTCTTTGTATTCTGCTGTATATTTTTGGTAAAAAAAAATCGCAATAAGCCTATTTTGATTGGTTTGCGCAAAAGTTATCACGCCTACAAACTAGGGGAAATATTTATGTCATTTTTATTTATTTATTTATTTTACTAGTAATGGCGGCAATCTGCATTTTTTTTTTCTGCGATCGGACCCCTAACTGACATTTTTGACACTTTTGGGGGGACCAGTGACATTACTACAGTAATCAGTGCTAAAAATATGCACTGTTACTGTAATAATGACATTGGCAGGAAAGGGGTTAACCTAGTGGGTGACCAAGGGGTTAAATGTAAGCCTAGGGTAGTGATTACTAACTGTGGGGGGTTGGGCTTATGAAATGACCATAGAGACCTCTGATCCTATATAGAAGATGTGATCATTTCAGAGAGAAGAATGGTCAGCTGTGTTTACAACAGTTGCCTGTTCTTCTCTCTCAGCCGGGAGCGAATTCAGGCAATCGGTGCCACCAGCCCGGTGCATCGGGATCCCTGCTGCCTGGTGGGGGAGATAGCGCGCCGCTGGCGCACACTCGCGCCCCCCCCCCCCCAGCACCACACGCGTGACCAAAGTACCCCTACGTTGGTTCGCACAGGAGGGGCTGCCTGCCACAGTATATCTGTGGAGGGCGGTCCGGAATTGGTTAAAATTTCACTTTGACATTACCAACCATGAAAGCTTTAGGCTCCTCTACAAGTGTCTGTTGGGTTAGATTTAGTTTATTTGTTATGGGGATGCATTCAATATTGAATGTTGTATGCAAAATAAATATTTCAAATAAGCAATAAAAATAAGATATATATTTAGCAGACTTTATACCCCAAAGTTGAGCTTTTATTTCTTTTTTTCTGTACTTTTGACAACTCTCCAAGACATTTTCATAAGGACTGAAAGGCACAGACAGCAATTAAAACATTGCCAGACATTCTAACCCTTCCCCACTCTAATAAAAATGTGTCCTGACAGGCCTTAGGGCAATTCCTCCCATACAGATAGTAATATAAAAAGAAAAACTCCCATAGGATCTAACCTTTGTTCATTCTGTCCAAATGAAGTAAAAATTTTTGTTGGACTTCAATGCCTAGATCCAAGCAAGTGTTTTATCCTCCAGAACCCCAAGTTTTATTTGGTTAATTAAAAAACATATAATTTTTGGAAGGAAGTGGAAGTTTTGCTTGGAGTTTTTCTGGGCACGACCTTCTCTATCTGGCCGGCTTTGGACTTTTGAATTTGGGAATAGATCTGATCCCTCCGAAGTACCAGACTATAGTACTCCACATCTTGTTTGCTGCTAGATTGACCATCACTCACCATTGGAAATCACCTGAGTCACCAAAAATTCAGGAACTTACTTCACGGGTAAACACACAATGTAATTTTGAGAAGTTACTAGCTGTTAAAGATCATAGAATGCCTACCTTTAGCAAACGATGGATTCACTGGTTAAAGCATCCTAATGCCGCTCCTGGTCTCAAGCCCAATTAGTCTGCTTTGATTTACTACCAAAGAGTATTCCCTTTACTTTAGCTTTCATGTATTCTCTGTTAGTGTCACAAATAACACCTTGTAGAACTATGTACATGTCAGTCTAATATATGGTGGTCCGCAGATGTTTAGCTGTCGGAGGGTCTACCCCCTCCCCCCACACTGGATACAGTGTGTACCCATTTGGGGTGTTCAGGGGGGTTGGGGGTGGCCCTATTAGAGAATGGCCATCAGCGACCCCATCTTATAAGTTATAATGCTATTCGTATATTTGGATTGCTTAATGCTGTAATGGCTTATCTACATGGGCATGAAGTTAGATTTCTTAACTGCACCTATGTGCTACTGGCCATAATATCAATGTTTTATCAGTTTGCTTTCCTCTGTTATTATTGTGATTACCGTCCTCTGTTATTATTATGATTTCCTTTCCCTGTTTGTTACTATTTGAAATAATCTTAATAAAAACTATTTAACAAGAAAAAACATATAATTTAGATATAGCAGCTACTGTATTGCATTGTTTTGAAAGGTTACCCCTACAGTATTTTTAATTAAAGAAAAAGTATAGCCAGTGATTGACAGTCACCAGCTCTCTACTCACAGAACGCTGAGAACTGAGCGATCAGTGGTATTTGATCACTCAATCTTAGAGCCAGTGGGGGACAGATGCAGTTTTGGATTGATGCTGCATTCACCTAAGTGAGTATAATGTTTTGTTGTTGTTAACCCATACCTAACTTTTAATGTCTGCTTCTAATAGAATTTGCAATCTTGGGACATCTTAATCAGAGGTTCCACATGAGTATCACTACATGAAGCAGATTAAGTTCTCTACGAAACATGTAAAAAAGCTACCAACATTACACAGGTGACTAAGGCTGGTCATGACATGAGTCAGTCTTTTTGTTCAACCTGAGGGTCAGACAAAAAAACTGACCCGATTCCCACATCCACACATTTTAAGGTGGATAGGAAAATCCTCCCTGCTGTGTCTTTGTATTCTGACAGTGGAGAGACTTCCCCTAAGGTCAGAATACACAGATTAATGCTGCAGTCTGTTGCCTGTGGCATTGACTGAGCAAAAAAAAATATTGATAGGATGGTTGAACAGAAGATGATTAGTAGACTGACTTCTGCTCAACCATAGTGGCCATACATATATTGAAATTCAGCTGTATTTTATTTCATGTATGGTCAGCTTAACTTTGCATCTTGAAAGCCTAAAGATACAGACTACACAAACCTCCATAGTGGGTGGCTGCAGGGTGGAAGTATACCGATTCATGTTCGGTCATGTTTTATTGTGCTATATTTTCATAATTTGTTTGCCAACATGAATTTGAGGATATGTTTTTATATTTGATAACAGAAAAGGCATGTTTGTAAGTATATTTGAAATTGTGTCTAAAAGTTTTTCTGTGACACCTTTATTGTTCCAGTTTCTGGGGAATTCTTCCTTTTTTGTATTTTTGAATAAGGACTGACCGGTAGTTTTGAATATAACATACTTTCAATTCAATTATTTTAGGATCCACTCTTGGTACCCTTCCCCCCAAGGAAAGTTTACACATCACACTAATCACCAAATACTTTTTCACATGTGGTACAGTATGTGTCAAAAAACAGCCTGGGGGTCAGAGGACCCCCAGGCTGTTTTTTGACAAATAGCTGGTTGCTAAGGAGCGGCCGCTACATCCCTAACAACAGATGACTCATCAGCTTTCAGCAGGTTGTAAAAAAAAAAAACATGCCGTCAATTATAAACAATGAAAAACCCCATGCCAAAATAAAGAAAAACGGCGCGGGGTCCCCCCAAAATCCATGCCAGACCCTTACCTGAGCATGCAGCCCGGCAGGTCAGGAAAGGGGAATGAGTGGCGCCGCCCCTACTGAACCATACTAGTCCACATGACCTCAGCATGAGGGGGTGGGTGCTTTGGTGATGGGGACAAGGACCTCACCCCTACAACTGTGGCAGGTTATTGTGGGGGTCTGCAGGCAGGGGGCTTATCAGAATCTGATAGCCCACTTTAACAAGGACCCCAGATCCTGGGACCCTTCTATGTAAATGAGTATGGGGTACATTGTAAGTTTTTGACAAATCTTTTATTTAAAAAAGTAAAAAATAAAAAAAACAGTGTCCCCTATGTAAATACATCGCCAATGCACGGGCGCAGTAATTGGCGATGGATTTACATAGGGGACACTGTTTTTTTTTTTTGTTTTTTTTTAAATAAAAGATTTGTCAAAAACTTACATACATATATACATGTGATACCATTCTCCTCTCCAACACTGTTGTTAAAGACTCTTGTCCATTTGTGAATTGGACTTAAGAGCTTTTTATGCAGACACATTATTATTATTTTTTTTTAAATACCGCATAATCGTAACTTTTTTTGTGAATTGGACTTAATTTACTGCATGCAATAATTTATGCAAATGAGTAACATATTACCCTTTAAACAAATAAAAACTACACTCTAATAAACCATCCATACAATTGAAATACAATATAGAATAAATACCACCAATAAAAAAAAAAAAAAAAACAGAATTCAAACACCACTTTCTGTAGCATTACCCAAAACTATAATTAGCATAATACCAAAATACTATAAAAACTACATAAAAAAACATAATTAAATCTTCACCTCCAGCCCTCACAGGGAAGATTTATGTAACTTGATGGCCACAGGCAAAAATTATTTCCTGTGTTGCTCTGGTGCATCGTGGTTGTAACAATCTGTCACTGATGATACTCTGCAGACTGACCAGCGTATTGTGGAGTGGGTGGGAGGAGTTGTCCAAGATTGAACATACCTTGAACAACCTTCTCCTCTCCATCACTGTGTAATGTTCCGGTACCTCTGGTACCCTTGCTTCCATATTTCTCCTCTCTTAATTGCGTCCCATCTTGTATAACAAAGGACGCATATACCTTTAAGACCGGATGACATCACTGCCGAGCGCCGCTATGAGCGGCTATTTCAATCGCCGGTTTGCTCTCACTCATCGCTCGTTCAAACCCACATGTTCATCGCACCTACGCCTGAGAAGTCGGAGCTGCTGACATACCTTCCTTGCTGAACTGAAGCCGGAAAGCTCGCTGGTGATCCGTATCTCGCTACGGGATCACCCCTCTCCAATGGACACTGTTATTCCTAAACCTATCTAAGCGATAAGTACCCCGCAGGGGATTCTTGCTACCAATCTCCTACTGTCATCTACTGCAATTACCAAGACTATCTATCTATCTTTTCACTATCACCTGCATAAGACTGTTAGCTCTTGGGACTACCTTGAACTATCCTTGCACTAGGTTACTCTGTCTAAGTATACTCCATCTGTGTCCTCTTACCATCTGCACTATACTTGACATCAGAACCTATCTGCTTTACCATCACCTGCAACTCTCCTAATACTACTTCTAGTGCTCACCATACAATAGCCTGTCTCTCATCTATATCCTCATATACTCTATCCCTCCATTAAACATCTATTGATATATATATAGTATATAACAGGCTGTACACGGTGATGAAGTCCTGAGAGTTGGATATGTTATTCAACAGATTCTCTACAAGGCTACTGAGTGTAATAATTCTGCAGCTGTAAATCCATCCACAAACAAAAACGCATGAACGTTACAGATTGAACGAGCCTTTAAAAAAAATATGGATTCAGCAGAATTATCCACTCATGTACTACAATTAAAACAGCAAGTAGATGCATTGATCCATGCGCTTACAGAGGTAAAAAATGACAATCAAACCTTGAGACAGCAGCTTGGCCGTCTCACACAGCCTCCTGCTGCTCAGCCCCGTGAGCCCAAGATAAACCCTCCTATAGTGTTTTCTGGTGATCGGAGCAAATTCAGTGAATTTAAAAACGCATGTCAATTGTTTTTTTTGTTAAAACCTCTAACCTACACCACTGACCAAATTAAGGTTTGTACTATCATCTCCTATTTAACGGGTGAACCCCGGGCCTGGGCAGATGCTCTCTTTGAAAAGGATGATCCACTCCTTAATTCTTATCCCTTATTTTTAGCACAACTTGCTACTTTATATGAAGACCCCAACAAGCAGAGTACCGCTGACACACAATTACGGGCCTTAAAACAAGGAAGGAGACCTGTTGAAGATTTCGTGGCGAATTTTAAAGATGGTCCCCTGATTCAGGGTGGAACGACACATCTTTGCGAACGCAGTTTAGACTCGGCCTATCTGAGGCCGTTAAAGACGAGCTCGCCCGAGCGGATTTACCTGGCACTCTAGAGGGACTGATCCAGACCAGTATCAATATTGACAGACGACTACGAGAAAGAAAGGCTGAGAAGATGGGCTCACCATTTTCCAGTCCTTCTCGGATGTTGCCTGATGACCCTACTCCTATGGAAGTAGGAATGATACGTCCACCTCTGACCCTTTCTGAACGTGCCAGGAGGAAAACCGAACATCTTTGCATGTACTGCGCATCCCCGAATCATTTGGTAAACGACTGTCCTCTTGTCCGCAGAAAAGAGGGTGAGTGTTCAAAATGTCTTGCTAGGGGGACTCACAACTTCCTTCTCTAATCCTTATCTTTTTGTTCAATTAACATTGCAGTGGGACCAAACTAGGATCACCACCAAGGCTATGATTGACACAGGATCTTGTGGAAACTACATTGACATTTGTTTTGTCTCCCTTAATAAAATACCTATTGTTTCAAAACCCAAACCTGTCTCCGTTAGTTTTATTAACGGTACCACTTTATTCTCTGGTCCTATCACCAGTCAGACACAGGCACTTCTTGTAACTGCTGACGAGTCTCATGTGGAGACCACCACCTTTGATGTATTAACTTCACCACATTTTCCAATCATTTTGGGACTTCCCTGGTTACACATACATCAACCAATCATCGATTGGAAAACAAAAACGTTAACCTTCTCTTCTCACTATTGTGAGATGACGTGTAACCTCCCCACACATGATAGGATCCTGTCTGTACTGCCGGATGACATTATTCCTAAGTGTTATCAAGATTTATCGGAGGTTTTCCTTGAGAAAAACGCTCAAATGCTACCTCCTCATAGGGACTATGATTGTTGTATCGATCTGCTCCCTAATAGCAAGTTGCCTTACGGACATGTATATCCTCTCTCACAGGATGAACTCTCTCACCTTAAGGAGTATCTGGATGAAAACTTGGCAAAAGGATTCATCCGACCTTCTACTTCCTCCACTGCGGCTGGGCTCTTCTTCGTCCGCAATAAGGACTCTAGCCTTAGGCCTATCATTGATTTCAGACAATTAAATGCCATCACAATAAAGGATCGTTATCCTTTACCCCTTATTCCTGAACTTATCGAACAGGTGCGTGGGGCTTCTTTCTTTTCAAAATTGGACCTAAAAGGGGCATACAATTTAATTCGAATCCGTAAAGGGGATGAATGGAAGACGGCATTCAGAACCAGATACGGACTGTTTGAGTACCTTGTAATGCCATTTGGGCTATGTAATGCCCCCGCAGCCTTCCAACGGTTTATAAACTAGATATTCCGAGACTTGCTTGATGTTTGTGTGGTAGTATATTTGGACGATATACTTATCTATTCTCATTCCTTACCTGAGCACATAAAACATGTGAGACTTGTGTTGTCAAGACTACTTGCACATAACTTATATGTTAAATCAAAGAAATGTTTGTTTCATAAAGAGGAGGTACTATTCCTAGGATATATTATATCTAAAAGTGGAATCAAAATGGACATGAGCAAAATATCCTGCATTCTGGATTGGCCTGTGCCAACCACTCGCAAAGCATTACAAAGGTTCCTAGGATTCTCTAATTACTATAGGAAATTCATTAAAAACTTCTCTGCGATTGTGAAACCTCTCACACAACTTACAAGCCAGAAGAGACCATTTAATTGGACAAAAGAAGCAAATGGAGCATTCTCTCTGCTGAAATCAAGCTTTACCACTGCCCCCATACTATGCCATCCAGACCCATCCCTTAAATACACCCTGGAGGCAGATGCGTCTAATATGGCAGTAGGAGCAGTTCTCTCACAACGACCAACAAACACCTCACCTCTTCACCCAGTTGCTTTCTTTTCAAAGTCATTAAGTAGCCCCGAGGTGAACTACCCAGTAGGTGAGAAGGAGTTATTAGCCATAAAACTGGCATTAGAGAATTGGAGACATTTACTTGAGGGCACTCAATTGCCAATTCTGATATATACTCATCACAAAAACCTCCAATACCTCCAGACTAATAGAACTCTTTCCCACCGGCAGGTACGGTGGTCGTTATTCTTTCTGAGATTTAATTTTTTAGTAACTTACACGCCCGCAGACAAAAATAAAAAAGCGGATGCACTCTCACGACTAGCCGAGAAAGATTGCACTGAGGTTCCCTCAGTTCCTATAATACCACTTGAACGTATTATCGGAGTCGTTCGCTCACTAAAGGAGGAGATTTTGCACAGCATAGGGTTGGATTCACCTCCACCACAACTAACTACTGACGCAGAAGGCTTCCTCTACTACAACGATAAATTATACATACCCCCTACTATGCGAACCAAGATCTTAGAATTGTCGCATGATGTACCTATGGCAGGACATATGGGTATGACTAAAACTCTCAATCTACTCACTAGGCAATTTTGGTGGCCAGACATGAAGACAACCGTAAAAAAGTTCGTTTCATCTTGTGATATCTGTGCAAGGTCTAAAATTGACAACATGAAACCATCAGGATTACTTTGTAGTTTACCGATACCCCACGTTGCGTGGGAAGTGGTATCCTTAGACTTCATAGTGGAATTACCACCTTCCAAAGGATTCAACACCATCTTGGTATCAGTGGACCATCTGACCAAGATGGCACATTTCACCCCTATCCGAAAACTACCTTCATCCAAACAAACAGCAGAATTACTTGTGAAACGTGTCTTTAAGTTACATGGTATTCCAAAAACACTGCTGTCTGACCGTGGTTCACAATTTATCTCAAAGTTTTGGCTAGCTCTATGTCAGATACTGCGAATAGAGCGTAACCTCACTTCTCCCTACCACCCTCAGACCAACGGACAGACAGAGAGAGTTAACCAGTGCATTGAACAGTACCTGCGTTGCTATACTTCGTATCTACAGGACGATTGGGCAGATCTCCTCCCACTGGCGGAATTCGCCTATAACAACGCTACTCATAGCACTACTAAGCAAAGTCCGTTTTACCTGAATTATGGGTTTCATCCCACACTCCTTCCTCCACGTATCTTACCATCAAGTAATCCAGTGGCATCTGATTATCTTGCCCAGATAAAGGATTCTCTGGGATTACTCAACAATACCATATCTCATGCTCATAGCCAACAAAAAAAGTACTACGACCTCCGTAGGAAACCCTCTCCCCAATATGCCATTGGGGATCTTGTTTGGCTTTCTACAAAAAATCTGAGACTAAAGATCCCTAGTAAAAAACTTGGACCTCTGTTTCTGGGACCTTTCCCAATAGAGAAGCTTATTGGTAAAGCTGCAGTACAACTCACATTGCCAGTAGACCTCAAGATACATCCTGTCTTCCATGTGTCTCTACTGAAGCCCCATGTTCCTAACCAAGGAATAAGGCCTACTATCTCACCTCCACCTCCTGTACAAGTGGAAGGTGGAGAAGAATTTGAGATAAAGGAAATTTTGGATTCCCGTTTCAATAGAAGAAGACTCCAGTATCTTGTACGATGGAAGAATTATGGGCCCCAAGATGACACCTGGCTGGATACCTCCGGAAAAAACAGTTCTAGAGGCCTTCCGGAGCCGGCCTTAAGGGGGGGGTACTGTAATGTTCCGGTACCTCTGGTACCCTTGCTTCCATATTTCTCCTCTCTTAATTGCGTCCCATCTTGTATAACAAAGGACGCATATACCTTTAAGACCGGATGACATCACTGCCGAGCGCCGCTATGAGCGGCTATTTCAATCGCCGGTTTGCTCTCACTCATCGCTCGTTCAAACCCACATGTTCATCGCACCTACGCCTGAGAAGTCGGAGCTGCTGACATACCTTCCTTGCTGAACTGAAGCCGGAAAGCTCGCTGGTGATCCGTATCTCGCTACGGGATCACCCCTCTCCAATGGACACTGTTATTCCTAAACCTATCTAAGCGATAAGTACCCCGCAGGGGATTCTTGCTACCAATCTCCTACTGTCATCTACTGCAATTACCAAGACTATCTATCTATCTTTTCACTATCACCTGCATAAGACTGTTAGCTCTTGGGACTACCTTGAACTATCCTTGCACTAGGTTACTCTGTCTAAGTATACTCCATCTGTGTCCTCTTACCATCTGCACTATACTTGACATCAGAACCTATCTGCTTTACCATCACCTGCAACTCTCCTAATACTACTTCTAGTGCTCACCATACAATAGCCTGTCTCTCATCTATATCCTCATATACTCTATCCCTCCATTAAACATCTATTGATATATATATAGTATAAAACAGGCTGTACACGGTGATGAAGTCCTGAGAGTTGGATATGTTATTCAACAGATTCTCTACAAGGCTACTGAGTGTAATAATTCTGCAGCTGTAAATCCATCCACAAACAAAAACGCATGAACGTTACACACTGTTGTTAAAGACTCCAGCTCCAATCCAAAAACATCACTGGCCTTAAGAATCAATTTATTGAGGCTGTTGGTGTCAGCCATCCTCCGCCTGCTTCTCCAGCATGCCACTGCATACAAGAGAGCACTGGCCACCACAGACTAACAATATATTTTTTTTATTCACTCTATGTTTCCACAAACATCACATGCTTCAGTGAGCATAATTTCCTGTAGGACACTCACTCACTAAATCTCTTTCCCTTTCATTCTTATGATCGGCAACATACGCTCTATAAATACACCTCTTCCAAAACTTCAATATGGTCATTACCTTTACTTCCACCCAACAGATATATTCTTTACCTGTTATGAAGACCTAGCTGCTGCATGTCCTTTCCACTCTGAAATTATGGAGGTTGTGGATCTTTCTTTTTTTTTTTGTATTATTAGTTTATGAATACTACAGTGCCACTGTACCAAGGTCTTTGTATTTAGGAGGCTTTAGATTGTAAGCTCCTTGAGGTCAGAGACTGATGTGAATGTACAGTATATACAGGTATGTAAAATGGTACCTACTTTAAATTGTCGACGCTATATAAATACCTGTAATAAATAAATAATAATTGTACATGGGTTGGGTTGATAGAATGGGGTAGTTTCAACATTTGGATAGAGATGGGCTTTAAGTACTTACTATGCTTTTTGGTCTCTGTTTCAGATTTCAGTTCCAGAATGCTTTTAGAGTAGCATTGGTATGTTACTATCAGGTGTGGGTCTTGTAAAGATTTTGTCATTTGATCAATGTGATCACTGTACAACCTTAGGAATTTAGGCGTGTATAAATTCACATTCATTTTCATGCATTTCTACTTCTAATGTTCTTCCTTCTATGTGAAATAGAGACATACTTGAAAAGTAACAAACATACTAAAAGTGATATGTGTGCAGCCAGCGTGACTTGCAATTTGCAAGCTATTTAAACCTTTCTTCGTAGTAGGTGTAACATCAGCAATTTCATCATGTTTCTTTCCAAAACCAGAGCAAAAAAAATAAATAAAAAAACAGAACAGCCATGTTACAAATCAGCAATGTGAACTACTAGATTATAAATATTTTTAGAGAGCACAGGTGTCAATCCTTGGGGATCACTAATCATCCCAATTATTCTTATTTTGGGCAAATATGGCATCCTTCTCTCTCTTCCAATGTCTATCTTTCCCTCTATATATAAACCACTTATTACTATTCACTACTAGTGATGGGCAAATTGGCCTAAGTTAAGTTATCGGGAGGATATATATATATATATATATATATATATATATATATATATATATATATATATATAAAACTATATATTATGCTTAAAGCATATTTAAGTCTATGGGAGCTAAAACTTGTAATTGTGGGCTTTTTTGTCAAAGCCAGTTTGCATGCTTTTGGGTAAAAAAAAGTGTCATGGGTAGATGGGCACTACTATGATGGGCATGTAGCAGTGCAAATATCAATTGCCAGGAAGTCGTTTTTTAATGTGGTAATTAAAAATATCAATGCTGAAGTTTGGCTAGTTTATTTATTTATTTTTGCTCTATAGCTTTACTAAGGTAATATACCTTTATTTAAGGATGTCACATATCATGCAGGCTAAGGGATCCAGGAGAAATCTTCGAGCTTGCCTTTTTTTTGTTTAAGGAACCCAAAAAACCCTCCCAAAAAATGGTGCGTGCTTCCACACCCCAAAATCCATACCAGACCCTTATCAATGCAAAAAAAATGGTCTTGGTTCTTCCCCCGAATCATTACCAGCCTCTTATCCTAGTGTGTAGCCTGGTCCTGGCAAAGAAGGGGAGGATAAGTCAGTGTGTGTCCCTTACCATACCAGGCCGCTTTCCCCCAGCTTTGATAAAATGCTACCAAAAGTTTCATTTTGATCTTTTACCTGATTTATATACAGTAATTGTTCATTGTTATACCGGACATAAATATTCTGCTAGAATATGAAACATATTTATTATATACTATTGCCAAGCAGTTGTCATGCTTTGTGTTTCCTAAGATACTTAGAAATAGCTAAGATTAGACAATTAGAGCTAAAGACAAGTGAGAGTGATATGATTTATGTGATTACATTATTTATTTTCATAAAAAGTCTTCAAGGTAACTTGATAGCTGTCAAGGACATTCTTACAAAGAGTGATGACATTTTCCAGGTATTTAATGGTATAAGAATGTTTTCTGAACAAAAACATGAAAGACTAATAAGGATTTTTTATGGTTTGACTTATGTACCCATGAACCTTTACTATTATCTATTAATCATTTTGCCCATTACATGATTAAGTGGTTAACTGGCCATTTTTTCCTTACACCAAGCATACTACTAAGCATCCGGAGCAAAAAAGATGTTGAACATCTTTATTGTTAAGTAATCTATTAAAAATAATTTTCTCCTCCTCCGTTTTACAGAACACAGAACATATATGTAAATAAGTGTTTTTAAGACCAGCTTGATGTAACCATGTTTAAATAATACATTTTTGTTTTTAAATGTAAAGATTGTAATTATAAACTATATGTAACTAGGGGCAGCCATATTTGCTCTATACAAACATGGGTGTCACTTTCCGCTTTGCAGTGCTACGCAGGGGCTGTTCTTTACCGCTTTTTCTCAAAACACAAGTCTTTGAGTTAGTTGCCTCACTAAAACCTATGCACTCCCTGTGTGGCTGATACCTAGTTTATTAGCTTTTGAAGTAAAACCTAACTGGATGATATTTAGTTTACTAAAGCACTGTTTATCATAAACAATTGCCATGTTGCATTTCACTTTTTCTTACATCTTAGCGCTAGTGATCTCCAGCCTCTTGCATCTACTTTCTGTCTAAATGCATTGGGCTCCACCAGTGAGTGGACTTCATTGCCCAGTATTCCAGATAGTGGCAACAGACGAAGCTACCTGTGCAATAAGTGTAAGCACAGATGTTAAGAGTCACTGCAAGAAGCACATATGATAACAGAGGATACCAGTTGGAAGATAGACACATAGTTTTGTCACCCCAGTACAGGAAGTATTTAAACAATGACCTTTATAGTGGGATTATCAATTATTATTTAACCACTTGCCGACCGCGTAACGTACATTTACGGTGGCAGATCGGCTCTATTGCGTGAAATCACATACCTGTACGTAATTTTGTGCAGTAGCCTCTAAGTGGCGCGTGGTTGTACCATATAAATGATAAGAACACACCAGTTCTCTTCTCTACAGCATATGGAATTCCCATATATGTTCATGTATTTGTTCCAATGAAAGAAGCTGAATGCTTCCTGTAGACATTATTGAATGCATACATGTAGCTATGTATACATATATGTAGAGACCCGATCGCACGCGCTGATTGGAGAGAGGGGGAGCCAATCAGTGGGTACTGCGGACCCGATGTCTGCGGGCCACCCGCAATCGTTCCCGAGAGAGGCAAAATGGCAGTCTGCCTATGTAAACAAGGCAGATCGCCGTTCTGACAGGGGAGAAGATGATCTTGTGTTTCTGCTAAGCAGGAACATGGATCTTTGTCTTCTTTCAGTCAGAGCAACCCCCCCATATTTATTAAACACTCCCTTGGGACACATTTAACCTTTTGATCGCCCCTGATGTTAACTTCTTTCCTGCCAGTGTCATTAGTACAGTAACAGTGACAGTAACAGTGTATTTTTTATAGCACTGTATTTTTTTAGCACTGATTACTGTATTGGTGTGACTGGTCCCTAAAAAAAGTGTAAAAAATATCAGAGAGGTGTCCAATTTTTCCACCGCAATGTCGCAGTCCCACTATAAGTCACTGATTGCCATTACTAGTAAAAAAAAATAAAAATAAAAACTCCATAAAAATATCCCATCGTTTGTAGACACTATAACTTTTGTGCAAACCAATCAATATATGCTTATCTTGATTTTTTTTTTTACCAAAAATATGTAGCAGAACACAAATTAGCCTAAATAGATGAAGAAATTAAATTTTTTTTGCATTTTTTTATTGGATGTGTTTTATAGCAGAAAGTAAAAAATATTGTTTTTTTAAATTGTCGCTTTTTTTTGTTTATAGCACAAAAAATAAAAACTGCAGATGTGATCAAAGACCACCAAAGGAAATCTCTATTTGTGGGAAAAAAGGACATCAATTTTATTTTCGATACAGCGTCGCACGATCGTGCAATTGTCATTTAAAATAACGCAGTGCCATATTGCAAAAAATCGCCTGGTCTTTAAGGGGGTAAAACCTTCCGGGGCTGAAGTGGTTATTGAAAGCTGTAGATATAAAAAGACTTTTGAAATTAAATTAACAAGTTAAGATTACATGAGATTTTATGGTTACAATGAAAAATAGTTGAATGCTAAATACATACACTTTAATACATTTTGATGTAGCAAAATATACAAATACATATAATAAAATATACAAAACTGTATTTAATAATACACTTATATATTTTATCATATTTTAGGAATATGAACCCTTTTTTTTTCATTTTTATATTTTATACTTTTATGTTGTATCTTTTTATGATACATTGATACATTTACTATATAAAAATGTTTTTTTTATAGTGTGTATAGTGGTTTTTATTTTTCATTGATATATACTAAAGCAATACATGTGATATTGATTAGTGTTTAACCAGTAAGCATACTCCACTTTGGATTTGCTTGCTGTTCTATTAACTAGCACTTCCTTCAAAGTTTAGCACTTATTAACATTTATTGCTTCAGAAATAAGCAGATATAGCAACTTTAACAAAAAGTTGATTTCACAGCTAGTAGAAAATCTGCCTAACCATGCTTACGTTTGAAATGCTTTTGACCTTTAAAATACAATAGTTTTTATTTTTTAAGTAAAGCAATAATTAGTAATGGCATTTTATTAAATGCACATATAAGTAAAAAGTACAAACTGTGGTAGCTAAATATTTAATTATTCAGATTCCTATAATACCCTACATTGTAAGCATTTTAATTTCACATATTAATAACTTATGAGCCAATGTTCTTTGAAAGCTTATTGTAGCTATTTACACCATTTAAAGAAAGTGTATGCCATAGCTTTGCAAAATTTACTTTACTGATGATTGTATAGAAATCTCTAGCTCACAAAAATGCTGTCTGTAACATTTGCTCACTTTTATTTTGTGATTTAGTAAAAGAAGAAAAAATACTTATACTACAGCAGGCCATACATTATCCATGTTTTTGTTTAACAAGTGGGCTAAATTAAAAAAATATGCAGATTCTTCCATCCATACAATGGATGGAGAAACCCCTCTTGCGGTGCTATTGTGAGTACACAATTATCAGTGTTGCTAGCAATAGGCCAATGGCACTGATTGTTTTGGAAAAACCCAACAGGGTGGTTGTACAGAAGTTGATCAATAGATCAACTTTTGTACAACCAGGGTGCCCATACCTGGAACAAAATTCAATCCATGTATGGCCAACTTTAAGGTTCTTTGAACTTCCAGGTAATAATAATATAATTAACATTTTTATTATTATTATTCAACTGGATTTATACAGCGCCAACAGTTTGTACAGCACTTTACTATATCAAAGGAGACAATAAAGTTACAATACGATAACATACAAGAAGGTTTAGAGGGCCCTGCTCATAAGAGCTTACAATCTAATAGGGTGGGGCAAGTGGTACAAAACATAATAACTGTAAGGAATGAACTGATGGAAGAATTAAAAATGTAATTGTTAGGTGGAGGCCGGATAGGCTTCCTTGAAGAGTAAGTTTACTGGAATAGCCGAAAGGTGGCCAGAGTATGAGATAATCATAAAGATTGAGGTAGAGAGTTCCAGAGTATTGGAGAGGCTCTGGAGAAGTCCTGGAGATGAGCATGGGAGGAGGAGAGAAGAGAGCTAGAGGGGAAGAGGTCTTAGGAGGAGCAGAGAGGATGATTTTGGATGATATTTTGAGACAAGATTGGGGATGTAGCTTAGGGGAATATTTGTGAATGGCTTTGTATGTTGTTAGTGTTTTGAATTTAATCCACTGGGTAACCAGATGCCAAAGGGATTGCAGGGATTGCTCCTTTTTAGTTAAAAAGGAGCGTGTTATGAAGGTGAAGTCTACAAGCTTTTAAGAGTGATTGAATTTTGGGAAAGGACAGGTCAGAGTCAGATTACACTTAGTACCATGATGTAAGGGCAGGGACTAATAGTTGGATTATTGATCTTTATGGAAAAGTCAGGGAGGAAGACACAGGTGGTGGGGGGAGGGGGATATTTCAAGCTTTTAGAAAGCTTGTTTTAGAAAGATTTTGTTCAAGGAAGTGTTGTGACATCCATGTTGATATATCAGCTAGTAAGTTAGTAATGTGAAAGGAGAATGAAGGAGTGAGGTGAGGAACAGAGAGATAGGTTTGGGTGTCATCGGTGTAGAAATTGTAATGGAAGCCGTGAAAGGTTATAAAGTGACTAAAAAAGGACATGTAGATAGAGAAGAGAAGTTAGATGGAGAAGGGGGGAAGGAGTTAAAAGTAAGACTGCAGGAGTGCTCTGAAAGATAGGAGGAGAACCAGGAAAGAGCAGAACTTTGGAGGCCAAGGGAGTGGATTTTATTGAGAAGGTGGTCAACAGTATCAAAGGCCGCAGAGAGATCTAGTAGTAAGAGTATAAATTAGTGGCCATTGGTTTTAGCAGTTAGTAGAGCGTTAGTTAGTTGAATTAGGGCAGTTTCTGTGGAGTGCTGTGAGCAAAATCCAAACTGGGTTCAAAAAGTCAAAAAGCCAAAAAGGGGTCAAAAAGGTTGTTTTCAGTGAGGTAGGAGCTAAGGTGAGGTAGACTAAGCATTCTAAAAGTTTAGAGGTAAAGGGAAATAATAAGATGGGTCTTAAGTTGTTCAGGTTGGAGGGGTTCAGTGAGGGATTTTTTAGAATGGGGGTAATCAGGGCATGTGAAAAATATTCTTGCATGCATTAATGCATTTTAGATTGATTTATCAACTTCAATAAGCATGGGAATGATCTGTGCCTGCTTTAGAGGGGAGGAGAAGGTGCCAGTAGAGAGGGAGAGATTGAAAATGTGAGTGTGAGCATAGCACAGAAAAAGAGGGTGACCGAAGTAGTTGCGAAGGAACAGGATCCAGGGGACAATTGGTTCAGTGGGCATCTGAGAAAAGTTTTGTAACCTCTTCAGTAGTAGCCCTTTCAAAAAAGGAGAGTGTTGACTGTGCTGTTAGACAAGGTATGTTAATTGGGGAAGATAACTATGCAGTGGTGGTGTCCTCAAATATTGCATCAATCTTGTCTTGAAAAGGAGCAGGTGGTCAACAGTATCAAAGGTCGCAGAAAGGTGCAGTAGTAAGAGTATGGAGTAGTGCCTAATGTGATATATGAAGTGGGAGTGACGTTGCTTATTATGTAATAAAATCCCTACTACGGGTTATCTTATAATAAAAGGAAATGTGCTAGGATTGTTGTTGTTGTTCAGTCGTTTATTTGAGTCCGACTCTTCGTGACCTCATGAACCATAGCACGCCAGGCTTTTCTGTCCTCCACTGCTTGCTTAACTTCATGTTTATTGTTTTGATAATGCTATCTATCCATCTTGTTTTCTGTTGTCCTCTTCTCCTTTTTCCTTGTACTGTTTCCCAGTATCAGGGTCTTTTCTAGCGTGTTCTCTCTTTGCATTAGGTGGCCAAAGTATTTGAGTTTCAGCTTCATGATCTGTCCTTCCAGTGAATATTCAGGGTTAATTTCCTTCAGGATTGACTGGTTAGATCTTCTTGCCATCCAATGGACTTTCAAGAGTCCTTTCCAACACCGTTGTTCAAAAGCATCAATTCATCAGCGTTCAGCCTTCCGTATGGTCCAGCTATCACAGCCATAGGTTACTACTGGACGTTCGATAGATGTGTATGGGTGCGCTTTAACTAAAAATGAGTGATGTATGGGCCGTGGCTGCACTTGAACTCTTAGAACAATAGAGTGAAGAAATAAATAAGATAAATAAAAGTGCGCTCTACTTATTTTGGTGTGTTCCTAAAAATAACATAGGGACACGTCACAAAACCCCTGTGGTAGGTGAATCAATTAAAAAATTGATACTTGTAATAAAGAAATAGGTGCAATAAAATGCAACAAATTAATTAGTGTCAGCAAAATATATAAAAATATGCAGTGTTTACTCCAAACATAATTAAATGTATAAAGAGTCAGCAATGCGACAATTAGTAAATCTACATGCAATATATATAGAAATATATGCAAATTAAGGTGCAGTATGTGTATCAATAAATACAAAACAAATTACACAAGATAATCACTAGGTATGTGCCGCGATTCACAAAAAATTCTTGTGCTCCACACCGTGCCTTGCATTTCTCACTAGCACATGGTGATAAATGAAACAATAAAGTGAATATATAAATAAAACAAAACAGTCTAATATGTGAGTCCGTGGGAACTTTGCCTGTATTGCGTCTATTTGGCTCTAATAAATCAAAATTTACTAGTCCACAAAGTGAGCAGTACAGATATCTTCCACACAGAGGTTCCTCCTCAGATATTGCTCAGCGTGCAGGTAAATGAGAGACACGCTCCGCGTCCTCCGCTGATAATAGTGTGGTGCTGAAAGTGCATTTAGGGTATCTTCTTACCAGATACTAAAAGCCAAGTTTCAATCTAACAGACAACTCCGAGTGAGCAGTGGTGGGTACGTGCTAAAAAGTGGCTTCTTACCAGATGCAGATAGATAAACCGCAAACAGACAAGGACACACGTGGCTTTGGCCCAGCCATTTCATTAGTTGTGGAGCTTGAAATTGCCCTCCACTCTTCCCCAGTAGCACACTGGACACCTTCCGGTCTGGGGGACTCATCTTCCGGTGTCATATCTGTTAGCCTTTTTTTTTTTGTGCAAATTCATACATGTGAAAGAATAAAAATAAAATTACAAAATGCTTAAATGCTGGAAATTAAAAATTCAAGTGACAAGTGCTGGAAATTAAAAGGAGATGTCATTTGATGATGAAACGCGTAAGTCGGAACAGGATCATGTGATGTAGGTGCGCTACTAGCCGTGGCCATCTTTAACATATGTTTGACATGCTTTTTAATGTGCTATGCTTGTGAGGGAAATAAGTTTTCAATAAATTCACATTTTTACTTGTTTAGACACACTGCACCATTGTGTTCAATTTGCATTCCTTTGAGGTGCTCCTGTACTATAGTTGGATGTGGGACTTTTCAGGTACATCCCAGTTGATTGTCACGGACAGCTCAGCAAGAGTATGGGAGCTCCATCTAACCCATATTTCACATGCTGGTGTTGACTATAATTTGAGAGTCACACATTCTGGTAAGCAGATTGATGTTTATCCACACAGTGTTGGTAATGTGACCACATCTTTCCCTGCTTGTCATTGGTGTGCGGTGATTCTTCTCATTCAAATACTACATTGACTTTTTACTATCTTATAGAGGCTTTGTATTGGTGCTGCCCTTTTTCATTGAGTAATATTGGTATGTTCTTTTCTATTGTTTATTCTAGTCTATTTAAATTTTAATTTTTTCTATTAAAAAAAAATTAGAATTTCAGAAGATGGTTATATTCTTTCTATTCTACTGTTTTTTCCATTCTATTTTTTTATTTTCTAGTCTTTTCTTTTTCTATTATATTCTTGTCTATTCAAATTAATATTTATTCTATTTGAATTTTGGGAAATGGTTATATTCTGTCCATTCTATACTATTGTTTTTATTTTTTAATTCTCTTCAATTCTGTGCTATTCTATTCTTTTTATTCTATTCTATTCTTTTCCATTCATATATTTTCTATTCAATTAAAATTAAAATTTATTATATTTGAAATTCGAATTTCAGAAGATGGGTATATTCTATTTTATTCTATTCTATTTTTTATTCTATTCCTTTATTTTCTATTCTATTTTATTCTGTTCATTTATTTTCTTTCCCTGTTTTACTATATTATTTTCTGTTCCATGGATTTACTTTCTGTTCTATTTTTTTATTTTGTATCTTGTTCTGAATTCCTCTATTATATTATATTCTTTTGTTTTCTATTCTAGTCTTTTCTTTTTTTAACTCTTTTTATTGAAGGATATAAAGCTTGTGGTACATACAAACAGGGCACTCAACAGGAGTGCCAAACAAAGAAAATAAAGAACAGAATTAAACGGTACATTATATTAGAGTGAATATAAGAAAAAAAGAAATCAAGTAGCATTACAGTACAGCATAGGGTCGAAAAACTAGACAAGGTACAAAAGACCATACGGGGAAAAAAGCATACAGGAAATCAATACTCGTATAGAAGGCCCTAGGTAGAGGGGATGGTAAGGTCAGATGAGCACCAAGCCCCCCACACTTTATCAAATTCAGCTGGGCAACCCCTATGTTCAAATACGAGTTTTTCATATGGCAACACCTGATTAACCGACTGTAACCACTTACATATCAAGGGAGCAGTGGATTGAATCCACTTAAGGGCAACGGCCTTACGGGCCATAAACAATGACACCAGTAACATAGTCCTAGTATGTCTCTGCCACCTCTCCTCATCCAACACTCCCAGTAAACACATCATGGGGGTGCACGGCATAGTATCGGACAGGACCGATGATAAAACTTCAGTCACCCTCCGCCAGTATTGAGCTATTACCGGACACTTCCACATGACATGGGCAAAGTCGGCACGTGGGCATGTACATCTAGTGCATGTAGGGGTTGGGAGTGCATTCATGCAACCGAACCGGGGTCAGATAGGATTGATGAAAAATGTAGAGATGGATCAGTTTGTTGTTAACTGCCGGGGAGACCGAGAGATGCGATGAACACACCTCCTCCCAGTCCTCGTCCGACAAATCAGGGATAAGTTGTTGCCACATGGTACGCACCGCCAGCGGGTTTCCATTAAACGTGGCCGAAATCAAGTGTAAATAGATTGTGGATATAAGTGCCCTGGGTCCCTGGGAGTGCAAGATTCCAATTAACGGGTAATCAGAGAGAACAACCTCATTGGATCCGAACTGGGAGTGGAGTGCATGGTGAAGCTGGAGATACCTATACAAGGCATTATGGGGGAGATCACACTTATTTTGAAGTGACTGAAAAGTAGCTAAAACCTTCCTTTCATATACATCCCCTAGGGTAGCAATTCCCCTACACTCCCAGAACGGATAATCTAGGAACGATTGGAGATCAGGGAACATCTGGTTGGCAGCATTAATGTCACCAAAGTCTGCAAAGCCTCCCGCCTAGTCTTTTCTAGTCTATTCCTTTATTTTCTATTCTTTGTTATTCTCTTCAAAAATTCAAATTCAATAAAAAAAAAATTGAATGTGAAAACAATTTGAATTAGATTAGAAAAATATTCTAATTCAAATTTCATCCGAAATGTTGTTACTTCATTTCAGATTAGTTTAAATTAGTTTCAATTGTAATTCAGAAATTCAGATGTATCTGAATTTCTGAATAACAAAAACATTTTTGAATTTCAATTCGGAACAAAAAAAACTGCACATGTTTATCAGGGAGTTTTAGTAGGGCAATTTCTGTAAAGTGCTGTAAACAAAACCAGAGTGTAAAGGGTCAAGAAGGTTGTTTTCAGTGAGGTAAGAGCTCAGAAATTTGTAGACTAAAGCCTCGTACACACGCAACGAATTTCCGCCGACCGGTCATCCGTCTTTTGTCCAGAGTGATGTCTGTTGGTTGGAATGTGCTCTAGACTGCACACGAATTTTCCCGCACGACAGAATTCTACTTCAGAAGTGATGTCATGTGTTGGATTGCTTTCTTTGTGTTCTTTCATCTCTGAGCATGCCTAGTCTTGCTCATAAGATTTTTCCCCATCGAAACCTGTACCAATGAGACAAAAATCGGACGTGTTTTGACGGTCGACAAAAATTATATAGCCTGCACACCAGGATTTTTTCGGCCGAAAAGTCGGTTGTCGGAAGCACCATACTAACAAGCCGAAAATCGGCAGATCGGTCGTCGGACGAAATTTCCCGGCCGAATTTCTACTCGTGTGTACGAGGGCTTAAATGTTCTAAAAGTTTAGAGGTAAATGGGAGCAAGGAGATAGGTCTTCAGTTGTTCAGGTGGTCATTAGTACTTGTTAACTGGTTAGTATACAAAGAGCTTTACTGTAAATTTTATGTGTGGTTGGAAGGGTATACCCTGAAACACAGATCTTTCATTATTAGTAAGTAGCTATGTTTATTTTTATCCCAGATACATTTTCTTAAAAAGTCTTGGAAGAAATGTTTGTCATGAAAATGGATTTACGTGTGTATCAATGCTTCTACATGTACTATAACTGAAAGCAGCCACACATTCAGAATACAGTACATCTATTCAGCAAATGTTTTAATGACTTTTGTCATGGCAACTAAAAGCACATTATTTGAAAAAATGGTTGTGGTTCCTCAGTGAGTCTCTTATTTTTCTTCTAAATTGTTGCTTTTACTGTTGACTTTTTTTTTTCAAGTCACAATGATTTTTTTTGCCTTAGCCCTGTGTATTTGCATGATGTGAATATTATGCATTTCAATATGTATATCAGGAGGACTCAAATTGAAGCAGGTTACATTTTTTTTTTTTTTTCATTAGTTTTTATTGAAAGAAAATTTCACAATACAGCAAGATAGTACAAACCAGTATAAAACGATAGATAACAAATACATTTGCATTTGCATTCAGGGTACAACTCGAACAGTCCAGACACAACAATGTTGCGAACAATGAGATAAGATATCATTAATACCATTGATAACAGCATTGTGACGAGACCCTTGCTCGCCCTGTCCGCTCTCCCGACACTCCTCTGTTTCTAGTCAGTCAGCTTGCAGATCGCATCGTCTGATGGTTCGGTCAACCAAGGATCCGGGATCCGAACTACAGCTATGTGCCGTCCGGAATCCATTAGAACAAAACACCAGGCAAGCTGTATGTACGTTCAAACAGGAAGACCATTTATTGGAAGAACACAGCACACTTTATACAGAAAGTGTAATATCCATGCAAATGAGGGCTTGAAATGAGTCAACAGGGATTGGTCAGATAGCTTTGACCAATGCAAATGAGGGCTTGAAAATGAGTCAGTAGTGATTGGTCAGATAACTTTGACCAATGCAAGGAGACAGAAGCCCTAGGGGGCAGTCAATGTACATAATAGTCAGACACAGAACAATGGTTCCCTAACGAGCCCTCAATACACATTACTCTGTGTCAATACCCCCCTTAGCAGACAACAGGTGTGGTCATTAGCACACCTGACAATAGCCACCTCAGACAGTAAGCAACATTTTCATAACTTCTAAAATATGAATCACATTCAAATAAAACTTACATTTTCAGAATCACCATACTTCAATTGCAAACATAACCAAAAATCATAGAAATCCCTCCAGGGGTTAAAAGTTAGACGGAAGTCCTTTTCTGACCGACCGTCTCTTCAGAACTTCCTGGGATGACCATAATAGGAATGCACTTCCTGCTCAGAAACCTCATGGCCAAGGGAACAATTGACCTTGCTGACAAATATGAAGCAATTCAACCTATTTGTAGTAGTCCAAAGCATATTTTCAGTGTTCGCCACCCTCCTGGTCACCCTGCATCCATAACAGATGCAGGGTGATTTAAACATAAGAGAGCCCCATAAGACTGGGCATGGTGCCCCCCAACCTCTCTAAAGGAATTTGGGGTCCACAACCCCCATGCCCAAAGTGACTCTCGTCACATTTCTCCCCCTTCGGCAGGAGACTAACACAGAAGGAGACCCTAACCGGGTTTACTTCGAAGTTAGTCCATAGTTCAAGTCCTCCAATGTCTGCACCCACAAAGTACCCCAAACAAATTGTCCGGGACAGAACGTCACTCACCCAGCCAACCTCTGCCTCTCTTGTAGAACATCTCCTCTGTGGGGGAAAAGCATGAACTGGCCCTTCTCCCAGGATTCCTTTCAGCTGCTCTAGGGAGGACAGGGTGGCTGGGCTCACTTCCTCATGCTGTTGGGGATCTGGGCCGACCGTCCAGCATCCCTGTAGGTCTGGTGCAGAGACTGCGGTCCCATCTGCACCATTGGGATCAGGGCTGTTATCTCCCTGTGGTTGGAGAGAAGGATTAGTTGTCTCCTCTCCCTGGAAGGTACACTGCTGCTCTGAAGGAAAGATGACACCTTCGGCTCCCGGTAACTCCTGCTGTAGCTGGGGACCTGGGCCGGCTGCCCAGCCTCCCTGTAAGGCCGGTAGAGAGACCTCGGTCCCATCTCCACCTGCCATCGGTGGGTCTTCACAGTACCCCCAGTCTGTACTGTCTCTCCAACTGAAGGGTTGTGGGTCTGGCTCTGCCACCCAGGACTCCGGCTCTGCTTGCAGGGTAGATTGGGGTGGAATGGAGCAGAGCAGGCGTTGGTAGTCCTGCTCCAGTTCCCACTCCATTCTGACCAGATTAATCAGGTCTGACCCCAGGTCATTCGCTTTGGGGAAACCCAGTAGGGCTTCCCTGGTGTCCTGGATTTTCCAGCGCCGGAACTCTGCTGGACATCCAAAGTCCCTCTCCTCAAAGGCCTTCCACAGCAAGCCCGGGCCACTATAGTCCTCACCTTCCGGCATATTGTCATCAGCCATCCAGTGGTTGTAGCTGGTGGCATACCACTTTAGTGCCCGGTAAGCTTCATCCAGCCACATCTCCTTCCAAATCAGGTTCCTTAGCTCCGTCACCCACTCATCCCGGGGTTGTTCTCCTAGGAAAGGTAACCGCAGGGCAACGTATACCTGGAACCGCTGTTCTTCGCTGGGAAGGTTCTCTCTCCGCCTCCACTGCACATCCTCTAAAGCCTCATACCACATTTCCTTTCGAGTGAAATCTCTCCAGTCCAGTATGGCTTCCTCTGATCCAGGCTCATCCTGTTGGACCAAGTGTTGCTGCAACCTCCAGAGAAACTCCTCCTCATATGGGGACACTGCATCTTTAGGCGTTTTCTCCGATTGCTGTATTTCTGCCATTCTCTGCTCATGCTGCCGCTCTCGTTCCCTCTCTTGTCGTTCTCGTTCTTTCTCTTGTCGTTCTCGTTCTTTCTCTTGTCGCTCATCCTGCAGCTGGATGTCTCTAATGGCATTCTGTATGGCGGTCTCTGACGGGTTAGCACCATATAATGCCAACCGCTCTCGAACTCGTTGCTGAAACAAGTCTTCAACTGACCAGGGTCCTGCATCACCACCCCTCTGATCCATCTCGGATAGCTCACTGATCAGGGTGGCCTTGTTCTTTGTCCCACTGGTCCCTCTGCGGCTCTCAAGTAAGTTTTTCAGTGTGGCTCTCCTGCATGCTGCATAGCTGGTCATTGACCGTGGTGGTTTGGAGTGTCCTGGTAACTGGAGAGCAAATCCCACCGCTGCCAACCAATGTGACGAGACCCTTGCTCGCCCTGTCCGCTCTCCCGACACTCCTCTGTTTCTAGTCAGTCAGCTTGCAGATCATATCGTCTGATGGTTCGGTCAACCAAGGATCCGGGATCCGAACTACAGCTATGTGCCGTCCGGAATCCATTAGAACAAAACACCAGGCAAGCTGTATGTACGTTCAAACAGGAAGACCATTTATTGGAAGAACACAGCACACTTTATACAGAAAGTGTAATATCCATGCAAATGAGGGCTTGAAATGAGTCAACAGGGATTGGTCAGATAGCTTTGACCAATGCAAATGAGGGCTTGAAAATAAGTCAGTAGTGATTGGTCAGATAACTTTGACCAATGCAAGGAGACAGAAGCCCTAGGGGGCAGTCAATGTACATAATAGTCAGACACAGAACAATGGTTCCCTAACGAGCCCTCAATACACATTACTCTGTGTCAATACCCCCCTTAGCAGACAACAGGTGTGGTCATTAGCACACCTGACAATAGCCACCTCAGGCAGTAAGCAACATTTTCATAACTTCTAAAATATGAATCACATTCAAATAAAACTTACATTTTCAGAATCACCATACTTCAATTGCAAACATAACCAAAAATCATAGAAATCTCTCCAGGGGTTAAAAGTTAGACGGAAGTCCTTTTCTGACCGACCGTCTCTTCAGAACTTCCTGGGATGACCATAATAGGAATGCACTTCCTGCTTAGAAACCTCATGGCCAAGGGAACAATTGACCTTGCTGACAAATATGAAGCAATTCAACCTATTTGTAGTAGTCCAAACCATATTTTCAGTGTTCGCCACCCTCCTGGTCACCCTGCATCCATAACAGATGCAGGGTGATTTAAACCTAAGAGAGCCCCATAAGACTGGGCATGGTGCCCCCCAACCTCTCTAAAGGAATTTGGGGTCCACAACCCCCATGCCCAAAGTGACTCTCGTCACAAGCATTATACATGAGCGGAACATGATAGCCGTATCAGGGTAATGCTCTTTTAGGAAGGGGGGGGGAAGAAGAAGAAGAAGAAGAAGAAGAGGAAGAAGAAGAAGAGGAAGAAGAGGGGGGGGGAGGAGGGAGGGAGGAGGGGGGGGAAGAAGAGAAGAAGGAGGAAGAGCGAGAAGAAGAGGGAGGAAGTAGAAGAGGAAGAAGGAAGGAATGAGGAGGAAAGGAGAGAGGGGGGATGGTGATCAAGTCACAAGGGGGAGGGGAGTGGAGTGGGGGAGGGAGGGAAGGGTAGATGGGAGAGGTGGCGAGGAAAGGGAAGGGGAGGGGGGGGAAGAAGATAGGAGGAGAAGAAGAAGGAGAAAGGGGGGGTAGGAGAGGGATAGAGAGGAGTGTAAGGGAATGAGGAGCGGAGGAAATAGAGAGAGAAAGGGAGACAGCTAGAGGGGTATGTGTCCACTCTGAGGGGATTTGCAGATATTAACATAGTCAGCGAGATTAGCACTACTCGAGTTATGAGCACCCACTGCCGAGTCTGGAAAAGAACAAGAATGCAATATAACATGTGGGGAGGGGGAGCAAGGGGGGAAAAGGGAAGGGAAGGATAGGGGGGGGGGGTCAGCTCATAGGAAGTCATAAATGCACATTTCAGCGTAGGTACTCTAAAAATTGAACCGTTACATAAGTATAATATAGATCTCAGTTACCAGATAACCAGGAATGCCATAGGGACCATTGTGTGTCAAATTCCTGTCCTCTACCCGCCTTGCGGGCCAACACCCCCTCATATGCCTGATTAGTCTTTACTAGTTCCAGTACCGCAGACACCTTGGGTGTCTCATCTGCCCTCCACTGTCGGGCTATGGTGTTCCTTGCAGCTAAGAGGATGTGTGTAACTACGTTCCAACAGTCCTTGGGGAAGCGGTCAATACCCAAGTTTAAGATCGCCAGTGCCGGAGAGGGGCGGGTGAGCACTCCCGTAATCGCTGAAATAACTGTAAACAGTTTGTTCCAGAAGCTAGTTAGATTTTTACATGACCAAAATACATGTTTGATATTGGCTGTCTCTCCGCAGCCCCTCCAGCACAAAGGCGAGTACTCTGGGACAAACTTAGAGAGGCGAAAGGGGGTAAGGTACCATCTCAAGTTTATTTTTTGGGAGAGCTCCCAATGGTTGGCACAGGAGGAGGCAGACCTGATGGAGCGGAGGGCAGTACGCCACTGGTCATCTGTAAACTTTTCCTCCAAGTCCGCCTCCCACTTCTCCAAGGGGGGAGTCTTGCAAAAGTCCAGTTTTTGCTGAAAGCAGTTATAAAACAAGGAAGTCCCCTTAGCGGAGCGCGAGGCCCCTATGAGATACAACCAGCCAGAAGAGGGCAGATAGATATGCGGAGACGATAATGTGCGGAGCAGGTGTGCAATTCTGATGTATAAATAGTATTCATGGCAAGGGAGCCCAAACTCACGTTGCAGTTGGGGGAAAGGTTTGAGGGAGTCTTTGATCAAAAGGTCATCTACGGTTGACATACCCCGCCCCGTCCAGCTCCCAAGAGAAACGTGTGGTATCACCAGTTCTAAAACCTTGAGCGGAACGGGAACTCTCACCAACGATGAAGGCCTAAAAGGGAGCGAGGCAAATTTCCTCCACGCCAGGAGGGAGGCCTGGACTGCCAACGGCAGGTCTCGTAGAGGGAAAGGCCTCCACCTGTCAGCCAGGAGCACCGACCGCAGGGACAAGGGGGTACAGAATTCTGCCTCTATTGCACTCCAGGTGGTCCCGTGTGTCGAGGACACCCAGGAACGCAGCTGGGCCAACTGGGAGGCCAACAGATAGTCACCAATATCCACCATACCCATACCCCCCGCGAACCAGTGCCTGACCAACAGATTATGGGTGCTCCTCGGTCGTTTGTCCCTCCACACCAATCCCTTCAGAGCGGCCTGAAGCTGCAAAACATATTTACGTGGAATGGGTACGATCAGTGATCTGAAAATATAAAGAATTTGGGGCAAGAGGATCATTTTGAACGAGGCAAGGCGGCCCGACCAGGTGAGTTCAGTTTTAGATATACGGTGACTTTCAGCAGAGATCTTCGTAATCAAGGGTGGCAGGTTAGCATTGGCCAACTGGGACACCTTAGGGGTTAGGTGGATACCTAAATATGGAATGCTATGCGTTTTCCATGTGTAGGGATATAGTTCACGCAGTTTAGTACACAAGTGTGGGGGGACGGACATTGGCAAAATCAGGGACTTGGAGAAATTGACCTTGTAGTAAGATACGAGGCTAAAGCGTTGAAGGATCTCGTGAGTGGCCTTCAGGGATCGAACAGGGTCCGTCAGGAAGATGATAACATCATCTGCAAAGAGATTGACCACGTGGTGGCGTGAACCTATTCGAAATCCCTTGACGGCCTTCGAGGACCTCACAGCTTCTGCAAGTGGTTCTATGAGTAGGTTAAAGATCTATGGGGATAGCGGGCAGCCCTGCCTCGTGCCATTTGTAATGGGAAAGGGTTGGGAAAGCATATTGGAGGTGTACACCCTGGCAGAGGGATTGGAATACAACGCCATTATTGCAGATATAATAGGACCACCGAAACCGAACCTTCGCAACACCTGCTCCATGTAGGCCCAGTGGACCCGGTCGAATGCCTTCTCCGCATCCAAAGATAACAGCAGAGAAGGCACCCGACCAGACCCAGCCCTGTCAATCACACCAATCACTCTCCTCGTTGCATCCGAGGTCTGTCTGCCTTTTACAAAACCAGCTTGGTCCTCTCGTATTAAGGTAGGCAGAATGGGGTGCAATCTTAGTGCTAAAACCTTGGCATACAGCTTAACATCCGTATTTAATAACGATATTGGCCTAAAATTGGGAGGAGACGTGGGGTCTTTCCCAGGCTTAGGCAGTGTCACAACCTATGCTTGCAACATCTCAACAGGCATGGAGGCAGAGGAGACAGCCGACCCGAACACCGAGGCCAGATGTGGGCATAAGACATCAGCAAATTTTTTGTAGTAGAGGTTTGGTAGGCCATCAGGGCCCGGAGATTTCCCACTAGGCAATGTACGGATGGCTTTAACAAGTTCCTGAGGAGATATGGGGGCATTAAGTTCCCGCAACTGGGCAGCAGTGAGCTGCGGCAGATTTATGGAGGACAAGAATTCAGAAATGGATTGGTCGGTGGGTTGGGGAGTGGAGGGATCCTCTTTTAGGTTGTAAAGAGAGCTATAATATTTAGCAAAAGAGTCGGCGATGGCTTGAGGGTTCATAATTTTGGAGTTGGTAACAGGGTCTAGTAAGTATGCGATTTTATTTTTGATCCGCCTCGCCTTCAATTTTTGAGCTAGTAATTTGCCTGCCTTATTGCCATTGGAGTAATGGGAAATCCTCAGAGCCCAGAAGAGTTTGTCTTGTTGTTCCACTAAGAGTTGCCTAAGATTCGATCTCAGACGGGTAAGTTGAAGAGCCAACGTCTGTGACGGGGAAGATTTGTTCAGGGGTTCTAACCTCTTAATTTCCTTAAGCAGGTGGTCTAGCCGCTGGCTCCTCTGCCTCTTAAGTCTAGCACATAGCTGAATAAGGATTCCTCGGATAAAGGCTTTGTGTGCGCACCAGACTACTGTGGGGTCTGATACGGAACCTGCATTGGTCAAAAAGTAGTCCCGCAAGCACTGTGCGATGTAGGGAGCATGCTGAGAGGATTCCAGGACCTGACTGTTCGCTCTCCACAAAAAAGCAGGGCCAGGGGATCCTGACTCGGACAACACCACAGAGACCGGTGCGTGGTCCCACCACGTAATGGTATGTATATCCGAGGCTTGCACAAGTTGCAGCAACCGTTTGTCCACCAGTATCATGTCTATGCGGGAGTAGGAGTTATGTCGTTGGGAGTGAAAGGAGTAGTCCCGCTCTTCCGGGTGGAGGCATCTCCAGGTATCATACATATCTACTGAGTGGAGCAGGGGGTGCAAAGCAGGTGGAGAGCGGCGGGGAGAGGAGGTGGTGTCCATCTGAGGGTCCGACGTGATATTGAAGTCTCCACACACCACTGGGAAGCCCCTCCCATGCTTGGTCATTAGGTGGAAATAATTTTCTCCAGAATTTGATCTGGTGCTTGTTAGGGGAGTAAGCATTTATCACCGTGAATGGCATGTTGTTGATTTCACAGATCACTATCAAATAGCGACCATTTTGATCGGTGATAGTATCCACCAAGGAAAAAGCTACCGAATCTTTGATTGCGATGAGGACACCTTTGCGTTTTTGAGAGGCCGAGGCTTGAAAAATATGTGGGAATTGTCTGTGCGTCATTACCGGCGCAGACGTGGCCTGGAGATGTGTCTCTTGGATGCACAAGACATCACTATGAAGTTTCAATGCTTCTTTCCACATAGATGCCCGTTTGGCCGGGTGGTTGAGGCCCCTAACATTAAAGGTGGTAATCTTAACAGGCATGTGTATGAGTCAAAGGACTGATAAAGGTACCTGTGTCTCGATGCATCTCTAGGAAGTCCTTTGGAAGGCGACCATGGGGTGCAGAAGGCAGGTGTCCAGTGGCACATGAAGGATCAAGGCGGTGAGTCCAGGTCCTGGGCATTCAGAGGGTGAGCTGACCAGGGATGGTATCGGGAAAGGTTAAGGAAACAAAAACACGGGTAAGAAACAGAAACACAGTCAGTAAAAAGGAGAGCGTAAGCTCGAAAGCAGTCGTGCTGCACATCTTGGTGGAGGGGTTGAAAGCACCAATGGTCTGAGTAGCCAGACGCTCCGAGAGAATTAGTGCAGGTTGCTAATGGGTGGTGAGCTCGAGGGAGCTTTTTTACCCTTTTTCCCATAGGAAACTGTTTGCCAGTCCGCCTGAATAGGGGAAACCTGGGTAGAGGGTGCAGAATGGGCTGAGTCCTGATTCGGGAGGATGCCCCATGTACGTAGGAGATCCAGGCCTTCCTGCAATGATGTAACAACAAATGACTTGTTATTATATGTTACTGTAAGCTTGACCGGGAACCCCCATTTATATGTGATGGCGTGGTTTCTAAGCGCTTTGGTGAGAGGTTGGAGGTTTCTCCTCTTTTGTAATGTATGCTGAGACAGATCAGCGAAGAGCTGGATCTGGGCATATTTCTCTGGTATAGGGGACATCTTCCTGAACTCCGCCATTAGCCGATCTTTTACATGAAAGAAGTGCACTCTAATGATCACGTCCCTTGGGATGTCAGCTGAAAGGTGAGATGGCTTAGGGAGGCGGTGGATTCGATCGATCACCAGCTCCTTGGAGGGGATAGATGGGAGGACCACATGTATCAGGTCACGGGCGTATTGCTCTAGATCTCCCATTTGGACCGATTCAGGCCCCCCCCGAATCTTGACGTTGTTACGTCGCGAGCGGTCCTCCATGTCTGCTATTTTGCTCTTAAGTCTATCCAGTTCCTCCTCATGAGTATAATGGGCGTCAATGAGTTCATTATGGGAGGCTGCGAACTCCCCCATCTTAGATTCCACCTTATCCATCCGTCCCCCCAGGGCCTTAACTTCTACCTTGAAAGATCCCACACATTCCATGAGGTCCGCGTGCATGGATGCACGGAAGGACATCATCATGTCCTACAACCTGGCTTCTGAGACCGGGCGATCGCTTACAGGGAACGTGTCAAAGTTGACAATGAGTTCCCTAGTGGAGTTCAGGGACGAGGAGTCTCCCGGGCTTACCTCCGCAGATGCTGTACCTTCAGTCATCCTGGGCCTGCTTTTTGCTGGGCTCCTGGACAGCGGGGTCGATGCGGAAGGAGAGCAGGGATGGCCAGCCTTCTGGGGAGCTGGAGGTGAAGATCCGTGCTGCGAGCCGGGCGTCCCGCTAGAAGAGGCCGGGGAGTTGCCGCCGGCGCCATCTTGTCCCCTATGCTTGTCCTGGACCATGAAGAAATGCTGCAATTGCCGCGGTTGGCCTCCGTCCTTTTTCTTCCTCGCCATGGCAGCAAAGGCAGGGAGTGATGTGGGTTCAGCGGAGGTAAGTGGCGGCTCGATGTGCTGAGTCAGGGCGCCGATGATGATGGATGTTCTCTCAGGGCTGTCGGAGCTGCGAGCTCAAGCGTCCATGCAGCTACGCCGCGACCGCAGGTTACATTTTTGAGCAGCCCCTAACAAGTGTTTTTTTTTTCTGACCTTTCATGCCTGGTTCTCATATATATTACCAGTCTCAAAGTAGCTGGTATCGGAGTTGTTTTGGGTGCTACACAGTTATGGCTGTCATAAACCACATACCGACAATTCCCAGATCCCATATAGCTTGTGCTCCTAGGAAATTAGTTACGTCCAAATTCTTTATAAACTTTTACTTTAAAATCTTGAAACTGGGATTGACACAAACTTGGGTAGAACTTTGAGATTGGCTTTTAGTAAAAAAAAGTGTGCTATGCGAAGTTCACTATGATGTCAAATCTAAAGCTGCGTTTCATGTTTCCTGTCACTTTAAATACTTTGTTTGGACCAAGCTGGTCCAAACAAACTCTTTCTTTCACTAAGTGCTGCACTGGCTCCAAGCACTGTATGTACTGCATATAGCTTTAGCTACATACAGTATACAGTGCTGCATTTGGGCTGTGAGACAGGGACTTCCTGTCTAACACCCGGAAAAAAATATGAGTCGGTCTGTGCAGAGCTGAGTCATTCATAGGCAGCTTTGTATTTTGTAAAAGAATACATAGCTTCCTCTGATTAGTTGAGTTAGAGGGGCAGATGATTATGTCACTCTCTCCGACTCCGCCAATCAGAGGAATCTTTGTATTCATTCACAAAATACAATGTCAAGCAAAAGGACAGCCAGCAACTCTGTAAATCTTCCAACTCTTTATTGTCACACCTCAGTGGGTAAAATAGACAAGGTGGCTAACGTGTTTCGATGATGAGCCTTGGTCACAGCACATTCACAGAATACAGTACAAAGCTGCCTATGAATGGCTGAACGCTGCTCACACTCTACATTGTTTCTGGTGTAAGACAGGAAGTCCCTGTCTCAAAGCTGGAACCCAGCACACTGTACTGTATGAAGCTGTCGCTACTAGCAGTACGTACACTGCTTAGAACCTGTACAGCACTTAGTGAAGCCAAAAGTTTGTTTGGACCAGCTTGGTTCATACAAAGTATTTAAAGTCACAGAAAACCTGGAGATCAGCTTTAACTTTGGGCCTGGTGAAAGTATACTTTCCTAATAGACAAGGTTTATTGTGACACACTTTCATATTATCCCGCATTAACTTCTATTGTGGCGTTTTTCTTCCCATGACACATTCGAACCACAAAGGTGTTGGAGCTGAAAGACACTGGGTCTGATTTACTATCAAACTGATGGATAAGCACCATTTTGAAAAAAAACTGTTTGTCAGTGGTGAAAAAGCACATACATAGTAGAGCAACAACAAGAAACAACCCAATGAGATATGTGAAAGTTTTCCAAATATATGTGAAAACAAATATAATTCCACCACTAGTGAAATGTTACACACCAAACATTTGTAAATCTCTTACCATGACAGATGTATGTATTTATTGTATGTGTTGGCTGCAAGGAATGTTTGTTAATTGAAGCGGATCTCTTGCATGCCTTGCCGTGTTTTGTTTTCAAAATGACTGCTTTTGCAATACACTTTCACAACTTTGATCTCACTGGCAGAATGAACCATGCTTGGTTGTTTGATTTACTACATTTAGTAGAAATGTGGGAAAGGTATTTGAAGAACAATTTGACTTCATGGGAATATCAGAAACCTGGTTGGACAGTTCACATGACTTGCTGCAAATATTGGGGGGGGTACACTTTATTTCAGAGGGACAGAAGTGACAGAAGAGCTGGAGAGGTGTAAAACTGTGATGGTGTAGAATCAATACGGTGGGAGCTTCATTTGAGCACCCTCTTGTATTTTCCTCTGAAAGCGGAGTTTCATCCAAAAGTGGAAGTTCTGCTTTAAGGACTCCTGACCCTCTGACATGCCACATTTGGCATGTCATTTTTTTGGGGGGGGGGGGGGGGGGCGGGTACCTAGTTTTGACAGGTACCCACTCCTACTTCCAATCGGGCCACCTAGTGTGTATTTATTAACCGCTTCCCAACTGCCCGCCGCTTTTTTTTTTAACCCCTTGATCACCCACAGTGTAAACCCCTTCCCTGCCAGTGTCATTATTACAGTAACACCATATTTTTAGCACTGATTACTGTAGTAATATCACTGGTCCCCCCAAAAGTGTCAAAATGTTAGTTAGGGTCTGATCTTTTTGCCGCAATGTCGCAGTCCCGCTAAAAATCGCAGATCGCCGCCATTACTAGTAAAAAAGAAACAATAAAAATGACATACTGTAAATCTTTCCTGTAGTTAGTAGACGCGATAACTTTTGCAAAAACAATCAAAATACACTTATTGCAATTTTTTTTTACCAAAAATATGTAGCCGAAAACAAATTGTCCTAAATGTTAAAAAATTTTGATTTTTAAGCTGCTGACTTTTAATAAGCACAGAAACGGCTGGAACTCCACTTTGATGCATGTTATGAAAATATATGAACAAGTTTAGGTGATGGGGGGCCGGATTTAAAGAAACTGCAGCTTCAAACCTCTATGACGTGTTTCAGTTTCGCCGCGTTCAAATCAATTAACTGGCGCTGCGGCGAATTGGCGAGTAAAACAGCAATAATGAATTCCGCCGTCAGCGGGATTCACTTACGATCGCGGCTTCGCCAATTCGCAAACTTATGTCTTCGTGCTTATAGCAGTTTCACATAGCGATGTGGGCTAGTGGATTAGTGCACACATCACATGTCTGTAATTCATCTCCCTCTGCTGTAGGTTCGAGGCTTACCATCTCCACCTACTTTTTTTATTTTCTTTTTTTGTTTATATTGCTAAAATGTAACGGATTACATCATATATATTGCTAAATAATGTTACACTCAGAAGCGCTTGCAAGCTTACACCATTTTAAGTGTTTTTTTGATCTTGTCTGTGTGTCGAATCGATCTTATGAAGGAAAGTACCAACGGCAAGTGACCAAACCCCTACCCTACTTCAGGGCAAGATGAAACCTCACAATTTTACCATGGTCTTCTTCCCACATTCCATACAATGTTTAGTTCTTTAGCTATATGTGCTTTTTAGCCTTAACACACTCCATTTTTTCCACCATACAGCTTTATTCTGCACAATAGCTAAGTGCTTTGCAACTTCACTGCAGTTCACAACGTCATGGGTTCAAATCACATCACTACACTTGGGATCTCTTTTCACTCTCATTTTTTTAAACAGTTTTTTTAAACTATCTTGAATTTGGGGGGGGAGGGGGGTGTCCTACCCAAATTTCAAGCACATCAATGGAAACAACACAATTTTGATTTTATGAGTGTGGTCCTAGTTTTATCGAGATGCAATTCTTTACATATTTACCATGGTTCTTACAATTTCTTGACCAATAAACATAGGTGTCTGATATTGGACTCTCTCCATATTTCAACAACACAGGCCCTCATAGTCCAACACTACATTTGCCTCACACCTCAACACAACACTGTCACATCCCTACTCTACATTACAACCCCTCACATCACCAGTACAAGCAGCATGCAAAGTGCAAAACTCCGGCCTTGGCAGCTTAATGGGCCATACACTAACAATTTGTCTAGACTTTTTCCTGTAGACTTAACCAAACCATATAATAGAAGCTCAAACCTCAACACTTTCAATTTGGATGCAATCAGGCAGGCCCTTGCACTACATAGAAAATGTCAATCGGAAGGATAAAGTCTTCTCTAAATCTTACAGTGTGGATGGCCCTTTTGTCTGTAGGCACCCACACAAAACAAAAAAACACATGTTCAATTCTAATGTATTTATTTATTTGAGAATGACAGCAGAAGGAGGGATGCAGCAAAAGAATATTGTCACTCTCCAGTCCGTGTGCCTTTACAGCGCCAGACCACGATCTTTGCTCCATGGCTACGGGATTCTGATGTCTTCCACAACTTCCGGCAGAGTTCAGAATCCATTCTGCACCTCTACCAGCTCATAGGGGACAGGCATGGCAAGGTTGCTGGGCAGCTTCCAAGCCACTTTCGAAGTTCCAGGGTGTTCATGTTGGTCATTGGCCATGTGCCTTACCAAATATCCACTGACCACAAAAGAAAATGAGTGGAGTCCATCAAGGTGGGTTTCTACCACCTACACCCGCAAGCAGTACCACTCCTGGAAAAATAAAACAAAGGATAAGACATTTCATTATGAAAATCACATCTTAATGCCTGTTTGCTTCATTCTGAACTTCATTTAATTTCGACATCACGAGTGAAATAACACATTTTATGCCAACTTACCAGAAATCATTAATGTAAACATTTGAATACACACCTGTGACGCCAGACAGCCCATCACCACAGGCTTCCCATGGTACGTGCCATGATTCCAAGATGTTGATGTTCTGGAAAATTACAACACCATAAGATACCAAGCAGCCGTTCATGTTATCAATAACTACACAGGTGGCATAGACACAAATAAACACCTGCCAGCTCTTCTCAGCCCTTTACACTATTCACAATACCAACATGTTTATGGTTAGAGGTGCATGTTTTTGCTCAAGTAACACAATTTTACCAATGTTGACTACACTTTATCTACAATGGCAAGTGTCATTGGCAGATGATAATCACCCTCTGTCTCCCTGTGAGTGGCACCTCTGCTAACTAGCTAATTAATACACATGCCCTATCTTGACCGGTTACAGTACTTACATGTAAAGTGGCTAGCAACCAGGGTATTCCGGGTGGCCATACCGGCAGCGGTGCTCCGCCGCCTGGGGGCCGCCGGCTGACGGACCTCTGGCTCCCTCTCCTCCGTCAGCTCCCAAGAATCATCCCGGGCAACGCACATGTTGTGCAACACGCAGCACGCCAGGATGATCTTGGAAGCCTTTGTAGGAGAGTACAGGAGTTCACCCCCAGGCCGGGCCAAGCAGAGAAACCGGGACTTGAGAAGACCTATGGTCAACTCAATGATACTCCGGCTTCTCCGCAAGGCCCTGTTGTAATTCCTCTCTGCTGGGCCCTGGGGGTACCTGATTGGAGCCATCAGCCACGTCAGCTGCGGGTAACCAGCATCCCCTGAAAAATAAGAAAAATATACATTAGTTCTTCCTATCATGTGACTTTAGATGACTCCTCAAAATGGGAGACAATTAGGCATTTTACTAAACAACCTGCTCGTCTGTTTGCAAAAAATCATATGAAACATCTCAACTCTGTCTAACTGCCTAAATCACTAATACAAATGGGAAAAAGGACACACAAAGTGGTGGGTTTCTCTTGCAAGTTCCAACTTGGCCCCTATTTTGTTCCTATTACATTAGCCTAGGTCTTACTTCTGGAATATATCTGCAACTAGAGTGAGGAAACCAATATTGACTCACTTATGCAAAGTACTTTGGGGATATGGCAATACCATTGGAATCATTTGTAGGTTTTCTTTGGGTGGCTAGAGGACACCATTTACACATTGGTTAACCACCTTCATTGGACTCAAAGACAACTTTGCAAATCTTTCTTTTGTGAGCTGCTAAGCTGCTGATCTGGTTGTGTGTGAACAGCCTGACAACTCCTAACACATCCATTTTAGGTAGGCTTTGCTTAAATCAGGGTGTACACCGATGTAGCTTATTCCTATGTCTATGTAATCTTACAGTTTATGTTGTTAAGACAAAATACTTTACCAATAAGCCACCCTTCGGGCATTTGTCCACTTTCAAACACCTCGTACAGAGTACTTGTTCTTAACATACTGGAATCATGGCACGACCCTGGGTGACCAGTGTTGACACTCATGATGCGCTGTTTGGCGTCACACACTAATTGGACGTTCACAGAGTGGTACTGCTTGCGGTTCCGGTATTCACTTTCGTGGCTCCTTGGGGGCCTAATGGCTATGTGGGTGCCATCGATTGCCCCTAGGATTTGCGGCATGTGTGCCCGCCGGTAGAAACCCAACTTGACTTCATTCCACTCATTTTCATTCTGTGGCCAGTGGATAAAATTAGGCACTGTATCCACTATGGCATTAATGACCAACATGAACACCCTTGAAACTGTGGGCTGGCTAATGCCCATGATACTTCCCGAAGTGGCTTGGAAGCTGCCACGCCCTAAAATATACAAAGTGGCCAGCAATCTGGCCATGCCGGGCACCGCATGGCCGCGCTGTGTGTCCGGGTCAATTTTCTCTGCTATGAGCTGGTAGAGGTGTAGAATAGTTCCTCGCTCGAGCCGGAACTTCCTCCTGACATCAGAATCCCGCAGCTTGTCCAAATAGATCCTTGGAGCAAAAATGCGTGGCTGGCGAGGTAAGGGCACACGGACTGGAGGTGCTGCTGCTGGAGGTGCTGCTGCTGCTGCTGCTGCAGCTTCCCCACCTTCTGCTGCCTCCTGTGTCAGGGCCTCCTCAAACAAGGCACCAATAAATGCCAGCATTGCACCATCTAATGCGTCTGGGATATCGTCCTCCATTTTGAACGCGCAAATTCGCGAATGCGCAGATATATATAGAAACGGCCGCTAATTATCACACCTGTGAGCCAGCTATAAAAGGAGCACATGGCCAATATGGCTGCTGGATGTTATAGATCGATGTTTCTTATGTGCTAGCAAGACCCTGTGACCCACAACCTACATTATCTGGAGGTAAGACAATTGTATCTCTCTCTCCCAAAAAAAAGGAAGGAGACAATTTGTACTTATCTTGGGTGTGCTTAAGTTGTCTATGGTGAATCCCCTCCAACCCACAATAGCTTGGGAACCCCTCAAGTGTCTTTTAATCATTGGCAGTTGGCCCCATGTGCATGTGGTTTGGACATGTGTTTTCTCATGTTTGTTAAAGGTGTGCAGTCTAGATTTGGCATCTAAACCTGCCCCCTTACCTTCCCAGCTTCCAAAGACACCATTTTTGCTTTCCTGATAACTGTAATTTATTATGTGCACGTATGTAGGTCATGCGATTTCTCATGTATGTTTAATGTTTGCAGCCTCCTTTTGCCTATAAAGGATTACACCACCACCACCACCACCACTGTGTTTGTGCCATTAGGTAAGTGTTTGGAGGGCCTCGTGTGATTTGTACCCCTATGCGTTTTCTTATGTGTTTTTTTTTTACATTTCTTTGCAGCCTCTTCTGCTCTTTGCCACCACCACCACCACCACCACCACCACCACTGTGTTTGTGCCATTAGGTAAGTGTTTGGAGGGCCTCGTGTGATTTGTACCCCTATGAGTTTTCTTATGTGTTTTTTTTTTCCATTTCTTTGCAGCCTCTTCTGCTCTTTGCCACCACCACCACCACCACCACCACCACCACCACCACCACTGTGTTTGTGCCATTAGGTAAGTGTTTGGAGGGCCTCGTGTGATTTGTACCCCTATGAGTTTTCTTATGTGTTTTTTTTTTCCATTTCTTTGCAGCCTCTTCTGCTCTTTGCCACCACCACCACCACCACCACCACCACCACCACTGTGTTTGTGCCATTAGGTAAGTGTTTGGAGGGCCTCGTGTGATTTGTACCCCTATGCGTTTTCTTATGTGTTTTTTTTTTCCATTTCTTTGCAGCCTCTTCTGCTCTTTGCCACCACCACCACCACCACCACCACCACCACCACCACCACTGTGTTTGTGCCATTAGGTAAGTGTTTGGAGGGCCTCGTGTGATTTGTACCCCTATGCGTTTTCTTATGTGTTTTTTTTTTCCATTTCTTTGCAGCCTCTTCTGCTCTTTGCCACCACCACCACCACCACCACCACCACCACCACCACCACCACTGTGTTTGTGCCATTAGGTAAGTGTTTGGAGGGCCTCGTGTGATTTGTACCCCTATGAGTTTTCTTATGTGTTTTTTTTTCCATTTCTTTGCAGCCTCTTCTGCTCTTTGCCACCACCACCACCACCACCACCACCACCACCACCACCACCACCACTGTGTTTGTGCCATTAGGTAAGTGTTTGGAGGGCCTCGTGTGATTTGTACCCCTATGCGTTTTCTTATGTGTTTTTTTTTTACATTTCTTTGCAGCCTCTTCTGCTCTTTGCCACCACCACCACCACCACCACCACCACCACTGTGTTTGTGCCATTAGGTAAGTGTTTGGAGGGCCTCGTGTGATTTGTACCCCTATGCGTTTTCTTATGTGTTTTTTTTTTACATTTCTTTGCAACCTCTTCTGCTTTTTTTGCCACCACCACCACCACCACCGTGTTTGTGCCATTAGGTAAGTGTTTGGAGGGCCTCGTGTGATTTGTACCCATATGCGTTTTCTTTTTTTTTTTTTTCTCCTTTTCTTTGCAGCCTCTTCTGCTCTTTGCCCACTACTGCCACCACCACCACGACCAAGTCTTTTTGTGCCATTAGGTAATTGTGTTCTGTAACTGTTCACTAATTATACTGTATATGAAGAGCAATCTGCAAATCCTGTTTTTTCTGTTTTCTCTTTTGTCATTTCAGATTTAGGAGTTTGGGGCTCTTTGCTGCTGCTGGACAGCCAGATTCTCTGCCCACCTCGTGCTCCCATGGCCCCACCCACTGGAAGGATGAGAAGGGGCAGGGTGGCCAGGGGGGGCAGGGGGGGCAGGGGGGGCAGGGTGGGCAGATCGTCTGGCTCTGGTGTGAGGGAGGCTCCAGCTGTATCCATGAGGGAGTCCACCATCCCCATCCCGGAGGAGGAAGCCGGGGGAGGTGTTAACACACCAAGTGGACAAGCTGGCTCTTCTGACAGTAGTCCTGGAGCGGGTCCGTCCACCAGAGTCAGCTTGTCCACATTACCCCGGCTTCCCCGTTTCACCCACAATCAGTGCTGTGCCCTGGTCCACGCCTATATGGCCAGATATCAGGCGATACATGGGACCAGGGCCGCGTCTTACTCAGTAACAGAGAAGAACAGATTGTGGGATGAAATCCGGGATGCTGTAAATGCACTGGGTGAAGCACCTCGCCACCGTGACAGTGTGCGGAAGAAGGTCAACGACATCTGTGGGTCCGTTCGGAAGAAGCTAATTGCATGGGCTGCGGAGGGTCTTTATGACCGTCAAGGTCGGCTGGATGAACGTGCACGAAGTTCTCTCTGGGATTATCAATTACCTTTCTTGAACATCATAGGACCCGATACCATCTTTCCCAGAGAAGACTTAGATTCGGATGCTTTGCACCGAGGTAGGATATTATCTTGGATGTCAATTGTGTGAGTTGTTTGGAAAAGATTAACTACTATCCTATGTGTGACATTAAGAGAATGTGATACTTGCCCTTCCAATTGTCCTTTTTTTGTTTTCCCCAACCTGCAATTTGTTCATCTGTAGCACGGATCTCAGCCCCTCCACAGCCCATGCAGCTTGGCGAACCAGACGGACTCACAGGTGTTGACATCAGTGCTGACCCTCCTCCTGGTAGGTCCAATATCATACTGTGCCAAACAATGTAGATGTTTTTTTTTTGCCAAGATAGCTCATATTGCTATGTCCTTTACAGAAGATCCGCAGCAGGGAACACACCCAGTGCAGCTAGGCCTGGAGGAAGGTGTTGGTATGTCTAGTCAAATAATGTTTTTTTGAATCTTATTAACCCCATTAACACACATGTTTTTTCTTAGGAAAGAGTGTTGCCTTTTAGATGTTTACCCTGCAAAACACAGTTGACAGCATTAATGGGTGCCGTCATTAGTAGGCAGACCAAGCCTTCTTAACCTTTGGGAGGGTTTAGCAAGTGTCCTATGAGCCCAGGAAAGCACTTTTGAATGTTTGGCCTCAATGCTTCATTCATGAAGCTAGGAGGGCAATCTGGCCATAATCATTACTGACTAAGGTTATGTACTAAACATGTTTTTTTTTTTTTGTTTTTAAAAGAACATCAGGCCCCTCTTGACGTTGCAGCTGGAGTTGGATCAGGAGCTGGCGACGATTCTGCATCCAGTGCTGTGGTATGTGATATAAGGGAACAAGGTGCACATGTAACATTTCAATGGTAGCATTGATTTTGGACTAGATGTGGCTTACATTGTGTGTGTTAAATTAGTGCTATGACATTCTGACGATGCACCAGCACAACAAGAGTTCTATCTTGAACATCAGGGAATTATGTTATAATTTGGTGTGCCACTAATGTTCCAAAAACATCCAGGATCTTTAAAGTCCGGCCCGTCTTTGATTTTCCAGGTCCAAATTCATGGGTATCGTTTGGTTGGGTTGTCCTGTAGCCGATTGATGGCAAGATTTTAGACAACATACGTAGATGTATAAAGTCATTGGTGTAGTAACAGATTTACCAAAAGCATAAACAACCTACCACACCAGGGTTAATTGGGAACACCTTCATGTTGAATCTTTTTTGCCTTTGTCATATTAGTCACACCAATATAATATGTACCCATTATCAGAAGTGTTGCTAGCTTGGATAATCTTACAATGAACAAGTACTCATTAGAAGCACATCAAACTTTTCAACGTTCTGCTTGGGGTGTTAAGTTGTCAAACTAATCTGAAATATTTAGTCATGATGTTTGATAATGATTTGGTCTATTTCTTCTGCTTTCAGGTAGCCTTAGATGCAGAGGGATTGTCACCTACCCAACTTCGTCCATCTATGCTGGATGTAGCCGAGAGGCTGCTTAATGAGTATCAGGTCCAAAATGAGTTAAGGAGGCGTACTCAGCAATCTACTGAGGCAGTACGTCTGCTCGGGCTCATACAGGAATCTGTAGCAACAATGGTACAGGTTCACCAGGATATGTTACAGGTTCAACAGGATATGCGTAACAGCTTGGTAAGTTTAGCAGACCAGCATCAACGGGATCGGCAAAGTGTTGACACTCAGGTGCTGGCCACACGCCAATGCCTGTTTGGATCTGAAGATGCCCCATTGGCAGAGCCCTCCCAAACATCTCACTCACCTGCCACTGCAGGTTGTGGTAGTGGGAGGGTAATGCCAGTGTTGGCCACTTGTCAGGCAGCTGGGGATGGGACAATTCCTCCTGTAGCCACTCCTAGCACTTCACACTCCGTTCGGACTCCCACACCCCTCAATGAGCAATCCTCCTGCACAACCTCAATGCGCACTGGTTCCACAGTACCCCTTCCACCTGACTACATTCCCTCCACACCTTTATCACTTCACTCCTCCCCAGGCCGTTCTTCTTTTTTGTCACCAATGCGACATGTCGTTTGCCCCCGCACCGTGGACCACAACAAACAATCAACCACCACTCCCCACACATCTTCACAACCCTTGCACCACCAGCAGCATCAAATAGCCTTGGAGCAGCAACGATCCCATCTCATGGTAATGGCACACGTTGCCCAAATGCTTAGGCTGACCCCAGAGCAGATGACACTATTGGCCGAACATCTTCTGTCTGGGACATTTCCAACGTTCAACACCCTGCATCATCAGCAGCCTCAGACAGAAGATATGATCCTAATGGGCCACTTGAGCACAACTCTACAGTTAACCCCAGACCAGATGGAACTCTTGGCACACCATTTGATGGCAGGAAACTTAACAATGCTCACCACACTGCTTCAGGCACGACCACCAACTTGATTTTTTGTTTTTTTGTTTAATTTGGTTTAGTTTTGTTAATGATTTACATTGGCCAATTTTTTGGGCCATTTTTTTTTTTAATTTGAGGGTGGCACAATATGATTTATTATAGTGCTTCTTTTGGGGATGAAATAAAATTTTATGCAAAATGATTAGTTTGTGTTTGCTCTTTGGTTTTTTAGGAGTGTTGGTGGCCAAGTAATGGCCCTGGTTAATGTAGGCATTTATACACACGTGCTTCTCTATCTCCAAACATATGATTTCATGTAAATTTAGATAACTCAATGTTCACATAACGACCCAAGAAAAGGTCTCCCTTCAAATGTAGCTTCAAAACAAGTCTCAAGGCTAACATAAACCAAAGCCAACATACTAACAATTACAGACCACACCACTCAAGTAAACAAATACAACACAAAAGACATTCGATGTGTACACCAAAAAGAAAACTTGGGTAATAAAATAAATGTTTTAATAACACATGTGGGTGTCTACCAACTGTAGCGTACAAAAAATATATTACAATATATAATAGAATTAACTAAATTGCCAATGTAACATTTGTGTTGCAAAGAGCAACATACTTAAATTTAATTTAGATAAACATTTTAAACATTTTTTATGTTTTGACATCATTTTTTGGAAGGTTTTCACAAAAACAATTCTTTTTTGTAAACATTTTTGGTTTTTTCCGTTGCCATAAAAACAACAAGGCTTATTTGTAAACATTTTTGGTTTTGTCGGTTGCCATAAAAACAACAAGGCTTATTTGTAAACATTTGTGGTTTTTTCCATTGCCATAAAAACAACAAGGCTTATTTGTAAACATTTTTGGTTTAGTTTGTTACCAAAAACAACAAGGCTTTTTTGTAAACATTTTTGGTTTTGTCGGTTGCCATAAAAACAACAAGGCTTATTTGTAAACATTTGTGGTTTTGTCCGTTGCCATAAAAACAACAAGGCTTTTTTGTAAACATTTGTGGTTTTGTCCGTTGCCATAAAAACAACAAGGCTTTTTTGTAAACATTTGTGGTTTTGTCCGTTGCCATAAAAACAACAAGGCTTTTTTGTAAACATTTTTTTTTTGGTTGCCAAAAACAAGGCTTTTTTTGTTTTTTTTGTTTTTTTTGGTTCCCAAAAAAAGGGTTTTTTATAAATTTTTATATTTTTTTTGGTTGCCAAAAACAAGGCTTTTTTTGTTTTTTTTGTTTTTTTGGGTCCCAAAAAAAGGGTTTTTTTAAAATTTTTATATTTTTTTTGGTTGCCAAAAACAAGGCTTTTTTTGTTTTTTTTGGTTTTTTTGGTTCCCAAAAAAAGGTTTTTTTTAAAATTTTTATATTTTTTTTGGTTGCCAAAAACAAGGCTTTTTTTGTTTTTTTTGTTTTTTTGGGTCCCAAAAAAAGGGTTTTTTTTTAATTTTTATATTTTTTTTGGTTGCCAAAAACAAGGCTTTTTTTGTTTTTTTTTGGTTTTTTTGGTTCCCAAAAAAAGGGTTTTTTTTAAATTTTTATATTTTTTTTGGTTGCCAAAAACAAGGCTTTTTTTGTTTTTTTTGTTTTTTTGGGTCCCAAAAAAAGGGTTTTTTTTTAAACTGTTTTTGATTTTTTTGTTAGATTTTTGTTTATAATGGGCAACAATTACAAATGTGACATTTCTTTGTGTTGCAACGTGCAACATAAGTAAACAAACAACAAAAAAAAAATACTAGGATCTTTTTAAAGGTGTGACATTCCTAACGAATGGCTCCTTAGGGTCTGGATCCACGCCACAAAGGTGTTCCAAATAGAGAATTCGGTCTCCGCACCACCTCATATAATCCAGGAGGACCTCGTAGGTGAGGTGGGTGTGCCCTGGGTAGAAAAAAACATGACAATTAGTTTTAGGCAAAATGATCCAAACAAGGATTGTAATTAATGTGCCTCAACAAATATGCTTAGGAGTCTATTGGTTGGCTTTTATCAACACTCTGAAGCAAATATGCTAAATTGCTGTTGTAAACCTTAAACTCAAACTTTCACAGCAAATTGTTCAAAAGGTTACATAAGATGGCTTGGAATGTTAGTAGCAGTTCCACCAAAGCTAAGTAAAATGCTTTTCTGCATGTAAACACAAGCAATCATTTTGAAGAATGTAAGGTGTTTTGGGTTCAATTGGTCAACACGATACATGTGCACACATTTATCTCTATCACCATTGGAATCTGTGGAGCGTTCTCTCTCCCTCTTACTGTCTATAGATTGAACCTGACACATAGTAGAGACTCACCCTTAGGAATTTTGAGGGCCAGTTCTGGACGGAGCAGATGTGTCTGCTCCCCTGATCTCCTTTCCGCCATCCCAGCTGTGTTAAGAGAGAAGAAAAAGTTTATCAACAAATGGACTCACGCTAACTGTAGGTTACGCAGTCATGAAAACGCTCTAACACCCACTCATTACCCCTCCACATTTCCCTGAAAGTTTTATTTAGACATTGATATGGTGGTGATGCAGATTTGTACAGTGCAAGCGTCATTCTTCTGGGTGAAGCTTGTAGCGTTAAGGATACGTACTCCCTGCTTTTGTGCTGATTGTGTTTTTCTGATGTTTTTGGTGCCTCAGCCCTGCCTGTTCTAAGTGTTGGAAACATATCATTTTGGGAGGGCTGCGGAAAACTAATCAGGTTAGACTTACACTCTCTAGGTTTTTGGGGACAAGAGAAATAACAATCCTCCTTTTTACATGGCCCCTGTACACACCTCTAGGCACCTCCCTCCTGTTGTTTGACCCCACAGCAGGCAGCTTGCTATGGAGGCACATGAGATGAAGCCAAGCACCCTGTGCCTGTTCAGGCACTAGGCTGTGAGCCAGCCTTGCCCCCCTCCCTTCCAATGGTCTCAATGATTAGGAGTGACAGCATCAGGAGGCAATATTGGCATGCTGTCACCTCAGTTAAGGAGGAGGGGGAGTCTGTTCCAGACAAGTATTAGTGCAAAAATTTGGACCGTAAAAAATGGTCCCAGTAAGTCTTAGGGGGAATATGCACACCTATCACTTGGAATACTAATGCATAGAATGCATTCACATAAAGAACCCGCTGCCTTTAGAACAACTTGAAGCCTGAGCGGGGACATACACAGTTAGCATTTCTCCACTTACTAAGTAGACACATTACTGGAAAAGCACACAACTTACCATCATCAGGTTTTTTTGGGGCCCCTGAAGTGGATGGCGTGGCTGGCTCTGGAGAAACTGCACAAAAAGAACACAAATTGTGAACTGGAATGTGGTACATTACCGAGGAAGAGTATTTATGAAAGATTGACAAACACACATTTTCAGTGTTGACTAAATCAGGACATGATTAAATTACAATGTCCCCTAAAAATTTACAAGTACAAAGCACACCATTTCCAATGTAGAGAAACTAACACCAATTTAGAATAGGGTGGCTTGAGATAACTTACAAAAGATAACATGTCCTGTAAAGCTCCCCAAAACCACCTTTCAAACATGAAGGTTAAGCAAGAGTGTTTCATGACCAACCTTCCTGTCACATATAGCAAAACTACACTTGCTTTGACTCCAACTTAGATTATCCTAGATACACATCATCCTAGCACACACAATTCATGTGAGAATCTAATTTTAGGTACTTACAGACTAGTTCAGGGGAGCCTGGAGTGGGGGAGGATGGGGGAGACCCTACATGGGGGGATGGTGTCCCTTCATGGGGGGATGGCGTTGTATCTCCTAGAAACACAAAGACACAAATACAATCCTTGAACAAAAGCTATTTGATAAAGGCACACAGAAAGTAGTCTGGAAACATTGAAGGTAGTAGTTACAGTGGACTGGGTAAGCAGTGGCCCCTCTTCCCCAGTCCTCCACAACAAACATCCTCAATGTCAGCTGCTACAAAACCCCAATGTCAAAATATATATATTACAGCCCTTATATTTACCAGGACACATTGAACACACAAACACATGTAGAATACTTACTTCCCCTTTGAGGAGAGCCCAGGTCCTCATCCGAGTCGGACCAATTGGCCTCTTCTTGGCCAACAGTTTGTTCCTGGCCCGGATCCAGGCGACTTGGCCCTGCCTGAGGCTCCTCTCTTGCTGAAGTTACATCAACCACAAAAGAAAACAAAACAAACAATCATTCCTCCAAGTTCGACCTAATACACAACACACCAGCACATCCACATTACTTACAGGGGGCCTGAGAAGGCTGAGCCTCCACATCCTGATCACTGGTTTCTAAAATAAAAGAAAAACATTATATATTATTTATGGACACAAATAGGCAGTAACCTCTCATCATGCTAGCACCATACTCAATGCCCCTACAATTCAGAACATAGAAGTGCACTTACACCAATGAGATGCATTGACCATGTTTTAAAACAGGAGGGCACCATGCAAATTAAGCGGGCGCCTAAGGCCTCGCACCTACAGGGGCCTTGCGGCCAGTGGCGGAGCACCAACATTTCGAAGGGCGCAGTCAGGGAAATCTCCCAAGTAAAAGATTGCTTTCAATCCTCGGATCAAAAAGTTGCAGCAGTGTGCTGCAGTCCCTTCACTGCGTCTGCCAGGTGTCTGTTGTCCGCTGACACTTACTCCTCCTTCTCTGCCTGGGGATTGGCCGTCTGATCATGTTATCCTAAGATGTGGAGGAATCGGTAGGTGTGTACCTGCACCAGTAGGAAGTGACTGGCCGGTCAACTCACTCTGCTATCATCAGTTGTTGCTCTGGGAGGAGAGCTCCGCCCTGGACCCGGAACATACAGGTAACCAGGCCCAGACTTGATATTTTGCAGGCTGGTCATAGATTTGTTGTGTCCACTATGCAAAGTGGTTGAGTAGCCCCAGGGAAGTTGGAAGAGTCTGAAAATGGTTGGTGGAGGAGGAGGAGAAGAAGGCCCTGGGTGGCTGGGGGACAAGGAGAGGGCCCCTGGGGGTTTTCTAGAGGAGGAAAGATCCACAATGACGCCAGAGTCAATTGCCAAGGAAGAGAGTGGAGCTGAGCAAGTCCTGCCTATCTGACATGAAAGCCAAACATGGTGTAGATGGAGCCCTTTGCCCTACACAATGACAGCACCAGAGGTGGAAGGTGAGTGGTAGCGGGTCTTTGACATTATAGAGCATATGGACTCTGTCCATTATTGGTAGTTTTGTTTGGAGTTGTCCTTTAGATGTTTAACTGTGTTGTTTTTGACCCGAGCTGTGAGGGACTGAGGTATGACAGCCCACTATGCTGAGACTTATAGTGCCCTAGAATGTTGAGGACTGAGGAATCCTTAGTCCCTAACAGAGGGCACTACAAGTCTTAGCATAGCAGGCAGTATTTCCTCATTCCCCTACAGAGAGGATTACAAGTCCAAGCAGGTAGCCTTCTGCAGTGGGACTTGTTGTGCCCTTGACTGTGGTGGACTGAGGAAGGGAAGTGTAAGAGGGTCTCTGTAAGCTCAGATGTATGGGGGAGCTTTGGGGAACACAGAGTTCCCTTTTACACCAGAGTCCCCAGCTTCCCCCCTCAAATAATGGTTCCCAAACTCTCCTTATATCAGAGTCTTCACACTTCCCTCTTACAGTGTAGTAAGTCTGGAGACTCCGATGTAAAGGGGGCTCTGTAAAATGTGATTAGAGATTAGAAATTTCTAACATTTTTATTTTCTACTTACGATCCACAATTTTCAGCTGCTCAAATGGCTCGCTGCCTCTGACTGCATATTGGAGTGTGGCCGTCCTCCTCCTCCCCTTCTTCACCAAAAGCACAAGAGGGTGCCGTCCGTCCGCTTTGGCTAGAAGCAGAAGAAAAAAAAAAAACATAAAAAATACGAATGTACATAGTAGTATTAAAGGTTGTGAAGAGACACTTGATGGAGGTAGGAAAGGTAGGAGCGAGAGGGAGGGGGGGGGGTGTTGGTATTAGTGTTGTTGCATAGCTAAACACATGTCCACCTACCCAAAAAATTGTAACCTATCTGGTCACATGTAATGTATATTTTTACTTACCGGAGATTTGCTCCACAGCCTTTAGCAGGAGCTTGGGTGAGCGCCTTTTGGCATCACTCCAGGCCCGCTGCAGATCCACTATCTCAGGCAGAAACTGAAATCTCCGCTGCAGCCTCATCCGGAGACGACACATCATCTTGTGCTTTTGGTGAAGATGCGTATAAACTTTATCATACCCCCAGAGGAGGAGGAGCTGTGGAAAGAGCAGTGTATGTTTGAGTCCAAGTATGTCCAAAATAGTACAGTCTTCAAATAACATGCTAGGTCGTCTTTGAGATATTGTAGAACAAAGAATTCCATTTCTGGTGATACATATACATCGATGTCCAAATCTACCTCCATGACATAGGTTGCCCCACACTGGTGATTTCCTCTACATGATATAGCCATTTTCTCAATTGGCCTTTCATGACACACCCAGGGCCGCCATCAGGGGGGGACAGGCAGTCACTGTATTTACAACCTTATTGCTGTCCATTTAGCAGGGTGCAAGTAACTTTACACACATGTAGCATAGGTATCAACTTTTGTCACCATGTTAAAAGGACAGCAGTATGGGTAGCATTACAGTGACTGTTATTAGTCCAGGCTCACTAAACTAGCCAATGCTTGGAAAAGCAAGCCATGCAGATTGCTTTTCAGGTCCCTTTTAACACGAGCTGTCTGATTGGGTGTGGCTGTTAATTTTTGACGCAGACCTGATAAGCCCCTCAATTCTCCTTTATGGAGTGTTATATGTAAATGGGATTGCTTCATTTGAGATGCAGATTTAAACTGTGTATGGCCAGGCTGAAGGTACCCAAGTTGATTGGTCGATCACCTGGAGGACAACGTACAACCAGTCTGTCAGATTTTACACACACTTATCGCTAGCATCTCTTGTAGCCACTAGCAATAATCACTGTGTTTTCCTGGCAGGGGCAGCACCAGGAGAACACAATGGCTCCGCAGGAGGGTTTCCCCTGTCTGTGTTGATGGTGGAATCAAGGCAAAATGTTTTTCCTGCAAGCCACGGGACAAACAAAGATAGTTTTTTAATGAATCCATGATTTTGCCAAAATGGAAAAAAAAAGATGTTTGCTTTGTATATTCTTAAGTTTGCTACATAACTAGAACATGTAACAGTGTTATATCATTGCAGGAGATTTCCCTTCACTTCCTGTCTTGGTGTCACCAGGACAGGAAGTGAGGGAATCTCCCGTGGGGATACAGCCAGCAATTCTTTCCTTTTATATATACTATGGACATTATAAGGCAACAATTGCAAGCTATTTCCCCACAGTGATATTCCCCTCACTTCCTGTCTTGGTGACACTAAGACAGGAAGTGAGGGAAAATCTCATGCAATGATATCACCCTACTAGAAATTGTAGTTCCGTCTAAAAAGTATACATAAAGTAAGCACTTG